>NC_072791.1:167860810-168485810 GCF_028583425.1 Eublepharis macularius | reverse complement strand
GTATAATGTTGCCTTTCCAGAGTAAAAGCACTGAGTCCTACTATAGTTTTTCTAAGCGAAAGTTATATAAAATTGACACTCAATTTGAAAATTTTGCCTAGAAACGGCAGTAATACCCCCTGCAGCAAAGAATTTTTTATTTCATTTTTAAAGAATTAAGCCATGTGGGAATTCGGTGAATTCAGTGATGAGACCAAATCTAGACTGAAAGAAACTAAGCAAGGAATTTAAAAAATATTTGCCGTTTGGCCTCATCACAATTCCTGGGAAGAACAGAACAGAATGATTGGCGAGCACATTCAAATTATTCCTAGGCATGTGATATGCTATAATTATCCTTCCCTTCCTCCAAGGAGTTTGAAGCGGTGTACATAATTCTCTCTTCCTCATTTTCTTCTAACTACAATCCCATGAGGAACATTAGGCTGAGAGAAGGAATGGCCCAGAATCACCCAGAGAGCTTGGTAGCTGGAGTCGGGGATTTATATCCAGGTCTTCCAGATCACCACACAATCCCATGTCTATCTTGGAATGTCACAGACTGTGCTGTTACAATTATTTTGGACTTGCAGTGATCAGTAAAATCTTGTGGATTAACTTGGGTAATTAAGTTGTGGAATTCATTGCTAGCAAAGCCAGTTATGGTCACAAGCACAGATAGCTTCAAAAGGGGTTTAGACAGATTTACAGAGGACAGGATCATCAATGGCTACCAGCTATGATAACTAAAATTCATGTACCTCCTCCATGTCCTGATGGAGCAAATCTCTGAAACCCAGTGCTAGGAGGTAGAGATGGGCACGGAACAGAAAAAAAACGAACCACTTGGTTTGAGGTTCGCTCATGTTGCTGGAACAAGAACCACGAACTTCTGAACCGCACCCTATTCCCAAACCGGTTCGAGTTCGGGGTTCTGCTGCCACCTGGCGGCACCACCTGTGCCCATCTGCATGGCCCTATGGGAAACCACACAGCTGGTGTGTGGGTCATGTAGGCAGCCGCCCCCTCCTTGCAATTGTGTGTCAGCAGGCAGCCCCCAAAACCAACTCCACCCAGACACTGTCTCCAGCTGGAAAGGGGCTCAAAATAAAACAGTACATGCGCTGATGGTGTGCGCAGCAGAGACATTTGAGCAACCCTGTGCAGATGTGAATCTGCACACCAGAGGCACAAGCGCAGTGGCACTGGCTGGAGAGGCGATCCAAATAAAAGTGAAGGGCACTGGGGGAGTGTGCAGAAAAGAGGGCAGACTTCACTGCACCACACAAGTCCAAACAGAGTGCAAACAGCCCCATGTGGTTGTGAGTTAACTCACCAGAGGCACAAGCCCCCCAAAACACCACCCAGTCAGTGGCGCAGGCTGTAGAGGCACTCCAAATAAAAATAAAGGGCACTGGAGAAGTGTGGAGAAAAGAGGAAAACTGCGCTACACTACACAAGTGCACACACAGGGAGCCAGCCTACAGAAAAGTGAGGCCTTTGGAGGGGGGGCACACAAAACAGAAGACAGACCCTCCAAAAAGCAGAGGAAGAAAGAAAAGCAAATAAAAGAAGGGCTCCTTGGGGAAGGGGGGGGGCACAAACCCCCAAAAACCAAACCAGAAGATTGGAGCTCAAAAAAGCAGAGGGGGAGAAACAGAGAAAAAGCAAATAAAACTCACTTAGAAAAGCAAGAACACAGTCCCACTCAAAGGTCTAGGACTAGGCAGGGGAGGGGGGTGGGTGAAAAGCTAGCATTGGAATGGGGTGGGGGAAGAAAGGGAAAAAAGCACCCTTTTCCAAGAACCTCCCTCAGTCCCCAGTAAGAAAAGGAAAAGAGGATTCTTAGTGCTTTCCCAAGAAGTGGCCACAGATCCTCTCCTAGCAAAACAGCCAGGCAGCCAGCAAGCTCTCTACAACGCACTCAGGAGAAAAATGAAGCCAGGTCACACGGCTTTCCGTATTTATAGAAAAAGCCAACATTAGAACAACACAGGAGCACTCTGGTTGGGAGAAAAAGGTGACTAACATGGTTTTGGAGGAAGAGATTGGTGTTACCATGGCTGCTGAAGACCCATCTCCTCAGTTGCCTTAGAGATCCTAACCCTCCCCCCCTTTCCCTGGCTGGATTGGCCAGGCATGGGAGCTCTCTACTTGCCAAGGACAGCTGCCAATCAAACGTGGAGGCCTCAGATTGGGGGCAACCTGAAGACTGCCACCGTTGCCTGGGTGTTGGAATGAATGTGTGTTGCTGCTAAAACCAGGAAAACGGAATGGTAGGAAAGTTCGTTTGTTCCTTAAAAATGTGGCTGCTCGGAACGCGTTTCTCTAAAAACGAACCAGCCATTCCAAATGGAATTATGTTCCGTGGTTCGTTTTCTGCCCATCTCTACTGGGAGGCAACATCAAGGGAAGGATGTGGCTTATATAATATGATGGTTGTCTCTTTAGGTCAACTAGTTGGCCCCTGTGTGAAACAAGTTGTTGTAGATGGACCACTGGTTTGATCCAGCAGAGCTCTATATAAGGCTTACTGACAACCAAGCAGAACGACAGTCACAAACTCCACTGATAGTAGAGCTTCTGTTTTCAAGCCATCCCAACAGTTCATGATTTTTAAGAGACATCTGCAAAAACAAGTGACATTACCTTGGTGGTCACGAAAAGTAATGATAGCAGAATCCTCCTCAGGAAACATTTGAATGTTGCACACTTCTCCTCCTCCACGCTTAGCACTTTCAAAGTAAAGAGTTATAAACTCTTTGTGAGTCTCAGGAGGTATATTTTCAACTTTGATCATTTGTGTCAATTCAAGAGACCGGGAAGTCATTTTGAATGTTATAAACCTAGCATTCTGGGCACATCTGTGAAGAAATGTTGCAGCATCTGAAAACACGAAGCAAAAAGGCATTACACGGACTTTTCCTCCTCTACAGATCCCATAGTCCTCACGTTTCTTCCTCTTTAAAGAGCAGTAACAGATAGTGAAAAGGAACCAGGATGTTTTGAGAGAGGCAAAGAAATATTAACAGAATCAGTAGCATTGGATTACATGACCTAACCTCCTTAGAAACAGCATGCTAGGTAAGACCAGCCTTTGATGAAACATGTATCTATCAAGATTTATATTATGTATATATCAAGATATATTATGTATATATCAAAATTTATATATTTATATATCTTATCTGCTATAAACATTTCAGCTAATCACACTGTCAATTTTTCCTAAGCACTCATTGCAGGGTTGTGCATGTTATGTATTTTTCTAGCATTGCTTAAATGGTTAACAATAAACCTATTTGGGTGTTCAAAATTGAATATGCTTGTTCGCACATAAAGGTGAACAAAATTGAGCCTGCTGGCTCCACTTCCAAATGCATACAGCTGAACATCTGCAGTGAATGCTTATGTGCGTAGATTTGTACACATTCAAGGACTCACTGCAGATGTTGTTATATGCTAATATGCCCTAGAGCAGGGCCAGCAGGTGTGATCCTGCTTTTACATACACATAAACAGAACACACAATTAAGAATGCATGAACAAGACTAAGGGGACACACTGAATTCTCATTAGGATATTACTGTTGACAGCCTAAGAATATTTAAGGACTGTGCAAGAATATTGCTGTAATGAATTCCTCAAAGCAGACCAAGCAACAAGGAAAAACTTTTTATCTGAAGTGTGTAACTGTAGACTAAGCATCAAATCTATAATAACCAAGAATGGAATATGACAAGTGTGCATTTTGGATACTTTCTGGAAAGAAAAGTGCACGAAACAAGCAATTTCCACAATAAGGATCTAATCTTCTACTGAGAACTGTTTTCCTCACCAGCACTTTATAGGAACAGCATAAAAGGTTCTTATTTGGGATGTCTTTAAGTATTACATGCTAGCGACTGACTCCAAGTGAAATATTTGAGTAACATCAGTTTTATATTTTGTACCATTATTTCTCTGAAAGGTTAGCACGGCAGCTTTTCTCTCCCTTATCAATTCAATTTGTAAGTCATTTTCTCCCGAGAAGCAAGTAATATTTTCCACTAGCAGTGTCAATGTTTCATGCGTGATGGATTCTTCGACATTTTCAAGAACAACAAGAGAAGATGCTGGCAGGTTGTTGGGGATATCATCATCATGGCATGTATTTATTCCAGTTGATGTGCTTGCTGCTGTCAGGTGCTCTTTTTGTAAATCTTTTTGGCCTGCTAATGGAATAGACATGTAAAGGACATCTATTTACTTGGGGTTTAAGCCAGTATACGCAGATCAGCATGCTATTATATTCTCTGTCAAGCTTTTAAATTTAATGTGTATTCTCTTGCCTATTGTGCAAGAATCCTTCAGCCAAAAATAACAGCCCAGCAATAATAAAATTATTGTACCTGTTTCCAACTGGTAAACAAGGAGTTAACTTCACAGTAAACCATAATCATTCACCAAATAGAAAGATATTAAACCAAATCTTTGCAGAACCATCCAATGATTACAAAAATGGACTGAAAGTTTGTAACAAGTGTCTTCTGAAAAACGATTAGATAGGTGGATGCATTTTGTTAGATACAATGTCTGTATCTTGCATGCTTATCCATCTCCCCTGCCTCCAATTCCCACAAGTCTTTCCACATTTCTCCTCTCCAGCACTTTCCGAACCCTCCCCCAAATGTATGATTCTCTTTGCTGCATTAAAAAAAAATTATTCAGGCTTTAATAGGGTCTTTGCAGCACTTATTTTATTGCATTGAAAATGTCCAGGTGCTGCAGAGGATCCAGATTGTTTGGCAAAGGTAGCGCTCCTGTTTGTTATGCTTGTGTTCTACTTTCTCAAAGAAAAAGCTCACAATACCATACATGAGTTTCACATGGTGATGCCTGGATAAGAGACAGCATCTGGGAAATGTAGTGCTCTGTTATCTAGATATTGTTCAGGGTCAAACTCCCTTACTTTCGACTCATAAGTGACTATGGCTAGTAGCTGAGAGTTCCCCTACTTAAGCTAGCATGTACATGGAGCCTGTGAAAGCTCAGAAACCAAGACTGCCGCTCTCTTCCAAGTAACCTTTTCTGCCATTTCATGTTTTCCATTCTCCACACCTTTTAAAGCCATTTAGGGTTGGACTGTGTATTACCCTTCCCAGTACAGCAGATCACATGCTTTTTTAAAAAATCTAACACCCTACAGTCAAATAGCCATTAGCTCTGCAACACGTTCTGTGGGGTAGAATACAGCACTACGTGTTAAAATAAAGATTAGCACTGATATACCACTAAAAATCTGCTTATTTTACTTCCTTTGGAAAAGTCCTTAAGGGGTTGCTGATTGGGTTCACACATACATAGGATTTGGGGGCACTAATTCTAAGAAATGACCATTGTTGGATGTATTTTGTACATCATCTTGTTTTAGCTCAGTTAATGAAGGAGAATATGCAGGCATCCTACTGAGGGAAATAAACATAGGCGTTTTTATTTGCTTATAAGCAAATAATAATAATAATAATAAGCAATAATAATACAGTTACCAGGAAAAAAAAGTCTCCTCGAACCGATCAGTTCTTCAGAGCTACAATGCTACAACAGAACAAATTATACCTTCAGGTCAATTAGCATAAGTTATATAAGTTACAACCTTGGGACTACATTGGTCCAAGCAAGTGACCACCCCCAGTTCACATTGGAAGAACAATTCTGGACGTCATTGCTTATCACCTCAAGATTATCTTGTCAAGGAACATCTTCTTTTATTAGCAACACTTTGTGCTTTGCAGACAAAATACTACCTTTGAAGCTACTTAGGCTCCCTTCTGACACCTGGGAGCTCTTCGTGTCCTTGACGCGTCCTGCTGGTCTAGGGGAAAGGACGCAAGTCCTTCTCTCTGTGTCCTTGTTTTCTAGAACAAAGTTCAGTGCCTACTATTTCTGTTTCTTGAAGGTAAACTCCCTCTGGCTGTCCTACTTGCAGTTGATCCTTCTCTCCTCTTTTCTCTTTTCCTATTCTACAGCTACGTATAGCATAGTACATAGTGGTTACAGGTGCATCTTACTACCAGTAAGCTAGGCCACTATACATATGTGGATAACCTTTCACCAAACTTCAAATAACAGCTCCTCACAGTGACTGGCATTTGCACATCTCACCTGCCTGGGCACTTTTACCCCAGTGTTCTCTCTCTCTGCTTTGCAAAGTAAGAATACAGCAAAATTTCAGGGAGAATACAGTAAAAGACACCTGAAAATGCAGTAAGATTGCATAGAGACAGGAAGGGCACATAAAAATAGTCTAGTCCATTAAATTCACTTTCCACACCATCAACAAGCCTTTCTAAATTATCTTGCCATTGAGCCAAAAATTCCAAGTGAACCACCATACCTCTCTCTCCAGGATGATCTTCTTTCTTAGAAGCCTAGAAACAAAATAATAGCAGCACATTAATAAATTACTTGGTTAATATATGATTCAGAGCTGTGGCTCCTTTAAAGGTAATTTCTTTATTACCTGCTCAGGAACTCTCTCCTCCCCGGACAAACTCTTTCTAGGAGCATCAGCTGTTTCTTGTGGCATAACTGTCAGTACCAATTTTCCTTTTTCAGCCAAGTCAAGCTCATGGATCTTTTGGGATAGAACTCCCTTCCTGTCTGAAACAGAAGCATGGGTGAGTAAGCAAGAAAGGGATTAGGGTTTATACATCTAGAAGGAGAGCAATGATAGTCTATTGCAGCAAAAAGCAAATGGGAATCTTGTGGAACTCTAAAGACCAAGAAATTCAGCGGTGAAATATTGAGGGAAAAGCTTTGCTGCCTTTCTACTAGTCATTAAAAGCACAAGAACTGTCTGAGAACTTAGTTACATCTATACAATACAGCAACTTTCATGTCCCAGATTACAATTTATCTTTCAGTGATTTTATTTATTTATTTTTATCTATTTTCAAATTTTATTCCACCCTCCCTGCATTTCCAGCAGGCTCAGGGCGGATTACAATTCTACTACACCAGCATAGTGTAACATTATGGTGATATGCAGGTACACTGGATTACCCCCATATTCACCCTAGTGAGGCTTAGTATGTAACTGTATTATACTATTTTATTACACCTTTCCTCCAAGGAGCTCTGGGTGGTATACATGCTTCTCCCCTCATTACTTTATCCTCACCACAACCCTGTGAGGTAGGTTAGGCTAAGAGAAACTGACTGGTCTGAGATCACCCACTAATCGTGCAATCCTAGAAAGACTTACACCATTCTAAATCCATTGCGATCAATGAACTTAGAAAAGTGTGCCTTTGCTTAGGATTGCATTGTGAGTCTCCTTTCTGAGCAGGAATCTGATGTCCCAGATCTTACCTAGTCCAACACTCTGGCCATTGTATCACAGTGGATCTACATGCAACAGAATGAGGGAGCAAAGATCTGAAGTAATTGAACAGATTATACCACTTCAGACTGCAAGAAGGGAAACACATTTTGCATGTTCACCTACACAGAAAACTCCCTGCATGTAGGAATCCAACAGCTGGGAATTTCTGGGCCAGAACCTTTCACTCTAATTATTTATTGTTTTTAATGTGAGGGAGCTTCAGGGTACATTTGATTTAAATCATGATTTTCTTATACTCATTCTTGCTGGTATGATCTTAATATTTACAGCCCGATGAAGGTTTCATTTTTAGAATAACAACTTTTCAGATTAATTTTACAGCTACAGCAAAAAAATTACTGATTAGGATATATTATTAGAAACACATCATAGATAAATAATTATGAAATTATTGCAAGGTGAACTATCTCCAGTTTAATAGGTTAATCATTCATATTTGTACAGTTTTTCTGCTGTACTTTACTGGAAAGTAATCATTATCTTAATTACAATTTAAATAGTTTTATTTAACTAAAACAATAACATTATAGCATATGTATTCTTGTATTTGCTTAAACATCCATGTTTGTTAACTTACCTGGTTAAACAAAGTATCTTTAAAAAACACTTAAGACTATCAGCCCGGTCCACACAGAAAGATTCAAAGACTTTGAGGAGTAATTCTGCTAAAAAAATTTCACTTATTTTTACCGCTTGCCCCTCCCTCCTCACACTTAGCTTCTTGTGCAGATCTATTCCACTGCCAACAATCTTCTATTCATTGAATTTTTTTGAAACTCAGCACTTAAGAGATAAGGGGATAATTCTGTGTACACAGATTTGCAAAGGAACAATGGGATTAAAGTCTGTTTCTTAACTCTGTATATTTTTTATAACATTTTTGCTGTGAAGAAGAGGCATGTGATCTCCTCAGACACAAATTCATAGTTTTGAGAAATGTAAAGCCCAGCATCTGTGATAATATCTTCTAGATAGAAAAACTGCCAATAATCTTACAGAAACCTCTGGAAGAGCTTGACATTGGGTGATTCCGCACGAATGGTTTTCCCTGCTTCAGCTTCTAAATGACCTTGATTTTTTCTTGTGTTTCCACACGTGGGAAGGCAATCCTAGCAGCAGATTCGAAGTCACTGCACATTTTGTCCGTTTTTTTTCCATCCTGCTTTCCCCCGACTTATTTGTCCATGCGCAGCAGATTAGGGATTTTAATCATGCGGAATTCTTTATCCGATGTTCTCCCCACCCTTGCCCTTTTCTCTCGCCCTTCGAATCAACTTAATTTGATTGGCCAATCATGTTTTCTAAGCTACACCCACTACCCTTTCCCTTCCCCTCTTTTAAAAAAAAAATGTAAAAAAACGTTGCAACGTTTCTACAAATCTATGCAGAAACATATCCTGTGTCACATGACAACAGCTGACCAATAACGGGTCCATTTTACAACACGCCAAATTTGTTACTTGTTGCTCGCTGACAGCTGACAGCTTCTGAGGTAGAGTGAAAGTGTGATGGAGGGACTTCAGCGTTCAACTAGTGGTCTAGGCATTTCATGGAGGGAGAAAGAGACCGTCCTCAACACAACACCTATCACTAAACCACACTGCTCACGAAGAAAGCGGGAAAGATAGACGCGGGGTCATTGGTAACAATTTTCCCTCCAAATGTCAATAGCCAATACTCTTCCACAATATCGGCGGGAAGTGCTCTGGCCTATCCAATATGTTTATTTGATGCAACGTTTATGTGTAGCAACGTTTTTTGGGGGGGGGGGAATGAAGATGTGCATCATTCGACACTTCCCCCGGAAAAAGCGATGAAGAATCGATTTTTATCCTGTCAAAAATTCCGCACGATGGACTTTGAGCCGATGAAATATGCGAAACAAAAGCCTAATGTGGAATCAGGAAGAAGTGGATTCGTAGGACTCCACCGCAGCATGACTGCTCAGAAAGTCCGATCAAAACTGATCATGCAGAATCCCCCATTGTGAATGGAGTAATAGAATTCATTTACTAAAAAATTTAAACACTGCATGAACATACAGCCTCATGCTACATAATTAAAAACTAATCCTTATTTCATGATGATAACCTTTGGACTATAATGTATCTTAAATAGAAAACTATCTTTAGATAGATTTTTCCTCAAAAAAACATTTTATTTTAAAAATCCGATTTAAATTTTAAAAATCCAATTTTTAAAAAAATCATTGATTTTTATCCACCCTGACAAAAAAACAACTCACAGTAGCTACAATTGTGACTAATCACAATTTCCCTAGTCTCCTAAACATTTAATAAGAACCTGGGATTCTTCAAACCACTGCTGGAATTGACCCCATCTTGGGACAATTGTTATCTGTTTGTTGATTTTATGATGAACTGTAGTTTTATGAATTGTTTTAATATTTGTATTATATTTTTATAACTGTTGTACCGCGCCCTGAGCCCACTTGCGGGAAGGGCGAGTTAGAAATGTAGATGATGGATGATGATGACAATAACCAGCTCAGCAAAACTTGGGAAATCAGGTTACACTATGTTTCCGTAGCAAAACAGCTGGGCAAAAGAAAGGGATGTTGTGGTTTTCGTTTTGCTGATGCAGCTGTAGATACAACACAGCAACAGGTCTTCCACACAGCAGGTTTCCCTGCAGTTTTCCTGCTCCTTCCCTAGTGGCAGCCATAAGCCTCTGTTGGACCAACAGGGCTTTCACAATTTTGCTTTAAAAATAGGCACTAGAATATCCTTATATTGATATACAGTTGTAATTATAGGTGTAAGTTTTTCTGAACTTTGAGCTTTCATTTCTTTTTTTAAAAGGTAAGACTCTAGACCTTTTCCTTATGAAGACATGCCCTTTTCGTTATATCTCCAAATTGGAACAGTCTGATTTTTTTCAAAAAATGAAAGCTGAGAATTCAGAGAACCCGCTAAACTTATTGTTACAAAATGTGGGAGCTGCTGGAAGATAGTGGTTAAGTGGCTAGGCTTTGAATGAGCACTCTGCTGGTTCAACTCCCACACTGTAAGCCCAGCCCGTGGCCTTGGGAAAACCACTCCTCTCAGCCCCAGCTGTATTGTGGGGCTAATGACAACACTGACAAAGGTATATTGCTATAACTATAGTCTAGTGCCAATGTTTATACTCTACCCTCCCCCCCCATGGCAAGACAAGAGGAGGAAATGGAAGCTATGGGAGACAGGGAAAATGGCTGCTATGTAAGTCAGTAAATCCAAATTTGTCCAACCACACAGCAGCTATCCAGGTTTTACTGCAATCTTTCCGAAAACTCAGGAACAAAGCAGGTTTGAGAAAGTCTGAAGTCAGAAAAACACCTAGAAGTGCACAAATGCACTAGGTAAGGTCTACCTTCCAAAGCAGCCATTTCCTCCAGGGCCATTAATCTCTGTTGTCTGGAGATCAGTTGTAATTCCAAGAGATCTCCAGGGTCCACCTGGAGGATTGCAACCCTTCTAAGGGTAACTCTGATAAAGTGAAAAAGTATGAAGTGATTTGATCACTGAAAATCATATCTAATTCTCAATTTGGCCAAATATGTTGATATTTAAATCCAGTGACTGGAGCCATGAACCAGACTTTTTCTATGAACCTGAAAAATGCCCACCAAAGTGTGCAGAAAAATCTGAAATCTATTTTTAAAAACCCAAATAACAACTTTGGGCACCTTTCCACCTAGAGCTTGGGCAGACCAGCTGCCACTCCACCTCACCTCATGCATGGGCTTAGGCAAACTGGGCACCATCCTGCCTCAGCCATAAGATTGCCAACTCTGGGCTGGGAAACTCCTGGAGATTTGGGGGCAGAGCTTGGGAAGGGAAGGATTTGGAGATAGGAGGGACCTCCATAAGATACAATGCCATAACGTTCACCCTCCAAAAGAGCAGTTATAAATAATTCCAAGAGATCTCCAGGCTCCACCTGGAAGTTGGTAATCATACTTGGATGGGGCTTGGGCAGGCTGGGTGCAGTTCTTTTGCCTTAGGCTGGGGAGGTGTTCTATTGTCCATAATGGCTAATCCTAGCTGGAAGGAGGAATAGAGCCATGCGTGGCAGTAACCACGAGTCAACTTGCCATGCAGCCGAATCACCCCTGCGTGAGGAGGTAAAGAGGACTTACTGTGGGGGCGGGATACATAAGAAAATGAGGTTCCCCGTTGTGTGACTGGCCCCAGCTCAGCCAGCACCACACAACTTGGCCTGTTTTCCTGTGGAGAGGCAGCCTAAGGGCAGCAAAGAGGGAAAGCTGAAGGCGGGGCGGCCGAGGTAGCGATCAAAATAGGTTGGCTGGTGCGTTGGAAAAACAGAAAGAAGCTGGGAAAGGGAGCGGCTATGGGGGCTTTCAGGGAAAGGAAAGAGGAACTAGTGGAGAGGGGTGAGGTACCCCCTCCCCTGACACAAAAGGGTTTCCTTCTTGTACTGTACTAACACTAAGAATCATCTTCCGGAGTGGGCTTTGCAAAACCTGCTTTCTAGTAACGTGTGTCCCTTATACTCTCAGAGGGACTTTCTACGTTAAAAAAAAAATGAAACGGAAATCCAGCGAACTCGGCTTTTCACAACATGGATATGTAACGGTGATCATTCCAGCCCCGCCTGGAAGACGTGCCTAAGGCAGCCTAATCTCGCTGGGTGGGCCCTTGGAGGAGATGGCGACCACCACCCCAGGCTCTCCTTCCCGGTTTTCTGGGCGCTCCGCGGGACAAACGCCGCCTTGTTCGTCTCCTCCAACCCCAGTTCCAGAGCCTCCGTCACCGAAGGCACTATTCTCCGGCTGCGCAAAGACCCCGCACGAGACAGGCACTTCTCCTACCTTCCTCCCGAGCGAAGCAAACTAAGACCTGGCCGGAGAGCAGCTGCAGCTCGCATTCGCCCCCGCCTGACCTCTTCTTGCTCTGGAAGTAGCGCTGAAGTTTGTTTGTCACGCTCTTGGGAGGGCCCGCAGCTCCCCAGTCCCCCTGCACCAGCACGGCAAAGGGCCACAGCTTTCGTCCCCCTTCCATGGCGCCGAACCGCAGGAACTGAGCGCAGGGCCAAGCTGGCTTTCGCTTTCGCTTTCCTCCACAAGGCGGTTCCCGAAATTTCCCAGCCGCTGTTTGTCCTTCACAAGAGTGAAAAACTTTGCTGACTGAGACTTGCGGATATCTGATCAAATCGCAGAAACTGAGCCCGGAGGCAAGCTGGCTTTAGGTTTCGATTCTCTTTACCCGGCAGGTCCCCGGGTTTCCCACCAGCGGCCTGCCCTTCGGCAAGAGTAAAAAGCGTCGTTTGCTGCTTGAGTGTGTGTGCACCTTAAAGGGATAGCAGGGATGGAAAGGTTGTTGACCCACCCAGCAAATGCTTATGAAAACGGATATATTCCTTGAGCTGTCCTGCTCTCTCCTGGAGAGGCAAAGCGAGGTCAGATCCCAACGACGGTTAAGCACATGTATTTGGTTTAACTTACTTAAACTTCATTAGACGTTTTGTTGCCTTTTCACTTAGTTTTACGGAGTTCGTTTTTCGTTGGTTTGCTTTGGCCTCTTCTCCATAATCCCGTGTAGTTTCTAAACTTACTTTCCTAACTGCTCCTTTCATTCCAGAGCAACTTTATTTCTCTGTTCTCAGATCTGTGTGTTCCTTCCACTCTACCTCCTGCCCTTTGTCACTTAGTGATTTCACTGGTCTTTTTAATTTTTTGTGACTTTTGATTTTGTGCATTTAAAAAAATTGTGTGCTCTTGAATGAGTAGTCTACATATTTTTACATTGTGTGTGTTTTTAATCTATGATTTTTTAAAAATCTTGTTAATTGTACTGTGCTCTTTTGTGTACTTTTAGCTTGGTCTTATTGCTAGCCATCTTGAATCTAAGGTGATAAGGAAGGATATAAATAAAATGAATGAATATGCCATTGTGATAGTTTTCTTGTGAGCTAAAGACCACCCCACAGGATTTTCCTCTCTGTCACAGTTCCCCACCTACTTTCAACTGCAGAGGGGTTCATAGCATGATATCAAAAAAGAAAACTGGTTCAAGGGACAGGATTTGATTATAAACCAACCCAAGTTGGGATTGATGACTGAGGTAGTCTGGCAAGCACAAAGAGGGATTCCTTTAAAAGTGAAAAGAAAGTTTTTTAAAAAAAATACAGCTGAGGTAAAGAGTAACACTTGACCAAGTGGAGAGGGACATTAGGTTTTACACAGTATGTACCAAAGAAAAAACACTCATAGGCAGGTTTATAACATATCAACACAGCCAGGGCTGTAACTAGGGCAAGGCAAGAGAGGCACTTGTCTCTGTGTGCAAATCTGAGGGGCACAGAGAAAATGTAAAATATGCATCTACTATTCCAAACTGTTATTGCCATTAGGAAAAAGGCACATTTTTATAAATTTAAATAGAACCAACCAAGTAGGGATGGCTGGTCCATTAAGGCAAAAGGGAGAGAGCCCACCAAGATCAGCTCCCTGCTGCTTGCTTCCTCTATTGTTAATAGAAAAATAAAACAAAAGCCTTACTGAACTTACTACCATTCCAGTTCCCTCTTTAATCAATCTTGTAGCGAAATCATCAGAGTTACTCCAGTCGAAGCCCATTAGTAACTCTGCTGAGGAGTTCGCTGTTAGTCTTCTTGTTGCTTATCTTTCTGGACCTCAGCCAAGTTACTTCCTACATTCAAACTAGAAGGGGCTTTCCTCCCATTCTTCTTAAGTGACACAGGATCTTTTCTGGGCCTAAAGCCCATGATTGCTCAAAGCAGAATTACAGGAAGAGAGTGAAGCATGTTAAGGAAAGATTGATAAGTTTGATCAATGGATTATTATGACCAATTCTTATGACCAATGTATTGACCAATCAGAGATTCACAAGGGTAGCATAATCCACAGCCCAGTTTCCAATTGTATCAGTGGAAAGTGACTAGTGAGACAGTGGGTGTGGTTTTGTTCACTGCTCAGGGCAGGGCCAAGTCTGTGTAGAGTCCTCAGGTCTGGATTGAGACATTCTTTGAGATTGGGGAGTTTGAGGAAGAACCTCAGCGGCGTGGTCTGCAGGCACGGTGAAGCTTGACTGAGGCCTCACAAACCGGGAGGCAGCAAGCAGCTGGCTGCCTTCTGAATCTGGGATTGATGCATGTGATACTGCAACTCTCTTCCTTGGGTGCCTGCAGGTTTCAGGAGAGGGCAAGCTGAGAAAGGTTAAACAGGGCTCTGTACAGCTCAGAACAAGGTGGAGCCATGGGAGGGGATCAGAAACACTTGGTTTCCAATCTCTCCCACCCATAAAACAAACAAACAAAAACAATGGAAAGAGGAGATTAGAGAGCTGGGTTTGATTCCCCACTCCTCCACTTGAAGCCAGCTGGGTGACCTTGGGCTAGTCACAGCTCGCTGGAGCTCTCTCAGCCCCACCCACCTCACAGGGTGTTTGTTGCGGGGATAATAACATACTTTGTAAACCGCTCTGAGTGGGCATTAAGTTGTCCGGAAGGGCGGTATATAAATTGAATGTTGTTGTTGTTGTTATATTGGGTTTACAACAGGGTCCCTTGCTTCAGTTTGTTCTGGTGAGATTCTCTGATTTGGCATTGGTTCTGTTGGACTTTCTTGGTTTAGCTTCTATTGGGACTGGCTTTTGGCAAGGGGTTGCCCCAGTGTGTTTGGTTAAGGTATCTTTGCCCTGGAAAGCCTTGGAATGTGCCTCATAGGAAACAATAGAGAGTGGTTGGGGGCAGCTTGTTCAGGGGTCTATAGAATTGGGCTCCTGGGTCCAATCTTTCTGAAACTTGGGGAGTCTTTAGTGGACAAGAAGAACAAGAGTCCCTGCAATTTTAGTAGAGTTTGCTTTAAAAAGGACTCCTTTTCAACCCCCCCCCCCTGTTAGTTTCCCCCATAGGGAACAACTGTCAAATGTATTTAGGATTTCAAGAAAAAATGGATCCAAATAGTGAATGGGACCCAAATATGAGGAATGCTGAACATTTATAGTATTTCATCTATTTGTGCTGTGGAGCACCCTGAAGTGGCAGATCCTTGATTTCTGTGGTTCAATCTGTGGCTAGGAATGCGATACATGATTGTATAATGAGTTTGGGGTGAGCTCATGTAAAATTTTTGAGGATCCATGAAGATCCATGTGTTGGATCCATATTACTCCTCTGTGGCGGCACCACAAATCAGAGGATGTCTGATATTTGTTTGATCTGTGGCCATGGGCATATGTGATTGAATGGTGCATTTTGAATGGCCCCAAATAAAAATCCTAGGATCCATATCTTAGAACCATGTTTTTGAGCTGTGACATCCCTACCAACCACTTGAGGCGTGATTTTTGTGGTCCAGTCTGTGGCTATGGAAATGATATTGGATTTATGGTGTGTTTTGGGTGGCCCCATGTAAAAATCCAGAGGATCCATGCCTTGGAACCATATTTTTGTGATATAACAGTGCCACATAGCAGTGGATGCATGATTTTTGTGGTCCACTCTGTGGACTTGATAACAGATTATATGGTGAGTTTTGGGTAACTCCATGTAAAAACTCAGAATCCATGAGGATCTGTGCTTTCCCAGGGCTTGTTCAGAGAGGTGAATTAAAGGCCAGCTTGATAACTGAAGGCCTGCTTGTTATCTCTTAGCATGAGAGTGACTACAAATATGAACAGTGTCCTTCTCTGTGGGAAGAGTTGTCAAATCAGGTAGTTCCTTGGAAGCCAATTTATAGGTGGTCTGTGACTTTTCTTATATGAAGAGTTGCTTGCAGTTCAAACGGAGTCTCTTTCTTCCACACAGGCTCAGCTTTTCCTCATGTGCCCCAATTCTTAGAGAAATCCATCATCTTGGCACTCTTGTCTCATCCATATTGGGAGGCCATGCTAATCTGCCTGGCTAACTGGAACTTTCTCTGAAATAGGTCACGTTTCTGAAAACAGTACCATCCAAAGTCCTGGGCTTCAAAACTAAATTTTTCTTCAAAATTTGGCCAGAATGCCTGTCTCCCCACAACTGTTTTCTCTTCCCTATGTAGCAGCTTGTAAGAAAGAATTTACACACAAAATGAAGAATAATACTGACTCAGATCCCTTTACAATGAGTATTCTTTTCCTTTTACTCATAAAAATGAAGAGGAAGCAGTAGGATTTTAGCAATTTGACCATGTCCATTCCTGAGGTCACATCAAGGCACTTGCATGCTTGTTTTTGTTCCACGAGTGGTTCTTACATTTGGGCCCATTTTACTGTCTATTCTGCCCTGTTATTAAAGCCTATTCCTGGCCACGTGAGAAGTTACCCACAGTCTCATGTGCCGTGGTAACCCAAGACTGCAATCCTAACAGCACTTTGCAGGAAACAAGTCCCACTCAATAAAGTGGTACTTACTTCAGTAGATCTGCTTAGGATTGCTCCCCAAGTAATTTTTTAAAAAACCGTATCTCTCTGTGTGGCACAAAGAAAAACCATTGTGTAAGGAAGGGATTTTACTTTCTTGTGTACAACGGATGTTTAAAATCAAACAAAGCAGTAGTATTAGCACATGCAAAGAGGGTTTTTTAAAAAAATTGGTGAGAGATCTCACTTTGATCCTGCTCTACTGTACATTCACATTTACACACATGAATTTGTTCATTTATTAGTGAATAAATATATAACATAATATCAATATAAAGCAGGGGGATGGCTAGGATAAAAGGACATTTTATTACTTAAAAGTAATGAGGTACTCTGGATAAGCCTGAATATCATTGAAAATGACAAACATAGAAGGATGTCTCATATTATCAGTCACACTGTCAAACAGATTTGTAGGATCTGTCCCACTTTTTGCTTTTGGAACAACTAAACCTGCTGATCCAACACAATATTCTCCAACAAGCACTCTAGCAAGGTACATGTATTTCTTCCCATTTGCATCTGGTTTCGAATAGATATCCTGGGCAGAATAGCTGGCCTTAACAGCAAAGTAAGTTCCATTCCCATATGATGCAGCTACAAAAACAAAAGAAAGTTTAACCACCAATTAGTCTTCAAGGGACGGAACAACATCATGTGTCAATTTCTAGCATAATCAAATTGAGCAGACTGTTTCTTCATATAAACGCTGTCCCTTTACCACTAATAGGCACTGCCAATTTACCCAAGACTTCATTTTAAAGGGATTTTTAAAAGGGATTTGCTTGGAGATGGACAGAATTAGTCTAAGGGTATACATTCTGAGATTCATCCTAATTTCCATTTCCATTTTTTAATTTATATGCCTGTAGACATGGAACCCTTCTTTTATTGGCCTTCCTTACATTAGCAGACAGAAGTTCAAACATGGCCCAGACCAGAGGTGTGTAAAGTTTTGCCTTAGCTGGCAGCCAGTATTTGTGCTCAATTCCCTCTCCTGAGTTCTGAAGAACAAAGAGGGAGTTGTATTGTCGAAAGAGGGAGTTCTTTGCCTTTGTCAAAGCATTGTTTCTAGCTTCTGAAACATCTTAGGGAAGAAGGTAGGGAAGTGGCCATTCTCCCCTCAGAAAGCCCCATATATACCCCGAACTCAGAAGACTGCTTTTCTGCCTTCAAATTTGACTTCTGCAAGCAATTCAGATTCTTAAACAATATTACATACATGTTAAATCAGCATTCAGGCACTGCAGAATAATCAGGGGCGGGGGAAAGTCCTGGCATTTTATCTGTATGCAACTTCAAAAGAGCAATTATCTTCCATCTCAGAAAATAAACAATAAAATCTGCAGTCACGTATGCATAGGAACCTTGCATTGCTGGCATATTGCCACATATTCTAATAATGGGCAACAAAGACTAACTTGGTCAGCCAAGTAACTGATGGGTTTTGGAGCATGTGCAAACCTTAGCTGAAACTAAATAACCATAATCAATTTGTATTATTGCAGAGCCTTCCAAGCTGTAAACTAAGGCTATTCCAGGGAGCAGCAGTTAGTTTTTCATATGTAAACCAAAATTCAATAGTAATTTTGAGTCTCAGCCAACTTTTAGGTCTTGATTACATGTAAAATGCAAAACATGGCAGACATGCTCTTAGCTGAGGCTTCTACACTGAAAGCTCTGGTCAATGTGAGACACAGGAGAGGCAGAGAGTCACCACTGGCAGCCAGCAACGTTGGGTGTCAAATCATTTTTACTGACCCAAACATTTGTTTGATTCAACTGTTTTTTCCCCCTTCTGTATAGTATCCCATATATGGGTGCTGGACTCCACATACTTATATCCTTAAATATTTTCTCTTTTTGTAAACAGACAACTCAACCGATAAAGATGTTAGTAAAGAAGGAAAATAAGAGCCCTAGAATGCTCAACCATCAAGATTCCTTGAGAAGCACAAGTCCTCACAAATAGGCTGAGAAGCAGCCAGCCACTCTTTCCGCTTGACTCCAGATGTTGAAGGCAGAATATTTATCCTTACAAGTATCTATCAGGACTGCTGGGGATTCAGTTTCAACAACTGCAGCATGCATCCTCGCTGCACTGAGTAAATACAGAGGGGCATCTAATCCAGATAGCCTCATCAGTACCTGTAGGATTCATAATTTGCAAACATGCTCCATCTTTTTAGGTGTTCTCTTAAAAAGAGAGAGGTTGAGGAAGCCAAGTAATCATTTTTAAGACAAAACAAAATAACATGCAATCTTTTGAGTTCTGTAGAACTCATCAGACCAGGTTTTACTTTTAAAAGGGTTGTGTGTGTTTCAGGTGATGATCTTAAAGCCTTTTGTCTGCATTTAGTGAATACAGCATGTGAAGAAAGTTCACCCCACAAACCACATGCCCATTCTACCTTGATTATCATCTTACCATGGATTCCAGCATAACTCCGATTAAACCCAGAGTTATTGATGAGAGTCAATGATGAACTTGCTGTTCCGTGAAACAGGCGCTTCTCATTATTTGTAGTGCCATTTTTGGCATCCATCTCCTGTTTTTTTATTTGATATGCCTGCCAATAGTACGGATTTTGGATCCTCTCAATCTGCAAATGAGTGAAATGGGATATTGATAACAAGCCATTCCATTTTTTTGGAAAGAACAT
Source organism: Eublepharis macularius (assembly GCF_028583425.1). Taxonomy (NCBI): domain Eukaryota; kingdom Metazoa; phylum Chordata; class Lepidosauria; order Squamata; family Eublepharidae; genus Eublepharis; species Eublepharis macularius. Next base: position 168,466,392 of record NC_072791.1, on the reverse strand, counting down.
TAAAAAATAACCAGAAAGTCACAGATTTGGTTCCTTGGGTGCTTCAGCCCAACAATCCCTGCTTTTTTCCAGTGACAGTAAGTATCAACGCATGAAAGTAATTGAAACTGCTGCTGCTTTTTGTGCTGATCTTTATATTCCATTTGGATCAGTACAACTTGCATCAGTGAAGGAGACACCTGTAAAGTATTCTAGAAACACCCAAGTAGCAATCCAGAGCAGAGCACTGAATATGTAAGATAGTATTGCACTGCAAGCTTACCTGGTGTCCAATGCAGTACTTGTCAAAAAACTGCACCAGTGAAGGTGCAGAAACCAAGTACACTAGACCATCAATACAAGCTGAGCAGCCATCTAACTGATAGCAAATGACTCTTTTCCCTAAACCAGTTCAGAATTTTTTAAAAAAAATTCTGTCATTTTGCTCAGCACTTTGCAAATATAATCTTTTGTATTCACTCCAACTTTGTCTCTACATTAGCAGTGACGGGTTCAGATCCTGCCAGGCTGCTGACCTGTCCATTTGTTTGGGATACTTTACAGTTCATTCAGTCTGAGGATATGGACAGGATCATTCGAGGTTTGAGGCCCACCACTTGCCTTGCCCTTCATAGCTACTTAAACCTGCTGGTGAGGGCATGTGGTTGACTAGGTCTGAGAAGCAGTTAATGCCTCCTTAAGAGAGGAAGTGGTGAGCCCACTCCAAAAGATGCTGGGCCCAGGAGATCTCAGTAATTATCTACTAGTCTCAAATGTTGTATTCTTGAGCAAGCTGATTCAACAGGTGGTTGCTGGACAACTTCCACCTTTCCAGGATAAGGCCAATTGTTTAGATCTTTTCCAGTTAGGCCTGGTTATGGGACTGAAACAGAATTTGTCATCCTGGTAGATGACCAGTTCTGGAAGATGGACAGAGGGAATTTGACTGATTCTCCTGGACCTTTCAACTGGTTTCAATACCATTGATCATGGTATCCTTCTGGACTGCCCTTCTGGGTTGGGATTGGGAGGCACTGTTCTGTGGTGGTTCCAGACCTACCTGGAGGGTAGGCTTCAGAAGGTGGTGTTGGAGGACTGCTGCTTATCCCCTTCACCGTAGGCCTGTGAGGTCCTGCAAGGTTCCATCTTATCTCCTATGTTCTTTAACAACTACATGAAACTACTGGGTGAGGTCATCCAGAGATTTGGACCATATTACTCCAGTCTTGGCCCATCTACATTGGCTCACAGTTTGTTTCTGGGCACAGTTCAAGGTGCTGGTGTTGACCATTAAATCCCTAGAGGGTTTGGGACCAAAATACTCTCTTATGAACCTACCCAACCGCTACTATTATCTTTGAAGGCCCTGCTTCAGGTGCCTCAGCCTCCTGAGATTAGGCAGCTGAGAACCGGGGACCATGCCTTCTAATTGACAATTTGTTGATTTCAAAGAAGCCTCTGTCTAGAAGAACTGCCATGGTTGCCTTGAATTCTAGTGTTGCAGATAGAGTCAGCCAACATAACATTACTTCCACTTGTCTTTTAACATCTTGTGCTGTTTAGTAAAGTTTCATCTTTTTTGTGGGGCATCCACCATCAAGGCTCCACCCAACAAACAACTAGCTGCACTTGTTTCACTCAATGGAACTTTATCAAGGGCAGCAATAATTTCACTGCAAGTTTGATTCACACACCAGAAGTACCTCTTTCAACTGACAGATATCAATGTTTACAAGTCAGGAGAAGTTATTCTAGTTGACAAGTATTCCAGCTTTATATGCACGGAATATACTGAGGACTTCTTATGAGTGAATTATTGTTATATGACCTATTGATGCATTGTCTTTTCTGAGCTGAATATTTATTGTATACATTTTTCAAGAAGGGACAGATTTAACTCTATTTATTGAATGTATTTATTGAACTATATTTATTATATGCACTGAGCATTTCGTACATTTTATGCACTTAATAAGAGAAATTTATTATTCAAAGACTGTACAACTTTCTAATTGAGGGGGAGATTTTGTTTGTTAGGTTCTATCCATATCTCCCCGAAGCCTCTCGTAGGTTTGACTGGAGGAAGTTGTCCAACAGGTTTCCGCAATAGTTCTGCCTGTGCAGAAGGGAACTACACAAATAAGTTTAATTTCTCCCATGAACTCCAGCGTCTGCTTGACAAGAATTACTAGCCAGATCTTTGGAAATGTGGGTTGATGCCTGCTACTATCTGCTTTATCACAAATGTTTCAACTAAAGTGGCAGCCATTTATAGACTATCTTTCTACCAAAGATTCATAAAGTACAATAACGTCATATCAAAATTTTTGAAACTGGAATTTTGAAAAAACACAAAAATTTATATCGAACAGATGTATAGCTTCTTCTAAGCACAAGATAATCTAGACTCACAATGCTAAGGGGATATATATATATATATATATATATAAATAAATAAAAAATTGATACAGTAATGTACTATTCATGTTTATGAACGATAATGGTGACTATATATGAAGATCTAATTGCACTCGGTTATTGTTTATGAGTTTAATTGGCTGTTGGTTAAACTTTAATAAAAATTTTAAAAACCAAATGTCTCAACTACATGAATAGGAAGGTAAAAAGAAAACAAGTGATCTTACGAGGCAGAAAGATAGTGTTTTGGGGGTTTTTTTTACCTTTTCAATTGTGAATGACTGGCATGTCTTGTTAAACATCTGCTGGACATCCTGATATTCCTGCATGCCTGGATTTAGCTCCACTGCAATGACACGTTTTTGCTGCATGTCCACCCACTCTTCAGGAAGTGCAATTGGAGATTTATCTGTGTAATAACAATGGTACTAATATTATGTATTCTATGGTTAGCCTGATGGGAAACTTTCAAGACCCTTTTTTCCAAGCTTAACTTAAACGACTGGAGTTAATCCAACAGCAGGAGTGACTTTCAATTTAAAAATGGACAAGCATCCGATTTTAGCTTTTTGTTACTCATCTCATACCTCCAAACAGGCTTGTGGTGATGGTAGAGCTAGAAATGTGAATGAATCTGTAGAAACCTCTTGCTAAAAATAGGCAAGAGATTTGGGCTAATTAAGCACCAGTGCAATTAAAATGTTCACCTTTCTGGCGCCTGCTGAAGCACAAGTAGTTCATTGTGCTTTCAAAGGAGTGAAAACTCTCTATGTTAAGAAGTCAAAGGCTTATTCTTTTAAGATATGAGCTTTAGACTCTGCAAGATGGTATCTCTTGAGCTTATGGATATTATTGCTCAGAACTGTTAGTCAGGTCACTGAAGGATATAGCCACTGAGAGATCTCTGCCTTTTGGTGCTACACCTCTGAAGATGCCAGCCACAGCTGCTGGCGAAACGTCAGGAACTACAATGCCAAGACCACAGCAATACAGCCTGGAAAACCCACAACAACCATCGATATAGCCAGTGTTTCAGATGGCTCCTTCTGTGCAACAAACAGTGAGAAATCTTGGGTAAAGTGGTAGGTAGCTTGACCACTAAATACTGCACCACAGTTGACCATTTGCTGAGGCTTTACCAACAGCACCACATACAGCTGTGCCTTCAGAGCTGTTAGCAAACTCAGCACTGTAACACATACCTGCCCAGGACAATCTCAGTAACCAACTTTCTGCTTCAGCCTGTAATAGGCATGTCTCAGTGCTGGAAATTGGTTAAGCTACAGCAAACTGAACCTCACAGAAGAGAAGTATAGTTCATTGAAAATACAAAGGATTGCAGGGGAGGGGGCACAGCTCAGTGGTAGAACAGCTGCTTGGAGTGCAAAACACCCCAGGTTCAATCCCTGGCATCTCCAGTTAGAAGAATCAGATAGTTGGTGATGTGAAAGACTGAGAGCCTATAGTGTCAATACTGAGCATGATGGACCAATGGTCTGATTCAGTACCAATTTTGTTTTAGAGTAATACCATGAAATTATATATCAATGGAAAGATAATTTAATCAAGAATGTAATGCGACAAAGTTTGTTCAATTATCTGTATTCAATCAAATGTTATAGCCAAATAACCAGGAAAAGGAAGCACAACTTGCTTAAATTGATATGAAGTAGCTTTCCTTCATTTGAATGTAGCCAATAAGCATGAGTCTTTAGAGAGCCAATCAGGTGTCATCTTGTTTTGGCAATGAGCCAATCAGGTCACAGTAGGATCCAGCTATTGATGTCATGTATTGGAGCTGAGAGGAGGTCATTTGTCAGTGTGTTATGTGATTGCTATCAAGTTGGTTTGTTTCGTGTTCTTTCATTTTGTGAGCTTGTAAAATGTAATAAAACTAAAGAAATGGCACAAAGAGTTGACTGGTCACCCAGAAAGCGATTTAAAATAGTACTATTAAGTGAACAAGGCTACAGTTATGAAGAAAGTAGAAGAAAAATTGGTGGAAACTTAACCAAAGGTGGCATTTCTAAATTTCTGAAGTGGTATAAGGCAACTCAGAGCAGAACTACAAGTGACAAAAGGCACAGATTGGACACTTGTCAGCTTCCCTCAAGTTTTGATGGGAAATGTAGGCAGCTTGGCAGAATGTTGGACAAGTGACAGTTGAAAAGTCCATTGGACAGCAGTCACAGAGCCAAGCTGCAAGAGTAGGATGCCTACATTTCCCATCAAAACTTGAGGGAAGCTGACAAGTGTCCAATCTGTGCCTTTCGTCACTTGTAGTTCCGCTGTCAGTCACTACAAAACCAGACTGGTAAAGGCAGGAAAAGGTGCACACAAGCAAGGGATGATAGAAGAATTGAGACACTGAGCTTAGGTGACAGAAGAAAATCATACAGAACAAAATGGCACAATTCAATGTGAAGTTGAGTGCAAGGACTGTTCGGTGCAGACTGGAGGAATTTGGTCTTAATGCTAGAATTCCATGAAAAAAATCACTCTCTCTCAAACAAAGGTTGAAAAGATTAAACTGGGCTAAAACCCATGTTAACTGGACAGCAGAACAATGGGTCAGTGTTATTTGGAGTGATGAGACCAAAATCTCCGTTTGGCAGTGATGACATAAAATACGTGAGAAGAATCGGAGAAGATTTGCATCCTGATTGCATTACACCTACCGTGAAACACCCAGTTAGTGTTATGATATGGGGTTGTATGACATCAAAAGGTATGGGCAGAATTTGCGTGATAAATGGCAATATAAATGCCCCCAAATACATAAATGAGTCCAAACTGAAGCCTTCCACACGTGATCTTTTTCAAGATAATGAAGCATTTATATTTCAACAAGATTCAGCTCCATGTCATGTTGCTGCTGTGTGCAAAAAGTGGTTTCAAGATAATCATATTCCACTGTTGGAATAGCCTGGGAATAGCCCAGACCTTAACCCCATCGAAAATCTATGGAGCCGACTAAAGAAACTAGTTAGTGAGAAGCAACCCAGCAATAAACCACAATTGATAGAAGCAATAACTCAATCGTGGTTTCACATTATAACAGCTGCAGAACTAAAAAACTTGGTTCACTCCATGGGAAGGTGTTGTAAGGCCATAATGAAAGCAAAAGGTTACCCAACTAAGTATTAACTGACATGGTGAGAATTGTTGTATAACTCATTTTTTCTATGTGTTTCAATTTTCTTCTTTATAACTACTGTTCTAAAAAAAATTCCTTCATAAAAGTTATTGCATTACATTCTTGATTAAATTATCTTTCCATTGATATATAATTTTATGGTATTACTCCAAAAAAAAAGTGGTAGGAGCCATCGAACCTCAAAAATACACTTTTTCCAAAAGGTTTCCACAGTTTTGGCCACTAGTGTACACAGAAGGGGCACAAGGGACAGAAAAACCATCACTAAATAAACAAAAGCCTAGTGTGATCCTGTGAAGAGTTGGGCTGAGAGCTGGTTCAAATCCCACTTCGGTAATCGTTTCATTGAGTGGCCTTGAGCAAACCACTTGTGTGTGCCTTAAGTCTGCCTACGTAACAACATACAGTTGTTACAGTTCTTATAGCAGAATCTTAATTTCAAAATTATCCAACAAAATGCTATAATGAAAAAAGAAAATGTGCACAGATAGGAGGATATCAGCTACAACAGGTAATGGTGTACTTGCTCCAGAGGAATGACTTTGAAATTGGATTGGTTTGCCAACAAGTAGACACTTTAGAAATGCATGGGAGACGAGAGACGACAAAGCCAAGTGGCATATACAAGCTTAAAGAACGTACCTTCTGTTTTGGAGATTCGCCTAATATTAATGCGTCTTCCTTGGTCACCTATTGCCCACTGCTTAGCTGGGTCTACTCTGTAGTGTTTGTCCATTATGGTTACTTCATGCATGCTATTGTTTTGCAATGCACATTCTATATGCATATTTGTCAGGTTATCAAAGGTTTTGTAATGGCCATTGTCCTCGTATCGCCACTCAACAAGGTTGCTAAGAAGATCAGCCTTGGACTGTTCCTCTTGAGCTTTCCTGACCCTTTTGATCACTTGTTGGATTTCTAAGCTGGCACTCAAGACATCTCTGGTTAAACCAAAAATGCGGAGGGAAGGAGAAGAGGTCACATTTTCTGGTTTAATGACAACATGCAATTTAGTCTGGAGTTCTCTTAGTTTTTCATACTCTCTTTCTCCAAAGCTTGAGATCCATTCATCTGAGACAGTGGTTTCATTCTGGTGCTTTAAAATCAGATCTCTGATCCAAGATTCTGTCTTCTCCACATCTTTCTGGCTGTCACCGCAAATCTGAAAAATGACTGGCTTTACAGTGTTCTCCAAAAGCAATGCAGGCTTAGTCTCTGTAGCTGGTTTGCTGAAACCAAAGAATTCTGCAAAAAAGTATTAATTCAGAGACAAGTTTACACTTTTAGGTACCTCAGCAGTAAAGAAAGAACCAAATCCATAAGCCTGCTACTTACCTGCTACTTTGGAGAAAATTGATTTATATGACTTAACATCGGGCTTGCTAGCCGCACCTTCTATTTTCTGCATGCTTGTATAAAACACGTTTTCCAGATGTGGCTGGAAAATTATTATTTTAATAGTCTTCACCACCGGGGCAGAAGTTTTGCCTGTATATTGCACTATAGCATCTATCATATCATCAGCCACTGCAGCTGGATCCCGTGCTGCCTTCCCTATAATGATAATAAAAGAAAAATATAAATATCTGAAGTATGAAATCATTTCTTCCTGTAACCTACACCATGGGTCTCCAATATGGCACCCATGGGTGCCAAGGTGCTCCCACCAACACCTATCCTGGCGCCCACCAACTCTTTTTAGAAAGTGGGCAGGACTAGGTGGGGATTTTGCCCAGCAGGGCTTCTGACTAAAGATCTGATTAGCTGTGCAGATTTTTAAGAAGTTGTTTCAACAGCAGCTGTCGCTACAGCACAAGAATCTTCATTAAAGACAAGCTGTGCGTATGTAAGAAAATATTTTTAAACAATATATTCATTTAAAAGGCATCTCACTAAACAGATCTTCTGCCTGCAGTGCTGGAGTTACTATTAGAGTTACGCATGACCTCACTCCCTACATTTTGTGTGTGGCTGTGCCTGTTGTGAAAAGAAACCATTTTGTGATTGCGTCCTCCACACTGTAGCAGAAGTCCAAGGGTGCCTGCAGACACAAAAAGGTTGGGGACACCGTACTACACTATCAATCACGGAATGCAAAATGTACCCCCATTTCTACTGCTGCAAATTCTCATTGCACTAGGGGTGTGCAACAAAAAAAAAATCCGTTTTCTCACTTTGGAATTTCCGAAGCAGGGAAAAAAGTCAGAAATAAGAGATTTCCAAAATGGCAAACTTCCCGCCCAGCTGCTTATTTCACTCGATGGGAGGGGGACAAGGGGGTTCCCTCCTCCCCCTCCCATCAGGTGAAATAAGCGGCAGGGATAAGTTCTAGCCACTTGCTTCAGCTGGACGGCGCGGAACCCTCAGCCTCCTCCTCTGCCAGTCAGCTGAAGTGCTTTAAACTTTAAACTCTGCATCCTTGCTTCAAGTGGTGCATGGGGCGCTTTAAACTTTAACCCCCCTGCCCTTGCGCCAGCTGACTGGCGGGATCTGCCTTTCAGCTGGAACAGGGACACAAAACTTAAAGCGCCCCTCGCAAAAGCAGCAGGGGGAATGTCCAAGGTTTGGCAACCCCCTCCCCACGGACTTACACTTCCCGGGATCCTAGAGGCAGCAGGGCCAGCGAGGACAGCATGGGTGGTGCTGACACAGCCAGGAGGACCAGGAGCAGCCGCTGCAGCAGGGAAGGCAGCAGACAAGTCTCCCGGCCCGCCCAGGAGACAGGAGGCGGCGGGGATGACAGACCCAGCACTGGCTGCCATGCAGAGTCTTGGAAGAACAGCCAGTGCCACGGGAGTGATGGCCGCACTGGCAGGATAACCTGCTGAGTCGGTGCAACCCCTCACAGCCAGAAGGTCGGCCATGGGAAGCCACCAGATGCCGCCAACGCAGCCTACAGAGGCACTGGCCAGAGCAGCCCCCAGGGAGCCAAGCCAGCCCTGGAGTGAGGGAAGCAGCCAGAAATAGGAGCTGCTGCTGCCAAGTCAGCAGAAGCTGCAGAGCCCAGGAGGCGGGGCCATCTCAGCATCCACAATCCCAGCAGCACCACTTTGTGCAGCCTGTCCCATTGGGCAGGGGACAGGGGAGTGGTTAGTACAAGCCCCACAAGAGATGCCCAATTGAGCTAGGGGACTGCCACTGCAGGCTGGGTGGAGGGTAAGGTTTGGAGCCTGGAGGACGGGCAGTCATTGGCCCAGGGAAGCCCTGGAGCAAGGGCACAAGCTTAATGTGCCCTGCCCTTGCTCCAGCTGACAGACAGGCTCCACCAGTCAACTTACATGTGGCATGAGGGCTCCACCAGCCAGCTGAAGCAAGGGCGCAGGATTTAAATGCACCCAAAGCTTTCTGAAGCTATCTGAATCGCTTCAGAAAACATTTGATTTGGGATTCCCAAATCGTACACCCCTAAGTCTCACTAATCTCCCTTTAGTCTAGTTGATTTATATCTACCATATAAATGGGATGCTCAAAGTAGCTTACAAGCATAGTTCCCAAATATACAAGCAAATGAGCACAACATTACACACAAAACAAGCCTCAGCAACTTAATAGTATAAAATTAATGGTTCCACAGCTAAAATCTGACAGTATGGAGGCAAGATATGTAATCCCTAAACAAATTAAAAGCATTCCCAGTTTAGAAGTTAGTCATGTCATACACATTCCATGGCAGCACGGAGCTAGGGTGAAACTCAGAACATGGGCAGTGTCCCAATGCTTGCTCTGTAAAGCTCTGGAGCCAAGTATCTGTTGACTTGTATCCTTCCATGCTCGCACTCGGTCTCTCATGAGATAGGGGGAAAAACTCTTTTTAAATAAGAGCCAAAACACACTAGAAGAAATACCTAGATTCAGCACGTGTTCTCTTACCTCAAGGTTTGCCGGGATCTGTAGGCGTCCTGGAAGCTTAAAGTTTAGCATTTACAGAGCAGCAGGAAGGGAAATACAGGCGCCTGTATTTTCCTTCCCCTTCCTGCTGCTCTGTAAATGCTAAACTTGTTCTCTTACCTCAAGGTTTGTTGGGAAGTGCAGGTGTCTTGGCAGCTTAAAGTTTAGCATTTACAGAGCAGCAGGAAGGGGAAGGGAAATACAGGCACCTGTATTTCCCTTCCTGCTGCTCTGTAAATGCTAAACTTTAAGCTTCCAGGACGCCTACAGATCCCGGCAAACCTTGAGGTAAGAGAACACGTGCTGAATCTAGGTATTTCTTCTCGTGTGTTTTGGCTCTAACAAAGTGCTTGATCCTTGGGTGGAAGGGAATTCCTTACATAAAGACTCCAACTCATCAGAAGTCAAGCACAGACACTGACAGTCCCTGAAGGGAGGAGGAGAAGCTCCAGCAACCAAGAAGGGGATCAGCTTGCCTTCTCCACTCATACCAATACACTCACTCCCAGCTGAGGTGGACCCAAGACCCTCTTTGACAGAATTATACTGGGGAAATTGCATTAACTGGAACTTTTCAAGTGGTGCCATTACTGGTTCTGATCCAATCTAGAGAAGAAGCCTGACTAGACAAAGTTTCCCCCACAAATCCTGACCCCTGAGTGGTTTGGCTCAGATGCCTAGCCAACTAAAACAGGTACTGTGAACTGTGTGTGCTCAAAGGAGCAAGCTCTGTATCAGCAGATACCTAAGATTAGAAAAGGGGTGATAAGAAAATACATCTTATCTGCTCTCTCAGGCACCTATGTTTTTTAAAGGAGCGCTCAGCACCAAGATACAACCTTATCCTCTTATATGTTGCTAATTCAGAGCAGTGGAACAGTACTGGGACACTCAACACAAATACTAACACACTTCACGTCCACTTTTTCCTGTTATTTAAAGGAAATACAGACCTGTCCCAATTGCAGGGAAGGCAACAGAGGTGAACTGTCTTTGTTCACATTCCATGAGGGTTTTAGAAACCTGTGCTTTTATATCATTTTGTGGGACAAGATGGATTATATTTTTACACCTCAGGTTACCCCCTTTCGTGCATATAAGATTGTTGTGAGGCTGCAATGCTGAAAAGGAAAAGAGAACATACAGAACAATTATTCTAGAGGCCTTTCCAGACCATTTGTTCATGGTTCAATCATTACAGATTTGCAGTTTGTCCCCAACACGTGCATCAATTCTGCACTGGCTGTAGAATGCAGCCGTTTCAATTTCCTATACAGTAGAGCTATCAACTAAACACTCAGCACCCACTACAAGCTTTTTCCACTTCCCCCCCTCAACAGGTTTAGAAGCTTGCAAAGATTCCATTAAAAAGTAAAGTACCATGTGGGTGGATAGGAAGTGGCCTAACTCTCCCTACATGGCTGGCAGTGACAGCCCACCACTCCTTGGCCCCAGAACGGGGAGGAGATGGGTTCGTCATCACCCAAGAGCTCCTCCTTGCCCCCTTCGGCCTTGCTGCTTCCAGTCTTCAGGAAACAGGGTTGGATTCCTGTCAGCTGTTACCTTCCTGTTTCTAATCATGGCCTCACAGCCTCTGAAGGCCCTATGTCCAATCTTGCTTTCCCAAGAGACTGCACGACTGGCCTCCCACAGGCATTCCCCCAATCCTCCTCTACCAAGACTCACCCCAAGATGTCCTTCCTGGGCAAGCCGTGCCCCTCCATGGCCACCCTGTCACCAGGGAGGCAATCTCTCCCACCCCAGGCACTCTTCAGCTGAGTGCCTGGCTAAGGTTTACAGTGTCAAACCACCAAGGCCCCAACCAGCCCAATGCCCCCTGTGCTACCACCCCTATCAGTGTCTGGCAGCCATTTAAAAGCTTGCTCCGTGGTGCTCTTGGCTGGACAGAATTAACACCCATTGCCACTTAGCTGGGTGTTGAGTAGGTGTCAAGATGGGCTGGACAACCACCTGACCTCATCACTGGGCCAGGTATCAAGTGGGTCCTTAAGAGTCCACCTCTCCCATAGAGCACCAGATTGGGAGTCATCCTCCTTTCTCTCTCTCTCTGCAAGGGCCGTCATTAATCGGCAGGAGGAGCAGTGCCACTGTCCTTTAACATGCCAAACACCACAAATTCACTGCAGCAATCCAAATCCATTTGTGGAACTTCTTGCTTCCAATTTTCATTTTCTGCTTCTTAATTTTTTTTTGTGCTACCAACTAGTTTGTGTTTGGTAAGGCTCTTCCCACAAACTCTACATCAAATGTCCTGGATTGGAGAGGAGCGATTGCTACCTCAACACATACTGCTTGCTGCTACTCTTCTGTGAGACCATGACACTAGATACCAGGTACAAAAAATGACCCATTGGTTTTGTTCTTGTGGCACCAGAAACAATAACAACAACAAAAATCCCACAGTATAAATTGGTACTAGAAACAATTACTGGTTATCAAACACAGCCAGAATTTGTGGATTTCCAAGCTTCATTCATGTTAGGGGCACACAAACGAGGCCAGTGCAAGACACTCATGTTTTCCGTTATCCTGTGCAGACTAGAAGGCAATTTAGACTGGACAACCAACAGATAATAGAGCTTCTTGCCAAGTTATAGAAGCCAGTTTAGCACTGGAACTGAATGATTAGAAATCTCACAACTATTTAAGGACTAATCTTCACTAATGTCTACTCCAACAAGAAACGGAAGGACTGCATGAAGCATGGCAAACAACCAATTGATGAAGTCTGAGCAATTCATACAGTCCTCTTTGGACATGCATGCTCTGACCCTACCCCCCAAATCAAAGTCTTGCTGACGAGCACCACATAGTAGTCATCTGTTACTGCAAGGGGTCCACGAATCCATCTGTGCACTAAGCACTGTTATTTTGATCTTTTTGTCATCATGTATTTTCACAGTCCACGGATACAACTACTATCATGTGGAGGTCTGCCAAAAAGGGTTCCTCATACACAGAAAGATTAGGAACCATTCTTCTAATTAAAGCTGACTTCTACCTAGCTGAGCACATTCGGCTGCCACCACAGGTCCAGCTCCATCCAGAATTGCTTTGGAAACGCCTGAAAGAAAGAAAACCACTTTTGTCTGAGAAAATAAAAATTGCATTGCATTCATAAGAAGCAGATGAAGATGGCGATTCTTATCAGTTTGGTAACAAGTTTCTCATAGATTGAGTCGGCACATGGCACTTTCCAATACTGTAATAATCAAAGATTATCTTTCACCAAAATAAACAGAAGGTGACAACTGAGGCACCCTTTATAGTAATAATACACTCATATTAAAAGAACTGAAATAGTATACACTGAATACAGGTATCCAGCTGCACCCAAACTACAGACAGCAAACTCCAGCAAGGGGGGGGCACAGAATTAACCCTACAGCTTATTTCACATACCATTTTTCAGGTTAAATGTTGTATTGCTTATGTTCACTATAACATCTGTAGCTTCCTGGGTAATATCTCCACATGCTACCTGCAACGTAACTGACCCAATCTGCATTTTATGAACTCCAGCAGTTGGAGCTGAAATATGCTCACTCGAAGCTGAAAGAAAAAGCAACCTGTCAGTTCTAAACCACAGAATCCTGAGAAAAAACAAGCAGAATCTTTCACATTCCTAACCTGTACTTGCTTGGAGTTTACTTTTTTTGCCTCTCAAATCATCACTCACCCAAGGGCCAAACTGCATGTTATGACATACGCAAATCTGCCACAGGGGCTCACAGTCTCATTGAAGCTGTGAGTTCCTGGTGAGAACTCTATTTAAAAAGCTTCACAATGGTCTATTTTGGATCAGGACTATGGCATGGGGAGGAAGAACTCCTGCTCCCCCCCCAGCCACAGCACCATTTTCCCAAGATGGAATGGCGCGGGGAGGGGAGAGAGACATTATTTACTATATTGGTGTTGATAGGGCAAACAACATCCCCATGGTGCCATTTCTGCTCAGAAAAACAGTGTGAGAGGAAGAAAGAAGCCCCTTTTCCTCTGCATTATGGCTCTGAAACGAACTGGGCCACTGCAACACTTTTAAATGGAGTTCCCACTGGGAACTCACAGCTGCAAAGAGTTATCTTCCTTATTGGTCCTTGTCACCGTTCCTCACCATTCCAAATAGATATCCATCTACTCATTTCCTAGGAGCAACTGGCCATGGCACTTGTGAGAATGGAGGCTAGCAAACCTTCCTCCCCCATTCTCTGGATTCCCACTTGCACTGAAGATTAGGAAAGTGACAGGAGAAGTCTCTCCCACTATATCTTATCCTCTCCATATCTCAGAGCAGTTGAGAAGAGTACTTGCCTTCCCTTCAAGACCAGGGGAAGGGTCGCATCTAACTAGTGACAAGGACTGAGACTGGCTAGTAAACCAAGCTGATATTCACAGGCATTCTATAAAAATGGCTTCCAACTTGCTCGTGAAAATGAGATTCTAGATTTACTAATGGTTCATGACACTGTCCATCCATAAAATGAACTCTGCAGCTTCAGTTCCCTTTGAGGTCATGCAGAGAAGGGAGAGGGGATTTAACCTTTCAACCTCCACAACTGAAATGCATCCACATTTTTAAAGTGGAAGGAAAGACTGGTTTTTAAGATATATGTCTCCCCCCTCCGCTTAAAATGTTAATAGAAGTCTGTTTCAACTACCTAAATGTAACAGAGGTAGAAGAGTTAAACGTTCTCTGCACACCCTCAAAGCAAACTGAAAATACCAGAGCTGGTAAGTAGAGAAATATGAAATCTTTGTCAGGTGTGTTTGAGTCATCTCGCACCAAGGAAGCTACCCCTCGTCTTTAGAAAGATAGGATTTACCTTGTGAATCCTCAAGCAGTGGCATGGCCCCTGGAGTGCCACTGTGGTCCACATGCAGTCTGCTGTTTAGTTCATCTGTAAATGCCTAGAAGAGATACAGTAATATTTATTTATTTTAAACATTTGGTAGCTGCCTTTCTGCCACACAGGAACTCAAGGTGGCTTCCATTATAAATAAAAACAAAGTTTAAAAACTGCAGTTTAGACTGTCAATAACAAAGTTAATTAAAAACCATCTTCAGCTGCCTCCTGAAGATCGATGGTGAAGGGAGTAAGCACACTTCCCTGGAGAGGCTGTTCCATAATCATGAGACTGCCACAGAAAGGCCTCTCTCATGTACTTACCAGGTGAGCTTCTTCAGCTGATGGGACAGTCAGATGAGCCTCTCCCCTATGTTCCTGCCTTAATTCCCAGGCAGGAACATATGGGAGAAGACAGTCCCAAGCCATGTAGGGCTTGAAAGACCAATTGTGCTCAGGAGCAATTGCTATAATATTTGGGTCAGATGCTTCTGATTACTGGCCCCAACTAGCAGTCCACCTGCAGCATTTTGGACTAGCTGACACTTCTGAAGACTCTTCAAACACAGACTTCTTCCAATGGCTTCATATAGTATGGGGGATAAGACTGAACCTTGCGGAACCCCACAAGTCAATGGCCGAGGGGCAGAGCAGGAATCCTTCAGCACAACCTTCTGAGACAGATCTCTCAGATATGACTCAAACTACCTTAACACAGGTGGTATTAGGCTACAAGTCAGCATTTAGAGGGTTCCCCCCCGCTGAAGTGTGTGTATATTTATTTATCTGTATATCTCTATATCTCAGAAGGAGTTCTATGGTAATATCTGCTTTGGAAATCAGGGGCTGTGGTTCAGTTCCTAAGTAACAACCAGACCCTGGTTTGGTGCTCCAGTCCTTGTGCTCCAAGTTCCAGCTATAGCAGAGTCCAGTGGCACTTTAGAGACCAACAAATTTAAGGGTGTCTGAAGAAGGGAGTTCTGACTCTTGAAAACTTACACTCTGAAAATCCTGTCGGTCTCTAAGGTGCCACTGGACTAAAATCCTGCTGTTCTACTGCAGACCAGCAAGGCTACCTACCTAAAATTCCAGCTATGGTCCTGATGATCAATCCACAGTTTGGCTGTTCCATACAAACCCAGGCAATTGACTGCCCTATATTATAACAGTTTACTGAGGTTGGGATTTATTTATATTCTCGTCTCACTGAAATGTGAATTAAATTAATATATATTTATTCATAGCTTGCTTATCTCACTGAGGTTCATGTTGGGTATGTATTATTCAATAAGAGATTTACACGCTGCATATTTTAAAAAGTTTAAAACTATGAATTGTCTTGCTTTGGGCCAACACAGCTACCTGCATCATCAAAAAACATTATTCAGCCACAGCAATTTTTACTTGCCAACTATTATTTCTGGAATATGTGGGTGGATCAAAATGTCATCTTCTACTATACTGTTTCTTATGGCTTTCCACATCTCAGCAGTCACTTGCCAACACAGGGCTGCACTGCTTCAAGGTCTTCTTGAAAGACAGGCGCCATGTAACAGAGAAGCAGGTATGGGGAAGTTACCTTGATACTGTCAGTGTCACTTGGATGCAACACAAAATGAACCTCTTGAAGGGACATTGGATTCTTTTTCTGACTGAATTGGAACACTTCATCAAACATCAATTTAGCAACAAGAGGCTTGGGAAATCCTAAATTACCAGTCCCAACTGCTGGAATTGTGATGGAAGTCAGAGAGTGCTGTTCAGTGATGGTCAAACATTCTTCAATAATTTTCCCCAAGTTCTGAAGGGAGGAGTAAGAGAACATGATTATTTTAGAACCTGCAGTTTAAATGTTTTTCACACATGGTGTTTAGACTCATATAATTAAACATGCAGTAAACTATAACTCCTACATTGTGGAAAGGTTATGTGGTGTCTGTATGGCTGGATGAATAATGTACCTATTTCTGACATCCCAGAAAACAAACTGGCCACTGCACTGGATGAAGCACATGCCTAGAGCTCGAAGGAAACACCAGAGGCAGCTAAGGGACTTCAGTGCAGACCTTCAAGCATGGCTTAACTATGTCTCTCAAGAACAACTATGGTAGAAATGTAATTACGAAACATGAGCAGCCAATTGCAATGGGCAACTGTGGAGTACTGCACAAAGAAGCAGGCATTGGTGTTAAGGGACAAATATGGGTGCATGAGGACCCATGCCCAAATCCAGCCAAGTCACACCAGTCACCAAGTAAACATGAGCAAGTCTCAGTCACTCTCACTTGGTATCTTTCAGGATTCTTGACTCACATAGGCTCAATGAGCAGTGAAAAAAAATATATCCATTTAGCCATTCAAAGTATATTGAAAAAGATCCAATACTACCTTGTCTTCGGATTTTTGACCTTGGACCCAGCCAGGTAAAACTGCATGGAGAACATGAGAGCAACCCAGAGCGTAGCCTTTTGTTTTTAACACACAGCCTTCTTTAATGCTTCTTCCTTGGCCTTGTGTGATTAATTCCCCTTGGAGCCCTGGCCCTGCCCTGCCCAGCAGAGCTCTGGAGAGTGGGCCTTTATCAAGCTTTAGGTCACTGGCAACACTGTTGACAATAACATCTGTCTGCATGTTGTGAGAGAGAGAGAGAGAGAGCGCCCTTAGTGACTGAAAACTTACAGATAAATGTACTCTGCACACACCAGTATGTTTTCTACAATTTACCTGAAACTATAAGATTCTCAGTATTGTAATACTCCAATTGAGAGTACCTAAAAATAAAGCTAAAAAAAATATGGTTTAACCAAACATCAAAGCACAGAACAACCACCTTAACCAAATGAGCCATTTTTTGTTCCTGTATAACCACCCCTACCCAGGAACATCCCTATGGATGGGCTTCTGGTTAAAGCCAGTGCCAGGAAGCAGTCCAGTGCCTTCCAACTATTTCCATTAGCACCACACACAGAGATGCCCTCTGACTCAGTAGAAAGTGGTATTCCCCTTGCAAAGACCTCCTGGCCAACCAGTCCTCCTTGATACACAGGAATACACCCAGAAGCCAAGTCTCAAAGCTCTCAAAACAGAGCTCAGTCAATGTTGGTCAATGTCAAGAAAGATGCTAGCAGAAAACATGCACTGAATCTGACAGAGATTGCTATAGGGCCCTCTGAAAAACCTACAATTTGGGGACGATAGCAGCAAAGAAAGTCATTTCTCTAAAACCATCGCATCTAGTCCACAACAATCCCAATTGTTATCTTGACATGTGCTAGCTCCTAAATCTGAGCCTTTACTGTCTCAGGAACAGAAAATTAGCTATGACATTTTGCAAAGTTTTATGCTATTAAAATAACACAAATATGTTTGGATCTGGATGTCAGCCATAACATACACTGGAGAGAAGAAACATTTAATACATTGTCTGTTCTACTTATGGACCATTTTGACCCAGTTACCATGTTGGATACTGACAGTATCCTGGGGTTGTTTAAGGCCACCACTTGTGCACTGGGTCCTTGCCCATCTTTTATGTTAAAATCATGCAAGAACCACAATAATGTGCTCTTGATGACTCTCATAAATCAGTCATCAACTCGGGGCACCCTTCCTCAGCAATTCAAGAGGTTGTTAGGCATCCACTACCTAAAAAAACCATTCCTAGATAAAAATGTTGTGGCCAATTATCTCAAATCAGCCCATTCTGTGCAAAGTGGCTGAGAGAACAGTAGCTGACCAACTCCAGGCCTTCTTGGTCAATTCCATACCTCGGGCCCTTTTAAGTACAGTTTTAGGCCAAGCTAAGGGATGGAGATGGCTCTGGCGGCTCTAGTTGATGACTTCCACCTAAATGTAGACAAAGACCATGCTTCATTGTTGCTCCTCCTGGATCTACCTGCAGCCTTTGATGCAGTAGACCATGTCATCCTGCTGAGGCGTTTGAAGGCAGAAGTAGGTACTGGGATATGTGCCTTGGACTGGTTTAAATTGTTCCTCATTGAATGGACTCAAAGGAGACCAGCTATCCTCAATGTGGGAATTATCTTGTGGGGATCCACAAGGCGCAATCTTATTCCCCATGTTAGTTAACCTCTATATAAAGCCTTCAGGAGAAGTCATTTGTAGCTATAGAGTTGGATGCCATCAATATGCGGATGATACCCAGCTCTACATCTTATTATCCAAATCCCCTGGTGATGCAGTAGAGGTACTGAGTTGCTGTTTGATAGCTGTTGTCAACTGGTTGAAAGCACACAAACTATTTGAACCCTGACAAGACAGAAGTAATGCTGGTTGGAAAAGCAGAGATTAGAGACTGGGTATTAATTGGCTACATAATTTTTGTCTAAGGATGGTTTTGAAGCTAGAACTCTTTGATTTTCCCTTTAGGGAACTACGTGTGAAATAAATGTTGCCAATGCCTCTTCCCCCTACTCCAAATGTTGCTAAAGGAGTCAATAAACCACTCAGGTAGAGGAATGGCCAAGGGCACTGTCACTGGGCACTAAGACAAAGTAGAGAGATATTCAGTGACATCTGATAAAAACCAACACTGGTGCCATAGCAGGAAACAAGGAAACTGTGCTGGGTGAGCACTCCGCAGCAAACAGTGTAGACCTACTACTGCTCCATGAACAGCGAGTTCTTTTTTTTTTTTACTTTAAGGAGATTGTAGCCCTCTTAGACTAAAAAAGGGAGATGTTTTAATGTTTAAAACTGCGCAGAGAGTAGAAGCATATTGATTCAGACCTGGCATTGTTGCCTTTCTCTGCCTTAAGGCTCACTGGTCCCTTAAAGTAGAATGAAGAGGTAGCTTTGAGATATGTGCAATTATGCTTCCCTTGAACTCAGAAGCAAATTGGTACCTGTCATAAGGTAGACAGATAAAAGGGGCGCACAGGCCTCTATGAGGTCTTGCCTTTGGCCTCCTGGGTTCAAGACAAGCCACAGTGATGGTGTAAAGAAACAGGTGGCTGACCTGAGATGGGGACTTGTGACCATGTCCACTGCTCTCCATTTGTTTTTTTTTTAAAGCAGTAGTAAAGCAATGAATAGCAAAAGTTAGGGACAGTTACTTAATGCTTGTCACTCTAGAGTTAAGGCTACTGTGCAAGGTGCAGAAACCTTTTTAAAAAAAAATTTGAAGTAGAGAAACTATTATTTACTTACTAGAAAATTTATATGTCACCTTTCCAGAGACCTGATCAAGAAGACAGAAATGTTCAGTTTTGCATTTCCTCCCAAGTTGGTTTCAGAGTTTTCTAACTTCATATTTTACTTCTGCATAGTAATATAACAAATAAATGCCAAGAACTTAAACCCTACTGCACGTTATAGTGCTAAAGGCACTACAGGTGGTCTCTCCCAATATTTATGATATTAATCGTAACAGCATACTTACTGTAGCATCTTCAATCCCTTTTTGGTGTAGTATTATCATCAGGCCTTCAGCAGTAGTTATTCCTTGATGTTCTAGTCTTCTCTCTCTGTGGTAGTTACCAGTTTCAGAGTTCGATGGAGAGGATCTGCCTTTCAATGGGGATGATCCATCTCTGAATACTTCATTTAGGGCATCAGTGACAACCTGAATTGTATCCTCCTTAATATCCACAAGGTCTATCTGTTTGAGGCAGCCTGTCCCAGCAGATTCTTCCAAGCTTTCTTTGATGGCTGTCACAATGGAAAGGGCACATTCTCTTAGTGGGAATCCAAAGATCCCAGAGCTAATGGCAGGGATGGCTATGGAGCGATGATTGTATGTTTCTGCCAGCCATAAACTTT
Organism: Eublepharis macularius; assembly: GCF_028583425.1. Lineage (NCBI taxonomy): Eukaryota > Metazoa > Chordata > Lepidosauria > Squamata > Eublepharidae > Eublepharis > Eublepharis macularius. The sequence continues at coordinate 168,446,304 of NC_072791.1, read as the reverse complement.
CTCTCACAGCTTTCTTTAAGAGCCGCACACACTTTTCTTTCTCAGAACTTTTCCACCGTGGCCCGACTGCATGAATCACTTGTTTACATGGTAGATTCCCAGCACCCGAGATAACCGCACAGCCAGGTTTCAAACGTCCAAACTTCCTCACTAGTTCATCACATTCTCTTTGGAGCTCAGGGCCTGCTTCTTTTAACAAAGCATCTGCAAGACCACCAATATGCTTCAGGTCTTCATTTGATGCATTGACCACAACATCAGCTGGATAATGGGTTAAGTCAGCCTTACGAACAGCTACGACAATGCCGTTTCTCATCTTAACTTCACAGCACAGATTCCCATGTCCCTCATGAGCATTCCCATTGTCATTGTCTTTTTCAGGTTCTTCCCCATCTTCTTGAAGCCTGATCAAGCAATTAAATTGTTTTGCCCCTGTGATATACAAATGTTCTTGTTCCTTGAACAATGCTCTGGCTCCTGGTTTATCAACTATCATTCTTGTTGCACACAAAGATGACAGGAGTTTTTGCATGAGATCAAGTCCTTTCAGCACTTCTACACGGGGACCATCAAGGGAGATCAGTCTGTGACTTTCCTGCGTACCAAAATCAATTTTCACGCCATGCTGTACTAGACAGTGCCAAATGCAGTGTTTTTCCTTCTCCACATACATCGTAACTGCCTCAGAATTAGTCCTGATGGTTTTGTGTACATAAGTGTTGGTATCAACAAAATCAGACAGCTTTTGAGCAGCAAAGGCCACCTCTCTGAAATGACCTGCTATGACTATTTGATCCTCTAACTCGTTAATTATAATTGCCTCACCAGAACAATTATGAGCCTTGTACAAACTGTCAGTCAGTTCCCTCCACTCCCTCTTCTGGAGGACTGAATTGTCTTCCAGTTCAATACATTTGTAGCTCAGATGCTTCCTCATTTCTTCTTCAGCTTGTAGAAGGTCATTAGGAGATATTCCTGTCAGGAGGACACTCTCCTCCTGGAGCTCGTAAAAGGCATTAATTTTTTTGGCCCAGAATAAGAGTTGTGACAAACTTTCATTATCCACATGTTGTAGAAAAATTAGTATGTAAGCATGAACATTGATAGGCTTCTGGGCCATACTGGATATTCTTTCAAGGATATCACTTTTTAGTTTAAAAGCCTCAGTAGGTACACCAAACAGAATTATACACTCTTTTGAAGCATCATAGGAAATCTTTAAGTCTGGGTACTCCATACTAATCCTTTCCTCTAGTCCAGCGTTTTTTAAAATGGTATACTTTGCAGCAACAACTGTTATAATCACCTCTATTGCCTGCCTCTCTCTCTCAATTTTTTTAACAGCATTTCCTATAAGCACTTTCATCTCTTCCTCTGCATGATCTACATCTTCCACTGCACCCACCAAGACAACTATTCCTTCTGGAATATCTGGGATGATCAAAATGTCATCTTTTACTACACTGTTTCTTATAGCTTCCCACACCTCAGCAGTGACTTGACATTTCAGTGTCTTCTGCTTTGATAGAATCTGAGCAAATTGGCAGGAAGCATCTTCACTCCAAGTCCTGGCCAGGAATCTTTTTTGTTTGAACAAGGCACGTGAAGGACAAATTTTAACTTCCATGTGTGCACAATGTCCTGTCGGCCACTCTATCTCACAAAAGCAGTTGGCCATTTCATTACTTATTTCCTGAAGTAAATGCCTATTCCACTGTAAAAATCGCCAGTGGTATGGATCCAAGGAGATTCTGACTGGTTCTGGCATTTTAGGTTGTGGCCTCACTTTCCCATACAGAGCTGTGCCCAAAGGGATGTAGTATGGATGAACAAGAACTGGCAGTCTGTTGAAATAATGTTTCTGTGCCAAAACGGTACCTACATCTTTTAAAAGAGGAGGAGAGGAGAGAGTCACAACAGTTAGAAGAGAGTTTCCTAGAAGTCTGCATTGCAAGTTATGATGAATACAGACTCTAAAAAAGTCAGGACACTGCTGCATGCGCTGCAGTCCTTAAGCTTGTTGATAATGAATAAGACCTCCCCCCCCACATTTATCAACATATTTAATCCCTAGCATGGCCCCACCTGTGGGAACTTAAAATCCAGAGATTGAAGCCATGAACAAAAAAAGACAGATCTTTCTATAAACTTGAAATAAGCCCCAGGTTTGCAGAAAACTTTGAACCCTAAAAACAAAAACAAACAAAATCCCAATACCATTGGGGATTAACTCTCCCCCCCTCCCCATAACAGTAGAAGCAGCACCTGCACCTTTAAGAAATAGATGCCATCGGAGATCACAGTAGTCATTGCGGGAGTTACCAGGCAACCACATTAATATTGCCAGTCTTCAAACCTTGGTTTTGGTCAGTCAAAGGCAGGGGAGAATTATTCTCAGGACAAATTTGGTCTCCTAGTCCACCCCAGCTTCCCTCCCTCCTACCCTGGATAACAGACTCATTAGGCCAGGCCCAGCAGTAACCACTGGGCAACTTGCTACCATGCATCTGAGCACATCACCCTCATGCGGTGGTGGTTACTGGACAACATGCCTGGGCCCAGGGGCAGCCTCCACACAACTTGTGCAACTTTGCCAGGCCTGGCAGTTGCTACCATACAACTCAGCTGAATGACTTACTACTACATAACTTCGGTAACTGAGACAGACTTTTCCCAGGGAAAGTCTGAGAGGAGGAGGGAAAGCTGTGAGACAATGTGGAGTAATGGTTAGAATGTCAGACTAGGATCTGGGAGACCACAGTTCTAATCCACCTACTGCCATGGAAGCTTGCTGGGTTATCTCGGGCCTGTCAACCTAACCTACCTCATGGGGTTTGTAGAGAAAAATGCTTAACTTTCTTTTGTATTTAGCCTTTCTGAGGTAGAATGGCTGCTTAAAACTTTGGTCAAGAGGCCTTGCTATTCTAAGACATTTTCTAGCCCACAAACTCCCCCTTTTCTGCTTCTAGCCGTTTCTCTTGAGAACGGAGATGCCTCTCGCTTCTCGAACACTCTGACCTTGCAGATTAGATAAGACACTCAGAGCGAGAGAACCTCCATGGCCAGACAGTAAACCAATTAACATTCTTGCTTCATGAAACTAATTGCACCTGCAAGATGGGAGGGGGTGTCTTGGACTGCAGCCATACACCTAACTCCTTTTTTGCACACAGTCACTTTTGACTATGAGATCACACTCTTGCTAGCCGATTGGTGGACCGGCCCTCCCTTCTCGGGTGGCAAGAATGGCATAAAAAACCCATTACCAATAATGGACCTCAGATTCTGTCTGGGTTGCAGTAACCACTATTGTAACTCGGTCAGTTTCTCAAACTGGCTCTGTCTGGGGATGGACGTTCCTGAACCCATCCATTTTGCTGTGCTATGAAGCCTGACTGATTTTGCCTCTGTGACCAGAGATTTTGCCTTTTGCCTTCTTGACAACTTTGACAATCTACTTCTACTATGATATTGGTATGTATAAGTTAGAGCAAATAAAGCTATAGGTATTTTTGTTTTACTCCTCACAGTCTGTCTTGTACCATTGTATGTGACCTTGCACCTTAATAAATAATTATATTATATTTTGTGTTTGGGTGTGTGACTTTGGGGTCTCAAAACTCAAGGTACTTTGCCGAACCCATTTTTGCTCATTCTCGTGAACCACCTACCTAATAACATTTTGCTGTGTACTCTACCTGCAAGTACAACCTTGCTAGGTAGACTTTGCTCCTTTTAGCTCCCTAATAGGCTTGGAGGGTGTCCCTCTCCTCCTAAAGCTTTTGGGAACCCTGAGGGACTGGTGGCAGAATTGAGGGCATTTGAGGGACTTTCCTTCTCTTGCCAATTTGCTAATTTTGTTTAGCCCGGCTGATAGACCTTTGCTGGCTCTTCCCCTAAGCTGGGTCGAGGCACTGAGGGTCTGTAGCCGTGACATGGTGGCATTGCGGTGTTGATTTAGTCTAATTACTGGCCTGGGGTCAGAGTTGGACTCTTTTGAGACTTTGAAGTAACTGCCTATTTTGGTTGTGCAACGGTCACTTTGAGATTTTCTGTGAGAGTTTTTTGTTTTGTCAGAAGCAGTTAGGTTTTTATGATGGCTGCTGGAGGGAAAAATACTAACCCCTTCCGTGGACCTGTTGATGAGTCGTTATACACCATTGATTCTGTTGGAGAGCCAGATGATCGGGAGGAAGACTTGCAGACTACTCCCCCTGTGCGTCCCAAGACACGGGCTACTGAGCAATCTACTCCTGCAGATTTGCAGCCTTGGCAAGATGACCAGAGAACAGACGACCGACCTGTTCCGCCTCCACGTGCTAAGATTCAATTTACTACTCCTGTGGACTATCTTGAGGATGCTGTGCCCTCAAAAAGCCGTTCCCGGCATTTTGCTGGAACTAAAGGACAAGCAATTTTGGAGGATGAGAGCCGTAGTGATTCAGAGACTGAGCTGGAGAATGAATTTTGGCGGCGGCGTAGGCGACGGCCCAATGTGAATTTATGGTCTGAGGAGGATGTGGAAGAGAGAGCTGCGAGTCCCCGAGACAGGACCCGCCAAGATGTTTCCTTGCCCAGACCTTCTAGAAGACGTATGCCAGATGTGCATTTTTGGTCAGCAGACGACGAGGAGGAGGAAGAGTCTACGAGGCCGAGGAGACCGGCTGACAGAGACATCTCCCCCGTCCGACCTGCTCGACCTCCACCGCTTTCGCCGTGGGCTTTTGACCGGCGCCTGTTTCCAACTTTTAAAGACGGCCAAGATCCTCTTGGATTTTTTTCGCTCTACGAACAGACTTGTAAGGACTTGGGTGTCCCTAATCGTTACTATATGCTGATTCTAAGATCTCAAGTTACTGGAGTCCTTGCTGACTTGCTGGGGAATTTGCCTGCTCAAGCTGCTGGAAGCTACCCCCAGTTTAAGACTTTGGCTTTGCAAAGATTTGCCTTGTCTTCAGAGAACTACCGGCGGGCCTTTAGGAGAGTGGAGCGTAGCCAGGAGAACTACTATCTAACTGCTGCCAAACTCTCCCAGAATTTGGACCGCTGGCTTGCTGCAGAAGGTGTCCACTCGTTCCTGCAATTAAAAGAGCTTATGCTGAAAGAGCAATTCTACAGAGTGTTGCCTGAAGACCTTACTGCCTTGGTCCAGGATTGGGACCCTCAAACTCTAGAGCAAGCAGCTGAATTGGCCCAAAAGATGAAACTGCATAGGCAGAGATTTGGTGGAAAACCTGCAGTGGGAAGTGGAGGGACTATTCGTCCAGCTGCTGAAGTTTCAAAGCCAGCTAAAGCTTCTGAGACTGGCAGCGCCTCTTCAGCAAAGAAGATCACCTCCCCCACTGTGGCTGTGAGACCACGTTTGGAACCACGATCAGGTCTGTGCTTCTATTGCAAGGAAAAAGGACATAATGTTGTGGACTGTCCTGTCCTGAAAGCCAAAGGACAAAAGAAGACTAGTACACCTGCTTCTACTACTCGTGTTCGAACTGTGCAAGCAGCTCCTGCTGCCTCTCAGCCTGAGAATTGGGAAGACGATGCTACGGTGCCTGTCCAGCAAGCTGTGACTGCTGTTCAGCCAGCCCAGCCTACACAGCCTCCTTCGGCTCCTGTTACAGCTTCTGTTTCTGCTGCTGCGCCCAGTGCCAGCCAACCTGTTGCTATGTCTTTCATTGACCCACAGCAAATAAATTGGGCTCAAATGGAATTTAGTCATGAACTGAGGATTAACTTTGTTCAAGTTTCTGGCTTAAGAGATTCTGGGAGCGACGTCTCATCTGTTCAACGTCAACTTGTGCAACCTGACCAGTTCTTGCAAGGTAAAACCTTAACAGTTACTCCTTATTCTAGCCAGCCTATTCAGAAGGAGTTGGCGAATGTGCATGTTGAATATAAGTTCTATAATGGATCACTGACTGTGCTAGTTCATGATACAGCTACTCCTGCATTTTTGATTGGAAATGACTTAGCTTATAAATCCTTTTGCTGCATGCCTGCTGAACTTAAACAACAGCAAAAGCCTGAACTTTGTGAAGTTAGTGTGTCAGCCCAGCCTGTTGCTGTAGCAACTGCTCCTCCTTCGGCTGACCGGCCAGCGTGCCCTGAACCTTCTGACTCTGCTGTTGTAAATTCTCAAGTCTTTGCTGATGAGCAACTGTTTATTCAAGCCCAGAAGGCTGATGTCTCTTTGAAATCGTGTTGGGAAGCTGTGGAGAAATCTCCTAGATGCTTTGACCAACCCAGAGTGAAATTCCTTGTGGAAAATGGATTGCTTTACAGAGAATATGTTGCTAAGAAACTTGATACTCCCATCAAACAACTTGTCGTTCCTCAGCCGTTCCGGGAGAAAGTTTTGCAGCTAGCTCATGAAAATTTGCTTTCTGGCCATTTTGGAGTTAAACGGACGTTGGAGAAAGTTAGCCGCTCATTTTATTGGCCTGAAGTGTGCCAAGCTGTTACTGCTTATGTCAAGACTTGTGATGTCTGTCAACGTGAAGGATTTTCTGCAGACCACCCTCGTGCCCCTCTGCAACCGGCACCTATAGTGGAGGAAGTTTTTGCCAAATGGGGGATTGACATTATTGGACCTCTTGCTAAACCGTCCAGGAGTGGAAAGAAGTTTCTCCTGACTGTTATTGATTTTTCCTCGCATTATCTGGATGTGACCCCCCTGACCAACATCACTGCTCCTGCTGTAGCGCGTGCCCTGCTTGTTGTGGCTTCCAGATGGGGTCTGCCTAAGACCATCCGATCAGATATGGGACCTTCTTTGGTGAGTGGCTTAATGAAAAAAGTTTTTGAGCTTGCTAAGATTGAACATCAAGTCACCATCCCTTATGCTCATTGGGAAAATGGCTTGACTGAACGTGTTAATCGTACAGTGGGCCAGATGCTGAGAAAATATGTATTGGACTTTGGCCCTGACTGGGAAAAATCTTTGCCTTTTATGATTGGGGCTTATAATGACACTTTGCAAGAGAGCTTGGGCTTTTCTCCTAATCAGATTGTTTTTGGCCGCTCTCTGAATACTCCTTTGACTATGCTTCGCCAGCAATGGGAAGGCGTGTCTGAATTGAAGCCTATGTCTGTTGTGACTTATTTCCACCAGCTGAAAGAGACTTTGGCTGCTATTTGGGAATCTGCAAAACTTCATTTGACCAAAGCCCAGACGTTACAGAAGCGGGCTTATGATAGAAAAGCTGTGCCTCGAGAATATTTCCCTAATGATGAGGTCCTTGTCCTCAGCCCTGTTAAACCGCATAAAATGGCTGTGATGTGGACTGGTCCTGCTGAAATTGTCAAAAAGGAGAGTGCTGTGCATTATTTGGTTGCCTTTCCTGAGGCTCACCCTCAGCCTAAGCTATATCATGTGAACTCTTTGAAAAAATACCATGAGAGATTGCCTGGCATGTTTGCTCTGAAGTGTACTGAAGATGTGCCTGATCAACCCCTTGATTTGCTCGCTGAGAGTAAAGACCCTGGGGGCATTGACAGCATTATTTTTGATTCTGCTTTGTCATCTGAGCAAACTGCTCAACTTTATGCTGTTCTGGAAAAGTTTGCTGATGTCTTCACTAGCCGTCCAGGAAGAACCTCTTTGCTAACACATACCATCAATACGCAAGATGCTTTGCCTGTTGCTAGCCATCCTTACCGTGTTAGTGGCCAGCATGCTAAAGATATTGCTTTGGAAATCCAGGAAATGTTGGATCTGAATGTTATCAAGCCCTCTCAATCAGCTTGGGCTGCTCCTGTTGTGCTCGTCCCTAAGAAGGATGGAGGGATTCGTTTCTGTGTGGATTACAGGAAGTTGAATGCTGTTACAGTTTCTGATCAGTTTCCTCTGCCTCGCATTGATGAACTTATTGAGAGGCTTGGCAGAGCTAAGTACATTTCTGTTCTGGACATGAACAAAGGCTACTGGCAAGTCTGTTTGGACGAAGATGCTTCTATCAAATCTGCATTTGTCACTCATCTGGGACTTTATCAATTTATTACTATGCCTTTCGGCCTGAAGAACGCGCCCATGACCTTTCAGAGGTTAATTAATACCATGCTTCAGGGCCTCTCTGAGTACTCTTGTGCCTATTTAGATGATGTGGCAATTTTTTCTGATACCTGGTCTGATCATATGTACCATTTGTCTCAAGTTTTGACTCGTGTAAGAGATGTTGGGCTTACTATTAAGGTCTCCAAATGTCAGTTCGCTTTAGCAGAAGTTTCTTATCTAGGCCATAGAGTTGGTGGTGGTACTATTAAGCCTTTAGAGGCTAAAGTGCAAAGTATTTTGGACTGGCCTGTACCTAAAACTAAGCGAGAAGTTCAGTCCTTTTTGGGCCTCATTGGCTATTACAGGAGATTTATTAATCATTTCTCTACCCTTGCTACACCACTCACTGATCTGTGCAAAAAACGTCAGCCTCTTAAAGTGGTTTGGACTGCTCAGTGTCAGTCTGCCTTTGAGTCTTTGAAGGCTTGTTTGATGCAGTCCCCTGTAATGATTGCTCCTGATCCTGCTCAACCCTTTTTTGTGCAAACAGATGCAAGCCAAACTGGAGTTGGAGCCGTCCTGTGTCAAAAGGGGCCTGATGGAACTTTACATCCTGTTGTCTTTTTGAGTAAGAAATTGCTGCCCAGAGAATGTAACTTGTCTACTATTGAAAAAGAGTGTTTTGGAATTGTCTGGGCTCTGACTAAGCTAAGATCCTATTTGTGGGGACAAAAGTTTACACTTCAAACAGATCACTCCCCACTTTGCTGGTTAGACAGAGTTAAAAACTCTAACCAGAAACTGTTAAGATGGAGCCTTGCTTTGCAAGATTTTGATTTCACTGTGCAACATATCAAGGGTTCTGAAAACATTGTGGCTGACAGATTGTCCAGAATTTACTGTGATGTTGCTGGTTAAATTGTTTAACCTTGATTACTTTCTGTAACTGCTCTTGTTACCTGAATTACAGTATATTTTGCTTTGCTTCCAAATGTAAAACACTGCCTTTAAATTTTTTCTTCCTCTTGCATTCACAGTGGCTGCTAATTTCTTAAGTTACCTCATTTTACTGTTTTTATGTGTTTTTACCCATCCTTTTGTGTTTTATTTATGCCTTTTGGAAATACGGGTCTTTTAATATTGCACATTTTTTACTACTAGCATTTTTCTTTTAGTTTTTAGATGAAATTTGAGTAAACCCAGTAATTTCATCTCCTGAAGGGGGAAGATGTAGAGAAAAATGCTTAACTTTCTTTTGTATTTAGCCTTTCTGAGGTAGAATGGCTGCTTAAAACTTTGGTCAAGAGGCCTTGCTATTCTAAGACATTTTCTAGCCCACAAACTCCCCCTTTTCTGCTTCTAGCCGTTTCTCTTGAGAACGGAGATGCCTCTCGCTTCTCGAACACTCTGACCTTGCAGATTAGATAAGACACTCAGAGCGAGAGAACCTCCATGGCCAGACAGTAAACCAATTAACATTCTTGCTTCATGAAACTAATTGCACCTGCAAGATGGGAGGGGGTGTCTTGGACTGCAGCCATACACCTAACTCCTTTTTTGCACACAGTCACTTTTGACTATGAGATCACACTCTTGCTAGCCGATTGGTGGACCGGCCCTCCCTTCTCGGGTGGCAAGAATGGCATAAAAAACCCATTACCAATAATGGACCTCAGATTCTGTCTGGGTTGCAGTAACCACTATTGTAACTCGGTCAGTTTCTCAAACTGGCTCTGTCTGGGGATGGACGTTCCTGAACCCATCCATTTTGCTGTGCTATGAAGCCTGACTGATTTTGCCTCTGTGACCAGAGATTTTGCCTTTTGCCTTCTTGACAACTTTGACAATCTACTTCTACTATGATATTGGTATGTATAAGTTAGAGCAAATAAAGCTATAGGTATTTTTGTTTTACTCCTCACAGTCTGTCTTGTACCATTGTATGTGACCTTGCACCTTAATAAATAATTATATTATATTTTGTGTTTGGGTGTGTGACTTTGGGGTCTCAAAACTCAAGGTACTTTGCCGAACCCATTTTTGCTCATTCTCGTGAACCACCTACCTAATAACATTTTGCTGTGTACTCTACCTGCAAGTACAACCTTGCTAGGTAGACTTTGCTCCTTTTAGCTCCCTAATAGGCTTGGAGGGTGTCCCTCTCCTCCTAAAGCTTTTGGGAACCCTGAGGGACTGGTGGCAGAATTGAGGGCATTTGAGGGACTTTCCTTCTCTTGCCAATTTGCTAATTTTGTTTAGCCCGGCTGATAGACCTTTGCTGGCTCTTCCCCTAAGCTGGGTCGAGGCACTGAGGGTCTGTAGCCGTGACAGGGTTGTTGTGTGGATAAAATGAAAAACAATAAAAGCTGCTATGAATCCTTACTGGGCAAAAATGTGCAGTGTAAATGAAGTAAATAAATAATGGATAAAGCTGAAGACATGGGAAGGGCAGATAAAAGAAAAGTTAGCTGGTGTGTGGGAAGGAGAAGGAAACAGGGAAAGGGGAGAGGATTTGCATCAGCCAGGAGAGAATGAGGAAAGAGATACAGGGGGAAATGAAATGATCCCTGCAAGTTGTTGCAGATTCCCTATTTATCATTTCTAAGGATCAGGATCACCATTCAATAAGTTTCTGTTAAAGGGTCAGAACATTTTTCTTCAGGTTGCTGCCCATCCAACTAAGGATGCTTTCAAATATGTTCAAGAATGCAGTTTTCCCAAGGCTGCCAAGTATAGTTTTGGGTGCAGAGCGATTTGTGCTGCGGCCCCTCCCATCCATTCCGATCTTCTGCATTTCTCTGCCTGATGCTACAACAGCTCAAGAGTAGACTAGGCTTTTCAAGATTTGGGCCTTAACTGACCCGAGATGTCTACACAGCACTTCTCATTACCAACATTCTCTCTTCTATTCTCCAGATGTCAAGCTTTCTGGTCACCACTGTGACCTAAACCAATGTGTCTGGAATTTGTGAAAAAGAAACCAAAACATCAATTTGCTAGTCTCAGGATGGCACAGCTAGCTCTCACAACTATTCAGACAGAACTTGCTGAGCAGGACTTGATTCCAGTTGTCTAATCTGTGATCATTTCACTTCCTCAATGAATATTTGCTTTCTGGTCAGAAAGGCAAATGCTTGCTCACCTTCACCTTTAACTCTACCTAGGCACATGTCAGTATATCATGATACCTCTCAATCACCCGTCCTCTTCCCTACTCATGCAAATGTAGTCCTCTCAAGCAGAAACCAGGAATTCAGAAAAGCAAGTTACTGTTAATTAGCTACCCTTCTAGGAACTAGAGAAGGTTAATATTTTTTCCTCCTCCCCCCCTCAGCTCTTTCTCCAAATCTCCTGAAAAGTGCTGTCAATATACTGAGACTCCTATGGAAAAGTTCTGCTCGTTTGCGATAGCCAGGGTTTGGGTGTAGGGTTTGATAGCCCAAATATAGTTCAGAAGGTATATAATGACACATTACCTTTGCTATACTGAAAAGTAACGATGGCTGAATTCTCTTTGGAAAGATAATTAGCCTCTGACACTGGCCCACCTCCATGAGTCTCGCTTTCAAAGTAGACAACAATAAAATCACTGGTGATGTCCGAGGGGATGTTTTCAACTAGAATGCTTTTGGTCACCTCCAAAGAACGTGCAGACATGTTTAGTTGCTTAACTCGACGGTGCTCATTGAATGCCTTGATGAAATTATCTACGTCTGTGAAGATTTTAAAAAAATATTTTAAAAATTATACCACTATAATATATATATATATATATATATATATATATATATATATATATATATATATATATATATATATATATATATATATATGTGTGTGTGTGTGTGTGTGTGTGTGTGTGTGTGTTAAAAAGTATACACTAACAGCATATTCCACTCCCCCAATTAATTCCCCCCACTTACCAAATCTCCTGCAGTCTCTGTTCACCTCCCTATCCTGCAGGTGCTTGTATCTTCATTCCGAAAATCAATTTATCAAGCTTCTTCCCATGACACGAAGACCTACTGAACTACCCTGTCTGCCATCAATTCACCCTGTTCCAAGAACGCATATGCTCAAGGATCAACACTCTCAGCTGGTTTCCTATATTACACCTCCATCCATACAGCTAAGATGTTTAAAGCAAGAAGCATAGTAGTCCTGGAACAGCCGCAACATTACATGCTGAGCAATACTCGTGGCGTTATTTCAAATTACATGAAGCAGAATCACCAGCCAAATGCCTCACTCCTCAGTCAGATTCAAAGCACACATGTGGCTTTTTAGGTGATCAGCCCCCCCCCCCCATTTAAAGATCTTTCCCTCCTGAAGTACTTCAATATGACTCCAACTCTGTCTTTTGGAGATGGCAATCCAGAAGAATGTCAGCCAAACTGAAGGAGTAGCTATTTGTTCAGCTAAGAAGGGTCACTTCTGAGCTGCTCTGCATCCATTTGCAACTAAAGTAGAGGGGAGTAGCGGGGGAAAGGATGCACAGCTCTTCAGTAGATGCCACTTCTCCCCTTACAATCTACCTACTAGCTGTTAGTTTTACAACCAGCTTGCTCTTGCTTATGCTTAGTTCTTCATTTCTTCTTACCAGTAGGCTTGATGAGAGAAATTACAGCAATATTTTTCTCAGGTATCATTTCCACACTGAAATCATGATCTTCTTCTGATAAGCCACTGACATTTTCTACCAACAGAATCAGGATACATTGGTCTACGATCTCTTGTATGTTCTCAAGCACAACTAGAGAAGTTAGCCAATGTGGTTGAGTAGTCTCCGACAGACACTCTTGGACATGAAGTGCAATTTTTTTTATTGAATGATTCTTTCTTTGCAAGACTTCTCGAGCATCTGATTGGAGAGAAGCAGAAGGAAAAATAGAATGTTGAATGCTGCCACTAAACTCAATGGCAAAGCCAAAGTCAAACTCAGTATATTCTGGAACTAAAACTTGCCTCACTCCCGTCTGCTCAAGATCACACATAAGCTCCCTATTTCTAGCACACAATCTTGAAAAAGCACTTGACTGCTATTTCTAGTTCATCTTTATCCTAATGACTCAACAGTGAAAGGTCGCAGATCAAAACGCCCAATACATATTTCTCACAGGAAAGGGGGATGACCTTCTTTGATCCAACACAATTTGCTCTTAATGTGTAAGCGCACCAATTCTGAGGTCTCATAGGACAATGCAGTCAGCTTTCTGGTTAAACCAGCATTGTTACTTGGGATGTTTAATAAGATTAGCATGTACCAGCGTGAAATCAAAGCCAACGATTCCATGGGGTCATTGTCCCATGGACCCAACAGTTCAAAACAGTACAGCATTACAATACTGTTTTTTCAAGACTAACCTGAACAATACAAAACAGTGAGTCTTTTGAGTTATGCAGAATCCTTCATCAAGCTGGATGTTCAATATAAAAAATGGGTGGAGGGGAATATATATACATCTTACAATTTATGTATGTTTGCAGAAATATCAAGACAACCTGAATGTCTTTAACAGCCTAAAACCTATTTACAACACATTCCCTAGGAAACATTTATCTACTGTTGCCTCACTACATAGGACAGATCACAAAATGGCTGCCATTCAAACAGCCCACACACAGTCAAACTTCAAGCGAATACATGACTACTTAGGTTATGAACCAGCCCATCTGGGTATATTTCACTCAAACCTCTCTATTTCAGGTACACAGAACCCCACCCACATTTAACCTGTGTTCTCCCCAACACAGGGTCCTCCGCTAACTAGGCCTCATATCCCAAAAGACTGTCCTTATAAAAATACCTTCTTCCTTTTCAAAAGTAACAATAAACCGTTGGCCATCTTTAATGCAGGACTTAATGGGTCCTCCACCAGACCACTTTTTATTTTCAAAGTACAACTCCATAATTTCCTCCTCAATTTCCTCTTCTGCAGTTGTCACTATCTCCACACAAAATTCTTGCTTTTTTCTTATCTCACTTTCTGGAGAGCCTGAATTTTTTTTTAAAAAAGACAAGGAAAGACACAGTGATTCCCAATTATTATAAGCCAATCAGCATAAAACTCAAACCCTTGTTGGAACAGTCTTTCACAGTTTTTTAAAAATTAGTACTCTTCCCCCGCCCATCCTATTTCCTCATTAAAACATGAAAAAGCTAAGAGGAAAGAACTTCAAATTAGAAAAAAACAAACACACATAGGATTTAGAAACAAACAAGTTATTCTATTGTGTATGTTATAACTATTTCATATTTATTGGATGAGATATTTGGTTTCAGCCTTACCTTTCTCTTCAAACACATTTGTTGTGTTGGACTCCTAAAAACAGAAAAACAGTAACTCACTAAAGAAATGGAGTAATTTCCATAAAGAAGCCACCTAATTTACATTTAGTTTCAATATTGCAGCTTCTTTGAGGTTAACATTTCTTTTATACGTACCTGATCTTCCCTGGATACTGTCATTGCAGAGATGTTTGTTTCAGGCTGTGATGCAGGCACTCCAGGTTCTGCTCTTGCTTGCTGATCCGAGTCAACAGCCTTGACATTAGTCTCTTGCTGCCTCACTAAAAGGCAGATCCACGAAACTTTCAGAGATAAAGCACTGCAAGATAGCATATTACCACACACACACACACACACACCCCATTATGTCCTTGAACAAGCTTTGCAGTGGGGTTGATGCCAGGCTTTGTGGACTCTGCTACATGAGCTAACTCCAGCTACACACTTGCTTCTCATGATACGCTTTCTTTCACCCAGATTTTCACTTTGATAGAAGTGTGTGCAAACTGACAGAGTGGTTATGCCAACTTCTCCCCCGCTCCCATACATGCATTTAAAAAATAAATCATTCACCATATTGCTAAAAACATACACAGAATGTCTGGTACAGGGACTGAGAAGCAGGCCTTGCTTAAGTGCTATGAGCATTTTAATAGTCGCTGCAATGATTTTCCCCAATGTGTATTAAAGTTGCCTATCTCCTTTTCTGTGGATTGATGAAAACCTTGCCTTCTTTTGAATGTACCTCTTACTCAAAAAGCAGGAAATATTAAGCGTACTTATTTGGAGGCTTCATTCTAAAACTGAATTAATCTATCATTAATGGCACACACCTGAGGAAATGTTAGGACACATGGCTAAGAATACTTGCAACAGGAGCAGAATAAAGACATATCTTGTTTATTTCACTGAGTATGCACCTTAGCAAAGCTGCTTATTGCCAAATATGGCAACACTTGTAAATTCTGCTGAAATTAGCAGGGATTGCTTTTATGTAAAATAAGTTTAATACTACAAGACAAAGATCCATTAAGAGTTATAAGAATATTTTGTCTTTCACACAGAAGTGGAAGAGGCTTGCATACAACAGTCTATTTTCCAAGGTGTTTTGAAGTAACTTACTGGACTCTTGAGTATGACTGGTTTGAATGGACTCCTAAAAGAGAGATAAAGAGTTAGCTGTCAATCAGCTGAAATGTTTTCTATCCCCACAAACTATGACATTATCCTGTAAGGGACACAGCTTCCTTCACCAGCCCCACCTGCTACAATCAGCCAACTCAAAACTTGCAGAAGCGGCTGGAGAGGGAAAGGGGCCATCCCAATCACAAAGAGCTAATACTCCCAGATCCAGGCTGGGTGTGTGTGTATCCCTGGTAAGTAATTCACAAGGGCAATTTAAATATAAAATATATTATTTATTAAAACCAAAACAGTATCTGAGCATGTGTCAGTGCAGAAATTGCTCCTCATCCAACTTCTGGCATGGGAAAAACCAATTTTAAAAAATCACACTGATCTAAATAGCCTTAACTAGCTAATAACTTTTCCTAGACCAGTGATGGCGAACCTTTTTGAGCCCAAGTGTCCAAACTGCAACACAAAACCAACTTATTTATTTCAAAGTGCCAGCACTGCAATTAAACCTGAATACTGAGGTTTTAGTTAAGAAAAAACAACTCATACAGTTGTTCCAACTAACATCTCTCTCTTGCTCTTGCTCTCGCGCTCACTCATTTGCCATGAATGAAAGTAAAGCAAGTTAAATCAAAGCAGTTTGCCCTTCTTTAGACCAGCAGCCCTGCTTGCAAGCTCTCTCTCTCTCTCTCTCTCTCTTGCTCAAGAGCCACGACTGAAAGTAAAACAAGTTAAAGCAGCTTACTCTTCTTTAGAAAGCCAGCCCCAGCAACCTCGCTGCTGCCTCCTTCCTACTGCTAAAGAGACGGGCAGCAGGGAGGCAGCCTTGAGGAAAAGGAATCACGTGGGCAGGGCCAAAACTTATGTGATCTCTGCTCAGAGCTACTGGAACGCCGTTGCAGGCGTTCCCCCTCCAAATGAGCCCTGGACCTAGCGATCGGCAACTTGGCTCACATGCCCACAGAGAAGGCTCTGTGTGCCAGCTGTGGCACACGTGCCATAGGTTCGCCATCGATGTCCTAGACAATCTATTCTGACTATGCTGGAGACTTGGGTGTGCAGAAAATGATACAAATTACCTAGAACAAATTAATAGCTTTTAAACTCTTAAACAGTCCTTTCTGCATTGACTTATCTACTGAAGAATCCCTATACATCTGACATGCGACACCATTTGCTTGCAAGGATTCTGGGGCATGTTTTAGGTCATATAAGCCCCAGTGAGATGTGATGGGTGACCCCTATGTCAACTGATTCTGGAGTAAACACCAATACTGTTTTGCGCCTGCCAACTGGAACAGAAGAACAGTCCAAAGGGCAGGAAGTCTTTTAGGGAAGTTTGTTCCCCATTATTGACTCATTGGAATGCTGGCTGCCTGACAGCTGTAGTAAAATGGCTGAAAAATAAATTAAAATTGAACCCAGACAAGACTGAAGTGATGCTTGTTGGGAAGTCAGAGATCTTGAAAAACATTGTACTCCCCACCTTCGATAGGAGTTTGTTTGACCCTTGCAGACTCGGTTAAGAGCCTAGGGGTTATACTGGATCCAGCACTACTACTAGAAAAACAAGTTAAGGCAGCTGCAAAAAACACTTACTACAATCTCACTCTAGCCTGGAAAATGGCTTCTTACCTTGGCACAGCCGACCTGGTCACCTGGATTCCATGCTATGGTAACATCAAAAATTGACTATTGTAATGCATTATACATTGGTCTCCCATCTAAGTTAACTAGGAGGCTCCAATTGGTGCAAAATGCTGCGGCTCAACTATTATCAGGAGTGAACAGGAGCTTGAACATCACTCCCATCCTACAGTCACTCCATTGACTACCTATCAGTTACCGTGCTCAGTTCAAAGTAATGGTTATTACATACAAAGCCTTTCACGGCCTTAGTCCAGCAAATCTATGGGACCGCCTCTCTCCTCATGTCCCTCCATGGCAGCTTTGCTCATCTGAACAGGGTCTCTTGCAGGTACCAGCCTGTACATGGGCAAAATCAACAGTAGCCCGTATATGGGCTTTCTCTGTGGTGACCCCCTACCCTATGGAACAGCTTGCCTGAGGAGGTCAGGAGAGCCCCCGCCATCCTGGCTTTCCGCAAACAATGCAAAACTGAATTATTCAAAAAGGCCTTTTTTCTCAGCTAAGAGGGCAGTATTGTAGGAAAAGGATCCCAGATGTTTCGCTAATGAGTTAGAAACCATAGATTTCACCATTATGTTGCCTTACATATTATCTGTTGCTTTAAATATGTACTCCTATATCCTACCTGTGCTTTATGTTGTTCAATCTAAGTCCTAGAATTGATTATGTTCTGTTTCAGCAATTCCTCAACCTCATACTGGATCCTTGCTAATACTATATCTTTGTAAACTTATATTCTTTTACCCCATGACATTGTCTATGGAAATGTTCTTGAAACTATATTCATTTACTCTATGGCATTGTTTATGGAAATGTTCTTGACACTGTATGAAAATGCCTGCCCTTGTCCTTGCCACTAATAGTACTAATCTCACACTAAGTAATCCACCTTGAGTCTCAGTGAGAAAGGCGGACTATAAATAACAAATAAAATAAAAATAAATTCCTCAGAACAGTCTTTAAAACAATGTATTAGACAATAAGTGGGTCTAAATTAATTCCTGCAGCAGTTTCTGCAGTAGTGATAGCTCCTACTTTGGCCTCCATGAGTGAGAATTTCTTCTGGGTTGCTGTGGCTATATATGTAAAAGAGAGACTATATTCCCTGTAACTTTGTCCCCTGAAATGGTCAAGAGGAATAGCACAGAAGAAAAGATTGCCCAGTTCCAAATGCTTCTACTCTGTTATATTTACCTGATTTGGGCAAGTTTCTTGTTGGGACTCACTGTCATCCATTACCACTACAGGCACTGAGACGGTTAGCTTTAATTTCTCTTTCCCTGGCAAGTCAAGTTCATGAGTCTCCATGCTAAGAACTCTCTGCCTCACTAAAATACAGAGGAGGAAAACCAAAAATTGAATTATTCGTTTGTAAACAGGAGGCACGGGCAAGATCAAATATGTTTATATGGTGCCTTCAACCTATATGCTGCTTTATAGAACATGAGGCAGGGGGTCTACCCTGAAGACCTCTCAAATTAAATATTGTCAGAAAGAAGAGAGGAAAAAATGGAAGATGAAGGTAAACAATATCAGCATTTAGTTCAGCAAGATTCGAGTCCAATAGCACCTTAAAGGCTAACAAGATTTTCAGAGTATAAGCTTTTGAGAGTTAAAGCTCCCTTCTTTGGATCCAAGTAGAACAGCCACCTCTAGGTCAGCAATGGAATGTCCTAGAAGATTAAAATGGTCTCCCCCTGGTACTCCCATTTTTCTTGCTCACAGACAGTCCCCTAAATGTAAACAACTTATCACTCACAATAATATACTTCTTGACATTAACACTAGGACCGGGGCCTGCAATAAACCAAGATGCCAACTCTGTCCCCATATTCACTCCGACAGCACAATCATTGGATCTCACAACACCAGTCATAGCATCTCAGGTTCATTTACTTATTCATCTTCCACTGTTATATAAGCTATCAAGTGCCAGCAATGTCCTTCCACTCTCTACTTTGGACAAACAGGTCAGTCCCTACACAAAAGAATAAATGGACATAAATCTGACATTAAAAATCACAACACTCAAATACCAGTGGGAGAACAGTTTAATCTTCCAGGACATTCCATTGCTGACCTAAAAGTGGCTGTCCTCAGAGAAGTTCAAGCGGAGGATTATAACGTGCAATTGATGAAACTGGGTTCATTCACAAATTCAGAACAATGAACCCATCAGCTGAACAGATAGTAGGATTCTTATCTCACTACAGTTGATAATTTCTCCTCTAAACATTGTACCTTTACATCCTGACAGCCTTCTTTGCTACATCTCTCCCACCTTCTGGCTGGAATATCCAGGCTCAGGGATCTCTTTTCCTACTTTTATCTGAAGAAGGGAGTTTTGATTCTCATAAACTTGAAAATCCTGCTGGTCTTTTAAGGTGCTAATGGACTCAAATTTCACTGTTCTACAGCAGACCAATACAGCTACCCACCTGAAACTATCTGTGTTCAGAGACAAATACTTTAACTTAGTGTCAATAGTGTATGCCAACTAAAAGAGTTCAACATAAGGGACTATTCCAGGCATAGGGAGAAGAAAGGGTAGTATATCAGCAAGAGCAGGACACAGACAGTCAGCTGAAATTGGGCAAGGAAAAATGAAGCCAAGATAGGGTAGTTGGAATGAGAACAAATAAAAGTCAGAGACTGAAGGGAAAGACAAGAAGCCAGGGTCGGGATGAGAAACCAGCAAAAGGCTTCAAGAAGGAATGTTAAATGGTAATAGCATGCAGAAAGGCTAACGTGGTAGAAAAGTATTGATAGAACTGACTACAGTTGCTCCTTTGTCAGGAGGACCACCCTCATGAACAGCTGTGAGGAATAAAAACTGGCAACCACACTCCTTGGTTTCCAAATATAATTATGAACTACTTGGTTTATGCCATACCTTGTTCACGCTTATTACCCAAGGAAATAGCTATTATTTTTCACTTTAAAAACCCCACAGTGGCATCGAACATTAACAAGGAATCAGCTGCCTCTTTAGCCAAGGCTAAAAGCTAGAAGTGAAACTACAATTCTGTTTATAGTTGCCTCCATAAAATCTTAATTACAGACTTACAAGCCTTATTCTACAATATTCATGTTTTTTCCCTGCATCAAACTGCATATATAACTTACTGGTATTACCCTCCTCCCCGCTGTGCCACTTCTTAGAAGACTCCGGAGAAGTTTCATCTGCACCTCTTCGAACATGCTACTACTGCTTAACATTGCAGCCAGCCACCGCGCAGCTTCTACGTAAACCTAGAATCTATCAACACAGCGTCTCTTCCCGATAGTCCGAAAACGACCCACCTACCTTCATCCTCCGCGAAGCGAACAATAACCTGCTCCCTTGGGCGCAATCCCGCGTGGATCGTACACTCTCCTCCACCCGACCTTTTCGGACTTTGAAAGTAGCGCAGGAGTTTGTTTTTCACTCTCACGTTGAGACTGGAGCCCCAATCCCCCTCCACCAAGAGAGGGAAAAGAAAAGCTTCCGTCCCAGCCATGTTGGCAGGAAATGCTTACCCACCAGCAAATTTTCCCAGCTGTACGCAAAAGGTCGTTTTACTTTCGATTTCTTTTCCCAGCCGTCGTACCTCCCCTTTTATTTCTCGCCTTGAAACGCCTTCCATAATAAGGGAGTGGCGGAAGCAGAGCCTCATTAGAAATGAAGAGCAGGAGTCTGGTCCGGTAGCACTTTCAGGACCAACTAGATTTCCAAGGTGTGAGCTTTGGAGAGTCAGAGCTCTGTTCCTCAGATAGCAGGAATAGAAAAAGGAAGGAGTCATAATCCAGGCAAAGGATGGGAGGGGTATTTGTAAGCAACTAGCTGCAATCTTACAATGTATGTTGTGGTTAGCTTGTTGGAGCCTGACTACGAAGTGCAAAATTAGCATGTATAATGCGAGAAGAATCTAAAATCCCGATTAAACCCTGTGGAAGTCCGTTGTTCCAAATTTGCAAACTCAGTTCCAGCAATCTCAAATTGTAATTTTCCTTTGAAATTTCCTCTGCTTGAGAATTGCTACTTTTAGGTCAGCAATGAAATGTCCTTGTTGATTAAAATATTCTCCCGCCGATAGCAGCAGAGCTGCAGTGTTCTGCACCAACTGAAGTCTCCACGTTAATTTAGAGGGGAGACCTACGTTACAGTGCTTTACAGTAGTCAAGTCTCGATACTACCATGGCATGAATCCAGTGCAAGTAGGGGGCCATCTTCCAGGCTAGTATGAGTTTGTGGGAAACATTTTTTGCAGCTCCTCTGAGCCCATATTTGAAAAAAAAAGGCATTCTGTCATGTACAAAGTCAGTCCACTACCACTACCACTACCACTACCACTACCACTACCACTTCACTAAGAAAGATAGTGAGGAGGTCTAGGTCCATCCCACCCACTCTTCTCCAAGCAGTGAGAAACTTTCCAGCTAGTTTTGTTTCTTTTAAATGAGCCTTTGAAGACGGTGACTTTGTAAACTTTTTTTATTTGCCAATAGACACAGACGAAGGTGCTCCTAAAAGCAACAGATCAATCTGTATCACTCTAGTGTCTATATCAAGTCCACCCAGTGACTCTGCTTCCCATCAGCCAACCCACATACATTCCAAATGCCCATTCCAACTGCAAAAACAATGCTTATTCTTCGATCTGGGTATAGACAAGATTCATGGAAGACTGAGACTTACCTCCTCATTGCATGACCTTTTCCCCTCCTGGCTGCTGAAATCTGGCTGGGGGTCTGGCAGATTGGTCTAGGAGATAGTAAATGCCTCCCTGAGGGAGGGGGAGGCTGTGGTGTGCTGTGTATATTGCTAAAGAAACCTACTCTGGCACTAGGAGAGTTGAATAACTACTATCCAGTCTCAAATGTACCATTCTTCAGCAAAGCAATTGGAATGAGTGGTGGCTGGGCAACTTCAGGGATTCCTGAATGAAGCAGATTCTTTAGATCTGTTCCAGTCTGGTTTCAGGCCTGAATATGAGACTGAAACAACCTTGACCACCCTAGTGCATGACCTCTGCCCGATGATGGACAAGGCCTCTCAACAGCTTTCAATACCATTGATCATTCTGTACTGACTTGGGGGGTTTGGAGTGGGAGGCACTGTTTGACAGTTGTTTCAGTCCTACTTCAAAGGTAGATTTCAGACTGTGGTGCTGGGAGAACTGCTGGTCAGCTTCTTGGCCTCTGGCCTATAGGGTCCTGCAAAGTTTCATTTTGTCCCCCATAGTTTTTAACATCTAAGTGAAGCTGCTGGAAGAGGCCAAGCTGCCACCAATATGTGGATGACACTCATCTCTATCTTGCTCTTCCAGATCTCAGGGAGGAAAAGGTGCCCGGATGCAGTTTTGGGATGGATGAAAGGTAACAAGCTGAAACTTAATCCTGATAAAATGGATGTGCTATGGTAAAAGAAAGATTTGCACCCAGAAACTAAAATACCCTGTTCTAGATGGATTCACTCTTCCCTTAAAAGGAGTTGGTTCATAGCTTCGGGGTGTTGCTGGAGCCAGGTTCCTGCTGGATAAACAGGTAGCAGCAGGGGCCAGGGGTGCCTTTCACCAGCTTTGCCTGGTGACCCAGGTGCACGCCTTCCTGGGCAGGAAATATTTTGCCACTGTGGTGCATGTCCTGGTAACATCTAGGTTAGATTACTGCTGTATGCTGTACATGCAACTGTCAGAAGCTTCAAATAGTATAGAATGCTACTGCCAGAATATTGACTGGAATAGGTCATAGGGACCATATCACTCTAGTCTTGTTCCAGCTACACTGGCTCCCTATTTGCTTCCAAGCTCAATTTGAGGTGCTAGTAATGACTTTTAAAGACTTTATATAGCTCAGGGCCAGCATTTCTGAAGAACCACTTAGTCTCATATGAACCTACCTGACCATTCCAGTCATCTTCCAAAGCCCTGCTTCAGGTGCCCCTGCCATCGAGGCTAGATAGGTGACAACCTGAGAACCAGGGTGGATTTGATTTAAATCAAACTGATTTAAATCACGATTTAAATCACTAGTCAGTAAGGCTTGATTCGGGCCACCAGGCCTTGAATTTCTTTGTTGCAGTGTTTGTATTTTGCACGCATGCCTGCCTTACCGATAGGTAAAGGAACTTCATTAAAGTATTCCCAAACTGGGTCTCTTTTAGGGCCTGCTGCCATTATAGGTTTTTTCCTCCAAGGAAAGAAAGTGATAAACCTCAGGTCATACACACAAAAGATCCAAAGACTTGTGCAGTATTGTGCTCAAAAAGTTTCACTTTCATTTTGTACTGCGTGCCCCTCCCTCCTCACACTTAGTTTCTTCTCGTGCAGATCTATTCCACTCCAAACAATCAGAAAAATATTGTTTCTATTCACTGAACTTCTTGAAACTTAGCACTGGAGGGGTTGATTCTGTCTTCATAGGTTTGTAGAAGAATAGGATTAAGGTCTTTTTCTCAACTCTGTTCATGTTATAACATTTTTGCTGTGAAGAAGAGGCATGTGATCTCTGCTGAGCTGACACAAATTCAGTTTTGAGAACTGCAAAACCAAGCATCTGTGATAATATCTTGTAGGCAGAGAAACTGCCCAATAATCTTACAAAAACCTCTGGAAGAGCATGACATTGTGAATGGATTAATGGAATTTATTTACCAAAAAAACATATACAGCCTTATTCTACATAATTAAAAACTAATCTTTATTTCATGATGGAATAACCTTTGGATGGTAATATATTTTCCTCAAAAAGCATTTTATTTAAAAAAATCCAATTTAAATCAAAAAAATCTGATTTAAATAAAAAAAATCTGATTTTTTTGATTTTTTTTTTAAAAATCATTGATTTTTATCCACCCTGCTGAGAACCCTAGATGGGTGGTAATCTTCTTAGTCAACCTCCCTGAGCATGTGTTTTATATTTATTTGTACATATTTTATATATATTTGGATTTAAAATTCTTTTTAAATATTTGAAATATTTTAGTGTTTTAACATTCACCACCTTGGGGATCTTTGGGGTGGAAATGCAGCATAGGTAAATAAATATACTCCCATACCTGTCCCCTCCCATCATCTGACAAGGTGTTGTCTTTTCCAAGTTCTGATGGTTACAAAATCTAGAAGGGCTAGGTGTGTTTAGTGTCTGGTAGTAATTTTATGGCATCTTTAAATTTATGTATTTAAGTACCTTAAGCCAATAGGCAGAATATAAATATATTTTATAGGCTACAGCCTATTTCATCAAATGTGTGAAGTGAAACCTGTTAGCAGACATATCTATACACACACATTCTAGTTCATCACCTTTATTGTGCTTCCTTGAAAGTTCCTTTGTTGAAGAAGGTTTTCTTTAAAATTAGCAGCAATGCATCCTGGGAGACTGAAATAACTCTCCCACTAGTTCCTGTTGCCACTCTTTATTTATTTCACCTTTCTTACTGAGACTTAAGGTGGATTACACAAATCTGAACAACACAATAGGAACAGTATAAAACATACATCCAACCATGAATGAAACTAAATTACAAAACTGGAGAACAGTGCACCCCAAACTGTGTAATACATAAAATATAACACTATAGTACAGCCACATAATGCAACAAAGCTGAACTGTAAAATTAGAGAATCAAACAACACCCTTAAGTTTCACAGATGTTCCCTACAATCTTATTTCCTATTATCAAACAAAATTAAACACATTGTATCCCAAAGCTGTTTTTTCCCTTGTGCAAGATGTAGTGCAAAGAGTTTCAATGCACTATAAGGTACACGGAAGAAAGCACTAAGTGTCACTGATCTTGCACAGTCAAAACCATGCTAAGTCCATTAACATATCCACTCATGCATCCAAGTCTCAGCTAGGGTTGCAACCAGCCTGGAGAAAAAGAATCTCACCCCTTTAGCAGAGGCTTAATGTGTGGAAATGGACAATTAAAGCTTTGCACATGGCACAGAAGTAAGTAACATCACTAGGTAAGTAAGATCCCTATAAGCCTTTGTTAAAAGGGCAGAACATTTTTTTCTTCCAGATCGTTGGCAACCGTAATTTAAGATCTTCAGTCATACCTAGGAACATCTGATTTCTTTCTCGCGCGCGCCTTATTTTTTTAGAAGAATATCCATACGATGAAAAGTGCCAACGAACTATAAAGCCTACATAAACACATCAATTAATTTAGGACATAATTACTAAAACCGCATGTATTGACTCCTACCCCAGCCCTTATGTCAAATCGGTGGCTCCAGCTAAAACTTAACCTACCCCCTACTCCCCGCTAGCTCCCTGCGTTGGGTTTTCTCCCCGCAACAAATCGTCCCTCGTCCTGCAGGGCCGCCATGACATCAGCTCCCCTCGTTACTTCGGTAGCAATTCCGTTCCGCCAATCCCCTTTAGCGGTGAGAGACACCCAATAGGAGCTGGCTTACCCGCTACGTGCGTTCTCATTGGTTGGAGGGAGGAGGACGCTCGGGTCCTCTTCGGAGGCCATGGCTGCGCGGCGGTAGCGAAGGTGGTTGTCAAGATGTCACCAGGGTTGAGGGTCCGCCGGCATCCCCGGCCGCCGCCTGCCTACCTTGCAGCTGTCGTCGGAGTGCTGCTGCTGGGTGGCGGCCCGGCCGCTGTCTTCGCTTCGGCTTTCTGTCACCACCGTGTCCCCAGCGCCGAGGAGGTGAGAATTCCCAGGGTGAGCCGGCGAGGAGGATGCTGGAGATGGGTGGCAGAGCCTTGAGAGGCGGTGGGTTTGCTGAGGCGCCCGTCGCGTTATGCTTTTGGCGTTCCCGTCTGTGAACTCTGCTGGTGGTTCTTATTTGCCTGCATTGGTTTTGGCTTCATAAAATCCCTTTGGTTTCACATATATGGAGGAACTTTATGGTGTCACATATGTGAGCACTATTTCTGGGCGAGTATACTGGAGACGGTGTATTAATTTTTTAAACTTTTTGTAAGGCTGGGGGGATCCATTTGGTATTACTGGTCACCTGGTGTGTGGCAATCACTGCACTTTGTCACCGTTTACTTAGTATTAAGCAGCTTAAAGGGAACTGAGAAACGGAAATGCATGTTTTCATGTTAGAATTATGTTGCTAGAACTCTGGAAATAAAAGTGCTGATGCTGCAGTTCTTTTTTCTTTTTGATAATCCGAGAGAGTACTTATAATGAGGCTATTTGGTCTTGCCTCTGGTGGAAAGTCAGTGTTCAACAGTGGATGGAATATAGAACTTTGTCAAACAGTGGACAGAATATTGAACTTTGTCTGCTACCTTAGTTTCTTGATAATTATGCATAGGACTCTGAGAATGAACAGGATGAAATATTATAATGTATTTCACTAACTAAATATGCTGTACAAACTTATTTATGTATTAGGACATTTATATTCTGTCTCTCAGAGACTTGTGTGATTATTGTTAATAAAGATGCGTATGTTTCCACACCCCAATTTAAAATAAGCAGAACTTCTAGATGATGTTAATTTGTCCATCTAGTTTTGGTGAACTGAATGCAGATGGTGGTAAAATTCTGGACGCTGCATATAAGATTGCTTCCCACATCAAAACTGGGGTTTTTTTTTAGCAAGCACACAACGTTTTCCCCTGATTTGTTGCAGTTTTTCCAAAGGACTGGTTGGTTGTACTGTAAGGTGGGCAGTTAACTTTTGCTCATTCATGTTGTGGTGGCTGGGTTTTTTTTCCCCTTGGGAAGCTGCTTCGCCTGCCCCAACTCAACCACATGTTCCAAGCGGCTTCCTGTTCTGGCTCCCATCTGGGAAAGCAGACAGCGTCTGCCTGTTTGCCTGTCTCGGTGCAAACCAGAAAGGAGGGGGGCACAGTTCAAGCAATTGCTGGGGGAGGGCATGAAGAACTTAATTCCCATTTTGTCCTATAACAATTAGCCCAGTAGTAGTGACATTCCTGGCTGACCAGGTGGGGAGGGGGAGTTGTCACTGTTCCGAAATCAGTGCAGCAGTTCCAAAAATCACTTCAGAGAGCATTTAGCTTCTGAGAACTAGTCTTATTTTTCTCATTCTGTCCCTTGCTTTCCTCCCTTGGTAATCAGTGGCAGCAGCCTTTACCCTGAAGCCTCCGCTGCCCTGACTGCAGAGGCTATGAGAGTGAGATGAAGGAGGGGATCACTTTGGCTTATGATATAAATATTTATTTACTTCATTTATACCAACTTCTCCCCAATGGGGACCTAAAGCAGCTTACAGCATTCTCCCCTAATCCGTTTTCTCTTCACAATAAACCTGTAAGGTAGCTTAAAATCAGTGAATTGGGAGGGAATAAAGGAGGTGTGGGGGGCATCTCTGACTATTGCCAAGGGCCCCAGAATGACTAAATTGCCTGTCTGGCAGGGGATCTGCCTGCCAGCATTGATGTAGCATGAAGAACATACAGCAGCAGTGACACTTGGAGGCCTGCCTCTTTCCTTGCCTCCTGCATGGTGGGTCACCTTACCAAGCCATGTGGTCCCCACAAGGTTGACAGAGTTTGATCAAGTGTATCTAGTATTTTTTGGAAGCCATCTAGCAACCCTACAGAGCCTACATGCATTCAGATTGCATATGGGATGACATGAGTCATCTCGTGTACAGTTGGTATGCGCATAGGCTGTATGCTGACACTAAATTAAATGGAGGGAGTGGCAGGCATAGTAGGCACAATTCAGTTTCTGACTTCTGAGTAAACGGGCATATTGTAGGCCCTTTTTGATGTATTAAATTTGATAGGTTTACGTGGTGGCAAGTTGCATGAAAATCTGTGGATTTTGCTTTCAAGTACAGCACTTACATGGGTGTAAGCTCCATTGAATTTTTGAATAAATATACATAGGACAGGGGTGTACACAAGTTTAGGATTAAGAATCTTAATTGGGAAAATAGGATAACAAAACAAATGCCACATAAGTAGTTTGTCAAATTAAACACACTTTCTTTATCCAGGTTATCTACAAAGTTTATCTTAAGGAAAATCATATTATGAAGAGAAACGTTGATGGACAGCTCAGAATTAAGACTGTGTACGATGGAAGTGTCGAGGAGTAAGTATAATGGCAGTCGTCCCAAATTCTTCTTGTAAGTGGAAATTAACTTACGGCAGGGCAGGCCTTGCCTCCTTTGCTTCCCTCCTTTCTATCTTCCCCTCTAAGCGGTAGCCCAGAAAGCAGCAGAAAGACGGGCCAGGGTGTCAAGGAGAGGTCCAAAGTAACTTTAGTGTTACTGGTGTAAAAGAAGTGATTGATAGAAAAATTGGGCTGGTGATAAAACATTCTGTAACTACTTTCTTTTCTCATAGACTTCTTCCTGAAAAAAAGCACCTTATAAAGGTATGTGAAACCCTCTTCTAGCATACGTGTTGAGTATTCTTGAATGGAGATGTAGATGAATGTGGCAATCCAAAGGTATGTGTTATAAGGTCCATTGTTGCAGGTTCATCTGTCAACTCTCATTTTAAGCAGTTGCTTCCCCACCTCATCAGAACTTTCTTTAAAACATGATAGTCTGTTGTAGATATAACATTCTACGGTCACTTAACAAGTTATTCTATTGTTATTTACATTATTTATAGTCTGCGTTTCTCACTGACACGTAAGACAGATTACGCAGTGTCAGTGAATATTTTCAGTGGTTTAGATGTTCAATAAACAATGCAACAGGGTATGGATTGCAGAAATCTTTAAACACCAGAAATTTGATACAGAACTGAAACAAATCATAAGCAATTTAACATGACATATTAACAATACAGAAATTTTTCCTTGTTTCCTTCACTTATTTTTTAAAAAAATATTTATTCCCTGTCCAGTTTTCCCTTTTGTCTTAAAGCACTGTTGATTCCTTTCTGGAAAGAAGATAGGAGTTCAGGCTACTGATTGTTGAAACCTACACCAGTGAACCAAAATCAGGATGTTTTAGGGCTTAGCTTTTAACATGGTGGGATTGAGGTAATATGGAGAAAGAGTTTGATTTTTGCTATCTTGATACTGATTTTTGGTGTGTGTTTTAATGTGCCTTTTTAGTTTTTGCCTGGAGTTTGTAATAGTCATTTCACAGCTCATACTATTCTTAGATCTGTATTTTTAAAAATTTTGTATTTAGTTGCTTTGTCATTCCACTTATCTGTCATTTCTGTTCTGTTTTAGAAAACTAATTTAATTTGGTTGAATAAAACAGTTGACTCTGTATCTTCTTGTGTCTGTTATGTGCCATCAAATCACTTCTGACTTATGATGACCCTGTGCATTAACAGCCTCCCAAACCTCCTATCAACAGCTTTGCTCAGGCCTTGCAAACTGAAGGCTTTGAAACATGATGGTCTGTTGTATGTATAATATTCTACAATCTCTTAATAATACCTGAAAGATTGAGAACAGACTTTACGTTTACAGCCTCTTGTCCCCTTTCTCATTCCCTGAGGCCAAATTCTGTCAGCCCTTCTCTTGTCAGCCATAACCAAAGTTAAATGTTGCCTCTGTATCAGTGCGGCACTGTGCAGGGCATCTAGGTAGCGTTAAACATTTGAAATGAGCTTAAACATCATTTCCCAGAGGGAATCTTAATGATTTGGGTCACCTTTGTTTAGATGCTTGGAATTCACACATTCCTCTTTATATTCTTAGGATGTAATATAGCACAAATCTCTTTAGTCAAACACATGTTTAACACATTCAGACCAAAGCTGTAAGAAGTTCTTGGCAAATGTACCAAATGCTGGTGATTTAACTTTTTAGAATCTGGTTTCATTTTTCTTAATGTAAACTTTTTTTTTGTTTAGCATAAGCTTTTCCCGCAAGCTATTTCTTATTTGGAGAAGACATTTCAAGTTCGGAAACCTACTGGTACTATCCTGTTAAGCAGGTATAAACACTCTTTAGTGTGTTGTAATAATTTTTAAAATCTATTTCTTAGATTGCAGTTCACATTAGTGTCCCACGTATTCCAGTATAAGCATTCCAGCATCCTTAAAAGTAAATTTACCCATTATAATTGAAGTTGGTTAGTAACAAGGTTCACAGGTGTGGGGGGGGGGAGTTCCCATGAACCCCATAAGGATGGCTGTAGCAGGAATACCAGAGAACGAGGGAAAGGCTATAAAATTCTGACCCCCAGCTCCTCTCTTATCTAGTCCACTGCTGAGATACTTTTTTTTGTATATTTATTTAAAATATTTATTAGCTGCCTTTCTAACTTATGGCACCCAATGTGGCTTACAGTGTAAACACAACTGCTATAAAATGCATTAAAAAAAAGAAATTAATTTAAAATCGCAGTTTAAGACTGCAAGTAAACCAAATTAATCAACTGTAGTCCTAAATAAAACTGTCTTCAACTGCCCTCTAAAAATCAGCAGTGAAGGGGCCACACGCACCCCTCTGGAGAGGATTGTTCCATAATTCTGGGACTGCCACTGAAAAGGTCCTCTCTCATGTACCCATCAGGCAATCTTCTCTGTTTGATGGGACAGTCAGGAGGGCCTCTCCCTGCAATCTTAATTCCCATGCAGGAACATAACTTACCCTGCTGTATTGTGTAGAATTATTCTATACCTGCATTTCCTTGGTAAATAACTGCCATTCTGATTTGCCTGAAGACAGTGTGTAACAAACCAATACATAAGGAAGAAAGATGACCCACACAGATACTGCCGTGGAGCCTGTGCAGAATATACAAGATGCGGTCCAGTCATAGTTCCTGAAGAACACCTGCAGGTAGTTCAATCCACAACAGTTTGTTTATAGTAATTAAAATATTAGCATTCTTAGCTCTGTGTCTGATGAGAGGGAGGAGTCAAAAGGATAGCAGAGGAGAGTGCAGAGCTTTCCAAACAGGAGGAGGGGTGACACTCGTGCTCTATGGATCTGATGCGCCTTAGCCATTCTCCAATCATCCATATTACTTTCCCTGTCTTTAGCTTGAACATTTGGAATGTGTTGACAAAACCTTCCTTTAGAAGTTGGAACGAGCACGAGTGATAATTCAGTTCACCGTCACCTCTCTTACACCGGAATTTTAGGATGACAACAATACATGCTGAACAGGGATAACCTGTTTTTTACATTTCAGCTATGCTTCTTGCAGTCTCCTCAGATGTTTACTGCATGTTTTGGATGCATGTTGCTGATGTTCTTTTGAGATGTCTAATTTTCAAACTCTGTTCTTAGGTAAATAGATATTTTCAAAGCTTGAAAACACTTTAACATATGAATTGGGGTTCAAAGGAGAGTATAGTCTTTCTAAAGGAAGGAGGGGATGAATATTGTGCCTTCACCATGTCATTTCCTGTTTAAATACTTCCTCCTAATCCAAATAGTTTAGACTGTTTTAAGAGCAGTTGATGGATTCTGGAAGGTGTATCTTTTGGAATAAAAAAACCTCAGGTGCACATATCATTTTAGATTTGGGGCATTGGTGGTAACACAGGATCTTGGACTTAAACCAGTTTTCCTCAATCTAAAAAGAGGATGATTTATGCACAGGTACACACACACATGTACACACATTTAAAGTCAAGATTGCTAATAGATTGTTACTAATTGTTTCTGTTTGAAATTTGCTATGATTGATGCATCCCTCCTACATCTAATGTTTCAGCAATGTAGGGTATGTAGTGAAAATGAATGGCTCTGTGGACCTGCTGGTTTACCAGACCAAGAAGGGGTTCGAGATGCTGACTTTGTACTATATGTTAGTGCTCTGACTACGGAAAGGTGTGGCCAAGAAAATATTATTGCATATGCAGCATACTGTCAACTGGAAGCAGATATGGACAGGTAACGTTTTCCTGCAAATTAAAGTAATTCGGTAAATGATGACGTCTAATGATGTGAAAGCCCTAACCTGGATAGCCCTGGTGAGCCTGATCTCAGAAGCTAAGCAGGGTTGGCCTTGTTAGTAATTGGTTGGGAGACCTCCAACGAACATCAGGGTTGCAGAGGCAGGCAATGGCAAACCACCTCTGTTAGTCTCTTGCCATGATAACCCCACCCGTGGTTACCATAAGTCAGCTATGACTTGAGGGCAGTCTCCACCATTACCCATAATGTAAAAACAGTTTAAATGTGACTTTATCTGCTTATCCAGCCAGTTTGCTTTGCTAGCTGCTTCTAGCAGACATTATTTTGAGCAGCATGGGCAAATGTCAACAGCAGCACAGTCAGTAAGTTAACTAGAAATGTCTATTCCATTCTCCAGGGAATATGAGGGAGGGAGGGAGAGAAAGAGAGAAGATGCTTATAATGACACATAGGTAGCTTAAAGAATTATAGATGCAATAATATGTACCAAGATGTCAATTGATTAATTGGAATCTGGATAAATGAAGTAAAATTGTCAAACAAGGAGGGGGGGGGAGAGAGGCAGGACACATCTTGGCCTTGAAAAGAATGAATTAGTTGTTCCAAAAAAAGAGTATTTGAGACGTATGTCCTTGTGTCAGGTTCCCTTTCAGTAGGATGGAAATAGGTGTATATCTGCTTTAAATAGTATGGGATAGAGAACTGAGAGCAGTGAGAAAGACAGATGTCTGAAGTACAAAGAACTATGATCAAGTCTCATCTTAATATCCTTTTAGTACTGTATTCTGTATACTCTTAAAGTTTTTACATTTCTGAATTAACATTCAAACTAGGTGGTACAAAGTATAGCATAAATACTGCATAAGATGGCCAGTAGCTGATGGTAAATGTATCTAGTGGTCTAACATCATGTTCCTGTGGAATTCTGTATAAATGTTTTTACTCAAGCCCAGATCCAAACCTACTTAAGTTATAAGGTACCACCATGATAATGGGTTTTTTGTTTGTTTCCTAGGCCAATTGCGGGGTATGCCAATCTGTGTCCAAACATGATTTCAACCCAACCACAAGAGTTTGTTGGGATGTTGTCTACAGTAAAACATGAAATCATTCATGCTTTGGTAAGAACTAATACTTGAAACGTAATTTTAAACTACTAGTGATAGTTTTAAAAATGTATAAGTGTCTATGTTACAAGAAGAAGCCAAGTTTGCCCAAGTGTACACCTGTTTTCAAGAAGTTTTCTCAGTAATTCTTGGTTTTGTGTAAAACGTGCTCTTTGATACTAATCATTGTAATATGCAGGTATTTGGCTTGTCTTAAAGGGGTTTTCTGCAGGTCTATTTGCTTTTTATCATGATGATGATGGAAATCCTCTGACTGCCAGATATGCAGAGGGAGTGCCAGCCTTTAATGAAAGGTATGTATTGAATAAAATTTGTGTAACTCTTCTTAAGGTGAACATATTTATAAATAATTATTCTGTGAACATTTTAAATACCAAGTAACTCAGATTACTTGTTTGCTTTGCTAATGTTTCTTCTGTGTGCTCAGAATGCCAGGCAAGCAGAGGCAAACCTGCTGAAACAACCAAAATGAATCTAGAGAGAATGCTGTTGTGTTTTTCTTGTGTGAAATGTTAACTTTTTCATTGCTGGGGTGGGAAGGAACAGGATGGGCAGTGATGGGGGATGCTGCAGCCTGTAGCTATGCCTCGAGGCTACTCTGAGCCAGTGAGAGTTGCCATATAGGCTGCAGAACAGGCTGCAGATAGAGGAGGACTTAGGTTTCCCAAATTACCCCTCCCTCTCACTTTCATTCTGAGGCTGAGAGGGATCTATCTTATATTGAGTTACTTACAGCTATGCATGCTTGACATTGACTTGACACTGACTAGAGAGCCAGTTTGGTGTAGTGGTTAAGAGCATGGGACTCTAATCTGGAGAATCTGGTTTGATTCCCCATTCCTCTGCTTGAAGCCAGCTGGGTAACCTTGGGTCAGTCACAGCTTATAGGAGCTCTTTCAACCCCACACACCTCACAGGGTGATTGTCATGAGGATAATAATAGCACACTTTGTAAACCACTCTGAGTGGACATTAAGTTTTCATGAAGGTTGGTATATAAATGGAATGTTACTATTATTGTGGTTGGTGGTTCTGCTGCAGTTTTGAGTGGCAGGGTACCTGCTTGGTTCTGTGATGTCCCCCCACTGGCCCTGGGTTCTGCCTCACTTCTGTGACTGACACTGGTTCTGTCCAGTTAAGTTGTTACAGTGTCCATTGCTTCAGTTTTGTTTTGGTGGAATTGTCATGATGACAGTGTGATGATGATCTCCTTGCTTCACTTTGGTTTTGGGGGGATCCCATTCCCTTGCTTCAGTTTGGTTCTGATGATCTTTCTCTGGGTTGAGCTTGCATTTGGGAGTGTGCCTCTGGCCAGCAGCCTTGCTCCTGGGTTTCTGCCTGGGAGACAGCTTGGAAACTTTCTGACCATTCTACATTTCCCGTGTAGAATTAGACCCCGGGGTTCAGTCTTCCTGAAACTTAGGGCGAAGAGGCTTAGAGGATAGTCAAGAATAGGTTCCCTGTAAATTTAGTGAAGTTTCCTTGAAAAATGCCCCCACCCCTTGGATAGCCCACAGGTAGTTCTCACCATAGGGAATAATGGCCAGATAAATCTGGGATTCTCTGATCTTGGTAAACCAGATCAGAGAATCTTATCCATACTTTAGAGATCCTGGATTTTGGGGGGGATCCTTGAAACCTGCATTAGCCAGATTTTTTTTTTGATGCACACCCCTAGTAACCAGTTGCGTAACCCAG
Source organism: Eublepharis macularius (assembly GCF_028583425.1). Taxonomy (NCBI): domain Eukaryota; kingdom Metazoa; phylum Chordata; class Lepidosauria; order Squamata; family Eublepharidae; genus Eublepharis; species Eublepharis macularius. The sequence continues at coordinate 168,411,637 of NC_072791.1, read as the reverse complement.
CAGTCAAATTTTGATTTGAACCTGTTTGATAGGTATGTTAAATAAAATCTGTCTTCTTTATAGCCTTGGCTTGTATCAGTGGAGCAATAAAGTCGTGCGTAATGCAGCAAGATCATGGGATGTACGGGGCAATAAGATTCTACGTCATAATATATTTCTTCTGGTAACATCTAAAGTAGTTGTAAGTATTACTTTGTTTTTTCACAAAAATTTAGCTAGATTCCTCAGATAACATTCTTTCAAACATGTGTTAATGCCTTACTAGGAAGGGCTGTCATTTTGAGAAATGGATATCACTTAGTATTTGTCTTAGATAAACTGCTGGTGTTTGAGATAACACAAATAATGTGGGATAGCTAGGTAAGTTTAACCTAGTTAATTGAAACACATAGTGTGAGTTAAAGAATCAATAAACTGCATAACGCTTCAGGGTAGACTTCTGTAGGGTAAATATATAAGAGATCAGTGGTAAATTAATTTTTATAACAACATCCTGAGTGCAGTGAATATGATGTAGTAATATTTGATTTCTCCCATATGCTGGAAGATTTTTGCAGAAGGAAGGCAGTCCTTCTACGTCTTCTACAGGGGGCCAGTTTGGTGTAGTGTTTAAGTGGACGGGACTCTAATCTGGAGAACCAGGTTTGATTCCCCACTCCTCTGGCTTGAAGCCAGCTCAGTGACCTTGGGTCAGTCACAGCTCTCTGGAGTTCTCTTAGCACCACCCACCTCACAGGATGTTTGTTGTGGGGATAATAATAACATACTTTGTAAACCACTCTGAATGGGTGTTAAATTGTCTTGAAGGACAGTATATAAATTGAACGTTGTTGTTGTTGTTGTTGTTGTTAATGTAAGCTTGACATGTAGAAGGAAGACTCTTAACTTTGTTTATCTAGTAAGGTATTGCTTGTTATTTTGAGATCTTTCTTTCTATATTTCTTTCTGAAGGAAGAGGCCCGAAAACATTTTGACTGTCCCGATCTTGAGGGAATGGAACTTGAAAATCAAGGAGGCATGGGCACTGAGCTAAATCACTGGGAGAAACGACTGTTGGAGGTTAGTAAAGATAATTGAGATGGAGGAGGGGTTGATAGGTTACTATAGCTGAAATGTTAGTTTTGATGGTTTAGGAGGGCAATAGCACAGAAGTATGGCATCTGCTTTGTATGCAGAAGGTCACAGGTTCAGTTCCCAGCATCTCCAGTTAAAAGGATTGATTGATTTGAGTTCAGAGAAGAACACAAGAACCTTTATCCTTAAGAATGTCAGTATAAGGCAGTTTCATGTGTCTCTAGTTTATACTGGGGAAGGGGGATGAACACTCAACAGCATCAGAAACAATTATTTTTACTTTTCTGACTTAACTTGACATCAGTTGCACACTGTTAGGCTAGAAATAAAATATCCAAGGATGCATTACTGAAGAAGTTCCTCTCCACTCCCCATCTTCAATCTCTCTCTAATGTTCTTATCTAAAGCTTAATAGTATTAAAAAGCTACTGTAGTTATTAATATTAAAAAGCTGCTATAAGACAGAATTATATAAAGCTTCACAGTTCCTTCCGGAACAGAGCAATAACTATAGTGGGAACAGATCTTTAAACACAAATTCTATAATGAAATTAATAGCTTTGCAGAGAGGCAATTTTTAGAATACTTAATTTCAGAAAACCACTTGACCTTACTGACGTTATTGGTGGTGGTAACTTACAGAATGAAGCAATGACTGGATCACACACTCAAAACAGGGTGTTCTCCCGGATCACTTTGGCTTTAATGGAAGATACTGGGTAAGAACTTGTAGCTAGATAAGGAAGCCTTAATGTTATCATCATTGAACATGTAGTTTAATATAGTATGGTATAGTACAGTATGCTGCTTGTACTGTAAGCTTTGAAAAATAGTACAATTTCTATAGCATATTATTTTGTCAGCTTGTTCATACTTACTGTTTTTTAAGTGTTTTGTATCTCAGGATTATTTATTTCCTCCTTGGTTTTATATGGCACTTTATAATTCTGTTAATCAGTTTCTTAGAGTCAACTAGACATGACACTTAGAATTCTGAAAATGGAATTCCTTGCCATACACTTCAGATTGGGACCACGGCTTTTCCACATGCAACCCCAAAGAGCTACTACTTCTCTCATTGAGGAGAAGTATACAGGTTCTGATATGGGTACCTGTATGTTTGTCCCACCAGAACAAACACCAGCACCATAGGACCATTACAGAGCAGGAAAATTGACAGTGGGAGAAGAGGCTTAACTCCCACTTCATTTGTTCTATGGACATGATCTGAATTGGCCCTATAAACGCCTGCTTTTTAAAGAAAAGTGCTGAAACATGCATTCAGTGAGCTCCAAGCATTTTATCTGGCATGCAGAAGGTCCTAGGTTCAATCCCCGGCATCTCCAGTTAAAAGGATCAGGTTATGTGAAAGACCTCTCCCTGAGATCCTGGAGAGCTGCTACCGTTCTGAGTAGACAATACTGACATTGATGGACCAAGGGTTGGATTCAGTACAAGGCAGCTTCATGTGTTCATCTGATTTAGGTCTTAAACACACTCTGTACCTTGACTTGGGATGACTTGAGTTCCAGCATGGCTATCTGAAATCAAAGTTTCCTTTCTTACTGCTTTTCAGCTCAGTGTTTTCTCTGTGCTGTGTGGAGTTGAGCTGTGAACAGTCACCATAATAACCAGTATAGGGTACTGTGTACTTATCACAAATAGCAAGGCTTTTCATTACTACTGTGATAATGTAGAACAGAAGAGATGAGATATATCTAAAGTCAGGGCTGCAAACGTGGTCTTGGGAACCCTCGAGCCATTTTGGTAGGGGAGCTACTGCTGAAGACACACCCACTTCTGAATAGCTAAAGTGGGAGGGGGGATCATGTTTGGGTGGGGGTTAGTTGCCAACAGGAGCATAAATAAGTAGGGTATAATTTAAAGGCATTGGGGGAAAGATGGGAGCCTTGGAGCCCTATGTGCCTAATGTAGGAATACTTACATATGCTATAGTCCTAATTACTTTTAAAGTTACAAGATGTTCAGCTGGTACAATATGTAGTTTCCCTGAGACATTTAATGCATATCATCAAGATCTTTGAAAGAATTTCATGCCAACAGTTCTGAAGTGCAAGCTCAAATAACAATATTTCCATTTCAACATATCTTTACAGCTGGTATAAAGCCAACTACAGCATGGCAGAAAAACTAGACTGGGGTCAAGGTAAAGGCTGTGACTTTGTGATGAAGAGTTGTAAGTTCTGGATTGACCAAAGGCGGAAAAAGTAAGAATGCAGTTCCTGGGGCTACATGGTTATACCTCTGGCTAATGGTACTTAATTGCACTAACCAGTGTTTGGATAGCTAGTGGAAAATGCTGTTAATGTACAGTTGCTTTTAACTGTTGTGTTTAATGTCATTTAAAGGAAAGAAGTGGTGGCCCCATACTGTGACACGCTGCGAAGTAATCCATTGCAGTTAACCTGCAGGCAAGACCGAAGGGCTGTAGCGGTGTGCAATTTACAGAAGTTCCCGCAGCAGCTGCCTCAGGAGTATCAGGTATAAAGAATAAGCTTCATGAAACAAAGTGAATAGTTTACCTTCTCCCTGGTCTTATGAGCTGTCTTATGTTTTTTATTGCACAGAAATGGGAAAAGAAGGGGCATAGTGTAGGCAGACTGAAAATGGTAATGTGTAGCATCATAAAGACATCCCATCTATTATGGAATTCCCATATATATATTTAGCTCTACACTTGTGATGCTTGAAATTAAAACTGATAGCCAAAATACTGGGAAGGATCCAACTCAGTAGCCAAGCACAGCATACTGTTTCAAGTAGAGGTGGGCATGGAACAAAAAACCCCCCGAACCATGTGATTCGTGGTTTATAGCATTCCACGGAACATCGAACCACGAACTTCCGACCTTTTCCCAGTTCGTGGTTCGTTGTTCTGTGGCATTTCAGTCGCCCTGCACTGGCTGCTGAAGCCGGTGCGGGGTGTTTGAAACAGACAGCCCCTTTCTTCTGCTGCCTGGAACTGGTGGGGGGGTATGTGAAATGACAGCTTCTTTCTCCTGCTGCCGGGACTGTCAGTTTTACAGACCCTGCACTGTTCCAGCGCGGGGTCTGTGAAACTGACAGCCCATTTCTCCTGCTGCCCGGGCTGTTCATTTCACAGACCCATCGCTGTGGGTCCGTAAAACGGACAGCCTGGGCAGCAGGAGAAACGGGCTGTCAGTTTCACAGACCCCCACGCCAGTTTCAGTTCATTGGCTGAACCCAGCGCGGGGGTCTGTGAAACTGACAGCCCCTTTCTTTCTCCTGCGCAGGGGCTGTCAGTTTTTTTTTTGAAAGTTTTTTTATTTTTCAAGGGGCTGTCAGTTTCACAGATCCCACACTGGGTTCAGCCAATGGGCTGAAACTGGCGCAGGGTCTGTGAAACTCTGAACCCGGCCATGGAACGGCTGGAAAAATTCATTTGTTCCATAAACACGCGTTTTGGTGCAAACGAACCAGCCATTCTGTATGGAATTTTGTTCTGTGGTTCGTTTTGTGCCCATCTCTAGTTTCAGGTCATGCCAGCACAAGTTTGTATGTATACATACTGTGTTGCTTCTATTTTCCACGCGGCACCTGGCAATCCTGTTGTTTACAATGATGGTAATGATAGTTACTCTGAGGGTAAGAATACTATATTTTATGGGTGGTAATGTTTTGCTATTAATACAGGATGATGGTAATAAGAACTGTGCTCTTTCCATGAACCTCACTCCTGTTCTTTTTTGCAGTACTTTGACAGTCTGTATGGAGTAATGCCAGAAGAGTTGCCTTATTATGGGGGATCAGTAGAAATTGCTGACTACTGTCCTTTCAGCCAAGAATTTAGCTGGCACTTGAGTGGAGAATTTCAGCGTAGTTCAGATTGCAGAATATTAGAAAACCAACCAGGTTAGTTGATTTTGCATATGGCTCTCCCTTTGATATGTTCAAGAAAGGGCCTGAAAACAAACATTTTAAAAAAAACCCCGTGTTTGCTTTATTTTTGATAATACTCTTCTTTGGCCCTTCCGCTTTCCAGAAACATTATCCATATAGTGTAAATTTATTCTGAGACAGATATATGTGGGGAAGGTATAGGAACAGGAAAATATCAGGTGACATTTGGAGAACTTTATTTTTGTTATGGCAATGTGGTCTCTGTTTAGTACTAGAATGTTTGTAAGATACTTTCTGGATGACATTCAACCAGAAACTACAATTGGTAAGAATGCTGTGGCCAGAATTCTGACTGAAGTGGGTTGTAGGGACTAATTCCAGTCTTTTTCCATTTATACCAGGTCCTTGTATTGACCTTTAAAAGCCCTGTATGGCTTGGGGCCAGCATACATCAAGGACTGATCTGTTACTTCCATATGAACCTACCTGACCATCAGGGCTGGCACCAGCGTTTCTGGTGCCTGAGGCGAAATACCTGCTCTGTGCACACACACGAAGTGCACATGCGCTCTGGCCCTGTGCGATGACATCACTTGTGACATCATCACGCAGGAGCGTCCCCCTCGCCTGAGGCAGGTGACAGCAGCAAAGGGGCAGAGAGGCAAGCAGCTTCCTTGCTCGCATCCCCGCTTGCTGCCACGCCACCAGGGTGCCCAGCTCGCCGGTACCCAAGCAGCAGCAGCAAAGGGGCGGAGAGGCGAGCGGGGTGGCCCGCTTGCCCACTCGCCTCTCCGCTTGCTGCTACGCCGCCAGGGCATCCAGCTTTCTGGGACCCGAGCAGCAGCAGCGAAAGGGCGGAGAGGCGAGCGGGGTGGCCTGCTTCCCCATTCACCTCCCCACAGCCGGGATGCCCAGTTCACCGGGACCCAAGCCAAGGTGAGCAGCAGTGGCAAAGGGGCGGAGAGGCAAGCGGGGGCGGCACCTCCTTCTGAGTTCAGCGCTCAAGGTGGCTGCCCCCACTGCCTCAATGGACGTGCCAGCCCTGCTGACCATTATGGTAATCTTTGGGGGACCCTATCCTCTGAGGTGAGATGAGTGGCAACCTAAAGAAGGGACTTCCCAGTTGTGGCACTAATGCTGTGAAATTCCCTTCCTAGAGAGATTTGTCTGTCCCCCTCGATCTGCCAGTAGATGAAGATATTTTTTATTTGACATTCCCTTACCATGACTCTCTTTCCTGATCATATTTTAATTGTACTTTTATATATATGTACAAGTGGGGAACCCAAAAGGACTTGTGGAGAGCATCCCATTTCCACTCCCTCACTATTTCCTCTTTCCCTAATCTGAAAGCCCCAGAGCCTATCTGGAGAAATTATTCTTTATTGATTTGTATTTTGTAGTGAACTTTCTAGTATTGGCAAACTAAAAATAGCATAGTTATAGGAAAATATAGCAGAGATTGTGCAAAGATCAGAAATAATGAGAATAGATTCACACACACTCCAGTGTAGCTCTGTAAGAATACTTTACTAAAGGATAAAAATTAGGGTTACATTTGGAGAAAATAATAAATTGCTAAGCTGACTACATCTTGCTAGATAAGTGACTTAGAGAAAAGACAAGAAGAAGTGAAAAAGTGGAAGTGAACAAAGGACAATAAAACTTCAGTACATAGCATCAATTAATTGCCCCCAATAAACAAACTGCCCAATAGAAAATCCTATTTCATTATGCTTAGTGACACCCCTTTCTATGGTGGGAATCTTATTCGAAACTCTAATGGTTACATTCAAAGTATGTTTACTAATTAAGTGGGTAACACAAACAGTTTAACTTTTTCATGACTGAAATGAAAACACTTGCTAATTCCCACACTAGTAATTATTAGTCTTTTGTCAAATGTTCTCTTCATATTGTTGATCTTTAGAAATCAAGATATTTTATGTATCTTTTATGGATCTGACTCTAAAATTGAAGGAATAGAACTGAGTTTCTCACAGTGCAATGTTAAGCTAAATTACTGCTTTCTAAGTCCATTGCCGTCAATGGACTTAGAAGAGTATAGCTCTGTTCAGAGTTGTACTGTCATTTCTTTTTAGTGTGGTGCTTGCTCATTTGCTAACACAGCTGGTTTGTCAGCCCAGGCCAGAAAAGTAAAGAAAGTGTCTAACAGTGGCTATGATCCCTCCTTTAAATCACTGGGACTTAAGCACAGTTAACTCTGCAGTCCTGGATTCATAGTTTATCATATATATAATTGCTCTAATCATAAAATTTCTAATCATCTTGATCTTGTCCAGAAAGTGTATCAGCTACAAATCATACCAAGTGCCATACCATAACATCAAAGAACCAGTTTAAAAGCCATCAGTTTGACTTTGATTGTGATTTTGAGTTACTTTAACTTTTAGTGAATTTGCTGTTACCATAAACTCAGAAGACATTTGTATGTATGTTTTTAGACCCTTTCAAAAACTATGGTGCAGAGAAGTATGGACCAGATTCTGTGTGTCTTATTCAGAAGTCAGCGTTTGTTATGGAACAGTGCAGAAAGAAACTTAGTTACCCTGACTGGGGTAGTGGATGTTATCAGGTAACTGCAGGACATCTTAAGTTTGCAAGATTGCATTGTTTGAAAATTGTTCAGGGTTAATTATCTAATGTCTTGAACTTACTTTTTGCTGCATTTGTAGTCTGTTGTAATTACTGAACTATACAACTTGACTAGATGTTTCATTCCCCGGTACAGTGTAGAACTGTCAGATAAGCAACTGACAACTGATCTCATGTATTGAGTTGCCCCAAAAACTTAACTTATGCCAGTCTTTCCTGTGCTTTCCTTTCCCCAAATGCCAGTTTGGGATACCATTTGCACAGCACTTTCAATCTTTTAAGTTTTGTGAGAGCCTAATAGCAGTTTGCAGATCTGGATAACAGAAGATAAACAAGTTATTGTTCCAATTTAGTGTTGAATCAGATTGGCTGTTACTTTTGGCTCTCAGTTTAGGTGTCATAAATGATCACATGAGCTGAATATTCACTTGCTGGGATACACCAGCTTCCATAAGCTTTGGCAGATGGTCATATGTTGCTGCAAAAGTCTCCTTCCAAGATAGTCACCATTTGAGCATAAAGTCAGCAGGCGTCTATTTTCACTTAAGATGCATGTTTTGCCAAAAAAACAAAGTAACTCAAGCAGTGACTCATCAGATTTGGTTCTGCGTCCTTTCATTCTGTTTGAGTTTTAATATTTATTGTTTACTTTTTAGGAATTTTACAGTACAATCCTAAACGAAGTTATCCCTACTAAAATCAGTGGGATTCAAAGGATGTAACTGTGCTTAGGATTGCACTGACAGTCTTGTTATATGAAGACTATTAACAGGCTAATAAATTGAGCAGCTGTGTGCCTCTCCTAATCTATTTATATATACTGATCATGGAAATTTGCAAGCTTTAGAGCTAGCCACATATTCGATTTGTAACCATCTTGTGTGATTTGCTGTGATAGCCAGAAAAATTGACAAATGGCAGAAAAAAATTGCTTGTTTTGTAGTGTTTTTATGATTTGTTGTCTGTCATGAGCAGCTTCTGGGATTGTGAGCTTCTCTTGGTGAAATATAAGCTGAAATGTTGGGAATAGTAACATGCTCTTGCAAGCGTGTTTTTGAGGTTGCTTACTAGCTATCCTCCTTGCTATTCCCTGACAGCCATGTGGGCAGTATATGTGCATGACCCTTGAGTCCTCCCCACACTAGTCTTTTGGCAAAGATAAGGCACTTCTCCAGCTAGATTCTCCCATCCTGCTTCGCTTCCTGTTGGTCCTATTCCATATCCACAAGTAGACAACAGAAGTCACAGAGATGCAATAGCTTTATTGGTCTTTGACAATCTGATCACCCAGAAAGAGTCCACGGCAGTGTTACAGCAATTAGATCTGTTGACCATCTACTTCATAAGCATAAAGAGTCTGATTTTATTTCTTTAAGGTTTCTTGTACTTCCCGAGGGCTGACTGTTTGGGTCAAGGATGTGGCATACTTATGTAGTCACTCAGGTCAAGTACTGACTGTTAATATTCAGATGAATGGATGGGTACATATTGGGAATCTAAGTTGTCCAGCATGTACAGACTTCTGTGACTCCTGTCCACCTGAGCAAGACCCTCCTCTGGTTGCTAACTTATCAAGAGTTGCACCTATTGGTAAGTGAAATCAGAATAACCCTTAAAATATTGCTAAGCAAAATTGATATGGGCTGAAGCTAGCTTTAAATATGTGCAATTATATAGGCTTAGATGACTTACAGTGCAATCCTAAGCAGAGTTACTCCAGTCTAAACCCATTGTTTCCAATGGGCTTATGTCTAGATGGTTCAACCCTCAACTACTGTTTCTTAGCACTGAACACAGCCATTCAGAACCCTTAGTAGCCCTCTGGAGAGTCGAGGCCACCTAGTTTGTTTGAGACTTTCCCAGGTTTCTGGGTTCGTTCTGGGAGAACTTATACACAAGTGGTCAGAAACTTAAGACGCAGGCTTAAATGTAAGTGTTGTTTATTAATTCAGAAGAGTGTATGCAGGGCAGGAACCACTCTATAAAGCACAAGCAAAAAGCAATAAAATAACAACAGCTTACCTAATTCTTAGCTAAAACTACCTGACTAGACATGAAAGCTTGCTAGCTTGCTTTTCTCTGAAGTAGCTTCAAGTTGCTCATACTCACAAGCAAAGTCCAAAACCATGCCAGGCAGTTCTGGTCATTCTAGGGCTTGACGTGGAGCAAAGTCTCTCACGTGCTGATGGAATAAAGGTAGCAATAGAATGGTCAAACCAGGTGTCCAAGTGGGAGAGTGTGTTACTGAATGCAGTAAGGAGCCAACTTTTCTAGGACTGTCAGCCAATCAGGGTCACTTCGATATCACCATTGCTAGGCCTGAGAAAGTAGGGAGGCATCTGGAGCCTTGAGACTCCCTTCCATCCAAGGCCTCTTAGTCTGGAACAACAGGCTGCAGGTGGAATTAATTAATTAAGAAGCCTGTTCATTCCATTCCCAGAGTGGCAAGCCAGAACTGGGCCTGTGCAAACTTACGAGCCTGAACCAAAGTGCTCAGGCCAGGCATGTATATGTGGCTTTACCTAGACCGCTTAGAATGGAGTAACTCTTCTTAGCACTGTTAGACAGGAAACCTAATTGGGCTTTGTATAGCTCTAATGTTCTTATAGATTGTTTTCACCATTTATTAATTAAAATATTTATTAAAATATCTTCATGCCCCATACTAAGATCATCTGTTGAAGTGGCTTCCAAGTAGCATGTTACTATAATGTAAAAACATATAAAATGTTAAAAATTATTAACATACTAAAAGAGCATATTAAAATACCAAAAGAGGGCAACAGCAACTGCAAAAATAAATTAGTAGATCAATAATATTATGCTGGATGACGAAAACATCATCCAACTGATCTTGGCTCATTCCACATGGCACACTTTAAGCCAGTGCTTTTGAGTATTCAAGCCAATTGGTGTTGAATTGGCTTGGGCTTCTGGCATTCTGCACTACACGACCTCAAGGCAATTTGGTGTCTGCTTTCTTATTCCAGATGAGTTGAGATGTGTCTCGAAGCCACCTTTTATTGGGGCTGGAGGCGACATCACTTTTTTTTTCATTTCAGTGCATGCATTGTAACATTGCAGTGTTGGAACCCAGTGTGTCCACCATCCCCCTCCTTCTCCCTGTCCCTATATTTGCTGATTGTGCAGTCCCATGCTGTCCAATTTTTAAAAAAAAATTTGGAGAGACAATTGGTTGCAGAGTTCTGGGGGGAAACCAACAAAATACTTTTCACGCATGTTCCACTAGCTGCTAGCAGATTGCTCCGGTGTGGTTTGAATTGTCTGCTTGGCATAAAACGGCGCCTCTCTGCCAGAGCAAAATGTAAAAATGCTGCTGCCCAAACAAAACAACATTCTCATTGGCCTCCTCACATCACGTGACCATGTTCTGGGATGGGGGATTTTTGAGATGAGTCACCTACCCCTGTTTCCAGATCATTGTGAACATGAGCACTGATTGTAAAGAAAGAAAATTGAAAAAAGTAAACCCAAGAAGTGATCAGTGGGAAATGTGGATTGCCATCAGGGAATGGGACAGACATTGTGCTTAAAAGGGCAGAATGCATGAACATCACAGTGTTGCAACCCTCCCCTAATTAAAGCGGAGGAGGGGAGTGTTGGATGCTCAGTTGTTTGGGGCTTGTTACTCCTAACACCAAAGAGTTGGTCAGATGATAAAAATGTAATTTGCAGACACAGTTTGCAAGGTTAGTTGCAGTCTTGATTTCAGCTATATGAGAAATGATGTTGCAACACTGCGCCTGTTCCCTTGTTTTTTTTTAAAAAAATTACAAAGAGGGAATGTGTGGAGAGCTGGGGAGGGAGGGAGTGGTTTCCACTGGGAGGCCAACCAATCTGTGCCCAGGGAAAGGAAAGGGGCAAGGAGAAACAGTACAGGCCTAAGAATTCTGCACACACATAAGACGCATCAGCAGCGACTCAACACTGGCTTTTAAAAAAGTCGCTGTATGAACACGGGGGGGGGGGGGCGGGGGGAGCCAGGGAAAGTTCAGTTCTGCATCTCATGCCTCCTTTTCTCATGTGGGACTCTGGAGATCGAGAGAAGCAGAATGAAATCTGACCGTGTAGAATGGGACCTTGTTAAGCAAAAATGAAAGTTCTTCAGCTGTAATGCCATGACAAGGCCCTGTCTCTAGAGGACACCTACCTTGTTTCAAAAGATCATAGAGCAGGTACTTCATTGAATAGCTTAATGAATCAGCAGTCTCCTTTGGGAGTAGGTGGCCTTTTCCCCTGAACCCTCAAACCACTTAGGGTTTAAAGATAAGAAACAGCACTTTGAATTGAGCTCATAGGGAATTGGCAGTATTTCAGACTGACAAAAAATGGCCCATATAAAATACATGGTCCCTGTAAAAACAAATGTGAAAATTGATTCATGTATTCTTTGCTGTCATAAAAGCAGAGATGTTAAAATGAGAGCACAACAGGCCAGATTTATTACTATAGCACAACAACGCTGCTTTCCCTTCTCTAATGTAGTGAATTGGAGGGTTTTTTTGTTGAAAAGTCCCTGATCTTGTTCCAAAAGCAGTAACCTTCTAACTACTGATGCTGTGGGGTGGGTGGGGGTTGCAACAACAGGAGAAACTTTGGCCTCCATGCCCTGCTTGTAGATCTTATGGAGGCTACAGGTTGACTCCTGCATGATATAGGATGCTTAACTATGTGGGTCATTGGTCTGATCTAGTATGGCTGCTCTTAAGTTCTTATATTCTTATGTGAACATCATCTATAAAAGTACTAAAACATTTTGACTTTATTTATTTTTTTCATTTTAGATTTATGTTCCTGTTCTCCCAGTCTGGTAGTAACCCTATGGCTACTGATGGCAAACTTACTTCCACTACTGGCTGGATTTCTTCTATGTGCATGGAGTTAAACTACATTCTCAAGTTGCACATACAGTCACATTGCATTCCGGAGAATGCACTGCAACAGTGCAGCGCATCTCAAAGGCAGCTGTCTAGAAGAGAAATCCTCTCTCTGCCTTGTGGCAAGTAGTGCAGCTGAACACAGGCTGGAGTGTGCTGGATAACAGCCTCTAGGCTAAGAAAGAGGCAAAGTTTTAAAGTGTCATCTCAAGTGCTAATCATAATTAAAAGTTTTATTTTCTCATTGCTAACAAATTTGAGGAAACACATTTAGCAGTAGAATAGTCTCTCTGCTACTACTGGTTTTGGGATATTTTTTTTTTAACACAGAATTCTCTGAGACTTGTAGCAGGAATCCTTAGAGATATACCTCAGAGTTTCTTTTAGTCAAAAGCCATGTAAAATCAGTTGCCATTATTGCTAAGACTCATTTTATGGAGCTTTGCAGTTTTATCCAAAAAGAAATTACCCTTTTGGTACTCGTGTAGCACAGCTTCCAGAATTATTCTGTATTTCATATGATATGGTGATTTGAGGCTATTTCTTCTGTGCTGCTCAGAATATCAGTGAACTGTTCCAACAGCTACACACCATGCACTTTTGATATTTCTAAATAATGGAAATATTTCCCCCATGTTACTTAGTGAAATACACTCAAGTTTTGACTATTGTTGTAACTCTTTGCACTGAAAGCATAACCCCCAAGCCTGCTTGCTAGGATATAACTTCCATTGAACTTACTTCTGAGCAAGCATGTTTCAGATTGGGCTGTAAATGTTTGTTACAGGATAACTTGAAGAAATGGATAGCCCTTGTTAATGAATGTTCACTTCACAATATTGGCCTTTTATTCTTTCATTTCAATCCATCCCCAAATATTGGTAAGGCTGTAGGATCCAGATGATTTGGTTTCCCTTGGGTGAGTAGGCCAAAAAGAATGAAATAACAGTCTTGTGATTGGAAAGGGCATCATGTTGTATTGGGAAACTTTTCATAGAGACAGAACTTTAAATCTTGGATACTATAATGACACTGCGGGGCCAAAATGATTACTGTTGCCAAGGAGCCTTGTTTGGTCATTCTTGAACAAAAGAACCTCTGACCTCAATAATGATGCCAGGTAAAAACTTTTTTTAACCGTATAGGCTAATAGGCATACCATCAAAAGTTATTGGACTATACAAAAGATGTGAACAACATGTAGAATAAAGCTTATAGAATTACCTAAAACGTAGAAGACCCTCAGGGACCCTAGCTATGGTGATAAGTGCTTTCTTACAGCTGGTACAAAAAAATCCAGAAGTGGCGCTTGGTGCTACTGATCATTCTGTTTCTTTGAAGGCGACTGTAGATTGTGTGTGTCAGGAGTGCTCCTAAAACCTTTAAAAAAAAAAACCTAAATGCTTTAGTTTTCCTCCCATTCATATTATGTACAATGGCAGTAGACTAGTCAGTGTGTTGGGGTTAGAGCCTTTAAATGAAATCAGAAACTTTTAAAATGAGTGCAGAGTCCAGATATTTTGAAGGAACACCTACTATTGTGCCTATTAGGTTTTTTTTCCCTTGAAAGTATTCTTATGTTTAAGATGAGGGTTTTTGCATGCCAGTTGCAGGCAGTAAAACTCTTGCTTGTTTGCAGCACAAGACGGTTAAGAATGTGATAGAATTAAGCAGATCTTTTGTCTAGGAATATTATGTAAATGTGCACTGCGTAATTGCCCTACTTCTGTTGTCCAAGCCAGGGTCAGCCTTAAATAGGGTGGTGGTGAACATAGAAATAGCAATAAAATATAAGGGTTAAGAAATGCTTTAAACATACACAACTTTGATTGGAAGCTTGAACAGATGTGCAGCTCAGCAACTGGCATGAAACAGTTCTGTGAAATTAAAGAATAATATGAGAATATTAGGCGCTAGAGATGAAAAATGTATTATCTGTGCAATAATGAAATTGAAATAGCATCTTTACAAGATGCTTTTATACTTGAATATTTTTTTCTTGTCTTGAAGTAAAACAATTGCACTGTGTCAACATTATGGTGAACTTTATAGGCATTCATACTATCTTAATGTATGTGTTGTAAAACTTGAGATAAGCAAGCCATGATTTCTGTCCTGTTGGACATTAAGTCCATCTGAGAATTTAGTGAAATGGAGAAATGGCTTGAAATGTTCTTGCTTGATGTACGATATTATGTTGGTGACCATTGTGCACTGTATTCAGACAGCATTTGCTTTATCTTTCAAAGCCCTTGTATGCAGATGTTTGTAAAAATATAATTGCGTTGCTCTGAAATTTCTGTTATGTTTGAGAACATGCTAGCTGCTGATGAATCTGAAGGTTAAGAACTGAATTTGACATCCTGTGCATAATGAAATCTTATGTTTAAGTCCATCGCTCTTCTGCATTAGTATAAGAAATTCTGGAGATCAGCCAAAGTCACACAGTATCCCTTTTAATGTCACAGAATGATTTCATGAGCCTGTTGTTGCAGGAAATGGGACCTATCAATGTTATCTCACAGATGCTGTCTATGCCCCCAACCCCGCTATCTGAAGTACGAGGCTGCTGTGCATAGGACCATTTTAGAAGGTGGTATATGCATGAGGTATTCACAAAGTATGGTAGCTTTTTCTTAATATAGGTTAGGTAGGTTGTTACATGACTTAAGTGTCTGTCAGTGCAGATGAATAAATAACTAAGTGGAACTGCCTACCTCGGTTTTAGGAACACTTTGATGAAATACTCATTATCACTATTAATCTTGAAATTTCAGACTTCCTGAAGAACAAACAGCTCCTTGGTTTCTTAGAGGAGAAAGCAGCACAGTAAGAAGCTGTTACTTCGGGATATGCAATTCAAGGCTTTTTTTCAGCTGGAACGCGGTGGAACAGCGTTCTTGCACCTCTCCCGGCAGCCCAAGACTTCCCCGCTGGCCGGACAGCTGAAGCCGGGCAAGTCCCAAACGGGCTTTAAACTTCAGCTGAGAGGAGGGGAATTTCTCCCCTCCCAGGTGAAGCCTCCCTCCCTCCCTCTTTCCTTTCCATGTCTTTCCTTCTTTTTCTTTTTCTCTCTCTCTCCTTCTTTCCATGTCTTTCCTCCCTCCTTTTCTCTTTCCTTCTTTCCTTCCTTCCTCCCTTTCTCTTTCCGTATTTCCATGTCTTTCTTTCCCTCCCTCCCTTTCTTTCCTTCTTTCCCTTCCTTCCTTTCTCTTTCCTTCCTTCCCCTTTCCTTCTTTGTTTCCCTTCCTCCCGCCCTTCTTCCTTCCCTCCCTTCCCTCCCTTCCTTTCTCCCTCCCTTCCTTTCTCCTGCCAGGAGTTGCCCCGGGTGAGAGTTCCCCGACCTCTTTCCCGAGAAAAAAGCCCTGATATTTATTGATGACTCCCTGACATCAGAAGAGTTACTGCAATCTTTTAAAAAATGTGAATATTTTTTGCTACCCCGTGGGTGGCTGCTTTGGTTGTGATATTTTCTTGTTGCACTTGCATCCTACATTGTTATTCCTCTAAATAGATAATGTTTCCCCTTTGTTTTTCTTCTTTGATAAGTACATCCATACTTCTGCTATGGGTGCATCTAGCCTGTCAAGGTGTTTTTTTGAGACCATCATAGTCCACGTGTCAGTTTGCCTCAGGGGTGGAATGGCCACTTATAGGGAAATTGGGGCGGGGGGGGGGAGAGACAGGTGGCCTGGAGCAAGCAGAGCTAAGCCCCAGCAACTCTGTCAATGCCTCAGGGAGCCACTTGGGTTCAGACTTTTCATCAGCAGTTGTAATGTGTGTTAGTTCACCAATTATTTCCTCCTTTGCTGCTGCCAGTTTGTGGGGGGAAGCAAGAGGTGAGCTAATGTTTATTGTTGGTCCTGCTGAGCTAAGTGGGCCTGGCTGCACTGGCCTATAGTACCTCAGCAGCTGCTTAGCTTAGCTCCAAGGCCATTTTAACTTCACAGTCCGCTCCTGAGTTTCCTGCAGACCAGTTGTTCTAAAAACAGAGGAGTATTTCTTGGTGAAAAGACTTGGTTGAGATAGATGCAAACCTTTGCCTACCCTTTGGTCTACATGGTAGCCTCTGAAAAATTTTTAAACTTCCTTTGGAGGGAAGAAATTAAATGTTGAACAAAATTATCTATAAAGCTGCTTATTTTTAAAATCTAAATATGAGAGATTCCATTGGATCCTAGTTTACAGTACAGGTGTCCTTAAAGTAAAAGCTTGAAAGTTTTGATCATGCTTCACTGTACAATTTCTGTAAGCCACTGGTGGCTCTTTAAGTCTCCTGGCTTTTCGTACTCTTGGGAGAATGTTGGAGCAAGACTCTAAATATATTTAATTAAGGCTTATTTGCTTCTGTATTTCATGTAGCTAGATATAATATAGGTGACCATTATAAAAAATGGGGGGAAATACTGTGTCTTCTGCTTTTGCTTAGATGGGCCAAAGATAGTAACTTTGCCCATTGTATGTGAACACTGGGCTGTCTGACTGGACTCTAGCATAATGAAAGACTCTCCAGAGTCTCTTAAGCGGATTGTATCAAAATGGCCTGAATGGATATATGCAGATACATAAATGACTCCGTGGGAGCTAGAACCATGTTTGAACTAGCTTGTACATTTCCATTTGCTGTGTATGTGCAGTCTATCCCTTTGTAGTACAAATGTCAACTTTTATATGTAAAATTTACTTTGCAGATAGAAATGAGTAGTCACTGAAAATAAGTTCGAAGTATTTGTATCATGCTGTTCATACAGAATGTAAATACAGAACTGCTTTTTGTGAGCAGATCTGAGGGCCAGGTTACATATGTAGTCACTACATATGCAATGGGAATATTTTTAAGTATGTAAGATGTTCTAGTATGAACTAATGGAGAATTATTGTATCTATTAAAGAACATTGTTTGGAAGCATATCTTACTCCTTTTTCTTTAAAGAAAATCTGTTTACCAAAGAATATAGTTTATATATTAAATGTGTAGAACTGTTTTTATATTTGAGTAAAGCAAATGTACAGTTATATAAACAAGTATATTCGAGACTGTGCTCTAGTACAATGATTATACAGCATTGTAGTGGTTTTCAGGAAGTTTGCCTTGGCTTTAAAATGTCACAAGTCTTTCTCCCCTATCAAGCTTCACATTTTTATTATTGATTTGTTGATAACATTCTTAACCCACCTTTCTCCACAACTGGAGTAAAAGTGGTTACAATGCTGATATAAACAAATAAAAATAAATAATCTGAAACAGTATCAGCTAGTTACAGCTATGCAAGACTTTGGAAATATTTGGGTGTCAATATCCTGAATAATTCCACCCTGCAGAATCTTAAAGTGGGGTTCTCTTTTAACATCCTCAGGAAGACCATTCAACAAATGATAAGCAGCCAGAGAGAAAGACTGCTGTCATTCTAGCAGCGCCTGGCCTGACAATGGGATAACCAATGGACTTTGGTCTAAGGAATGAAGCTGCTACAGAAATTAATACTGGGAGAGGCGGTCCTGCAGTACGTGGGCCCTAAGATCACAAACGGCTTTAAAAGCTACTGGTTGTTCAGTGTACTGACAGCAAATTTTCTTTTTCCAAAATGGGCCCAATACATGCACAGCTGCCAGCTCATACATAGGCTGCCACATCTTGCATTTGCCTGCAAGGGTAGTACTGTATCATGTATTACAATAATCCAGTATTGAGGCTATTGTTGCAGTGATAGGTGGGACTAGAACAGCTGGGTCCAGGAAGGGAGCCAACTTCTGAACTAGATGGAACTGAATGAAGGCACTTGTTGCTACTGCCCCCAACCTGCTGTCAAAGAGCCAGGTCCAACAGTACCACTGAGTCAAACAAGAATAACGAGTAGGCGGCACAGCTTTCTCCAAGGGTCCAGCCTTACTCACCGGTTTCACTTCAGTCTCATTTGACTTAAGCTTCCACATGTTCTTTTTAACCCCTTCATAGATTTACACTTTTCATTCAGGTGTATAGACATTTGAAAGAATATTTGTTGGCATCACTATCATAAGGGGAAGGGCCATGTCTTAGCGGTAAAGCATCTGTCTGGCATGCAAAAGATCCTAGGTTCAATCTCTGGCACATCGAAGTGTGAGGGGATGTGAAAGAACTCTGCCTGACACCCTGGAGAGCTGCTGTTAGGCTGAGTAGAAATTGCTGACCTTGATGGGCAAATGGTTTGATTCAGTATAAGGCAGCATCATGGGCAATGTCACTTTTGAATGGTATGCTGGAGTACCTCTGTTATGCCCCTATCATTTGTCACATATGCTAGTCCATTTAGCATTAAGCTCAAGCTATTACTTCTGCAATGTAAATTTTTGTTTTTTAGGTATTTATACCTCACTTTTTGTCCCAATGGGACGCCAATGTGGCTTACAACATCATTCTCCCCTCCGTTTTATCTTCGCAACAACACTCTGAGGTAGGATTAGACACTGAGAGAGTGACTGGCCAAAGGTCACCTGGTTTCCATGGCAGAGTGCAAGTAAGAATCTGGGTCTCGATCCTAGCAAAACACTCCAACAACTGCATTCATTGAGTAGTATAAGTTCATGAACCGGAAACCTCTTAAATCAGCCATATCCCTTTTACTGGCTGAAATACTGTATGCACACGCACTCAGAATTCTTAAATGCAAATGTGGTAGACTAAGTGGTTTGTGGGTTATACTATATATTCCTCAGCAGAAAGCAAAACTTGTGAATCTTGTCATTTACAGAGCTTTTACAAATGTAATGTGAACATTTTTATTTAAGAACAATTCAAAGAGTTTCCTCAAACTTGTAAAATTAGCACCTTGGCTACCATATGAGGTTACAAGGAACTCCCATAAATTTCAGTGAAGTGTACAGAATGAACAGAGGATATAAATGTATCCTTGAGTTCTTGTATACCTGCAGTATGTACGAGTATATACACCTACTTTTAGCACATATGTTAAAGCTGGAAATCTTAGTATGCTGAAAATTCAAAAAGACACTATTTGTAGGATAGCTACAATTGTATACAAAGTATATTGAATTTTTAGACAAGAATTTGCTGCCTAGGCAAGTTTCTAGCCCCTTGCCTTGTAGAGATATGCACTTTTTCTTACATCTCTGCAATAAAAGGGGCTATAGACTTTTTTTAAAAATAAAAATTGAGAATTCAGGAAACCTGATATACATATAAAGACACTGCGATGGGGAAAAGTGACTATTGTGGTGAAAATGGGTACGGGGGGTGAGGAACACCCAAACTTTCCCACCTACACAATAGCCACCTAGGCTTTGCTTTTATCTTTCCAAATCCTTTGGAGAAAAGTTGGGGAAACCTTGGAAATTGCACCACATTGTTGTGGGAAACAAGGAAAGAAATTGACTTGCGAAGAGCATCGAACTTGGGGAATAATAACGCACATGGAAATATCCACAATGAACAGTTATTGAAGAAATAAGGAAAGAACAGGCATTAGAGTCATGTAACTGAAAAAAGGAAGCAAATAAGAAAAAACAGGAATGTGGCAAAACCTCATATGAGGCAGGAGAGCAGTACTGGCAAAAAAAGAAGATAGTCAAAGGAAACATGGGTTGGAGACCTGGTTGGGTTGCTGTAACTTGAAGAGTTGTGGCTTATAGTTCTATGGTGTGGCAATGGGACAATTACAAAGAAACCAAGAAGTCAAGAGGGATGGATTGAATTTTGCATACTGGTCTGAACTAACCCAGCTAATCAGTTTTGGTTGCAGACTTCAAGTACCATAGTGGTTGATTGAACCTTAAGAAATGAGTAGCCTCTAAGAGCAGTTCAGCGATTAAATATACCACTTCAGAAGGCTGTAGAATGTCATATATGCCTCCTGCATATCTGCCATGAATGTATATGGGCTCAAAAGGCTTCATGCCTAAGGGAGGCAGATATAAAAACAGTTTTTGTGGTGACTTGTGTAAAGGTAATAAACGTTAGCTACAAATTCTCTTGCCTTGCGTGCTTTAATTCATCACGATCAAGATGACAGGAGCCTTGCAGAGGGGATGCCTGGAAGGATGAGCTACAGTGCCTTACACATGTTCTGGATGATTCTGCAGACAAGTGATGAAATCTTTGACAGATTTTCCCTCATAGCAGATCTGGTAGACACTGACAAATAACGGAAACCTAGGAGAAATGCCATTCCTGAAGTAAATGTTCGGTCAATATACCCAAAGCCATGCAAAATTTGTTCCCATGTCCAGTATGAATGGAGCAGTAATTCCTAACTTAGGCGACATACTGCTACCAGGGTGTGATCTATAAACCCTGGTTGCGGGATTTAGTACCTATGGGGGGCAAATGGCCCACTCCTCCCCTTACAATAGCTTCTGACTGCAAACAAAGGAGAGTTGTTTTATACTGCTCATCCAGCACTGTGGATAAAGCCCAGATTTCCCACCCCCCACCCCAAACCCTTTATAAGTAACACACAGCAAATGGGAACCAAACCTAACATCTCATCTCTGCAGTACTGGTAGCAAGCTTTACCTGCTGAAAATGACATTTTTAGACAGCTTGTAACAACCCAGGAACCAAGCTGGTCTTCTGCATCTGGATTCCCTAACAATTCCACCTGCACCATTATGCGCTATCATCATACACTATGAAAATTTCTAGTACTGGCATCAACTCAAATTAATCTCCAGTCTTGTTAATGTAATGACTACCATGTTCTTCCTCTGCTCTCAGCCTTCTAAGAGATCTGCGTCCCAACAGATCTTCCAAAGACAATTGATTAACTGCTGCTTTTTAAAACCTTCTGTTTTGCGCTTCTGTTCTGATGCATTTGTTTTGTGCTTCTGCCCAAAAAGCCAAGGGTGCAACCATTTTAAATATGCATGCCTACTCAGCATTTCACTCAGGATACTTATAAGACAAGGCCTCAAGGTCATGGCCTGAAACATTTTTCTCTTCCCCTCCTCTTTTGGTTTTAAAATCCAGCCTGATGAAGAATTCTAGAGAACTGTTCTCTGATATTGAAGTTTGCTGTGATAAATAGAGTTGCCAACTTCAGCTGGAGTTTTGTATTTGATATCTGGGAAGGGCAGATTTCAGAGAGGGGACAGAGTGCAGCAGGGATACGATATCACAGGATCCACCTTCTTAAGATGCCACTTCCTGCTGGAGAATGTCTCTTCATAGTCTGAAGGGTCAATTGTAATTCTACAAAAACTCCAGGTCCCACCTGGAGGTTGTTAACTCTACTAATAAAAAGTATGACATTGCTTTTGTTTTGAGGTAGTAACGGCTTCGGTTTCTCTGGAAATGAAAGGCAGAGACTGCACAAATCAGGAGCTTATTACACTGGCATGGGGCTGGCTGGAAAACTGATACCACCAACAGAATTCACAGAATCATTGGGTTTTATGATAGAATTACAGGAATGGCATCTTCCCTCGAGCCCAGATGGTAGCTCCTTTTAAGACTGGATTCAGATCATCAGTTTTCCTCGTTGTACTATAATATTTTGTAACTTTCATGAGAATTTGAGAACCAAACAAAACCTTCAGAAATGGAATAGACCTCCATGGACTGCAAAGTGTGTGCCTGATATTGCATGCTTGAATACTTTCTCCACGTCAAAAACTTTATGAATATAGAAAGCTGGCTGCAGCAGCATAAAGGCTCAGTTAGAATCTTTCTAAATAAAAGTCCTGTGGCACCTTAAAGACTAAAAACATTTATATCAGTATGAGCTCTCAAAAGACACCACTTTTCATAGGGAAGAGGATTTTGCTGTAGGGAAGCATTTGAATGTGGTTTCCTCCCATCTGCAGTCTGAAGAGGTACAGTTTAGGAAGTGCTATACAACATAAAATTTCTGAATGTGTTGCCAGGCCTCCTCAACCTCCCGGCAGGGGGTTGGGGCCTGGCACTTACCTGTGGGGCAGGGGGCAGGGGGGCATGCACACGAAGTTCATGCATGCTCCCGCAAGTGTGTTGACATCACTTCTGGGAAGTGATGTCATCACACGGACCCTGGAAGCATGCTCACACTCCGCAGGGGCCCAGATTGGGAATGCTGTGGAGCACGGAAGCGTTCCTGCACTCCACCGTGGCCCCAAAACGTGCCCGTTTTGACCCAGATCGGGCTTGTTTCAGGCCCGTTTTGGTGCAGCTCGGGCCTGTTTTGAGCCGTTGCAGAGTGCGGGAACTCTCCTGTGCTCTGCAGTGCTCCAAAATGGGCCCGATCCAAGCAAAAGCAGGCCCATTTCAGGACACTGCAGAGGAGTGCTCCCGTGCTCCGCAACAGCTCAAAACGGGCCTGATCCACACCAAAACGGGCCCAAAACAAGCCCAATCTGAGCCAAAATGGCATGTTTTGGGACGCTGTGGAGAGCAGGAGCGCTCCTGTGCTCCGCAGCGGCCCCAATCTGGGCCTGATCTGGACCAAAATGGGCCCAATCCAGGTGGCTGCAGTGCATGGGAGTATGCAGCGCCGCAGGGAAGCACGCACGGAAGGTGCACTCCCCCCCGCTGGCCAGGTAAGCGGGGGCAGGGGTCTGGCATCCCTAATGTGTAGCCTGAACCTGAGCTACAAAACATCCGTTAGGAAAATGATGACCTGAATCCATCCCATCTTGTTTTTACATCTCATAGCAAAATCAGTATTTATAAATGTTTTAATATGACTCATGATGGGGAAAGTCAGAATTATATATGTCCAAAGAAGCCAATAAAGTGCTAGGATGTTTGAGCTAAAGAAAATCAAATTACTTGTTAACTATGTTCTTCTGCTTCAAGATCTTGTAAACTTCAGCTGATGTCAAGGGTCCTTGAAGCTTTTGTCCATTCAGCAGCTCTTTTTCTAGTTCCTCAAGTGTCTTGAGAATAAACAAAAAACAGGGACAAATGTTTTTAGAGTTAAAGGAAATGATGAACTAAGCTCCATTTCAAGCTAGAAAGAAAATTCAAAAGTGCCAAAGTCAGTGATTTAACTGCAACCTCAGAATCTGAATATTTGAAGCTGCCTTATACAGAGTTGGACCATTAGTCTACCTATCTCAATGCAAGCCCTGTTCACAAGTTACAGTCGGGGCAGACTGGCCATTTAACGTACAGGGAAATTTCCCAATAGGCCACTGCCCTTGAGAGCTGCTGGTGGCCTGCATCTCTGCCCAAGCCTTCAGGATTGCTTGGCTCAGAGAGACCCCTCATCAGCAATGGCAGTTGGTGTCAGGCCTCCAATTGTCTCCTCCTGCACTGCTTCCAGTTTGGAGGACAATGCAGTATGTGAGCTAATGCCCATTATTGGCCCCACCGAGTAGAATGGCCCTGCAGTGCTGGCTTGCTCCAGGGTCCTTTTCTCAGTCCACTCCTGGCTACAATGAACACATGTACAATCCTCATACAGTGTACACTTGATCTTCTTTATATGTATGTTGAATAATTCTCATCTTTTCTTCAATGCATGTACAGTTAAATGTGTGATCGACACAGCACATTTATCCAGGTACTGAATGCACATTGGCTCTTTCTTACAAACAGACGTACGCATGTACATGAAGGATCTATATGCACTCACACATGTAGAACAGGGCTTCTGTCTACTTTGACTGGAAGTGGTTCCATTGGGGCTGATGCAGAGAAACATCCTTCCTAGTACCTTCCAGCTGAGATCCTTTAAGTGTGCATGTCAGGACATCCTGATTGCCAAGACTCAGTAAGCAAGTCTCAATCAACTCCCAAGCAATGCAGATACATTTGAACAGACTAAAGAACATAATTTTCATACATTTTGGAATCATGACATTGTTATAATTAATTATAACAGGTAGGCCTGGAACATTTTTATTGTTCAGGCGTCTCCAGTTAAGATACCAATTATGCTAGCTTTTTATACTTTTAAATTTCAGCTCAGTAAGCCATAGATCTAATGATTCGAGAGGGGCCGAGGGCCAACAGCCCAAAGGCAACTAATAAGCCCTGCATATTGTACAGCTTCACACATCATAATTTTAAAACTGCTGTAGCTAACCATGCTCATCATTTGTACAATGTTTTTTATCTTTCTATTACCTCACAACCACCTCTGCCTGAGGGTACACTGAGAGACAATGTGTTAGATCCAAAGGAACCTTTCTACCCGCAGAAGGATTTCCTTTCATGGCAAGATGGGCATCTTTGGATCGAACTCATTGTCTTGCCCAAAGCTACTCAGTTTGCTTGATGGCTGGGCAGGGATCTGAACTCTCTAAACTTAGGTACCTTTCACATTCATACTTTAAAGCATTTCCAGGCCTGTTTTGCGTCCCATGTTTGCAGAGCTGATTGGTCGGTGGGTATCTGATCATTCTCCTCAGCTCCCCAACTGGTTTGTCCACCCCTTTTTTAAACGTTTCAGCATTTGATGGCAGTGCGGCGAAGCATCTCCAGCCTGCTCGGCTGGCTGACAGCAGGGAGCCGGGTGCCTGCCTGGCCTGGCTCGAGCTGGGAAAGCAGAGCAGAAGGGAGGCAGGAAGGGCCAGGGTCACAGGGGGGGAGTACACGCACTTGCCCTCTGCACCCCAGCGCCTCCATCCAAGTGACGCCCCCCAACAACTCGGGCTTGGCTTAGAAGGCAGCCGCAGTGGGGGGGGGGGGCCTTCGGCTGTGCCGCACGTGAGGCACTCAGTGCGCAGTCTGGGGCTGAGCCAACTTTAATTTTCGCTCAGCTGCCTCTTGCCCTTGCCATATCCCAGCGAGTTTGTGAACTGGGGATTATCTGCGACCTGGAGCGATGGAAGGTGGAAGGCTGGGAATGAGCAAGGGGCGTGGGGGACTCTCCCTCCGGCAAGGCCTCCGCTCAACCTCTCCTCTCTTCTGGCTCCCATCTTTGCATCCCCCTCCGCCTCTGTATCCTGCTGCCACAGCTTCCTCTGAAGCTTCCTTATCACATTTAAGCTGTTTGCATCTCTACACCGCCCTCTCCTTTCCCTTGAGCTGATTAGTCTGTGTGGATCTTATAAAACCCACCCTCCTCAGCACCCCATCTTTTTTTGTTGTATTTCTAAAGGACAGTAATGTTTCGGCGTTGTGCATCTTTTTTTAAATCAATGGATAGGAAGCAATGCTCTTACGTTACTGCTGTTTGGGGAAAAGGTGCTGTGGGAAATCCCCAATAGATATGCTTTCTGGCTCCACAAAGAACCCCTTCTGTTCATTTGAACACGTTTCCCTTTTGAATTTTAATGCTCAATATAAATGATAATGATGGCCTTAAAAAATGGCATTCGAACAAGCATAGAGAGTCTTTCTCCAAAAAGATTCCCTATGCGATCATGTGAACCATTCAGGGTTCACGTGATCGCATGAGACCAATGGTGTCTGGAAAATTTGCTGGGCAGGGACAATCAGCTCTCAACACCTCTCAGCGTTATTTTCAAACGTGAAAAGTTAGGGTGCGAAAATGGCTGCAAAGAAATGCAGTATCGATGTGCATAGGGAGGAGTGGGGTTTCAAGTGGTAATAATGTTACAACGCATGCACAAACTTTTTTTTTTTTAAAAGGGTGACGTGAATTCCGAAGCCCACAAAGCCCACAACAAAACCAGGGCTTTGAAGCAAGTGTGAAACAAAATGCAGGACACCAATTCGAAACTTCTCGGACAGTGTGAAACACATGGGTGCCAAGCCAAATCTGTTGCAATTGTGGCAACTCCTTGGAAATAACGCATTAACCCGTGAGTGTGAAAGGTACCTTAGCGGCAAAGAAATGATCTGGTCTTTTTGCATCTAAAGGAAGAACAATGACATTATACCTGAAATGCTTACTTACATACACATACAGAAACTGGGGTGGGGATGGGGGATCATTGGGAAGGTAAGATCCATGAGGTCTCAGAATAGTTTTAGGTGGGTAGCCAAAGTGGTCAGAAGTAGAACAGCAGGATTTGAGTTCAGTGGCACCTTAGAGACCAACAAGATTTTCAGGGTGTAAGAACTCCCTTCTTCAGATACAGTAGGAATGGAGATCCCTGAGCCTTTATACCCCAGCCAGAAGGTGAGAGAGGTGTAGCAAAGAAGGGTGTCAGGATGTAAAGGTACAATGCAGCTTGATTAGAGCAGAAATTATCATCTGTAATGAGATAAGAATCCTATGTTCAGCCGTGGGGGGGGGGGGTGACATTGTTCTGAATTTGTGAATGAGCTCAATATGGGAAATGGCCATAGTGGCATTTGCAGAGAGTCTTGGTGAGTTAAGGCATTTTCTGAGACCTCTTAAAGACCAACAAGGTCTGGAGACCCAGAGCTCCCTTCTTCAGACATCTGAAAGGTAGGTTAGGTAAGTGTGCCTGGATCTAAGTCACCCAGTGAATTTTCACTGCAGAGGAGTGATTCAAACCTACATCTCCCACATCCTGCTCTGAATCTCTAACCACTATACTACACTGGCTTGGGGGGGGGGGATGATGTTGAACAGTAGCAAGCAGCCAGGCCTAGGTAAGTCATGTGGATGTGTCAGGTAAATCTTGTGGTGGTTGCTTCTAGGCCATGCCCAATGAGTCCTCTCTCAAAGGCCAAAACAGTCCTGGAAAGGGCCCTGCCTGAATACTGGCTAAACTGAGATGATTGCCTAGCATCAGCCACTAAGGACATGTAGTTAAAGTTACAGGTGCTCTTTTAACTATTTTGGGTTTTTTTAAACTACTCTTTTTTTTTAAGATTTCAGATTTTTCTGCAAATTTGGGGCATTTTTCAGTTATCTTGTCCATTCATGGCATCAGTCTCTGAATTTAAGCATCACAGATCCAGGCCACTTGGCTATTCGTATGCAAGACAAGGGCTTACAGGGGGCATCTCATGTTCCCCTCCTGCACCATGTTCTCTTTTCCTTCCCTGCCCCCCACAGCCTCTTCCCTTTTCCTGCTTCCTTCTCTCCTTCCCACCCACCTTTGTCTGTCCCCGTTTTCACCTTTCACTCTAAGGCCCAGTTGCATGGTGCCGGCTGAGCCAGGCCCAGTTGCTGATAGGGAACCTGCAAGGATTTGTGTAGGGTACTTCACTTTTTCCTGTCTTCCCTTCCTCACACTATTTCCTCTTTCCCTCCTCCTGGCAGCCTCCATATGCTCATCTTTCCCTATATCTTCCTCTCCTTCAAAAACAATAAACAACTTACCTTTTATCTTTCCCCCATCTTCATCAATATTTATTAATTCACTTCATTTATATACTGCCTTTCTCCACAGTGGAGATCCGAAGCAGCTTATATTGTTCTCCTTGCCTCTGCATTACCCACACAACAACCCTGAGAGGTAGGTTAGGCTGAGTGTGTGTGACTGGATCAAGTCTCCCAGTAAGCTTCCATAGCAAGGTAGTGGTTTGAACCTTGGTCTCCTAGATCCTACTCTGAAACTCTAAACACTACACTGACTGGGGTGGGGGTGGGGTTGCTGTTCAACAGTAGCAAGGAGCTAGGCCTGGATATGTCAAGCAAATCTTGTGGTATCAAGTCACCTGTTGATTGCTGAAGAGCCTGGGCCTGGTGAGTCCTCCTTCAGAGGCCAAAACAGCTCTGGAAAGGGCCCTGTCCCCTCCCCCTACCGTTTCCTGACAGAAACCAAGCCTGGAATACTGACCTAATTGTTACTTGGTTGCCTAGCAACAGCCACTGAAGGCGTCTGGCTAAAGCTACAGGAGCTCTTTTAATCATTTGGGATTTTTAAAAACCCTTAATGTATCTTTTTTAGATTTTAGATTTTTCTACAAACCTGGAGCATTTTTCAAGTGTGTAGGAATTTCTATCTTGTCCATTCAAGGCTCCAGTCTCTGGATTTAATTATCCTCTGATCAGCGCCGCTTGGATATTAATTAGAATATAAGATTCTGCATTTAATCATAAGTAAATGCAGAAGGCTTTAGTAGAAAGACTGTAAATGTTAAAATATTTCCAATCACAGAATTACATTTTTATAAACATTACAGCCTGATCCTAAGAACATTTATTCAGTTGTAAGTTCCACAGAATTAAATTAAACTTACTCCCAAATAACAGCACATAGGACAGCAGCCTTAATATCGGGAAAAGAAAAAATGGTCTTACTTTTCCTCCACGGGCAAAGGCTTCTGCCACTTTCCTGTTGCGTCCACCATAGCATGTGGTGATCAGATCAGCAATGCCACAACTTTCCAGAAATGTATTTATTGCTACAGAGCCCTTGCAGAAGAGTTTTGAAAAAGCAATCATTTCCATGAGACCCAAACGAATCACAGCTGCTTTGGTGTTATCACCGAAGCCCAGCCCGTCACAAAATCCAGCTCCTACTGCCACAATGTTCTGAATCCAGAAAAGCAGGGAGAAAAAAAACCCAAAATTAAAAGTCATGAAAACAACAGAAGACACCCTTTAAGGTATTAGGTAGCCTGTGCTGATTGTAAGCACTTAAGGTAATCAGATTACAGATATCATCAACAATAAGACCACTTTATAGTATTTAGCAAATATATCTATCAGTTAAATTTTTTCACATAGTTACTAATGAATGCCCACAAATAGACAAATGCATACAAACTTGTGATCTGTAATGTGATCCATAGAGACACTTAGCAAGTGATGTTGATAACTGCAGCAATTTCCCAAAATGCATAGAAACTGAAGCTAAATACAAACAAATCGATATACTGCATAGTTTCAATCTTTGTACAAACCTGTCTGACTACTACACATATTCTGAGGCCCTGTTTTGGGTGCCCCTGCATTTCAAGATTAGGTGGGTGGCAACCCAAGAAAGGGTCTTCTTGGTCATGGCACCAAATCTTTCTCCCCAGAGAGACTCACTCATCCCCCCCTTTTGCCATCTTCCACGAGTGGGTGAGAACATTTTTATTTCATCTGGCATTCCCCTGGTAATCTATTCTTCCTGTTTTAATTGTTGTTTTTTTAGTATGTGCATTTTAGCTTGGTTTTAATTGTTTTAATGATGTGTTCTTGTTTGTTTTATGGTTAAGATGTGTTTTATTTTGTATGTTTTTAAACTGTTCGCCACTTCGATAGACCTTATGAAGAAAGGTAAATAAATCAATAATTTTTAATTTGCATGTTTGGATGCAAATTATGAGCTTCCTTCACAAACAGTTGGAAGAAAAGTTTCTTAGTGAGCTTTGAAACATTTTGGTGCATTTACACTGTCAGCAGGCAAGCAGCAGCATGTTGCCTAAGGAACTATGCCAGGTTCCATTTTCCTTCCACATCGCCTAGGTCATGCATTGTGACACCCTGGCTCCTAGAAGGCTGCTGGAATGTGCATCCTTCTCCCCTCTCAATGTGGTGTGTCCTGCTCTGAGAACTGATGCTACTTTCCCAGGTTTCCATGATGATGATTAGATGGTTGGATGATGTCAGGCTATTGCTTGGGACATTTAAAAAGTCACTGTTTCCGCTATGGGTAAGTAAGGAGAGAGTCCCAGGAAGTTACCAAGTTTTGAGCATGGTCCATTGGCTACCTGGTCTATTGACAACAAAGCAGACAGAATATTTACTTGAAAGACATCTCTTTTTTAATCAGGAGGAGCAAGGGCACTCAGCTCCTGGTTTTTATCATGTGTAACGAAAATGTATGATGTTATTTACAAATTTTGTCAGATTATCAAATCATTCAAAACATCATAAGCATTCTTTGTAATATTTTAGTAGCTAAATGAACCACAAACATCTACAGAACAGCAGCTGGCCTAACATTGTTTGGGATTACTAACTTTTAAGGCTCCACAGATCTCCACTGTGTCACAGTCATCCACTACAGAAACTCTGAAATTCGGGGTTTGCATTAATTCTTTGAAGATCTTCCCACTATTTGGATTCTTGCAGCCTGGGGAAAGAAGTACAATAGATTAAGACAAGCTGGGTACCCACAAGGACTTTAGGGGGCATCTCATTTTTCCCTCTTTCACTGTTTCCTCTTTCGCTTCACTCAAAGCCTCTACAGATCCTCCCCTCCCTCCTTTTCAGCTATCAACCAACCTACCTTTATCTGTCCTCCCATCTTCAGCTTTCCCTTCTTCCCTCTACCTGGCAGCATCTCCCTGAGAAAACTTTGCAAGGCCCAGCTGCAGAGTAGGGAATGCACAAGGACTTGCAGTAGACCTGCCCTAACTCCATGTGAGCCCTGGCAATCTCTTGGAATTGCAACTGGTCTTCACACTACAAAGATCAGAGAAATTTCCTCCAGCCTAAGGTAGGATGCATGTCAAAATATGTGTAACCCATCCTGTATGACACGTGCATGCATCTTGCAACACAGATACATAAAAAATAACACAGAAAATCATTTTCAGTGAAGTGAGAAAGTAAAATGTATAATGGAAGTGAAGATGTCATGTTTGCTCTGTGTGACTGTGCAACCTGAAAGTAGGAGGTGCTAGTATGTATCAGTTCCAGAGACTTATGGAATTACAGAAATTGAAATGCTTAGTATGGATTTTTGAAGGTAGCTTAACAACATGTAATTAAATTTTTTAAAGTGAGATCCTTATCCTTACACTGCAATGACAGTGTAAGGATAAGGATACAAGTTATCTAAGGACAAAATACAAAAGGTTGGTTCAGTCCAGCTAGGCTGTTAAGAACAGTTTCTGACCCAGTAGCTTGGGCAAAATAAGAGCAGATTTAATGTGAACGTCTCAAAATGGAACAGAAGAATAGTAGCTGCTTAATCTGTCCTTCTTTGGCTGCCTTTCCCCCCAAGAACATTCTCTCCAATCTGTTTTCCTCTCCGGGGGAAGAAATATTTTTATTTTACTTATTTTATTTATAGTCTGCCTTTGTCACAGAAGTCTCAGGGTGGTTTAAGGAAATTAAAAGTCCACAAAAATACAATTTAAAAAAATTACAAACTTGCAACAAACCGTAAAAGCTACTACAACATCCCTTTCCTAGAAATGTCTTGCTGAAAAGTTCTGTTTCACACATTGTATGAAGCAACATTAGTGTGGCAGCAGTCAAGACTTCATCAGGTGGACTGTTCCACCACGTGGGGGCCACAACAGAGAATGCTGAGGTACAGGCAGCTACTGATCAGGAGGTTGTCGTCTCTAGATCTCACTCATTTGCAGGATGGCCCCTTTAAAAGCCTTGCTCAGATAGATGAAGCTGCTGCTGCAGTAGAGTGTATATGGGCTCCTGTGAACTGGAAAGCAGCTGGGGCATGATTCTGAATTGGGGGGGGGTGAGAGGAAAGGGCTAAGAACCACTTCTCTCCTTCCTTCACTTAAAACTTGGAGTTTTCTGAGGATATTTGGGGGTTGTTGTTTTTTCCTTTTCAAATTAGGTGCTGGAACTATGATGTTTGCCTACCTTGGGGAGGGGACTCTATTTGGGTGGTAGATGGTGCCTGGCATAGAAATGTTTTAAATAAATAAATACACACAATACATGGACAGAAAAACACAGGCCTTTTGTCCTGGGCTTTCTTTGTTTATATTCTGAGCACCATGTGGAGCAATCAGCACACTATTGCTATGGTCAAAGGCGGTGTAAAAAAACCTTGAAGATACACACAGCTACCTATCACATGCAGTTTGATCCTGAGTAAAAGAGACTGTGAGCCAAGCTACAAGTGACGAATGACACTTGAACGGCAAGTGAACAGTCTCACATGTATTCCTCCCTGTTCACTTGCGCTCCACTTTATCACACAGTGATCAAGTGGAGCGCAAGTGAACAGTCTCTGTCATTCATCACTTGTAGCTTGACCCTGAGTCAAAGAGTTGTTCTAACCTCATTTATGCTCATGACCAACAGTAGGATTTTAGTGTAACTTGAGTGATCAGTATTTCTTTTGAGAAGGATTCTTGATCATAATGACAAGTAAATAATCTTTGTTTATACTGCCTGTGGGCTCAGCTATGCCTTATAGCTTTTTCACCTGTTTATTTTAAAATATTTTTCCCCTTTGGCAAATTACGTTTTCTGGATTGCTTTATAATGGAGGGGGTGGAGACAAACATTAACACTTTCCTCCTTTCCATTTTCTCACCGGGAAATCAACACTGAGCTGCATTTCTCATAGTTTCAGTAACATTATAGGTGCCTGTAATTTTTTTCCTCAGTGCTGTGGTACAGGCCTGCCAGAGAAATGTCCTGTCCTTTTAATAGAGGCTTAATATGTGGAAATAGGTAGTTGAAGCTTTTCATGACATGGAAGTAAATAACATCACCTGGTAAATAACATCCCTTTAAGTTTCTGTTGAAGGGCCATGACATTTTTTATACATGTAGTTGGCAACGACAAACTTACTTGCAAGAGGGCTGGCAATTTTGGCTGCAATATCATAAGGCATGGTATTCTGCAATAGCACCCAAGGCATGAATAAAGTATTTTCACAGAAAGATAACTTTCTGATGTCTCATTGCAGGTGAAGATCCGCAGATGCCACCTAAGTTATTGATGGTGGAAAGTGCCATCGAGTCATAGCTGACTCATAGCGACCCTGCTGGGGTTTTTCAAGAGACTAACAGAGGTGGTTTGCCATTGCCTGCTTCTGCAATCTTGGTCTTTGCTGGAGGTCTCCCATCCAATTACTAAACAAGGCTGACCCTACTTAGCTTCTGAGATCTGATATTAGGCTTGTCTGGGCTATCCAGGTCAGGGTATCCAAGTTATTACAGGATGTAAATAAAGTTGACTGAAATTATTCAAAGTATGTGAGTTTATCTCCCCACTATGAAGGGCAATTTGTAAACCAAGGGCCACTAGCGATTGTAATTTATTGAAATATAATTAATTACCAATGGTGGTTTCACAGAACTTTTCCTCTGCCACTTCATTAGCTATGTTGGCTCCCATGAGCACGCTGACTTCTATCTTCAGTTTTTCTCGAATGATGTCTGAGATGAGTTTCAAGCCTTCAGGACTCTCATCTACTCCCTAGTTAACAGAAAAACGGCAATGAAAGCTATGATTTTAGAACATAGTTTCATGCACTGAAGTAGATGAGACACATCTAGCAACTGTGATGTGTTTACTCAGCTATGCTACTGTCTCTAGTCACACCTTCCAGTAGCAGTGACAGTTGATTATGCTATGGTCTGAATTGCAAGTGGTTGATGAGGCAATGTTAGTAAATAACTGTGCTGAGGAAGAATGGGGAGGTAGAGAAGGAATCTGAGGTAATTTCTACTACCTCCCTCCCTCCCTCCCTCCCAGAGCCATTCACACCAACATCTTTTTTCTACAAGAGGAATAAGTTCATTTTCTCTGCCTTGGAAGGGTTCAATGCTTTTTGGGTTGGTGGATAAAGCAAGGAGTACAAGCTATAATTATTTACAGTAGGCGATAGCAGAACTCTGTTTTAGAACAGTTTCAATTTCTCACACACCCCAACTTTATTGAAATTACAGGCTGTATCTACTAGAGAGAGAGAGAGAGAGAGAGAGAGAGAGAGAGAGAGAGATTTCACTTGGAACTTCTCAAGTAGACCCAGAATCTCAGCCTATTGAAACAGAGATAGCTTGTCTCTTGTCCCTCAATCCCTTCACAGGTCACTAACCCCCTATTCCCTAAAGTAACACCAGATACCTGCTGTAATCCTGCCTCTTCACCTGGCCCCTGAGCCCTATGTACCTAACCACAGATACCTAAGTTCTTGTCCTTCCCAGGGAAAGCTTACTATCTACTAATCTCCTATTAGTTTACCATGTTTCTCTGTTGTGTCGCTTCCCCAGGCCCTATCTGCAGCAAAAATACAATTTTCCCTCCTCCTAACTCTCTCTCACATGGGTTTCATTGCTTATCAATGGCTGATGCTGCTATCTGTATACCCCCCTCTAGGCTGGGATTTGCTGTAATGCCTTGGAGGGTAGAACTAGAGGCTGCCCATCACAGCAATCTAACCCAAGGAGTTCACATTCTGAAAGCTGCCTTAACAGAAAAGGGAGGGAAGGAAGGCAGAAATGGGGATGAACAGAGGAAGAACTTGTGCTTAGTTCAGCGCCATATTTAGGCATATTTTCAGCAGGGGACAGGGAGAAGTTCTCTGTTTGATGGTGAACTTGCTGTTTTCAAAAATGAATAAAAATTCTTAGAATGTGGCAAATGGTTCAACTCACATGCTAAACATGGTAAACAGACATTAAAAAGATTGTGGTATACAAGGCTCCCAACTTTTTAATTGGTCTTGCTCCAAGTCTTTAATAATAGCCTGATAACACAGAAAAATATCAGAAGATGCTTTTCCTGGCATGAAGATAAATCAATGAGAATTTAGTTATTTACTTCATTTATAGTCTGCCTTTCTCACAGAAACTTAAGGTGGATGGCACAATTAAAAACAGTATAATGCATACAAGCAGCAATGCAATAGAGCTGGATACCACAAACAACATAAAATGCATGGATTACAAAATTAAAGGACAGCACAACAAAACAGTGTAATAAATACTATGAACAATGCAGTGAAAACTGCCTAAAATTTCACAGACATTAACTACAACCCTACTGCCTTTATAAAAAGGCCTTCCAGCATCCAGTTTAGGATGGACGAAGGACTAGATAACCAGGGCCGTTTCCAGATGGCTTACCTTCACGTGGGACATCGCGCCTCGTTGCGGGGAAAATGCGAAATATTGCGTTTCCTCGCACGAGTTTTGCGCAACGTCACACAAAACTCGCGCGAGGAAACGCGATATTTCGCATTTTCCCCGCAACGAGGCGCGACGTTCCGCGTGAAGGTAAGCCATCTGGAAACGGCCCAGGAAGAACTGAGATCGATACACTCTTATCTTTTTCTTCCAGCCAGGTCTCAGTCCTGCAAGCCAGATAAATTTTACTGTCTTCCTACAACCCAGGAAGGAGTACAATTTTATTTCTCATCCATCCACTATTCCACATTGTCAACAGAGCAGCTTCACCTTTTATTTATTTATTTATCTAATTAATTCGATTTATATTCCACCCTCCCTGCAATAGCAGGCTCAGGGTGGATTACATACAATATTAAATTTATACAATACAAAAATTTATGTATCAGGTTGTTATTAAAAGCACAAGAGCAGAGCCATTAAATGAGCTGGCAACCTTACATATGATTATGAACATGAACACGGGCCTTTGCCAAGTGGTCTGGCACGCCACTGTTTGGAACTATACCTTTTAAAAAGGTCTGGAATTACCTTGATTAGTGAAATCCCGATGGTTCCTGATTTTACTTTGCCAACAAGCTGGTCACATATTTTCGGAATGAACTGGTGGGGTATAACAAATATTAGAATATCTGCCCCAGATGCTGCTTCTACTGGATCTGGTACAGCAACCTAAAACACAAATGAAAAAAAATATTAAACTCATCCATGGCATGGCAACTTTGAGTGGCATACGGGGACTTTGGCCAAATCAGGATTTCCAGATACAGCCATTTAAAGAGAAGCGCAATGCCCATGCTATGTGCTTGCTGCATCCAAGTGTACCTCATGGTTTTCCCATAGCAATAATAATGTATGAAGCTGCCCTTTTCAAAATTACAAACATGAACATTAAGGAACACCCCTTAAATTTCCAAATTACTAAAGTGAAAAGCATGTTACTCATGAAAGGCATTAATAAACTGTTGTTTTTAAAGCTCCCAGGAGCTTTAAGAGAAAACAAATTTGGGCCTCATGGGCAAAATCAGGCAATTTAGAGAGCAATCCCAAAAAGGTCTACTCAATCCTACTCAGGTCTACTCAAAGAGGTTTACTCCCAGGAAAGTGTTCTTAGGCTTGCACAATAGCCACTGGAAAAAAACCATTCCCTAATCTACAACAACTAGGATTAAAGAATGAATAACAAGTTTCAAAGCTTGTAAGAGACTTCAGTTGCTCCTGTTAATGGGCCTAAGATTCCTTGTGATTTCTAGATTAGTTCAATTAACTTGTATTTGCTCTTGTACCTATGGTCTCTTTTTAAATGGCAATTCCTCCTGCATTACGTTAATCCACAGTTACATTTGAGTGGAATTTTCCCTTCTCTCTAGGGTTGCTTGCCAGTCTCGAAGCAGGACCTGAGATCTCCCAGATTTAAAACTGATCTCCAGATGGCAGAGATCAGTTTCCTTGGAGAAAATGGCTGCTTTAGAGGGTGGACTCTGTGGAATTATACACCACTAGGATCCTTCCCATCTCCAAACATGGCCCTCCACAGGCTTCATTCCCCAAATCTCGAGGAATTTCCCAAGCAAGAGTTGGCAACTCCATTTCTTTCCACAGATTGCTCGCCTAAAGATCACTGCTTTCTTAATTCTTTGTGCAACAATAAACTCATTTCAACATTTCTCTTTGGCTAAGTGTATAATCTTCCACTGGAAGAAGAGATCTTCCTTCAACAGAAGATCCCTCAGGTAGAAGGCAAACCAGTCTCTATTTCATAGCGTTAAATGCTAATATAGCCCAAACAGTGGGCCTTCAGACTTGAAACTAAGCTGCTTTTATTTAACTTACCACATTAGGAGGCAATTTATGACCTGGAAGATACTTCACATTTTCATGTTCTTGGTTAATTATCTCCGTGAGTTTCCTCCCATTGATTAATTCTTCAAACACCCACATTTTTATTACTGGATCAAATCTGTTGGATTTCTGGATATTTTTGCCAATGATTTTTGCAATAGCAGATCCCCTTATTGAAGAAAGAAAATAATTTGGTTATAAAAATACTGTCATGACTGTTTACCAGAAGTACCTATTTGTGTAAATCAGGAACTATCACAAGTAGGATTCAGGTCACTTGGGTTTAATAAAGCTTAGTATGCTTTATCTCCTGCAATAGTGGCAAGTTAGTTTTATGGTCAAAATTCTGTATTCAAATCCCCATTCTGTGATGAAGCTCACTTCATGACTTCCCTGGGCTGGATCACACCAGTTTCTAAGGGTGTGCGCTTCGGATTTCCGATTTGGGTTTTTAACCGAACTCCCAATTCAGGAATCCCGAAGCAAAGCTTCCCAAAGCAATTTGTATCACTTTGGGAAGTTGCGGGCAAAGAGCAACACTTTCCTTGCTGCTTGCAAGTGGCAAGAAAAGTGTTGCGTTCAAAACGCTGGCTGCTTTACAGCTAATGGGAGAGGATTCTCCTCTCATCAGCTGAAAAAAGCCTTTTAAGTGCCCTCCACTTTTTTCAGCTGATAGGGGATCCCCCCCACAAGGCACTTCCCTCCTAACAGCCTCTTGTGTCAGGGGAAGGTGCTTTATGCTGGAGAAAGGCATTGCCATTTCCAGAATAGGTAAAAGAGATACAATCCCGTCTCTCTGCCTTACCTACCTCTCAGAATTGTTGTAAGAGTAAAATGGAAGAACCATGGGTATTATCCTGAGCTTTTTGGAACAACGGGGAGTATACTGGTTTAACTGAGAGATGCCTTATACAACACTTTTTGTGATCTGAGTATGTTTATTCTGAGAACTTCACAGCAAACTTGCTCACCAGGTCAACGTACTTCATTCAAACTCTCTTGACTACATCAGAGGCAAGATCCTTATCAGAACACGTCTACATTGCTTACAGTGCAATCCTAAAAAGAGTTACTCCAGTCTAAGCCCATTGAAATCAATGGGCTTAGACTGGTGTAACTCTGCTTAGGATTGCACTGTTAGTGAAGTTTGTCTCGAGCATAGCACTGCATCAAGCAGCTTTGACATCATCGCAGTTTGTAGCTTCTGCTGCCCAATCAAAGAATTAAACCACTTTATTTACTGGATAACTGGAAATATGTCCTGGGATTATGATCATTCAGGTTATTAAATTGACAAATATATAAAACATGGAATCACTTGCTCTTTGTCCCCTCTTTTTCCCCCTTTTTTTATCTGTCTTATTTGTACCTGCATAGTCAAAAAAGGACTGTAAGATTATCTGGGTTTATTAGTAGCCATGAATGGCACACAGAAACATTCAAGCAGTAAACCTGAATTCAAAAGTCTCTCAAACTTTATTTTCTCTTTTGGAAGTGGTGTATGAGTAATGGGTGATGGCTGCTGTGAATAAACCAGGAATCAGTAGGATGCAGTGGTTAAACTAAGTGTTGGATCCATGTTCAAATCCCCCTTTAACATGAAACTTTCTGGGTGACCTTAGGCCAGTTCCTACTTATGTCTGAAGAAGGGAGCGCTGAAAGTCTAGTTTGTCTCTAAGGTGCCAAAAGAACCAAATTATGCAGTTCTAGTGCAGATCAACACTGCTGCCCACCTAAAATCAGGCCAGTCATTCTCTCTCAGCCTAATCTACCACGTAGCAAAAATAAAAATGGAGGTGAGAAGAGCCACATATGCCACCCTGAGCTCCTTGGAGGAAGGGAAGTTTGAAAATACACTACATAAATACATAAATTCAGGTGCGCTCAGTTTGCCAAATAGTAGACTCCCTGCTCATATCCAGAAAACAGGAATGAACTGTAGTGGTGAGTGTTTGACCAACTGGTAATTTGAACATGTGTACATGTTTGCAAGTGAACATAAAACACAGCATAAAATGCAGCCCTGAAGAATGAAATTGAGGGTGGGGGTGATGGATTAGGGTTTTCTGGGTACAGAACTAAAAAAAAATTAAAGACAATAACTTATTCTCTATATGCTCCTTAAAATTAAAGAGTTAAGCACATGAAATAATCCAAACTGAAGGAGGATGAGAAGTAATCTCAGGTAACAACCAGATAATTTGTCAGAAACAGATCTCACGTTTGCCTGATTAAGAAAATCCTTCTTGCTCAAGGATGCAAAATTCTAAGAGGCTAGCACAGCACCAGAGCAAGTTCTTGCCTAATTTTCACCATTAACTTTTTGTTTTGATACAATAGGAAGGACTAACTAATGAAAAGAAGAGGGGAAACCAGAATAAATCTGAATAAATTGTAGAAGAGACATTCTATTTAATATTCTAGTTTACAAAGCAAGGGTTTATAGCGTATCTGTAATACAAACCAAAGATAGAGGATTTGTGTCAGGTGTGTTACCCACAGCTCTTCCATAATGCCTGCCTGATGTATTTTTCCAGTACTGTTTATGTTCACAGGAGCAGCCTGGTTCCCGAGACAGTCTTATCTAGGATGGCTCACCACAGAGACCTTGAGAGAGACCTCCTTTCGCTTTCCCACCTTCTGTACTAGTTGGGTAGACACCGAGGGTGGGGGCTAGACGAAAGGGGTGATATACTGTAGCAAGCACTTAACACGTCATTCTCAACAAGAGATCTGTGTACAGCCAAAGCTTCTTTTAGCCTTTGGATTATCTATGGACACTTGTACTTTCTGAATATATATTCTCTCAATAAACAACCTTTGACTCAAGAGACCTTGGATTTCTTGCTGCAAGTGGTGGGAGATGAAATCAGAGTATCCTGCTATCCATAGACTGACAATTTGGCTGCAGAATTTTACCTGAGACCCCCTTATAAAACAGTTACAATCTGTATCTTTTTCCAGTCTCTTCAAAACGTTAAAAACACAGCTCTCCATAACTATGCATCTTGATGAATGCATGATTCATATCACGCTTGATAAGACGGAAGCCAAAATATACCAGGGCTTTTCTTCAGCAAGCTTATTTGTTGTCAAACACTAATTAAACACACCCAGAACACATGATGTCCCTTATGCAAAGGGTAGTCACATCCACAAATTATACCCGTGAATGATCCTCCCACTGATTTGGGCAAGGGAAACATTTCTGGAGGCAAACATTTTATGGATACTGGCTCATATGAAGCCATCAATGCCATGGTGGACACACTAATTCCTGAGGGGCGCACCATTTTTTCACGTCAAAACTTTCTGCTGAGTTCAGTGTCTGAACTTACATTAAGAATGACAGATATCAGTTTCCTGGACTGTTTTTTCCCCGAAATGTGCATACTCAGCCAGTAGAAATCCCTGTTTGCTACAGAGACTCAACAAGGATGCTCAATATTTTGCTGGGGGATGGGGTTGCTTGCAATGTTTTAAAGTATATGACGTTGAAAAAATAGGAAATGCTCAATAATAAACTTTCTGCCCTTGAATCAAAGGATAACTTGCATATAATTAATTATCATGAAATTGTTAATCTAGCTGAAAGTCACAATGCATCATTTGACTATTTATGAGAAGAAGAATTTGCTGAACTGTGAAATTTGGGCAGTGTCTTGTAGACTATACAACCTTGGAACAGGCTATCAGGTCACGCTAACAAAGCTAAAAAAGCTAATAAAGACATTCCTATCTAAACAACATTTTATCTCATTTCTTTTCAAGAGGTCTATTTCTTAAAGACTCATAGGGAAGTTGCACATTTTCAGTTATACTTAATTTTATAAAGGAAAATGCACACATGCTTTTAAAAAATAGCAAATCTGATTTCCTATTAATCTTAAGTATAATAACATTATAGAAAAAATAAAAAACCAAACCCACCCATTCTGCACTACATAATCAATACGCCAGGCCGTTTAACATTTATCTCTTCCTTCAAACAAACTATGCGCACTCAGATTCTGGAGAATGGTAAATATTTGGACAGGATGGGGGATTCAACTCTGCATTAGTGGTCTCAAGCACTGAGCAAGAGGATTGTATTTATTCCAGAGTTGTATTAACTTACCAAGACAATAGGATTGTGTAATCTTGCCTATGTGAAGAATGGCAGGCAACTTCTTGAATTCAAAAAGTGGCCATTGCTTGGCAACCATAATAGTTTTGCCAGAATTCCTGGCATGGTTTCTGTCAGTAAAAGGCAGGGAAGGATGAGGTAGGGCTCTTTCCAGGTCTGTTTTGGCCTTTGAAGGAGGACTTATTGGAGCCACGCCCAGATAGGCTTCCCATCCCCCTGCCTGGGGCAAGAAAACCCCTGCCTCCACCTGCCACCCCTGGCCCTGCAGGGCCAACAAGGAGGAAAGGCTCAGGAGGAGTAAAAAGTGTGTGCATGCACTCCTTCTCTATTATTTCAGAATTTTAGTTATTTCTCTGGCCTAGTGCCTATGGTTACCAGGCTAAAAGTGGGGCCTGGAGTTTTCCCAGAATTATGACTGATCTCCAGACTACAGAGAGCAGTTCCCAGGGAAAACAGCAGCTTTGGAGGGTGGACTCTATGACTTCACATCCACACTGAACTCCTTCCCCTTCCAAAACTCAACCCTCTCCAGTAGGCTTACCAGCTGCCCACCTATAGCATGGAGCAGCAGGAGAGAAAAAAATGGGAGGGAAATGACAGTGAGAATACCATGATGTCATTTCTGAGTAATAATCACCCAAAAGTGACATCATGGCATCTGTGCTGCTCTAGGAACTTCCCCAAATCTTTATATTAACATAAAAATTGGGAGGATTTCTAGAGCGTCACAGATGCTGTGATATCACTTCATGGTGCTCACCTAGAAGTAATATCATGGTGTCAATGCCATTTCCACAGCCTCTTCCCCCCAATGTTCCTGGTTGCTGCCAGCCCTGTTCCCCAGACACTACCTCCCGCGAATCTCCAGTAATCCCCCAAAGCAGAGTTGGCAACCCAATGAGCATTGCTACTTGTGCAGCCTCCACTACTTGGGCCTTGCAAGGCCTGATGTACCAACACAGGTCAACGATATCAGAAGCAATGATCCAGGTCAGAAGCCTCAGTTAGAGTTGCCTAGACACAGCCGGAAACCTCCAGGAGAATTTAAGGGGCAGGGACTGAGGCTCATAGAGTTTGTCAAAAACCAGAAGTGACATTACAGCACCGGAATGATACTGGCATACTCCCCAATCCCCCCCCCCCATTTCGTCAACCACAGTGCTTCAGATGCTGGTGAGCAAAATACTGGGTTGGTGGGAAGACTTCCACCACAGAGGGAGATCTGACAATCCGGACCCCAGGACAAATGTGCCAAGACAGGCCTAATGTATCGTCCGGCGACGCCAGCCTTTTGTCCGCCCTCACCACCAGCCCTGCAGCAGCAGACACCCCCTTTAGGCCCTGCAGCACAGCCTCTGGCAGTACCTCAGTTGCAGGAGCCCCTCCAGGCCTCCAGGCCTCTCTCACCCTTAGGCCAGTTGCAGCCGATGCCCAGGCACAACTCTGGGGAACAGCCTGCAGCCACTCAGCAGACTCACCTGTCTCCTGCAGTTGCCCAGATGGCGCCACTTCATCCAGGCTCACAGGAGGTTGCCATCAGCACGAGCCAGGCTGGCACAGGCCCCAAGATGCCAAGGGAGCCACTGGGGAGGGTTCAGGGCAGCAGGGGTGAGCCAGGCAGAGAGCAGACCAAATGCCCCACCCTAGGCGGGGATGGAGTGGGTGGGGCCAGGAGACTGCAGAGTCTACCCAGCCCTCCTATCAGATAGGCTGAGAACAGGGCCAGTCAGGGAGACTGGGTGGCGACTGGGGGCAGAGCCAGGGAGGTGGGGCAAGGGGAGGCCTTTAAATTCAGGTTCCTGTGAAGACAGAGGAGGATTTTGCAGGGAGAGACAGCTGGAGTGTGCTGCTATTCCCAGGGAAGGAGAAGGAACACGGTGGTGCAACCCCCTTCCCTGCCCATCTGAGGCCAGAGGACACCTGCCTGAAAAGCTGGTAGGATGGCAGGCCATCAGGAGAGGGCGCCAGTGAGGGAGGAGCCTCACATGTATCTGCCCAATAGTGGACCTTAGTAAATGCCCAATGATGTTTATTTTAAGGGAATTCTAAGCAATTAGAGAGGCAGTCCTTGGGTGGGTGTGTAGAGACTTCTTGGAAGTCACTTTCTGTTTCAAAACAAGAGGTGACATCATAACACTCTAGGAATTTCAAAATTCTTGCAGTTTTCTCCTCCCATTCCCCTCTCACTGCTCCATCAAACAAGAGCAGGAGAAAGGGAGCATCATCAAGAGGTCCCTTCCCATTACCAGGTAAGTGGCAACTCTGGCTCAGCAAAATCTGGGAGATTTGGGGTGTAATGTCTGGGAAGGGTAGAGTTTGAGGACGATGTAATGTCACTTCTGGGTGATGTTCTAGGCTGCCATTTCTAGTCTTTAAGGTTTTGAACCATAGTGACTGGGGAAAATTCCTAAAACATCACTATGTGGAGGCCATTTTTTCTCTCCCTCTTCAATTCCAGACAATCCTCATGTCCACACTTTGTTTCCCAAGTTGTTCTCACCACTATATCCTGGCTGCTGCCTTTGGAAAATCCAAACTTAGCGGACTCACTCCACAGAAAATAGGTAAGAGAAAGATAAACAAGAGCGGGTTGAGTCATAGCAGAAATGGGAACTTTAAGGTCTTAGTTTCTCTTGAAAAGCCCCAAAATGCAATGTTCTTAGATCAAATCAATGACCATTTTTGTAGTAAATTAATTTGATTTACTAATTTAACTTCACACAGGTATACTACAGCTGGTGATTAAACTGCAAAGCTATAGTTTGGCAGCTAACCAAGCTAGCAGCAAGAATTCTGAAGCAATTGTGAAAAATAAAGGTCAAGCAGAACCTTTCCAGCTAATAATAGCAATTAAGAAAGCAGCGATTCATGTGTAGGGATTGTTTTGTTAAGATTGTTAAACACTGAACTTTAACATCTATTTTAGTGCTATAAAGGAATGTTACTCAGCAAGATATGCTTGACATTTAAAGCCCGGGCTAAACTTCAAAATTTCCCTATCTACACTGTGGGACTTCAACTTGTAGCCAATTTCATGAGCCATGTCAGCGTTTTGCAAGGTTGTGTGATCCAAAATAACATAAATTGCTCTGCTATAAAGTTTTTAAAATCTGTCTTTGTGTGCGTGTAAAGTGAAATCCAGTCAGCTTATGGAGACTGTAGGGTTTTCAAGGCAAGAGACAAACAGGGGTGGTTTGCTATTGCCTGGACCCTGGACTTCCTTGTTGGTCTTTCATTCAAGTACTAACCAGGGCTGACCATGCTTAGCTTCCAAGTTCTGACAAGACTGGGTTAGCCTGGGTAGGATTGCCAATGTCCAGGTGGCAACAGGAGACTTCTCAGAATTACAATTGATCTCCAGATTACAGAGATAAATTCTCCTAGAGAAAATGGTTGCTTCAGAGAATGG
Organism: Eublepharis macularius; assembly: GCF_028583425.1. Lineage (NCBI taxonomy): Eukaryota > Metazoa > Chordata > Lepidosauria > Squamata > Eublepharidae > Eublepharis > Eublepharis macularius. Next base: position 168,367,210 of record NC_072791.1, on the reverse strand, counting down.
ACTGTATGGCATTATACATTGCTGAGCTCCCTTCCCTCCCCAAATCCCACCCTCCCCAGCCTCCACCCCCAAATCTTCAGTTTGCAATCCTAAACTTGGACCATTCAGGTTAGGGCAAATAATAAATTACAACTGATTTATGGTGACTACTTATGCAGTTTTCAAGGCAAGAGATGAATGGAGGTGGTTTGCCATTGCCTCCCTCAACATAGTGTGAGAAGTAGATTTAATGAAGAATATTTTATACACCTTTATGTGCCTTTATTACTGCCATGCATTATTATTCTCAGGAGCTGATGTAGTATTTGTAACGAAACCTGAAACAAAATGACCAAAGCAGAATGTATGTTATGTATGTTAATCACTGTGAAGACTAAGACTAGCCACTGTGAAGCTTGCTATAAGGTAGTTGCACCTGCAATACACCTGCTTGTGACTTGATACAGAAACTCCTTAGTGAAGCTGCTTTATGCTAAATGTAGCAATAGAAAAAGGGGAAAGAAAAGGTGTTACTGAAAGAAGGAAGCTAGCTGCGAGTTAATCAGATTAGCTGTACCTTTCAAGGCTGAGAAGAAGCCCTAGAGAAGATGAATGGGTGCTAAATGCAACCTCAAGCACATTCCTCAGGAAGGGAGAGTGCTCCCCTCCCATGGAGCCCAGCATACAAGGTTGCCAAAAGCGACATTGGGGCACCTTTAGTAAAATGCTACATGGACCAGAAAAGGGGGCAGAGTGAAAAGCCTATGAAAGAGATGTGTGGGAAAGGAAGAGAGATGTTTCTCCTAGAGATAAACCAAGGACAGATAAGATAAGCAATGGCAGTCGGGAAATATTGTAATTATGCTGTTGACCAAAGTTATTTCTTCCAATAAGCATACCCCTGGACTATTTTATCATTAGAGGTGGTAGCCCACTTGAGCCAATGGGGACCCCAGCAATATCTGAGAGAATAGAATAACAAATTTTGTAATTAATCAAAAGGTATAAAATGCTTTGCACAGCTATTGTAGCTTTGATGAGCGTTGGACACGAGGGGATCCTTTACTCTTTGTGTAACTTCTGCCCCTCCATGTTTAATAAATGTAGTAGACTTGCTTCATTCACAGGACTCTGCATCTCTCTCTTCTTATGATTGGCTGAGGGACAGTTGGACCACAGATTGTGTGGAACAATAGCATCCCTGGTCTTCCTGGTCTCCCATCCAAGTACTGACCAATGCCAACCCCACTTAGCTTCCAAGATGAGAGCTATCTGATGAGATAGGGCTATTCTGGGCTATACATGCTGCAAGTACAGATTTGATTGCCTGCACTGTAGCCAGTGGTACATTACAGTGCTACTTCATGACAGCCTTTAGGATACCTTTTCCATCTCTAGGAATGGTTATACAAAATCAAAACTGTTATGCCTCCCTCTGTTAAAGGGATATGCACCAAGTTACTGGCCTTCTTGGGAAAGGAGTACAAATCTCCACTTGCCAGTTCAGACTCTAGTAGAGGTTCGGGTTCCTATTCCTCCCTAATTTTTACTTCAAAGAAGTCAGGCAGGCAATTCTTCTAGGAAGCCAGACATCTTTTTTTTGTTCCTTAAAAAAGGATATGTTCTTGGAGTATTACATTCTCCCAGCACTCAAATGTATAACATTGCGTTGCTGGAGCAGATAGATTGGTCTACAAGACAGCATCACAACCGCTCTTGCAAGTATGGTGTGTGTTAAATTTGGTTGTGCAGTTAGAACAGCCATATATTGAACAGTCACAGCATCTGTGATATAACTGACAAAACAATTCCCTTCCCTTGTCACCTTTCAATAAGTTCTTGTGTTAATTCTTTCAAAAGGAAACTGGGTCTTTCCTCACTGTGCCACGAAATGCAAGAACACTCATGCAGCCCATGATAAGCGAACAAACAAGATGGTGAACTTAACCATGATGGAATAAATGATATAACTCTTTAAGGTGCCACTGGATTTCTGTTTTATTTTACCCTCTTCCTCCATAGCCCCGTACTGCTATCTTTTGAAGTTTATTTTGTGTATTTTAGTGTGTTCTCTGAGAGCTGTTTGCCCATTCTCCAGTATGAAAGCGCCTATCTCTTTGTGTTTAAATTACCGAGTTCCATCATTATGCCCCCTTCCTCTCTAACAGTGCTAACATTCAAAAGATCTTGAGGTAATATTGCAGTAAAGTACTTTCTTTAATCATGTAAAACAACCTGCAATGCCCACTCAATAAAAGCAAAGCACTCTAAAACAAGAGGTGTCTATTATTAGTGTCAATTCAGTCACGGTGTTCTTCAATAAGAAGTCTTTAAACAAGACGTTGGCAGCCTTATTATAGAAGCAGCAGTTTACAAATGTTCTTTGTAATATTTGAGGGGAGAACAACAGGAAGTGATGTTAGATAGCTCTCATATCACTTTATAAGAAGGGGGGGAAAGCCACCAGTCAAATGGTATCACTGGAGCAGTCTATGCGTATGTTGCTTCCTTTCAATCCCATCCCTCACTCCCGCTTACCAGGAACTCAAGACCTTTCACCACTGCAAGGAACTTTGGCTGTGAACCTAGAAATGGGAGAAATTGTCACCATCTGGCAAATCATGAAGAATAGAGCACCATGTCCTCTGTATTGTGGTGCATCTCTGGCGTGGTATGAGTTGGAACTTAAGAAGCCTGCCTGCTTGCCTCTCACTCTGAGTGTGTCTTTGTGGAAAGATTTACAGTTAAATCTTAAGTAGAGTTACTCCAGTCTAAGCCCATTGAAATCAATGAACTTAGACTGGAGTAACTCTGTTTAGGATTTCACTATTAAAGTACAGACTGTCAGACTCATGTGAGCTCACATGAAAATCTGACAGTCTGCATTTTGACTAGAAACTGGTGCAGTCCTTCCTGTATCATGTGATCTGTCACAACTTTGCTCCATTAGTGGGAGGTTCCCACTCATTCAATAAGTAAAAGTTTTGTATGACCAGTGTGGATAGGAGTCTCATGATATCTCTCTTCCTGGCTACTGTCCTGTCCTTTCCTTTTTTTATTAGAGAAAAAGACAGCAATAATTTAACATTGAATTTGCATCATTGCATCTAGTTAACGAATAACCATTATAAAACACACCTCTGGAACACCATGATGCTCCATTACAATACTGCTATAACATGTTCCTCTTTAATTATGCTTTGTACTGAGTAAGGTTTGAGTTCATTAGCATCTTAAAGACCAGCAAAGAGTTTCTAGGGTATAAGCTGTTTCTTCTTTTAACAGTGCCATTCTAAGCATACATACCCTTCTGAACCTACTGACTGCAATAGACTTGGAAGAATGTAACTTTACTTAGGACTGCATTGTAAAAATGTTAAAATATTTCCTAACTGTTCAGAGCAGCTGTAGATAGGGCCAAAAGGCAGCACACAAATGAACAGATCAATTAAAAATGTCATCAAAACAGAAAGCAAGATTAAAAAATACCAAAGCTCCATACTTCCTATCAGCTTAATTGATTGGCTCATAATAGCCAACTCAGGTATATAAGGCTTACAACATATCTCTAAAATGCTCAGGCTTCAATTATGGAGAATCTCCAAGGGCAGAGGAGTTCTACATCTGTAAAAAATTGCACTTGGTAAAAAAAATTAAAAAAGAAAAAAGAAAACCTCTGGGGGAAAAAATTGCACTTGGAGGTATAGCACTTTAATATAACATGTTGTTGCATGACCTTTATTTAACTATAGTTATTGTCAAAGTAGAACCATGTTCTTCTCATTGATGTAGGCACCGGAGACACAATTTTCTGGAGTGCCCAAACAGGATGTTAAGAAAACAGATCTGCTTTTAAATGTGTTGTTCTGTTTTAAGAATGTGACAGTAGGCTTAACTCTTCAGATAAACTTGTGCATAAACAAAACAGTACACAAAGGTGAGGAAAGGAGAAAGTTGTGAGATTAGTATACAGATTCTGGGCCCATCAATGAGGAAGTAGGGTATGCAAATAAACAGTAACTCCTATTTTTCTCTCTAAGATGCTGACAGATCAAGCAGAAAAGATAAAATAATCTGCTTCAAAGGTAGAAACAAGTGATCAGAGAGACTGCGAGGGAAGGCCTGAGAACAAGAATGAATGGATTGTACTGTTACTCACAGACCATGTTGTCCCTTGCATAACATTTATTATCATTTTGCCTTAAGTTTACAGCTTTGTACACATTATGATTTAATTAATAATATAGGAAGACTCCTCCTGGATAAGGCCAAATTTTCATCTACTCTAGCATCATGTATCCCACAACTGCCAGCCAGATGCCTCCATGAAGCCCTCAAGCCACTCATGAAGACAACGGTCCTGCTGCTGTCCTCCACTAACTGGCACTCGGAGTAAACTACCACTGAACATGGAAGTTCCATTTAATCATCATGGCTAGCATCTGTTGATAGACCTGTCCTCCATGGAATTGTCTATCCCCCCGGTAATGATTTCAAGAAATGGATGCATGTATCTTTAAATGCTTGGTTTGAGGTAGGTGAAGAGTGGGGGTGAAAGAGAGGAATGAGTGGGCGATATGATTGGTTGACTGAGATTGTGGGCGGAGTGAATGGAGTTTAGACAGAGAGAGAGAGAGAGAGAGAGAGAAAGTCAGAGGAAAAGCAGGCTAGCTGTGTGCTGCGGGAGTATGTTGGAGGATTTATGAGAGAAATATAACCTGTGTGGAACCTGAACTTAGCATGTTTGTGAAAGGACACTCAGTCAGGGAAAGTGAGGCCAGCTGTGTGCTGCCTGATCAGGTTTAATATTTCTGTGAATGAGAGAGAAAGAGAGGCTAGCTGTGTGCTGCCTGAGTATATTGAAGTATTTGCGAGAGAACTATTGAGTCTAGTGAAAGCCTTAGAAGAGATCTGTGTGAATGAGAGTAAATGAAGTAACTTTAAGAACCGAGAACTACTTTTATGAAACCGATACGCTTGACTAAATAAAAGTTTATTTTGTTTTGTTATCTCCCAGAGTAGCTGTCATTGTTATATCCCATTCCTATTCTCAGGGCCACATAGAACCACAAAGGAGCCTGACGCTTAGGAACGTTACCAAAGGGAAAATTCAAATGAAATATCTTGGAATAAAATATTCCTGGTGGCAGCAGACTACCCAGAGGGTTAAGGGAAATATTAAAAGAAACATCTACCCCAAGGAAAGTAAAGGTCATAACACCCCCCTTTAAAACCATCTGAGTTAATGGCCATTATCACATCCTATGCTAGTGAAATATATCAATGTGTATAAAGTGCTGTCAAGTTCCAGCCCAATTAATGGCAAGAGAGGAACAGAGGTAGTTTGTCATTGCCTGCATAGTGACCCTGGATTTCCTTGGTGGTCACCCATGCAAGCACTAATGAGGGCCGACCCTGCTTAGCTCCCAAGATACATGAGATTGGGCTAGTTTGGGCCATCCAGATAAGGAAAAAAGAGTCTGATGGAGGGGCACATGATAGAGGTTTATAACATCATAAAAATCACGGATTTTTTTCTCAGAACTCTAGAACTTGGGGCACCTAATGAAATTGATGGGCTGTAGAGTACTCAGTTTCCTGGGGGTAAAAAGTGTAGGTGACTGGGGAAGGCAATGGCAAACCACCCAGTAACAAAAAGTCTGCCAAGAAAACATTGTGATGTGACATCCCCCCCATGGGTCAATAATGACTCAGGGTTTGCACAGGGGACTACTTTTACCTTTTTAGATTCACAATAATTGTGTGCCATTAAGTCACAGCCAATTCATGGCAACCTCAAGACCATAATGTTTTCAAGGCAAGAGATGAGGTGGTTTGCCATTGCCTGCCTCTGCGTGATGACCCTGGACCTCCTTCATGGTCTCTCATCCAAGTACTATCCAGGGCTGATCCTACTTAACTTCTGGGGTCTGATGATCAGGCTAGCCTGGGCCATCCAACTCAGGCCAAAATCTATCAATAAAAAAGTGTATTATTTGTACAGAGGCAGGCTCATACAGTTGCAATAGGACTAACGGTATAGTTGGATATCAAGTTAATATTGAAAACACTAGACTCAGTAGCACATTATCATCATATACATTATGTCATATTAATTGTGGAGAAAACTAATTACACCTGACCATATCAATAAACATATCCTTGAAAATATGTTCCATATGTCTGTAATATACACAGGAATGATCATTTTCTAATGCTAACAGGGAAACTCTAAACAGACTTATGCAAATCTAAGCCCATTGATATCAGTGGGCTTAGAGTAACTCTGCTTAGGATTTCACTGTAAGATTGTCTTGTATAAAAATCATCATGGTACACATTCTGAGTGAATAAAACCTTATCTTAAAAGTATTTCACTCATTCCAAAAGAAAAAATAAATAATAGGAGTCCTCCTCCCCCCAGCTCTGTCACTAAAAAATTCAACCCATCCCCCCTCTCCCAGACTCTGACCATTCTAGTTTGTAGTGGCACTCCATAGAGCAGATTCCACACTGGGGAGAAGCTAAGGCTCAGAGGCAGAACATCTACTTTGTATGCAGATAGTCATAGGTTCAATCCCTAGACTCTCCAGCTGTAAGAATCAAGTAGGAGGTAACATGAAAAATATCTGTCTGAGACTCTGGGAGAATTTCACTGTAATAGTATGTGTTTATTATTTTATATTTTCCCTTTTATTTGAGAAAACTGTAAGAGTATACCAGATGCCATTTCTTAAAAGATGTTACTTTGGACAGCTGAGTTGGAAATACAACCTTCTCCCCCCTACCTCCCCGGGCCCGGGGATAAATATATATGTTCTGTAAAGCCAGAACAGAAAACAGCGTATCTCTCCTGTTCCACTGAAACCATTTGGATCTAGCAGAAAAATGTTTCATCACATTATAGTTGGGATGCCAATATCCAGTGATATCTTACAAACCCCTGAGGACAGGACAGGATCTGAGATCCTGTCCTGAACTCTGAAAATCTGTTACCAATTCATTTGCCATCACTGTTACCGTATTCTCATCCTGCTTTCCTCCAAGGAATACACCATCATTCCTACCGCTTCCATTTTATCCTCACAATAACCTGTGAACTAGATTAGATTGGTCCAGTGAGCCTGATAACAGAGTGGGATTTTAACCCCAATCTTAGTCCAACACAGTAACTGCCACAGTGACTTTCATATATAGACTGGAGATAGATCAAGATGGGTAGCCCTGTTAGTCTCCCTATAGCAGTAGAAAAGAGCAAAAGTCCAGTAGCACCAATAAGACTAACAAAATTTGTGGCAAAGTATGATCTTTCGTGAGTCACAGTTCTGAAAAAAATGATCTGTGACTCACAAAAGCTCATACCTTACCACAAATTTTGTCAGTCTTATAGGCAGGGCTTTTTTCAGCAGGAACGCAGTGGAACGGAGTTCCGGAACCTCTTGAAAATGGTCACATGGCTGGTGGCCCTGCCCCCTGATCTCCAGACAGAGGGGAGCTTTGATTGCTAGGGCAATCTCAACTCCCCTCTGTCTCGAGATGGGGGGGGGGGGGCACCAGCCATGTGACCATTTTCTCCCAGGGCAACCCACTGAGTTCCACCACCTCTTTTCCCAGAAAAAAAGCCCTGCTTATAGGTGCTACTGGACTCTTGCCCTTTTCTACATATATAGACTAGTGAGTGAGTTTGAACTTTATCTTGTGACCAAGTCCCTAAACCTCTTATGCAAGACCCCTTGTCTATGTGCGGCATAATATATTTACATAATTATTCCAGACTAATCCAAACTCACAAGCAGAAACACGAATCCCTGCTTCACCCTTCAGGATTCATGCCAAGGTTGGATAAAACACCCCTTAACTGCCCGTGGCTACAGGAAGTGGAGGAGTAATGAATCCGCATTTAGTGGCTTTGCCTGTGTGGCCTCCCGGATTCCCTGTGTGGAATGGCTGAGGAGAGCCAAGGGCTATGAGATATTCTCACGTGAAGGGGAGAAGGAATGGGGAGGGGGGGATTCTTTTTCGCTCAGGTGTGAAGGCAGAAAAAGAGAAGCCTGTCGCTGCCTGCTAGGAGAAGTCTAGTGAACCCACTGCAGAGCACTGGGCTAACCTCCCTCCTTCTCCCCCCCCCTTTTTTTTTGGAAAAGGTAGCGCTTTTTAAGCACCCAAAGGTCCCTCCGACCATTCGCTGCAGATGGAGACTTTCCTGCGCTAGACATTCCCTTCTTTCGGAGGCAGGAGGGGCCGAATCGGGCAACAGGTCTCTCCCCTCCTCTCCCCTGTGGTTCCCCCGCCTGGACTCACCAGTTCCCGGATCCGACGATGCAGACTTTAATAGGCGGCATGGTGGCTCCCGGTCTCCCGGTGGCTGTAACAACTGCTCCTTGGATCCTTTCAAACCCCGCGGCAGGCGCGGCAAGTTCTTCGCTGCTCCGCTTTGTGCGTTATAGGAGGCGGGGAGCGAGTGACACACCGCAACCTACAAGCGCCGCCTGCCACCGATCCCGTCAGTAGGTGGATTCGGAGGTTCGAGCCCCTGAAGACCAATTAGAGGAGATCGCGTTAAGGGATGCGAGTGGCTTGGGGTCTGGGGGCTCTGCCTGTCCCAAGAGGGGGGAATGTACAGGGGAAAAGAAGAAGAGGTCCCCGAGGTTAGGATTCGGGGAGGGAAAACAAGCAAACAGAGGGAACAAGAAGTGCCCAATGTCCAGTGCAAAGTCAACATTTGTTTAAACTGAAACTGCACATGCACTAGTCTCTCACGGGCTGTATGTTGTAAACTCTCTGAGCCGGCAATGTGCAGTTGCTAGGACATCGGCAGGGGCTCTTGCCCCTGGAGCAGACACGTAGAGGTAAGGTGGATTGGCTCACAGCCTGCCGCAGAAACGTTAGGGGCATGTTGTGGGTGGGTGCACCGCATAAAACTGGAGTCTGCACAAAACACTGAGAATCTCTCTGCACAAGAGGATCTCTCTACACAAGACTTCTGACGCTGTTCTTCATGTGCGGGGAGGCACAATGTTAGCTGGGGAGTATAGTTTTGAAAGACAGAGCCAGCGGACATCGCTCTGGAGGGGACGAATTCTCTCACAGCCCTCCATGGCTTTGGCATGCTAGACTGTCTCCCCTTCCGGAGCCTTTGACCTGCTGAGGCTCAGTTAATTCAAAGTTTTAAGCAGCGAGGGGAGCAGGGCAAAGGGTCCAGAAGGGGAGACAGTCCAGCATGCCAGAGGCGGCAGAGGGCTGTGAGAGAATCCATCCCCTCCGGAGTGATCGACGCCAGCTCTGTCTTTTAAAACTACGCTTCCTGGCTAACATTGCATCTCCCAACACTTGACAAACATGGTGCCGAGGTGTCTTGTGTAGAGAGACTCTTACACAAGTAGGATCAAATGAAAGATCTTACACTTATTCTCTCATTGTGGATACACATGTACGGCTAGGGAGACAGAGTACAGTTGAATATAAGACCACACAGAAAGTAAGTCACCTGAGCATCCCCATGTAAGATGTCTTGTTAGAGAGACTCTGAGTGATGGCCCAAACCGAGAGGGCTCTTAAAAGGAGATTGGACAGATTCATGAAGCCCATCAGTGGCTACTAGCCAATGCCGCGGTGACTCGAGGGAACCTCCATACGCAGAGGCAGGAAATGATGGAGACCAGTGCTAGGAGGTAGCATCGGGGGAGAAGGGACTTCAGCCTGGGTGCCCTGTTTATTGTCCTTCCAGGCTTAGCCACTATATGGAGCGGGGGGGGGGGGGGTGGACAAGACAGACCACTGGTCTGATCCAGCAGGGCATCATTTATGTCCTTAGGCTTCCAGCTTCAAAGAAGGAGTTTCCAGCTGAAACAAATATAGAAATTAAAAAACAAATACAGAAACTGAATAAGACAGTTGTTCACAAACAGCCAGCATGGTACAGTGGTTGGAGTGATGGGTAAGACAGCCAACTCCAGGTTGAGAAATTCCTGGAGATTTGGGAGTAGAGCCTGGGGAAGTCAATCTTTGGGAAGGGAAGTGGGGTATAATTAGGAACCACGAACTGGGGCATGAACCAGTTCATGAACCAGTCTGTGGTTCGTGGGGTTTAAATGCCCCTTTCCGGCCGATTAGCAGTGGCAGGGAAAGGGGCATTTGACAGTTTGAAGGGCCCTTTCCTGCCTTGAAAGGGGCAGGTCCCTTTGGACTATCAGCTGGCAGGTGAGGGGAATCCCCCCCCACTGCCTGCCAGCCGATAGTTTAAAGAGCCCTGCTTCTTACAAGCCCTGCCCTGCCCCGCCCCATCCCGCCCTGCCCTGCGGGCCCGTGGCATCCTCCCCCTCCTCCCACGAGGGGCGGAAAGGCCACTTTTGGCTTCTTCTGCTACTATGCTAGCCCACAGAGCAGCAAAGGAGGAAGTTCATGGAAACGAGCTTCCACAAACCACTGGTTCGTGAACCACGAACTGGGCTGGTTCATGGGTTTTTTTGTTTCGTATTTGGGTTCATGCCCATCTCTTGGTATAATGCCATAGAGTCCACCCTTCAAAGCAGGCGTTTTCTCCAGGGGAGCTGATCTCTGTAATCTGGAGATCAGTTGTAATTCCTGGAGAGCTACAGGCTCCACCTGGAGGATGGCAATCCCAGTGGTGGGTTATGATCTGAGAGACCCTGGTTCGAATCCCCACCCTGCTGTAGAAGCTTGCTGAGTGACCTTGGGCCAGTCACACTGTGTCAACCTCACCTATCTCACAAGATTGTCATGAGAATAAAATGGAAGAGGGGAGAACTTTGTAAGCCACTCCGGGTCCCTACTGGGGGGAAAGTCGGGTACAGAAGAAGAAAACATGTACACAAATGAAAGTTATCAACCAATAAACAAGAGTATTCAAGTACTGTATTGTTAAGCAAAATCAAGCTATCTGCTCCCAAATAATTCATACTTGGTCAAGCTCTGTAGTCTAGAGAACCCAACCCTCTTGTTGACCTTTCATTCTATGTAGAAGTAGTAGGAGTCTGGAAACAGACAAGAATGGTTGAAAGAAGGCTTATTGTTTATGATGATGTGTATAAATTATTCCATTTTTGCATCTACTAAACAGATTTTGCTTCATTCAGACTCTTGTTTGACCCTAAGCAGCGCAAGGCAAAAGGACAGGGGGAACGGTCCCAAACTCCAAGGCAAAAGGCACACTAAGGACACACCGAAAGACCGCTGCTGCCATCCAAAGCTTTATTCACAAGTGCTGAGGGTCAAATCAAGAAGACAGGGGAGCGCCCACTCTCTCCGGCTGCTCCCAGCGGGAGATTGGCAAAGGGTTTGCCTGGCTAAATTGTCCCGTTTCGCAAGGCTCACAGCTTCATCAAAAGCCACAAATAAATTCTTGGTGCAAAGCGTATTTCTTTTACTGAAAAATAACCTGCTAGACAAGAATCAAGTTTCTTCTTAGTTTTAGTTGAACAGAATTTCCTCTCTTGTCACAGATTTTGCTTCATTCAGAGTCTGCTTCATTCAGACTCTTGTTTGACCCTAAGCAGCAGCAAGACACAGAACCAGAGTTAAATTTTATGTGCTGGAAGGAAGGGAAGGATAAAAATGTGATGGATGTATGGATGGATAGATAACTCAACTAGGTTTTACATTTGAATAATCAGAGAACCATTTACATAACCACGTACACCTCATGTGTTTAAAAAACACCCTTGGAAACTCTTGTTGAAGCTCACAAGATCATTGTTTGGATCCTATGTAGCACACGGAGAGCTGTACTTTATAAATGGCAGAAATCACAGTTTTGCTTCCTCCACTCCACCCCCTCCCACCATAGCAGTCTTGCCTTGAAATTGTGTCTTCTGGATCACTGGATCCCCATCACCATGAAGGTCACTGTGGGGGGATTGAAATGGGAAGGAGAATTGGCAGATACTGTCCCCCTTCTTACACAAATAGAAGCAACTGATTCGAAAAGATAGTGAATAGTGTGAATGGAGAAGGAGGCCAAGATCCAAGCCAATATAACTAATTAACTAGGTCATAAATTCATTTAATGAAATACCTATTTCCCTTCTGCTTCCGTAATGATATCTTTAACCCTCAAATATCGTTAATCCTCAAACATACTTTTTTTCTGGAGACTTTATTCTTGCTCTAGATGATGATGATGACGACGACAGTGACAATGACAGCAACAACAACGACGATGATGATGTAACATTCAATTTATATACCACCCTTCAGGACAACTTAATGCCCACTCAGAGCAGTTCACAGAGTATGTTATTATCATCCCCACAACAATCACCCTGTGTCACATATGTCTCTGTCTCTTTCAGGCAGGTCACGATGACCCATCAGGGAGGCCAAGGAGCATGGCTGTTCCAGCCCCCATTGATCCTTCTCGACTGCCATCCAAGCCCAACCCTAGGAGTGACTCAACCTCGTTCCTGAGAAAGCAGCACAAGGAATGGCTCTCTTGGTTTCGAATGTTGCATAAATAGACACAACTCCCTTCCTGGGCAAGGGTTGTTGGCAATATGCATCCAGACATCCTCTTCACTTTTGGTAGTTCAATAAAATCTGTGTCAATCAGCAAATCCCTCTCTGTCTGTTTACTTGCTTGTGCATGACAGTAGCTCCCCCCTCACTTCCCCATAGGGCTGCCCTTTCAGGATGGTCTTTCAGGATGGTCTTTGGCTCTGGGCTGGTAAGGATGGGGTGGCCCTGAAAAGGCTCCAGGTGCCTCCACTCCTTTGTGTGGCTCTGCTACCGAAAAGATCAGGGGTCCAGTGACACCTTGGAGGCTCCAGCCCCACCTTGGAGGCTCCAGCCCCACTCAGTTTGGTGTAGTGGTTAAGAGCGGTGGGACTCTAATCTGGAGAACTGGGTTGGATTCCCCACTCCTCCACTTGAAGCCAGCTGAGTGACCTTGGGTCAGTCACAGCTTCTCGGAGCTCTCTCAGCCCCACCCACCTCAGGGTGTTTCTTGTTGTGGGGATAATAATAACATACTTTGTAAACCACTCTGAGTGAGCATTAAGTTATCCTGAAGGATGGTATATAAATCAAACGTTGTTGTTGTTGTATTGTCGAAGGCTTTCACGGCCGGAGAACGATGGTTGTTGTGGGTTTTCCGGGCTGTATTGCCGTGGTCTTGGCATTGCAGTTCCTGACGTTTCGCCAGCAGCTGGGGCTGGCATCTTCAGAGGTGTAGCACCAAAAGACAGAGATCTCTCAGTGTCTCACCAAAAGACAGAGATCTCTCGACACTGAGAGATCTCTGTCTTTTGGTGCTACACCTCTGAAGATGCCAGCCACAGCTGCTGGTGAAACGTCAGGAACTACAATGCCAAGACCACGGCAATACAGCCCGGAAAACCCACAACAACCGTTGTTGTTGTTATTATTATTAGTTTCCCTCCCCCTTTCTCCCCCTCAAATTCATTGCAGGGACTGGGGTGGGACCTGGAGTGTTGGCTGTTTATCTGACAGGGGAGGGGGCATGGATGACTCTCATCCTCCTCCACTAAGTTCTCAGGTGCATGTGTCTTGGAAACAGAAGACTGATCAAGTTGGACCTTTGATCGGATCCAGCAAGGCAACTCTGCTTGTTTCTGGCACAGAGAATCAACAAGGCCTTAGGAGCATTTTCTTTGGTGAAGAGAGCTGGTTTGATGAATCATATGGGATGGAGTGAATGCCATGAGCTGGCTGGACTGGGGTTAGGTATTTATTCACCCATGCGTTCAGCTTCCCTATTGTTAATATCATTGGAGCAGAATGACTATGATAAAGAATTCGCAAGTAGTTAAAATGTCAGGGTAAGGGAACTAAGCATAGCAGAACCTGTGTGATAATTGTCTTTATACCAAGTGACCTCTGTTTTAACATGGGCTTGTAACAGTATCCAAACATGCCTAACTTCTAGAATACACTGTGCTGAGATAGGTTCATCTAACCTGAATGTCCTAGCTGTGGTATGAGAAGGCGACAGACCTACTGTTGTTAGACAGAGGAACCTGCCCCACCTCTGGTGCTACAGACAACATTACTCCTTTTTAGACATGGGCCCGATCCAAAAAAAAATTCCGATTCAGCTGTTCGTGGATCTGGGCTGCTGCCGAACACAGGCCACCGATTCTAAACGATCAACTCTCGTTTCCGGTCTGCAATCGGGAATCGGGGAGGCCAGCGCCCAGGGCAACCATAGTCAGGCTCTTGCGCACACGCGCGCACTCCTGAGTCGCCCCTGCCCACGCAGCAAGCTGGCTGTCCCAGTGTGCTGTGGAGCTGGCGGCAGCACGAGTGGCTGGGAGGCTGCCCGCGCCGTTCACCTGCCCTGCAAGACAAGGGGCAGCCAGCTTGCATGGGCAAGCCGGCCGCCCCTTGTCCTGGGGAAAGGCGAACGGCGCAGGTGGCCTCCCAGCCACCCGCACTGCCTTTTGCCTTTCCCCAGGACAAGGGGCGGCCGGCTTGCCCACGCACCCCTTGTCCTGGAGAAAGGCGAACGCCGCAGGCGGCCTCCCAGCCACCTGCACTGCCTTTTGCCTTTCCCCAGGACAAGGGGCGGCCGGCTTTCCCACGCACCCCTTGTCCTGGGGAAAGGCAAATGGCGCAGGCGGCCTCCCAGCCTCCCGTGCTGCCTTTTGCCTTTCCTTTGTGCCCACCCCCTTCCCCCTCCCTCCCCTGGGTTGCTGCTCCATGGTTGGAAGGAAGCCTGCTAATCAAGGAAAGCTGGGCTTCCATTCGTGTTTCGAGAGCAACAGAAGGAGGGCAAACACAGCTCATTTCCCTGACTCCGTTGCCCCAGGAATAAATTACTAGTGCTAGAGTGTCTGCAATTCCGAACAGAAACTGACCCATCCGATCAAGTCCCGAACAAGCAAACTCCCGACCGCTGGATCGGTTGCCATGGACAGAACCGATTAGCTGAGTCACGATGGCAAAAATGCCAAAATCGGGGTTTTTTTGAAATCGTAATTCAGACCGTGTCCATCTCTACTCCTTTTGCTATTCCCACTCGCCTTCCCTAGTTACAGGGCTGGATAGCTCCGCTCTTTGAACCAGGCATACGATACTTCATCCACTGTTGCCTGGACAGTCATTGCTTATGCTCTAGCAGCAGCAATTTAAGCTGCTCCATGAGATGGGGGAACCACAATGAAGCACCAGGGAATGGAAGAGAGAGTGGGAGGCACGTGGCAGATGGAGAGATACCAGCGTTGCCATAGGAACCAATGTGCAAGAAACCCAAATGGGTGTAATGGAAACATTGCTTTTAGGAAGTGAGGGCTCGTGACTAAGGAAGCCAAATTTGCTTCGCACAGCCTACTTCTGATATAACTATTTATAAAAACGTGTTAAGTTACAAAGAGACAAAGATTTAAACAAGAAGGATGGCAAGTCTCAAAATGGTAGAAGAAAACTATGGATGAGATGAAAAGAAATATTTCTGTAATCTCCTTCTAATCAGTTGCTGAATAGGTTGTGCAAACAGATTTAGAAATAATTTAAAACATTATTTAACCCCCATCAAAACATAAGATTGATCGCAACCAGGCAGGCCAGCACGGCAGATGCTTTAAAAATGTGCTTAAAAATGAGATAACGGATAGGTTTAAACTATTAGGTGTAGGAACAGATGTGCTCCTTTCTCATGAGCACATGACACTGCCTTATATGAGTCAGACGATTGCTCTATTAAGGTCAGTACTCTGAACACATCACATAACAAAACATATCACCTCACACCGTATAAGACATATATCATGTTTGTCGGCTACTGCATTCTGGGTATAAAAACGTCAGAAGAGAAAAAGTGGCTTATGGGTTAAAGATATAAGCTCAACCTCCATATGTTTTATTTTGGACCAGTCCTGAGTGAATAATTAGCATCTTTCCTCCAATAATATGAGTTGTTTCCTGTAACCCCCTTCTTCTCTGATAGCATGCCTCTTATAAAGGTTTGGCTGTTCTCTTCCCTTGTCCCTTTGAGGCAAATATTGTGCATACCTGAGTTGCATTAATCAATAGATGGCCACACCTCTAAAGTGGTTGTCAGGGAAACATAGTTCAGGCTTCCCTGAATAACAAGAAAACACTAAGCACTTGATTTTTTGTTCTTGTTAGATATGTCAGGTATGTTTGCTGTTGACTTAAGTGGGTACATGAAATTTGTTATCTGCTCTTTCAAAACAGAAACAGGTTTATCAGTGCTTAAAATTCCAGCGACCATTTAAAAATAAGCATGCATATTTGAATATATTACCTATCACAAATAAGCCACAAAAGGAAGAAGGAGTAAATATATAGGAAGGGGTACATAACCAGTCCTAGGAAATAATTGGCCTTCCCTAATTGTGTCCCCCAGACCAGACTGTGTCTCCTGCAGTCGATGCAAATGGTTTCTTCTGGGGCTGTTGTAACCTTATGGGGTGGAAAGCATCTGAAGCCTTGAACTAAGCAATTCAACCCACCTAAATTTCTGAATTGCCCTGCAGGGGTACTAATTTGAGGCTGAATCCCTTGACAGGATTGAAGCTTACGCATGACTGCCTCTTACATCAAACATACTGTGAGCCCAGGCAGAAGCATTTCATCCACACAGGTTCCTATTGAGTTCAACTTGTACATAGTAGAGGTGGATGTGAAGTGTCCGATTGTTAACTGGGTGTCACAGGTATGGCCAGCAATATAGGGGAACAGTTTCTGGACTTGACCAAAAAGATTGTGGAGGATGTTTCTGCTCACCAGGACCCTAAGCCCATACCTAAACACCATCCAATCCAGATGGGGCTCTGCATGGCTGCATGGCTGGGTTGGGGGGGAGGACCTCCAGAGATGGAAACTCCCAGTATGATTATGCATTGTTCTCACATCTTTGAAAGCAGATTACAGGGATGAGGCCTAGTTTACAGTGTCTTAAGGTATGGTTGAAAAGCACACGATAAAGCAAAATAGAAGAGAAGTCTAATGGCATCTTGAAGACTAACATTTATTTCAGCATGAGTTTTTGAGAGTCAGAGTTCACTTTTTCAGGTATATGAAGAGGTAATCATTTTGGGAATTCTTATAGAAAAAAATGCAGAAGGGAGGATGGAGGAGGAGGAAGAAGTTGAGGCAAAGAGAGACTTGGCTATAAATCAAGTCTGATCTTCTGTATTAGGGACTAAAACAGATTTGGTTGATATGCTTAATGGATGATGAGACGGGTCAGAGGTCCAACTCTCTTGAGGTAAAAATAGAGTAATGAAGTAAGAAAATACAGCTAATCAGGAAGAAGTAGCCTGAAGTTTAAGAAAATTAGGACAGGGTTCTAGTATGTTAAAATGTGGTAAGAGCAGCCAATTAAAGTTTCCAAAAAATGTGTCCTGTCAAGCTATTACAAATTATTGTGTATAAGGACATCTAAGTCTCTGTTTAAGCCAGGATGATGGTCATGCTTGATTTCTTGATGAGTTCTGATCCAGCACTTTGGTGTTGTATATTCTGTGATGGTTAGCACCTTGTTGTCAGCATTTTTGTTGTATACTCTAACTGCATGGCTTGGGCTGCCACTGACTTTATTTGTGGCTTAGAAGGAGGAAGAACTTGAGCCTGAAGTTGACAATATAGCCGCTGGGTTATATTTTATTCAATTACTTACTTAAAAATGTATATCCTGTCTTTCTTAAACATCAAGGCTTACATAGAAACAACAAATAAAAAACATAACACATTAAGATGGGACAAAACAGACTTAAAAGCATACCAGAAACATGACTTGTAGAATTGTAAGGGCACCCATAACAAATAAAATAACACCAGCAATCCATAAAAACCCATTGAAGCAAAGTGGGGTTACACAGTCTTCTAAAAGTCACCCTGCAGCCTCTGATAGGCTGTTCCAGAAAGCCAGCGCAATAACCAGGAAGGCCCAGCTCCTCGCAGACATCTTATCCAAGAAGATGACATATTCAGAAGAGAATGCTGCGCAAATCTGTGTGAACAAGTTTGTCATCAAGAATAGTAGTGGTATGTATGACCCAGCATTTTGAACCAGCATCTTAAATTGGACCTGGATGCCAGTAGGTAGCCAATGTTGTTGTTTCAACACAGGCACAATGTTTTCATATCAGCTTGTGTCTGTAAGGAAACATGCTGCTGGGTTGTCTTCAAGGGCAGCCCCATGCACAATGTGTTATAGCAGTCAAGCCTCAAAGTTATGTAGGATGGATCAGCACAACCAAGTCAATTGTGTCCAGAAGGAGGATAATTTACACAGCTGGAAATGCAGCTGGGATGCAGCTGGAAAAAAACACTCTTGGCTATAGTCACAGACTTTTTTTCAAAAAAATGATGAAGGACCCGAAAACTCTTAAGTTTTGTATTTGATCAGTTTGGGACAATCTCCATCTAAGAGACTAAATTAATCTCCTCTAAAACATTATTATAATGTTTGGCCTTGCAATGAGAAGTGGTTTTTTTGTTTTAAATATCCTGTCCTTGCTCCAGGAAATTCAAAACAGCATACATGGGCTTTATAGGCAGTCTCCCAAGCAAATACTAGTAGACAAGGCCAGACCTCAGTAAGAAAACCCAACTGTTGCCTCTGTCTTCACTAAACATGTGTAAGGTTGCCACTTTTAAAATGTGTGTGTGTGTGTGTGTATAAGTACGTACATAAATAAATCGAAAAATGTAATATACAAAGAAACGTCCATAAGAATTGAGAAAGATACATAAACATGCACAAATCAATACACCTCATATCTCACATTTCTTATCTCAAAATATAAAAATTGAATACATTCAAATCTAAATCCACCTTTTGCTAACAAAAAAATCAAAAAGTGTTTCCATGTAGCCCCAATGCAAGATTTCTATTATCTGCCCTCTCTCAAAAGGTTAATCTCACTTAGTTTTAATAGTTTAGTAATCAGCCAAATCTTATTAACCCAATGTTTTTAATATACAAGTGGGCTCCCAATTTCCGATTTTTAGTAATTAACATTTTTGCTGCCAACTTTTTCTGGCACGGACTGTGCATCTTTAAGAGCATGGCAGACAGAAATTCCACACAACTTTACCCAGGATAGAGATGCAATATGAAATTTCCCATAGCACTGAAAACACAGGATCCTTCCCAGGAAAAAAAGGGGCAGCAATGCTAAGCATAATAAAAAAAAATGTACAAAGGTTTTTTCAGACATTGACAAACCTGATAAAAATCCACACGTGACTTGGCACAGGAAGTAAAATAACACAAGAAAGCATGTACACAGAATTTGTGCAATTTCTGCTTTCCTTCCATCCCTTGAGGAATGGGGTCAAAAAGCTCTTAGAATTAACGAGCCAAACTACATCTAAAATTCAGAACAAGAGATCAGTATTAGAAAAGATCCAGTATTAGAAAACCAATTTGCATAACTGAAACAATGCCACTTAACATTGCTTATAACAGACATGTTTATCCATAACATTTCTGCAACCCAAATACTAGTTGTTGTGAGTATTAGGAAGAGGCAGTGGCACACAGGTCTCACAAATAATTAGTAAAGATACACATGGTTCGTATTTAGATTATGGGCAACTGTTCACCTCTATCATTTCCCTTTCTGCAAAGCATCTCTGAGAAGCCCTGCCCCTATTTTGCCACCCTGACTTGGATAGTCTAGGTAGCCTGTTCTTGAAAGAGCTCAGAAGCTAAACGGGGTTGGCCGCGGTCAGTATTTGGATGGGAGACCACCAAGGAAGGTCAGGATCGCTATGCAGAGGCAGGCAATGACAAACCACCTCTGAGCGTCTCTTGTCTTGAAAACCCTACAAGGTTACCAGAAGTAGGCAGTCATATGGCAGCATGCACACACACAAAAACATCTCTAAGAAGCCCTTTAGTCCACGAAAATAATTGCCTGCCATTCCCTTAACATACTGGTTAGTCTAGTATCCCAACTACTCCTCCAACACTCCTTAATGTCAAGATTTAATTTTATTTTCAAAACAGCCATATTTCATTCCACATTCAGCCACACTTGGTTCTAGAACCATACACTACAGGCCTCTGCTGTGAGGGAAATTGTGTACTAATGATCACAGGCATTTGTATGCATCCTTGTCTCCAGTCTCTCATTGGTAAGTGTGTCTGCTCTCTATCTCCACTGCAGACGAACTTCTATTGGATCCCTCGCACATAATCAATGTTTCATAAAGAGTTGCAGTGTTTGCTTGTCACATATGTGTCATGTACTGTCATGGGGCAGAAATAAGCGGTGTACCTGACTGTTAATGTGAGAATTTGTGTGAATTTTGCATCTTCTGGTTTTGTAGCATGTAAGATAAGGAACCCTGTAACTTATTAACTTTTTAAATAAAAATATTATTTTATTATTTATTTTATATCGTTATTCATTGCGTGGACTCCGTTGTAATCTTTCATGACTGTTATTTTTAGATTGGCCACTAGAGGGAAACAGACGCCAAATTAAAAAGGAAGGTTCCTAACATTTCTCTCAGAGCCCTTCAGGTGACCGACATTTACGTCAGTTTTGCCTGAACACCGGCGCCTCAAGAGCATTAGAGAGCAGACTGTAGCTATTGCTGGAAAAGCGGTAAACAAGCTGTTCGTGAAGCCAGGTATTACACTGATGAAATAACAGTCGTTGTAATCGAGGAGCCATTAAAGAAGAAAAGATCAAGAACGACTTGATCAAGAACTGTTTAATGCAGCCCCTATCTTTTTAATGAGACAAATTCAAGATCTGCACATCAATTTAGTACAGGAAAAAGCTGATATGTATCATGAGAATATCATCATGAAGGTAGCAAGGAAAATAATAACCAAAGAGAAAGGCGTTCTGTGCACAAATATGAAGCCACTCTTCATCCAGCTCAGAAGGATGTCTCCATACACAGAGGCAGCATACTTCTGAATACCAGTGCTAGGAGGAAGCGGCAGGGAAGGGCCTCTGCCTTTACGCTTGTTTATTTGTCCCTCCATAGTAACTGGTTGGCCACTGTGTGGAACAATACACTGGACTAGATGGATCGGCTGTCTGATCCGGCAGGCTGTGCGCTTATGTTCTTATAATGCCTACATTTAAGGAAGTGTAACCTCATCGGGATAGACAGAAATGACAACCCACTCGATGTAGGCTCTCTCAGCCTTATAATCTAATTGCTTAGACATTCATGCCCTGTTTTTCTCCCCAGTGGGGCCCCAAAGCGGCTTTCAACGTTGTTCTCTTCTTGATCTTGTTCTCACAAAAACCCTGTAAATAGGTTAGACTAAGTGGGTGTGACTGGCCCAAGGTCATCCGTTGAGCTTCCAAGGGAGAACAGGGATTCCAATTGGGCTTTCCCAGATCCTAGTCTGACACCAATACACCATGGGGGCTTATCTGGAGTCATCTTCAATGGGTGACACCATATCCAACCTGCTCAAGGTTTGAGTTGCCATTCAAGGATTGAGTTGCTGCTCTTGGATTTGTTGAAAAGGAAAACAGAAGCTGGGTGCTGCTATCACAGTATTGATGACAGTGCACTTCAGGCTGCTGGACACTTTGCACTTACGCATCACTTTCCAAAAGCAGACAAAGTGGACACTTTGCACTTGGTCAGGAGCAGAACTACAGTAAACTGGCATCAATCCATCAGGTAGGAGGTTATTAAAAGCCAGTTTGATATGACCGCTGTCTGGAAAGAGCTCAGTGGGGGGAAATGCAAAATAGGTGAGTTGCTTTTAAAAAAACTAAGCAGAAAAGAATCACCTGGCATTCTCCTGCTCTAATGGCACAGTTACATGGACATCTGTACATGGTTATGCATAATAGTAAAGGAAGTAGCCAAGCCATAATGCTCAGCATGCCAGCTGATGGAAACTTGGAAATCTTACATCTGCTTACTTTGAGATTATTTAATATTGTCTGTAATTCAGTGGTGAGTCTGACATAATTGGGCAGCAAAAGGTATTGAGCTATTTCCCAAAATCCCAGCCTCAGGCAGAATGCTATTGGTAGCAGAAGGTAAACTTTATGGAGATTACTTCTACAGTTCCATAAAGGAGTTGTTCTCAGGGTGTTCCAGTAATCCCACTAAATCCTTAGGAGTAAAGGTATTGGGTACTCTTTTTCTTTCTGCCTTCTGGTACTCCATGTGTTTCTGGTGGCTGTGTCAGGGGCCATGGCTGCAATGACAGGCAGTCATTGGCTGCATCTGTGTGGGCCACTCATGGGGGCATTGGCAGCAGATCACTTCGTGATAGGTGGATTCAGCAGTTCACCATGGACTCTGGCACAATCACTATGATGTTTGCCTTGAACTGTTTCTGACACTAATTTTCTCTTCATAGGATGCCAACTAGTGGTACTGGCACCATACTAGTATTCACTCTCCACTGGTGCTGAGTATTTTATGTTATTGCATGGATGTGCAATACATTATAGTTCAAAAATGTATTGATCCATGCATCCTTATGGTGTCTGGATATGGGGTATCATAAAAATTGCTTACTCCCATATGAAGCTGCCCCTCAGATTAAGGCCAGGGGTATCTTAAATATCTTACTGGTCTCTCTTGGGCTGTTCAGCAGAAGATTGGAGGTAGCCCTTAGGCGACTTTCCTACTGGCAATCTGTACCAACCCATACTGGTTTGCTTTCGCTCTACAGATCAATGGGTTTACTAGAGTAATTCTGCATAGGATTGCGCTGTTGGTTGTGAAGTTCCTCAGTCAAGTTTGTCCTGTTTATCTTTGTTTTTAATCACATGTATATTATAGGTAACTGCTTCTATGTAAGCCAGCTATTGCTATTATCACCAAACAATTGTCAGTCTTCATTTTTGCCTTTAATACAGATCTCTGTAACTTATCTGAGTGGTGGATGGTTGCATCTTGTTTTAGTGCACATGGATGTAAACATGCTCAGAAACACTTATAGTGAAATCCTAAGCAGAGTTACTCCAGTGTAAATCCATTAATTTCAATGAGCTTAGACTGGGATAACTCTGTTTAGGATTTCAAGGCATCTTGCAGGGTATTACCCATACATTGCAGCTTCTGAGATATAATAGAACAATTTTTTACTTATATATTGCTGAAGAATCATTACGATCTTTGGTTTAAAACCAACGGAGGACAAGCTATTGTAAAGTAAACATCTACAGCTTACTAAGGGAGTCAGTGTGGCGTAGTAATTAGGGTGCCAGACTAGAATATGGAAATCCCTGGTAGGAATCCCTGCTCTGCCATAGAAGGTTGCTGGGTGATCTTGGTCTGATCCCATATGCTCAGCCTAACCTGCCTCACAGGGTTGTTCTGAGAATAAAATGGAGAAACATGTAAGCTGCTTTGGGTCCCCATTGGGGAGAAAGGCAGGTTATAAATGAAGCTAAATAATAATTTTAAAAATCAAGACTGATGAAAAGTTCTGAAGAACCTAAAAATCTGCACACTGCTTTAGGTTATTTGTCAATAAAAGTATTGTTACTATAGAGAAACAATGGATACCTGCAATCATATGCAAGCAGGGTGTCTCAAAGGCTGTTTTCACATGTCATTGGATATTGGGCTGTCATTGTGCTATCTATAGCAACCATTTACAACCAAAGTAGTCGTGTTAGTCTGTAGTAGCAAAATGGTAGAGTCCAGTAGCACCTTTAAGACTAACCAAGTTTATTGTAGCATAAGCTTTTGAGAACCACAGCTCTTGACAAAGAGAGCTGTGGCTCTTGAAAGCTTATGCTACAATTAAGTTGGTTAGTCTTAAAGGTGCTACTGGACTCTTTACTATTTCATTTACAACCAGAATGTTTTGGCCATACAGTTACAAATGATTGTTGTACAGCACAGTATCAAATATGTGGATGTATCCAAAGTGGTCTTTCTTGTGAAAATAAGAGTATTACAAGCATGTGCCTATTTTTATCCATGAAATTCTTAAAGACAGGGCTCATTTCGAGGGGGAACGTGCAGGAATGCAGTTCTGGCAGTTCCCCAAAGAGATCACATGTCAGGTGGCCCCACACACCTGGCTCTCGGCCATTTTGGGCCCGTTTCAGCCTGGATTGGGGCCGAAACGGCCCAGATCGGGCCTCTGATGGATGGTAGATCACTCTCCCACTCAGCAGCGGCCTGATCCTGACTATTTTGGGCCCCTATTCAGCCATTTTCAGCACCTTTTTGCCATTTTGGGCCCAATTTTGGCCTGAATGGCCAGGATTGGGTCCAAAACAGATAGGTGATGTCAGGGGTGTGTGGCATATGCAAATCAGTTATGCTAATGACACACTTCTGGTGATGTCAAGGGGCGTGGCATATGCTAATGAGTTATGCTACTGAGTTCCTCCCGCTACGAAATGACCCCTGCTTAAAGATATTAGCTTATTTTAAAATTGCATGGTTTTATTGCTGACATAACATTTATTTTAATTGTTTTGACTAATGTGTTTGATTGAGGGCCTCCATAGCAGAAAGAGTCCAGTAGCACCTTTAAGACTAACCAATTTTATTGTAGCATAAGCTTCCGAGAATTAAGTTCTCTTCGTCAGACGCATGATACAGAGACTGGTCAAATACAGAGAGGAGGGAAAGAAGGGAAGGAGAGAGAAGAGGCAATTAGGGGGGGAAACCAAAACATTCCTTTGCTAGTATATTACATATGTATATTACATATGTAATATGTAATATACTAGTAATATGTAATATAATATGTAATATGTAATATGTAATATACTAGCAAACATTCCTTTGCTAGTATATTACATATGTAGTATACGTACATATACTAGCAAAGGAAGTATATTACATATGTATATTACATAGTATATTACATATGTAATATACTAGTAATATGTAATATAATATGTAATATGTAATATACTAGCAAACATTCCTTTGCTAGTATATTACATATGTAGTATAGGTACATATACTAGCAAAGGAATGTTTTGATTTCCCCCCCTAATTGCCTCTTCTCTCTCCTCCCCTTCTTTCCCTCCTCTCTGTATTTGACCAGTCTCTGTATCATGCGTCTGACAAAGAGAACTTGATTCTCGAAAGCTTATGCTACAATAAAATTGGTTAGTCCTAAAGGTGCTACTGGACTCTTTTTGATTTTGCTACCACAGACTAACACGGCTAACTCCTCTGCATCCATAGCAGAAAGGAGGGGTTAAAAAAAACCTGCATAAATGTGACGAAGAATCACTCTGTCCTCAGCGAGTGAAATCATGACAGCCTCTTTTCAGAGGCGGTAGGACGAACAGGAAGGGCATCTCGTGCACTAGCGCCCACACCCTTGCTTCTGAATTCAGCTCCACCCGCCCTCTACTTGCTTCCTTTTTTCCTCTCAGGGCGCCTGTGCCCTTCCCAAAGATGGCGGCGCCAGCTCCCGCTCTCTTTTCCCCATGGAAAGGGAGGGGCGGTTGAGCCTGACCCGGAAGGGGTGGCGGCCTTGCTGCGCTCTGTCGGTGTTGCTGGCCCGGGAGACGGAGCGCGGCCGGTACCCCGCGCCCTCCAGAGCCAAGTGGGGGGCGAGTGAGGAGGATCAGGCGCGTGGGCTGCCTGAGGAGGAGGGCGGGGGCCTTTCACGGTGAGGTCGCCGCCAGGGAGTCTCTGGGTGGGGACCAGCAGGAGATGCCCCGGGACTGCCCTTCTCCCTCCGGCGGGAGCATCCTCCCCCGAGTATTGGTGACCAGCCGGAGCCGCTCCCCGCAGCTTATGTTTGGTGCCTCTCCTTGGGGTTTTGAGGGGCGGCCCTTCTTTAATTTCGAGTGACTCCGCCATTCCCTCCTCATTTACCCCTGAAGCTCCCTACTCTTCTCAGCCTGGCTGCTCTCCTTAGGCTAGTTCATGGGCTTTCAAGAGCCTCTCCTTTCCTCAGCCGGACCCACCGCAAGGCATCTTCATCCTCCTTGCTCCTCCCTGTGGTGATTGTGAGCTCCGCTTCAAAGTATATTTTTATTATTCTCCTTTCCTCCAAAGTCCTCCAGTATATTTTTACACCCCCCTCCTTGTCCTGGCTTATTTGGGGAGGGGGGGTCATTTCACAAAATCGAGGGCGATAGTTTTCTCCTCCAAGCGTTCACCGTCCCTCCCCACACGCTCTTTTTACTTGCTGCTAGCTTACAAACCTCCCACCCTCCCGGGTGGGGGTGGCCTGGCGATTATTGCCATGCAAGCTGCAGAGCCCGTGTCGGTGCCTGCAGCCACAACACCAGCTATGAAAGTGTCTGAAAGCGAGGGCAAGCTGGAGATCTTGTTGCCAGCCCAGAACTGCGCCAGCAAGAGTAGTAGTAGTAGTGGGATCAGCAGTTGCCGAGGAAGTAGTACCAAAAGCTGGCAGTACAGGTGAGTTGTGCTGTATGATTTTTTAAAAAACGTATTTTGTCTTGGGCAGGAGGACGGGGGGGGGGGGGAATACCAAATGTACCTAAACCTCTCCTGTGCCTGATGAAGTTCTCAACAGAATCCAACTTTAACTGTGGAATGATAGACTTAACTATAGAGTTGCAGATGCTGTGTTTTGTAAAACAATTATTATACTTTTAATTGTTCAGAAGAGTTAGCCTCTGCTGTTATATTGTCTTGTGTGTGTTTTTAAAACGATGTGTAGCAGTTGCCCCACAAATTACAAAAGGAAGAAATGTATCTGGACCTGGAAATACTTGATGTCTACTGGCTGCTTCCATAAATGTGTTTTCAGATTTTTTTAAAAAACTTCATTTATACCCCTCCTTTCTCCCCAGTGGCGATCCAAAGTGGCTTACATTATTCTCCTCTTCTCCATTTTTTCCCTCACAACAAACCCTGTGAGGTAGGTTAGACTGAGCAAGTGTGACTGGCCCAAGGTCACTTGGCAAACTTCCGTGGCAGAGTTGGGAATTGAACCTGGTTTACCAAGATCCTAGCCTGTTACTCCAGCCAATGCACCATGCTGGCTCTCAAAATAGGAATGGGGTTATGTGGTGGGAAAAGCAGCTGGGCCCAAGGGAAAAAAATTACTCCTTGGAGTCATTTCACGCTTTATGCAGGAACTGCTTTTGGTGCGTGCACTGGAACCCTGTAAAATGTGTGGGAGAACAGTTTGTATGTTATATTCACAAATGTCAAAATGTAGTGGATGTATGCCACTTATTGGCTGCAATCCTCTGTGTATTTTCAAATGTATGTCCTGGCTTCACATTTCATTTTGTTTACTGCTGTAATTGCAGGAAATGCACTTTGTGTAAAGCATCAGTTGAATTGTAATGTTTTTCTTAGGTTCAATGCATATTGACATATTTTAAGTGCTTATTTAAGGTTTGTTAATAGAATATTCTCTTGTTTGCAGATATACCTATCACTTAATGCTCAGACAGATGTATGAATTAGTTCTTGTAGTTGTGTTCTTGCTGTTCTGCTCCTGTACTTTAATTTTTTCTTTTAAAATATATATATTTTATATATAAAATATTCCTTATTGTTTGATAAGTAAACAAAAACAAACACACAGATTACAGCACAAGCCTTTCACCTCTTTATGTTCTGTTGACCTATAATATTTACAGCCAGCTAATATATGGCCCAGTCAACAATCTTAAAATATTTCCAATTTAACAGGAATTTAAGAACCACCACTCCCCCAAATCCTTTAATCCCCCAAAGACTAGCCACATTTATTCCTACATAAACTTTTGAGAGTGAGGGTTTACTTCACCAGATGCATGGAGTGACCATCCAAAGCAACTCAATTTATACTTGGGTGTTCAAGCAACGAAACAGTGCAAAGTGTGTGTGTGGGGGAGGCGGGGAGAGGAATGTTGAGGGGAAGTTAGGATAGACCTATGTAAAAGAAGAACCAAACAAAAAGGAACCAATCCATTCAGAGTGGGTGAGAACTACTCCCAAATATTACTAGACAGGCGGGGTAGGATTAAAATAAAATCTAATTTTCCTTAATTAGATTTTGTTAATCCTGTCCTCCCTATCAACAGTTAGGAGTGGTTTGCATTCACCTTGAATGGATTTTTGTTTTACAATGGCTCTTTATAACTTCGCCCCACTCCCCCTTTCCTTTGTTGTTGCTTGAGGTCTTTAGGTGTTCTAGAAGGAGAACATTCCATGCATTTAATAATGTGAAATTTGACTCTCAAACGTTTATGCTGGAATACATGTTGTTAGCCTTTAAAGTACTATTGTAATCTTGCTACAACAAAGTAGCTTGACTATCCTTCTGGAATTCATCCCCCCCCCCCCTTTGGTGGAAGAAAATTGTTTAAATTATCTTGACTAATTAGGTTATGAGTCTGCTTGACCTTCAATCACTTAACGCTTTGCATGAGTCATTCTTACTTTTCTAAGTCCCATAAGATTGGTTTCCACAATAGAGGTGTTTTATGTCTCAAAAGCTGCAATTCTATGCACATAGATTGAAGGAAGCAAGGACCATTGAATGCAGTGGGACTGGCTTCTGAATAACTACACATTTCAGGCTGAAGAGTAATAGTAGCACAATAAGTCTAATCTCTTCTGATACATTGTTTATAAATGTGATGAGAAAACAGAATAAAGGGCATATAGCATCTTTGGCATACCACTTGAATCTGTCAACACATCACTTCAAATGATCATTTTCAGTATTGTATTTCCTGAAATTTAGCTTTATTTGTGGAATATTTATTCACAGAGATAGTAGAATTTTGTCTGAAAGTTGTTAAAAATTTATTATATGACAAGTTGAATTCACTGTTTCAGTTCTTGCAGTTTGGTTATATTTAGCCTGATTACAATTAAAAGCAGCCCATCATTGCTTTCCTGTGTGATGATCACAAGAATATTCCAAAGGTAAAGTAATCAATATATAAAAATGAAAAATATGCATGACCCAAACTGATGGGTTGGGGAAAAAAAGGAACCTCTTAGTAAAACTTGCTCAAATATTTTCATGGAGCTCGAAGTGATGATTCAGTCCAAATTGGTGAAAATTGCCCTGGCACATGGCATAACATGTCTACTTGACTAGAGAATTTGCTACAGTTCAAAAGCCCTATGTCATCTGCAATTGTACTTTATAAAAGTACAAGATGTTCTGTGTTAAATATATGATAGTTTAAGCCCTGCAGCAAGTTGGTTACAATCATATGACACTGGAATATGCTCTAGCCATTAAATTAAAAACAACAACTTGAAATCAGAATTGTGGTATATGACAGTGGTTGCAAAAATAACCTCACATGCCTGCTTTGGTTTATTTTTAAACAAACTTAAAAACCCAAATGTGAAAGATAACTAAAGGAAAAATGAACGGCAAAAATTGTATATTTTTCTGTCATCAGTGCAGATAGAAATTAACACTAATTGCTGTTCTACTAACCTATGGCTTTAAAGTGGGTTACCAACTTTTGAATATAGGCTTTACATAGGATTGCCAGCCAAGTGCTGACAACCCTCAGGAGTATTTATGGAGTGGAGACTTGAGTAGTGATGACCTTTCCTGTCGCATAGCCCAAAGTGCTGTCACAATTCTCTAGGAACTCCTCGATCTCTGCCTATTCATTTACTTCATCCATACCATTCCTTTGGGGAACTCAAGTGGCTTACATCATTCTCCTTTCCTCCATTTTTATCCTCACAACAACCCGGTGAGTTAGATTAGGTCACCCCACAATTTTGCCATGGCACAGTGGAGATTTAAACCTGGATCTCACAGATCCTAGTCTGACCCTGGCTACTACACTGCAGCTGTCCTACACCTGACCTTTAATATCCTTTTAGAAAGAAACACATTGAATAGGAGGTCTGCTTCCTCTGGAAGCTGTAAACCTTGTTCAGTCTGAGCATGCTGAAAATGGAAGCTTACCCAGCTGCTAAATCCTAAATCTATAACTTCAGAGATCAACTAAAAAGTAACTTTTGGTGTCAAAACACCCTCCTCCACCACAAATGTAGATAACTTGAGCTCTGCCTAAAACTGTCATCAGATTGTCAACTGTTCAAATTTACAGGGTTCAAGCATTGCTCTAAACAATTCTAGACAGAAAAACTAATTTGTTAACTATGACTATTTTAATGTATCAGGCTTCTGCACATATTATATCCAGTAGAACTCAGATAATTTCAGAGGTGACTGCATTCAGGTTCTTTCCAGCTCTTGACTGTAGATACAAATCTGCATTTTCTTTTAATCCCACACTAGGATAATTTTTTTTACAAATTTGGAAGCTTACTTCCTTAGATAATTTCAAAGGCCTCTATTACCTTGGTTTGTTGCTGTTTTTAAAAGACAGAATGGTAGCTGCAAATGTTTCTCTCATTGTTCTTGTTTTGATTTGGTTAAAGAAAACAGAAACCATTAAAGCTTTAGTGATACAGTAGCCAAGAGAGAAAATTACAAACTAAAATTTTATGTATACAACTAAACTATAATAGACAATGTTTAGTAAAGTCTATAAATTGCTACCCACAACTTTCAAATTTTGTGCATGTATTAAATTAGATTTTTTAAAAACTTTGTCTCCTTTTTGGGTGCAGAAATTCAAATTTTTGTGAGAGACTACAGTAGTAGAACAGAAGTGCATGAGACTCATCGAGCTAGAACCAGGAGGTGGGTCAATTGCTTATTTAATTCTGTGAAGCCAAGATGGTGCCCTACCTTTAATTGTATCTTGGTGGCATTTGATAGCAAAGTGGAAACTTCTTGCTGCTCAGCCCTGTAGGAATCTGAAGATAACACATTTGTCATTTAACAACAGACACTGTTGGCCGTGACCTATATTCATAAGCACACACAAACTGCATGCATTCTTATACAGCTATGCATCTGTCTTTTGTCTTTTTTCAACAAAATCTCTACTTTTTAGAAAAAATGTAAAATGGTCCCAAAACTGTTCCAAGCATATGAGGCATAGCAAGGAAGGGGAGTGGTCAGGTACTCTCCAGGAGGTGATCAGAACATCTCTAGCAAAACAGTCACACATGTATTGTAGTAATGCTGATCATACTGTTGGGAACCAGTCTGAGTTGTTCTCAGGTACTGCAGAAACTTGAAAGGTAAAAATCTGTTTGCCCAGATTGGTGGACACACAGGAAAAAATAAATGTGTGTATTTATGGTGGTGGCAGTTTCACAATACCATCTGAACAGTTCTTGCAAACAGTACTGTCTCCGTATTTGCAGCCTCTTTTTTCTGGTGAGAACAGTAAACTTGCTTTTGGGGAGAAGACTGGACAATGATATACTGGGATTTGTTTTATCTATCTAGTACAGTGTTTCTCAGCTGGAGTTTGCAGCAGTGGTACTGGGGGTCTGCAAGTCCTTTTTAAGGACAGGAGCCAGTAGTCCTAGGAATTCCGATTGGTGGAGTGGTACAAAGGAGGTACAGCCTTGATGCAGTCATCACAGTTCAGATATAAAATTGGATTGACCTCCACTCTGTTTTCCCGTGTAAAGGATTTTATCATAGAAGCACACTATACCAGATCCATGAACAATAACACCAAATAGCAGTTTTCAGTTGAATACTGGATGTTCAGGTTTGTGTGAAGCTGGTCTTCCTTTATTTTTATGAGCAGCTCTGAGTGTTTTTCCAGCTAATGTATAAGGATGTTTCTTGCTGTTTTCAGGGCAAAATCCCTTCTAATCAAGGAATGAGATTGATTAGAACTAGGGTCAAGGCATTTTGAGTGGGGCTCTGTAAAATCAGCGACTCTCTGAAACATGATATTCTAAGCCATGTGAATACTGTACAGCAAGGAAACTGTTTCTACCATTTTCTATTTGGTTCTTGTTATGTTTCAAAGAATTGGTGGGGGTGTGTGAGATCATTTTCAGGCAGAGGATGCATAAGGCCAGCCTAGGAAATAGCAACAAAAAAGGGTCTTTGGAGGGACCAGATAAATTAAAGATGGAAGAGGAACCAGAGGCCAAACAGGAAGGAAAACTGAAGTAAGACATCAGGACACCATCAAAGAGAAATGAGAAATCTTTACTGGAAAATTTGGCTATTTTAAGAAGGGTAATGATCTGTCCTAAGGAAGGAGGTATGTTGTGCTAGAAATTTATTTTTTCTTAGAATGTACAGGTATAGGGAATAGTGTAGTTAGGTTAGTTAAACCCGTTTTCCTTTGTTTTATTAACCCAAAAGTTCTTAAGGATTTTGTGTATGCAACTAAATATTTTGGTATATATTGTTGCTTGTAAAATTCTTTAGAAAAATTGAACTTTGTCATGCAAGGACCTCTAACCTTTGAAGCTCCTCCCACCCTCATCTATCTAAAGCCATTCCATTCTTTCTAGTATCTGTGAGTTGGTTGTGTGCTATAAGAAACCTGTAAGGTTATGAAGACTAGACTGTTGGTATGGAAGTAGTCAGGAGAGAAACAGAATTCCCCCCAGTTGGGTGGAGATCACTGGTGAAGGGGAGACAAATGGGGGGGCACTTAAGCTGTTCTGGCTCCCTTCCTTCTCATGCTGCAGGCTACTACCCAAACCATGACACAGACAGTAAAAATACTTATCTCAAACTTGACAACAGTTTGTGTTGTTTTGAGGACACTAGAGGATAGACTCCATGGTAGGTTTTATGGCTGTATGCTTTTCCTCTTACACAATAAGTGTCCCTGACAGGCAAGTACCTAGGAATTCTCTTAGATAGTTTTAGGGGAAAATATTAAGAATTTGACCATATGTTGAAAACTAGCTGTACTAATCTTCACAAAGAGATCTTTCAACAAATGACAGTCTTGGAAAATGCTGTAACTTGTGACTAAAAAGCAAAGCATAATACATCAAGTCCTGCATTTTAGAATGACCACTCTGTTCTCTTCAGAGAACTGTTACAGGATACAAATGAATGGACATTGAAGACTTTGATCCAGTGAGAAAGTTGAAAAGCCTTGCTCCATGAAAGTCTGAAATGATTATGAGAGATATTGTAAGTCTGTATTTGAAATAGTTTTAAATCAAGTCTGAAATACTTGATATGGGAGTGTTTGGTATTGAAAGATAGGTGTTAACCTTGTAGGTCCAGTAGCACCTTAGCAACAAACTAGATTTCAAGAGTCAAAGAAGGGAGCTTTAGCTCTCAAAATCTCACACACTGGAAACCTAGTTGGTCTCTAAGGTGCTATTGGACCCAAATCTTGCTCTTCCACTACAAATCAACCATGGCTACCAACCTGAAACAACCTTGTTGATGTAAGTTCCAGGTAATTTGGGATCCATGATTCTCAGTCCTGTCATATCGATGAATTATGAATAATGAATAATGAATGAATGAATTATGGTTACATAGGGTTTGTAGGTAATATTTCAAAGACTGATATACAGAATGTCACAGGTCTGCAAAAGTTATTAGTGTGCCTGTCCACACATGCCTGTTTTAGTCAGCTGATGCACGCTGACAGCCCAAATAAAAGAACAGAGATTTTGCAAAAGCTCCTGTGAGCTTGGGAATGCATGGGGAGAAAACAGAATCTTCTCCTCTCTTCACCTATTATGTTTGTGGTTCTGTGTGCATGAAGGGTAGAAAGAGCCAGACAGAACATGTACACAGATGGTGGTTTTTAATAGTAATGTAATTTCCCGATTAAATAACAGATTCCTCATTCTTAATGCTATGAAAGGATTAACAGAACTATTGATACTAAATTTATCTTTTCACTGCCCCACTTCGGTGCATTAGAATTTTTAAAAAATACAAGTCTTGAGCCTGTGGCTGGCATGGACTCGTAGATGGCTTCTGGACTTTCCCTGTGTGGCTGACGAAATATTCCTGGCCCTAGAGAGGCCCGCTTGGCATCGACCAGGACCAGGGCTTTTTCAGTCCTGGCCCCAGCCTGGTGCAACGCTCTGTCCAATGAGACCAGGGCCCGGAGAGACTTGTTAGCTTTTCGCCGGGCCTGTAAGACAGAGCTGTTCCGCCAGGCATTTGGTTGCTGGAAGGCGGTGCCCCCTAGCCAGGGGAGTACAACATATGCCCTCCCTACTAGTGATACCTCCATCTCTCATATTTCCCTGCCAAAATGCTTCGTAGATGGCTAAAAAGGTGGTCGTCTAGATTATGTGCTGCTGTGTTATATATATACACATATGTGTGTATATGTGTGTGTATTTTAATCTGTGTATTTAAGATGTTTCATGGTTTTTAATTGTATATACTGTGAAATACGATTTTAAACTTGGTTGTAATCCGCCCTGAGCTTGCAGAATATAAATTGAATAAAATAAATAAAACCATTTGTTAACTGGGTTAATTGAAGCTTCAGTTTAAGGGTAGGTAAGATTAATATTTGTGACCTTTGGAGAATGCAAGTGAGCATTTTTGTGATCCACATAGTGATCTTTTTATTTTCTAGTATTTGAATATGCAATATAATTTTATGTGTAAAGTACTTCCAAATCTAAGTTTTGCTTCACAGCAACTTTGGTGGATATAACTCAAATTTATTTAATGTTTAAAAACAGTTCTCTGTTTGGGGGGGGCGGGCGGGCGGGGGTTACATGAAACCCCCTGGGTGAGATGAACTGGAGATTTGGGCTGGATTGTCACCAGTATGAAAATGACACTCAGCTTTGTCTCATGCTTCTGGCTGATCCAGGGAGGCTGTAGAAACTCTGAACCAGTGTGTGGATGCAGTTTTGATCTGGATTTGAGCTAACAGTCTGAAGCTTAATCCTGACAAGATGGAAGTATTACTGGTGAGCCTTGGATTTAAGATGTCACCCATTCTGGATAGGGTTGCACTCCCCTTGAAGGAACTAGTTCTTGTGCTCAGGCCTGCTGCTGGATAGGCAGGTGGCACCTGTGGCCAGGTGTACCTTGCTTTGACTAGTTAGCTAGCTGAGGTGTTTCGTAGGCAGAAAAGATCCGGCCACTATGGTATATGCTCTGGTTACATCTAGATTAGATTGTTGCAATGCTCTGAACAAGGGGTTGCCCATGAAAACTGTTGGGAAACTTCAATTGGTACAAGAATGTGCAGCCAATATGTTGACTGGAATGGGTCATAGGAACCATATCACTCGTCTTGGCCCATCTACACTGGCTTTCAGCTTGTTTCTGGGCACAATTCAGGATTCTGGTGCTAGTTTTTAAAGCCCTGTACAGTTTGGGATCAACGTACCTATTCCTTTATGAATCTGTCTGTTGGCTAGGGTCATCTTTGGGGGCCCTGCTTTGGCAGCTGCCCCCACCTTCTAAGATTAGGCAGGTAGCAACCCAGGAGAGGGCCTTCTCAGTAGTAGCGCTAAGACTCCAGAACTCTCTCCCCAGGGAGAGTTCGTCTGTGGCCATCGGTGAGTGAAGACTTTTTTGTTTCATTTGGCATTCTCTGAGCGAGCCATCCTTCCTACCCAATGTTTTAATTGCTGACTTTTGTTTTTGTATGTATTTTAGCTCAGGTTTTAATGATGTGTTGGGGGGGGGGGTTGGTTGGTTTTAATAATTTTAAAATATGGTTTTATTATGTTTTAATTTGTTAGTTACTTTGGTGGCCCTTGTGAGGGCAGAAAGGCAAGCTAGAAATGCTGTAAAATAAATAAGCATATAGGATAGTTTGGCATATTTATTAAGTTAAAAGTATAATTGACTTAGGTTTGTTCAGATAAAATTATCCATATACCAAATGCAACAGGGAGGAGGAATGCAAAAGTGCTGCACCTTATTCTATCAAAGCACGTACCTGCGTGCATGCCAAGTGCGGAAGGGGGAAAGAAGCTGAAAATAGTTGTAATTAACAAAAAGAGGCTTATTATTATTTGGACTTGGAAATAGGCTTCACACAGACAGTATTAAGAACTGTCAGCAGATCTGGATATAAGGTTAATTTTAGCATTGAAAACATTTGTTTTTATTATTCATTTTATTATTCATACAATATCATTAACATGTAATGAAACAAGCATCCTGATTTGTTCTTTATGTCTATAATATATGCAGGAGTTATAAAATCTTCATTCTGTTCAGTTCTTAAAAGTATTTGAAATAAAACTTGGCTCTTAAAAAAAGCATTTCATTAATTCTAAAAGAAGAAAATAGTTCACAGCAGTTTCCCTAGTGCTTCCAAATTTCCCTGTAGAGAGAGGCAGAATTAGGTGCATTATCTCACTGTAGGGTCAAAATGACTGGACTAATGGCAGTGGGTCAAAGGCTAAAAAAAATCTGAAGATATTTGAGCGCTCTTTGGGTAAAAACCGGTGTACACCTTGATATGTAGTAATATGTGTATATGAAGAAGTAGGTTTAAAGTTGCAGGTTATATAAATGAAAATTGGTATGTTTGTTGCTGTTAACAGAGTGCTCTACGGGCTTTACAGACCATTGACTCTTTAAAGGCTTTAATCCTGAATTTCTTTGCATGAGGGGATTGTGCCGTGTTCTGTAGGTACTAATAACATTTCTGATGGAGATTGGATTTTTGAGACTCAGCCAAAACTTCCATTAAATTGAGAGCCTTTGGTGTTCTGATGAGTAAGGTGCTTGCATGCATCATTTGTTGATGGCTAGTTTTCTGTGATGCATTTAAAAATTCTTTGCTCCTCCTGTACCATTGTTTTTTTGTTTTTTGTTTTACTGGCTCCTGCACGTATTGTGCTCTGTCCTGGTTTTGATTAGAAGAAACTCATGTTGGATCTCTCTTATGAGATGTCATTTTATTTCCAACTGATTCTTAAAATTACTTTTCCAGACATCTCACGTTCCAAGTAATAAAGTTAATGTGTTTTGGAGCTATTGTTCATCCTGTTGTGCTCAAGGCGTAGCCTGTAGTAGGCGAAGTCTGACATGGACATAACAGTCAGACACTTTTGACATCTATAACTTTTGAATCAGCTTAGTGCTCTTATTATTTAAAACATCTTATGAAATTGGCTGTATCCATGAAAGCTTATACTGTACTATAGTATATTGTTAGTTTTTAAAGAGTAACTGGATTATTCATGTTGTTTTTAGAGTGCTTACCTGATGGTTCTACTTACAGGCAGGCATGATTTCATTTCCCCTCTACTGCCTTACTACTTTCTACCTACTTTCATTTCTTTGTATTGCTTCCTGGACAAAAGCTCATGGTGCTGAGATGGATTATGACATCAAAAGTAAGCAGCCAACCAGCAGCATAATTTCTTCCCTCCTTTTGTTAGGTTTCTGACCTACTGATTTCTTCACTGAAACCCTTTTGTAATGATTTGGCCCTGACTGATTTTGTTATTGCAAGCCACATTGAGTATTTAAAAATAAATGAAAAGATGGAATATAAATACTCAAATACATATGAAGAAAAATGCTAGGAAGTAGCTTTCCTTTGAGTTGCTGGAGATGGAATATCTACAATCAGTATTTGTATTTGAAAATTAGAAGCTGACTGTTTCAAAAACACTGAGAATATCCACTTTTTCAGATTTTATCACAGCAAATTTTCACAGTAGTGCAATCTACTACAAGGATCTTTTTAGATTAATAGAATATATATGCTAGTAATTTTAAGACGTTTGGAAACTTAATACAATATTTAAAGAAAAAAACAGCTAAGCTTAGAAAAGAATGAGAACAATCTGTAATGCACCATGTGCACCTGCACTGTTATATAAATAACAATACACCTGACTGTGCAGTTCCCCTAACAGTTTTACAGCTGTCGAAGTTACATTTGGCACTTGGGCATCTGAACTGATAAGATCTTCCCCACTGGCATCTGGTCAGATGCTGTTTGTTCATATTGCAGATTGGCCTATCTTGGGAAGTATTACATGCTTTCCTAATGGTTCCAAACACCTTCTGCTGCACAGCTGCATTGTCCCTATGCCAGTAGCTGATCATAATGACCTTTTTCTTCATATGTATTTAGAAACTTGCTGCCTCCTCCTTGCAGGGATGGTGACTGATTTGGATGGTCCACCTTTGGAGATTAATGGATCCTGTTGCTTTCCAGGCAGCTCTGGAGAATTTTGACGACCTCCCCAGTGACTCTATGGAACCCCTTGTAGCTGTGTGGAATCATAGGGCTGGCTAGGGCCATAAACAGGATTGTTCCTTGGCCTCCCCTTTTGTAGCCTGATAAACTCTGGCTCCATAGTTCACAGGGGAGCTGGGGATATGAAACGAGTTGGAAATTTGAGATGAATCCAATAGAACACACCACAGAGCCCATTTGCAGACCTATGAGGTGGCAGTGATGGTGGCAAAGAAGGCTTTCTTCCTGCCACCATTGCATCAGAAAAATCTTGTATGGCTCAATTGTTCAGAGTGGTTTGTGACTTGATAATACTTAAGTCTGACCCTGTCAGTGATGTTAATTTGGCCCCTCATTGTGATGTTTTATGATGTTCTTTGCTGACAAAATCTTTCTCATCCGTTGCAACTCAGAAGCTAAATTGAGAGTAGATCTGGTACTTGGAAGTGTTGGTAGCATCTGCTTGTCCTGTTGTGTAGATTCAGATTGATCTTGCCTATGGATGCTGACAGGGGTCCCTGGGAGGTGTGAGAACCAGCACACGTATGGTGTTAGGCCATGCCCATCCTAAACTTTTAAAATTGAGCCAGGAAAAGGGATTGGAATTGTTGATGAAAATCATTTATGTCTTGTTGACTGAGAGATCTCTCCTTAGACCTTTGAAGGAGGCAGACCATTGTTTGATAAATGTTTATTGGCTAAGGATGAGGTGACTAATTATTGGCCAGTTTCCAATTTACAGGTAAGGTGACACAGCAGCTTTAGAGGTTCCCGGATGATACTTATGCCATTTCTGCCCAGTTTCAGGCTTGGGTTTGGAACCAAGTTGGCTTTAGTGAGATGGTCTTCATTTAAAACTGGACAGAGGACAGTCATCCCTGTTGACACTGTTAGATCTGTTAGCAGCCTTTGATACAGTTGGCCTTCTCCATTCTTATCCATCAGATGGAATATGGAGTTGATGTTAAATTGATGTTTTCTGTATGATCAGGCACAGAGTCTTTACTAGAGGCGCAGGAACAACTGAGTTGAGTGCCACAGGGTTCTGTTCTCTCACCCATACTCTTTAATATATGAGGCCGCTGAATGAGATCATCCAGAACTTTGGGACAGGGTGTCATCAATATGCAGATCACTCAGTTTATCTGCGCTTCCAGATGTATCTGTCTTAGTTCTGAACCAGTGCTTTGAAGCTACAGTCAGGTGACTAGGACAGAACACGCTGAAGCTTGTTTGTTCAGGACAAACAAAAGAATACGATTCTTTACTCAAAGAATAATTAAACTGCCAGTGGAGGTAGTGATGTCCAACCACTTTGGTGGCTGTAAAAGAGGTTGAAACAGGTCATGGAGGAGAGGGCTGTCAAGGGCCATGGCATTTGAAGAAAACCACTGTTTACAGAGGCAGCAGACTTATGAATACTAGTGTTGGGGGGCAGCAGGGGAGGATCTCGGCCTCCATGTCCTGTTAGTTTGGCCCTCCAGGGCAACTGATGGGTCACTGTGTGGAAAAAGGATGCTGAATGAGATGGACCATTGGTCTGATCCAGCAGTGCACTTGTTATGTTCACAACCCAGGTAAATCTACTTAAATAGTACGGAGATTCTTTGGGTAACTTGGCAGGTCTGTGTTGATTGATGTCCCTACTTCTTCCTAGAACTGCAAACTATATTGTCTAGTTGAGAGAGACTGCTCATTTGAAAACTAAACCTATCCAGCCCAACAGATGCACAAAATTAGTTCTAGTTAATGCACATGATACATTTGGACTCTGTCTGATATTTGTATTTTTTGTACAAGCATGCCGTTTTTGCAAAATGTGGAGTTTTTCTGGAGCTGGGTTCAGCAATTGTTCATAATTAAAGCACCAAACTACGTTGAATTTGGAGCAAGTGATCAACAAAGAGCCGGTATGAGATCCTGTTTGCATAATTGAAAATTATAACTTAACTGCACTGATAAATGACCCTTGATTAATAAGAGCATAAGTTTCTGGGACTTAAAGCTCTCTGGATTCACAAGCCCTCCTAGTTGTTCACAGGCAAGTGCCATCTTAGACAAGCTGAGGGCACAGTGTGAGATGTCCTATGCTAGATGTGGCTTCCATCCTTCCTGGGCATCACTGCTTACTTTCCAGAACTCTTGTGACAGCCTTGGATTCCTTCCTGTCTTGCGGTTGCTTTGTGCTGGCTACGGACATCCACTGGAGACGTGATTTAACCCTCCCACCCCCTCTCCATGCTCACAGACCTGTAATTGGTTCTGTAAGTCACATTTGGCTTGCAAGCCACAGGTTGCCAACTCCTGTTCTAGAGGTACAGCCTCTATGCAGCTGTAGCCCTACTGTCATAGTTAGCTTTCATATCTTTCTAATTCTCTTGTTTATCCATCTGCTGCCACTACAGAGTTCTTTGGAGCAAATATTTCCATATTCCTTTAAAATATGTTAATTAATCTTAAAATTAAACATGTAAGTTGAGCAGGTTCCATTAAGCTCAAGATTTGCATTTCTATTTAGATAACTTGGCCACCTGGAAGTCTTGTGAACTGTCAGATTTCTTAACTACTCTACTGTGCTCTAGCAGCACACTCCTTTGTCAAGAAGTATAAAATGTAAGCAGGACTCCATAAGACATGAAAAAGTGCTTTCTCTCAATATAGAACTGAAAAATTAGATCCCCCCCCTTGTAACTGCACTTAAAATACTGTAAACTTGGTACCACTCAATACTACAATACACTGATGTATTGCTAAATTACATAATGTCTGAACAACATTAATAGTTAGCAGTGTTTCTAGGGTAGAAAATTGCAACCAGAGTCCCTGTAGGCTTATTGCTTGTTAATTTAATCTGAATGTGGATTTTTATTGTTACTGTACAAATTTTGGATTTTTATGTTTTAAAATTGGCTGTTTCACACAATGTTTTAACAATTGGCAGTAAATACTAAACAGATTCATAGAAATATAATGTGCACGTTCAGATGTAAGGATTGGCTATCGCTTCCCGTTGCCTGTACATGTGGTGGTAAATGTCCATTTGCTATACCATTATCAGGTGCCAGGCTGGGGTGGCACAGGCCACATTCGCAGAGTGTGGTGGGCTCAGGCAAGAGGCTAGTTCCAGCAGTGTAGTCAAAAGTCTAGTCCTAGGTCGAAAGCACAGAGTCCAACAGCTGGTGGTAACCTGGTCAGTACAGAATGAAAGGCGCAGTACAAAATGAAAGGTCAGGGGTTCCGAGAGTCACCTGTATGCAAGTTCCAGGGCTGGGCAAGGGCAGAGTCAGGGCTGGTCCAGGGAGTCGCAGGAAACAACGCTGGATCAAATGAGAGGGTCACAGAGTCAGAGGGGTGGCAACTTTTTGCTTCCATGCCTCATGGTCTTCCTTGGCTGGGCTTTATAGCTAGGTACTGGAGGGCTGGGCTTGCAGCCAGCTGCTTATCCTGTGGCTACTCCTCACCACTATCTGCAAGCAGCTAGCATCGGGCCAGGAGGCATGTGCTTTGCTGTTTCTCCTGTAGGCTTGTTCTTAGCTTCTGCCTGCAGAGCGCCAAGGGTGTGGGCGATGCTGGAGGGCTGGGACAATCAACTGGGTTTTACCTGTTGTTATTTCTGGGCTGGAGGTGGTGTCAGTGGCTCTGCCTCATCTGCTGGCTGTGGGTCCTTACGAGCCTGTGGCTCGTCAGCCTGCTTGCTGGTTTCTGGTTCAGGGCTGGCTACTCAGGGCTCCTCTTCTCCCAAGGAGCCCTCAATGCCACTGTGCACATGACAACCATAATGTGTGGAAGTAGCCCTAGAACTTGCCAGTTTTGCAAACTTAGCAGAGGCTGAGATAATTTCTTTCTGGAAAGGCACTGTTTAGATGTTAGTGTCCTGTTGCATATTTTTCAGGACTGTGTTCTATATGGGAAAACAGATTCTGCAATTAAGCTGTA
Organism: Eublepharis macularius; assembly: GCF_028583425.1. Taxonomy (NCBI): domain Eukaryota; kingdom Metazoa; phylum Chordata; class Lepidosauria; order Squamata; family Eublepharidae; genus Eublepharis; species Eublepharis macularius. The sequence goes on along the minus strand of NC_072791.1, from coordinate 168,325,418 downwards.
GCTCATAATTGCACCTTGGAGCAGCTACTTCAAGTGGGCATTTGATGTTGTCTTTTGTTATCTAGACACTTCATGCTACACTGCATTCTACATCTCTGTCTTTAAAATAGGATTTTGCATGTCAAATCTGTAGTGGTGTTGGTTGATGTTTTGCAGAAACAAAGAGCACAACTTTTCATACTGATGGTTATGAATATGAAATACATCCTGCTCTCTGGCAAATACTGAGCTAATGTTTTTGTGCCTTCATGAGTTTTTTTTCATGGAACTAGTGCTCAAGCTTTCTGCCTTCCATTAAAAAGTACATCTTGCTTTTCAGCAACAAAGAAATAGATATTAACCTTTATTTATTGGTGTGCTATTTCTGCTTTTCTACTGTTTCTTTAAGGAAAAAGAACATCTTCAAAGACTGGTTCAAAGACGAACAGGCCTGCTACTTACAAAATAGTGTGTGAGAGCCAATTGTGTAATGATTTGTTGCTGGACTGCAAATTGAAGGTGGATTGTTTGCTTGTTCTAGATTTCTCAGCACTGAGAGGTTGGCACACTTCCTCATTAAAGTGGTTTCATTTCAGAGGGAAAACTACTTGGTGTGCTTTGGTTCTGGTGCAGGCTATGCACTAGTTTTTAACAATAAGAACTTGATAAAAATGAAACCATAAATTCAGTTTCATTGCAACATCATGATGCTTAGGGCTCTGTACTTCATTCATAATGGTGCTTTACAGTGGTTCAGATACTGTATTTCCTGCCTGTGATATATATAAGTTGTTCTGTGTTAGCTGTTTTTGTAAAGGATATTGCATTGGATCAGAGGTTTCAGAATGTGAGGTGTGGATAGTTGTCAAGGGGAGAAGCATGAGAATATCTCTGTTCTTCCCCCAGTGTGGGCCTCTCTTGGGTTGAGAGGTGAAGTTGCTGGCCCACTCCCTCACCCCTCCCAGTCTGTGCAATGCTAGGTGAATTGTGCCATATCTGTGTGTTGACTTTTCAGATTGGGGTTTTCAGTGAAACAGAAGGAACTGGTTTTTTCCATGAATGGTTTGATGTCCTCAGAACTCATTTAGAGAGACCTGAAGGTGTATACTTGGCCAGTGGGTCTGTGCTCTTTTGTTTCTTTTGTGATCCACTCTCCCTGGGCCTGAAGGCAACAGCTTCCCACCAAATCACTTACATTATATGTTTTTGCCTCATTTAACTTTGGGGGTATGTGAAGGACAGTTTTCCAGCCTTACGGAAACTTCACTGTTGATGGAATCCGAAGATTTCTGCTTTAGACTGGTGAAATCTTTACTTTGATTACTACCAGCTTAATGTTTCCTTTCTGCTGCTGTTGCAGACCCTTCAGCAGATGGAGGAAGGGATGAGGTGAGAAATCAGTAGGCGTGGAAAGAATTGGTTTCTACCCCCACACTTCTGCCTTTGTGTTAAGTTGGCAAGTGCATTTCAAAATGCATTTGCCGTTTGCTGAGATAACATGTCGTTCCTCCCTTTAGGGCTATGCTTACAGAGTAAGGTTCACTATCAAAGATGGGCAGAACATGTAGTCAGCACTTACATATTTCACAAGGGCATAATGTATTGTGAAGGGTGTTTCAGTTAATTTTTTTTGGTGTAGAATGTTAAGTTTTTTTTAAGTTGCTGGGTCTGTAACTTAGAGCTGCTCTTGAGAAACCTCCCAGAATTATGCTTCCAGTTAGAGAGATGAAATATCCAGAGGTTTTTTTAGTGGGGGAAAAGAAATGTTGGAAAAGTTGAAATATATTTAATGCTTGTATTTCTTACTAAATCAAAACTCTTTTTACAGCATTAGCATAAATCATTTATAATTTAGCCTATAAAATTGTACTATGTGGCATATTTATGGAATGTACACACCTTAGTTTTCTACAAGCATAACTATAAATATACCTGTTACTACAGAGGAGAATTGCAAACTGCAGCACCTGTGCTACCTTTACTATATATCTTTTTGCCATTTGAGAGATAAGGAAAAATAAAAGTTAAAAATAGAGAAAACAAATTTTGTAGTAAAAAAAATTAATTTAATTTATTAGATTTATATTCCGCCCTCCCCACACCAGCAGGTTCAGGGCGGATTACAAAAGAAGTAGATTCATAAGTCACCACAGGAATATCAGCATATTTGGAGATCAAATTAAACTTTGTAGCATTAAAAGCTCTGAACTCTTCAGTAGTGTATTATCATGCATATGATAACATATTAACTGTGATCTAGGTTAGTCATATTTAAACAATAAACGTGTTTGAAAAACATCGACAGTATATGCAGGAATGATCATTCTCTAATACTGTAGATTATCTTACATAAAATTATTATACTACACATGTTGAAATGAGCACTTTCTCATCATTAAAAACATTTTGTTCATTTCCCCTGGGTTGAATGCTGAGATTAATTAGGGTGGGCAATTAAGGTGGGATCAGGGACTTTAACAAAATAGTGTTCTTTTGAATGCAGTAGGGAATCTAAAGTAGACATGGGCATGAATTGAAATACAAATAAAATTTTGTGACGATTCGTGTTTCACGAAACGTGTTTCATGGAGCCACCGTTTTCATGAAATTCACTACTTTTTGGGCCGATTCATTCAATTTGTGAATGATTCGTGATGCCAGACAGGCTGGTGCCGATCCATTGATTCCCCAGGCAACATAGGCCTGGGGAATATATAGGCTCGGAATGTCTGCAGACCTTTCGTTGCCATTGGAAACCCCAATCTTAGCCCACATAACCTTGATAAGGCAGCTCTCCCTGCCAACTGGAGAGCTTCCATTCTGCCCTATACAGCAAGGAGCAGGGGGGTTAATCCCCTCGGCAACTGAGAAGATGCGTCTTCTATAGCCATGGGAGCACCAATCTCATCTCTCCAAACCCTGTTAGGCAGGTCTGTCTGCCAACCAGAGACCTCCTGTTCTGCTCTATGTGAGCATTTCTTGTATAAGGCACAGCTCTCTGCCTCGAGCTTTTCAGTTCCAGTAGACAGAAGGAGAGGGAGGACCTATTGCTGGGATTTGGAGTGAGAGAGTGGAATTGGGAGTTTGGGCTGGATTTGCTCCTGCTTTAAAAGACACTGAAAAGCCTCTTTCTTATTTTCAACTTTTGGCCTTGCTGGGAAGGTTGGTGGGTGAGGATGCCTTCTTTCCTCCACCCCACCCAACCTCAGTCTCAGGGCATTGCCTGGCTCTGGGGCCTAGCTTGACTGAGGTAGCTTGCTGCGCCGAGATCCTCCTTCCCTTCAAAGTCCCCCTCCCCCCTCCCTTTTTTCCTTTAATTTTCTTTGCTTATATTCTTATTTAGAGCATTTGTTCTTGCTGGCTTGTTGGGTGAAGGTGGGTGGAGGAGAGCCTGCTGAAGTCTCCCTGCAAGTTTGGCATCTCTGGGTATGAAGGGAGCCATTAAAGTGCCCTGGGTTCTGACGAATCACAAAACAAACCATTTTGTGAAAGTTCGTAATTTGTGGTTTGTGGAATGCGACAAAACATGAAATGCTCGTTTTGGTTTTTTCCCATTTTATGTCCATCTCTAATCTAAAGCTGGATCTGTTATTTTGTGGCCTACTCTAGGAGTCTTAGGGCTTTCACTATACTATGCTTATATATTTGTAACTAGAACAAATTTTTTAAGATACCATAAATTGCTCGCTGTCATCCAAATGATACCAAAGTCAGTAGTACAGCTCCTGGACTTTTTGTAGCTTGGAAGCAGGGAGTGTGGCACAATGCATAAACACAGGTCATGCATTATGTAGCAGTTTAAACAGTGCTTTCTTGAAACAGTTCCCTGGAAGAGATCCAGTAGTTTACTCCCTGTGTTAGTAGCATACCCGCATCTTGTTCTTGGCTTTGTTTTCTATTGATCAGCAGGTGACAATTTACACAATGAAGGTTACTGAAACAGAGTTTCTTTCACAACAATTTATACAAAAGAAATTATTGTTCTAGAGCATATCTCTCATAAGTGGTGATGGGGCCTTTTTTACATATAACGCAGGCAAGAATTCAGTCATGTCTAATCATTTTTTCCTATTCTCACATCCAGAAAGTGTTATTGGAGAGACTTGTGGAAGTGTTGCTCTTGAGTGAGATACAACAGACCTCATTAGATAGCTTCTAAGGAGTTGATAAGGCACAGTTCAGACTTGAAGAGTGTTGCTATTTTGTGAGACTGAGATGAGTGGACGGTATGAATTTGATGCTTATGGCTTACAAAGTTATGATAACATTCCTTATGCACTGTATGATCCACCTTGGGTCTCAGAAAGGCAGAGTATAAATAAATAATAATTAATTTTAAAAGTATTCAGAGGTTAATTTTGTATCTTGCTGTGTATGTGGCTACATTTTCTTTAGACACAGAAAAAAATGTATATGTTCACTATGACTCTTTTGTGATGCATTGTGTAAATAAAATTGCTTGTATATGCCATAACTTAGATGCCATAGCTGATGTTAGGATGCTGTTGGTGCATACTCTGGTCCCATTTATATGGATGACTTTCAGTTGATAAGGCCTGATGAAGTAGACATTCTGATTAGAAGTGTGCAGGTTTTTTTGTCTGATAGTATGTATGCCAGGTTGGGTTGGTCAAGTGGGTCTGGAAGTTAAATGCCTCCCTGAGGGAAGGGTATAGTTCCAACTAATTTGAAAGAAGTGGTCATGAGACCTCACCAGAAGATGGCCCCCCTTGAACCCAAATGACTAGAATAATTTGTTGTGAATCTTCCTGAGCCAGATTTGGGAGCAGATTCCTCAGATGATCACCAAGAGGAGCCATTCTGAGGGATGATCAGGAGATTCAGGTGGTACCCAATGCCATTGGGCCCCCCCTCCAGACCCAGAGCCTCTTCCAAACCCAGGGCCTCTGGCTTCTGAGGCCTCAGTCAAAGGACTTACCCATGAAGGCTCAGCTCTAGGCAACACTACCAACATGGCCAGAATCTAGTCCTCTGCCTTGTAGGGCCTGCTCCTGGACTACCTGTCCCCCAAGTTCTCCCCCCATGCAGCGAGACTGAAAGAGACAGCAGGCCCATGAGAAGGCAATGCAGTGATGGAGAAAAGCCAGACGGGCAACGTGTCATCCAGCTATTGCACCAGATCACTGCCTAAGTGCACTTAGTGCTTCATAGGATTAGGGTTCAATCAAGCCTTGGGCAGATGAAGCCCAGGAACGAGTGGGGCCTCTTGCTCTCCAGGTTATTTAAACCCTGGAACCTTGCTGGTTCAACCAGTTCACAAGGCCACAGACCTTGCGTCTGAGCCAGCTTTATAACCTTGCCTGCTCCTGTGATCTAGACCCTGCTAGGTGATAACCAGCTGGTTAAGTCTTGGCTCTCAAGGAGATCATCATACCAGGAAGCCTGAGGCCAGAACAAAACTGTTGCTTGGTGGCCAACATTACATTCTTGTGTGAGGTGCTTGAGCAAATGGTGGTTAGCAATGCAGCTTCAGGAAATCTTGGAGGAGAAAGATATTCTAGTGCATTCTTGATTACGACTTGCATTTGGGAATGGATTACCTGATTATTTTCCTGGTACAGTGACAAGTTAGAGCACCTTAGGCCTCTCAGCATCTTTCAGCAACTAATGGAATGGGATACTTATTCAGCCTCTGTCCAGATAAGACTGAAGTGCAGTTGGTCAATGACAAACCCACTCAAGGGTTGAAGATCCATCTGTCCTGGAAGGGGTTGCACTCCCCCTGAAGGAGGAGGCTTGGAATATTTAAAGGATTTCCTGCTTTCATACTATATAGTGCACCAGCTAAGACCTTTCCAAGTCTGTGCCCCCTTCCTGCAGAGGTGGGTGGCAACCAGAGGCAGGCCTTTCCAGTGTCAGTGCCTTGCCTTTGGAATTCCCTCCCTCTCTAGACTCACCTGGTGCTTTCTTTACTTTCTTCTAGATTGTTCTATCTTCTATATTGGTGAATTTTATGATTTTATTGAAATGTTTTTAATGTGTCAGATGCTTCAAGTCATTTTCTAGAGGGGTGGCATATTGAATTTCTGTCTAATGTGTTAAAGAAGTTTAATTTGAATGATTTTAAAATCATAACAAAAATGCATTTCAGTTGATGTTTTTTTTTTAAAGGATTTTGTTGTTTAGGTGATGCCTAGATAAGGTTGCATGATTAGTGGGGAGGGGATCCGTTAAACCCAGTGTAGGTAGCTTCTGAAAAAGCATGTTTGGGATTACATTTTTAGTCAACCATAGTTAGTCATTAGAAAGTAATGTTGTGGGAGTGTGGTGTGCCTCCCCCCTTACATCTCAAAATTCGATTTTTTAAATATTTGGCGGCCAACATGACAAGTCCACAATTTTGTCAGCTTTGTCACTTATATAATTCTACAGAATGTATAAATCTGAATTGTTCAGGAGGACATTTTTATAAAGGAAATAGAGTTGTAGTAAAATGGAATGCTTTTACAAATGGGCAAAGGCTGTTCTTGAGGACACTGTTTATTAGATGCATTTCTTGTTTTTTATTGTGTTATCCAGTCTTATTACAATATTTATTATATGTCTTATACTATTCCTACAGTATTGCTAAATTTTGTAATCTACTGAATCTCAGTGAGAATGGCAGACTCTAGATTGTTAATTAATATGGCTGTTACCTGCTTACAGAAAATGTAGTTAACCGTATGCATTTTTGATGAATGAATGGATTAAATTTTCATATGACTACTTCTGGAAGCTTCCAGCTTCTTCTGGAGAGTTTCTGTGACATTGCAGAACTCACAGCTGGCATCTCCATATTTTCCATACCTGAAATAGAAATACCATTTTCCTACCATTTTAGAATTCAAGCATTATTAGCATGTTAATGTTAAACTAGTGCATATTCAGTAGGTTAGGATGTGCATATTTGTTCTTCACACATGTCAGTGCCAGATGGTGAAAAACTAGTTTGTGCTCACATCCCTGCTTCAGCATTTGTATAGCTTCGGGAGAGGGACATTTGTATAGCTATTTGTTTAGCTTCAGGGTAAGGGGTTGAAATGTCCCTCTCCACGCAGCAGGAGGGAGAGGGACATTTAAATCATGGATCAGCTGTTTGTCGGGGTTTCCACAAGCAGCTGAGTACTTTGAAGGGAAGGAGGATCTCAGCATGGCTTGCCACCGCTGAGATCCTCCTTCCCTTCAAAGTCTCCCCGTTCCAACTGGCTGGAGGGGGGAGGGGGGACTTTGAAGGGAAGGAGGCTCTCCGCTCGGCTTGCAAGCCCTGCCAAGAACCTCCTTCCCTTCAAAGTCCCCTCTGTTCCAACCGGCTGGAGGATGGAGGGCTGCGGCTGCGGCTGGGGAGTGGGGGGCTGAGGCTGGGGGTTGTGGGGTTTGGGGTGTTTAAAGGGCCTTGCCGCTTGCAAATGGCAGGTTACTTTAAACTATCAGCCGGCGGGTGGCAGGGGGGAATCCCCCCTGCCGGCTGATAGTTTAAAGGGACTTTTAATGGGCCAGCTAAGTGGGTTGGAGTGGGGGGGAGTGTGGGGTTGAGGGGTGTGGTGGGGGTGCTGGGGGAAAGCCCAGCCCCCTGAATCACTTCAGAATGCTCTGAATCTTTACAGAGCATTCCGAAGCGATTGAAATACCCGAATCCAAAGCAGCTTGCCACTTTGGGTTTTGGGTGTTTCCAAATGTTTTTCCGAAGTAGAAACCCGAATATTTTTGGGATGCACACCCCTATTGGATTGTAAAATCTAAGAGGGTGGCAAGTGATCCATCAGAGAGCTGCTGTAGCATAGTGGTTAGGTTGCAAATAAGCACTCTACTGGTTTGAATCCCACAACAGCCATAAACTCAGCAGGTGGCCTTGGGGAAGCCATTCCTCTGCCCCAACTGTTCAGCTATATTGTGGGGATAATAATAAGACTGACTTTATTCACTGCTCTAAGTGGAGCACTGATCTGTCTAGAAGATCAGTATATAAGTGCAGATTGTTGTTATTATTGTCCTTTCTGCAACCAATATTTTTTGGCAGCAAGACCTTGAGTACTGCTTGATTTATGATAAATATGTTCCCATACTTGGCTCAGGCAGTTGGCTGGATTCACACAGTCCATCTTCACAGTGAGTGTTCTGTGTGGGTGGATGGGGCTGAAATGAGAGAGTGAGCTATAGTGAAGTGGGGCATTGGCTCAGACAAACCTTTTACAAATAATGAAAAGGAAAAGGACATTAGAGAAAGGTACCAGGCACAGGGTTTTATGGAATCTAGTAATTAAGAAAGGTTGGTAGATTTTCTTATGCTAAGTCACTTACTCTGTCTCGCAGTTAGATGAATGTTTCTGGCTCTTTTGTTCTCATGCCCTGTATATGCAGTTCTAAAAGCAGGAATATTGATATAAGCTTCTAAAGAAAAAAAAATAGGTCATTGTATTTAGTAAAAGCTTTAGTTAGGCATTGCATCCGGGACAGGATTTATACTTTGTATATGACAAAGACAATCTTTCAGCAGTACTCGTGTGCTTGAGTAAATTAATGAACAGAAAACACATGGGTGATCTTACTTACATGATGTCTCTTCACTCTGATTTTTGTAATACTTTAAAATGACATTTACCTCCTAGAGTTTTGGCAGGGACGGAGCCTCTTCTGAGAGTCACCACAGTCCAAAATTGCTTTGTTCAGGCAGCTCCCATTGCAGCAGAGAATCCTTGGATAGCTTGTTCTTCCCGTATGGCCATTTAAAGTAATTTAAGCAGAGCTGGAGTAACTGGTTGAATCCAGTGATTCCCACTGAATTATGCTTTCCGCTGACAAAGCAACATTTTTAGTAAAAAGGAGTAGAAAGGATCCAACCCACTCTTTCCTATTTATAGAAACCAACTTTCGTTGGGCCACCTACAGGATTTAGCAGGGGGTTAGGGAACAATGTTGAGTTGGAACCGCTCCTCCTTGATCAGGCCGTTGTATAGGTTAGTGTTTGGGATTGATCTTTAACACCCTGTGTGAATTATTCTGTGGGGATATGTCAAAGTGCCATTCTTTCCCTCCAACTGTTTCTCAACAGCTTACTATAGATGGTTGCACTTGCCCAGGAGTGGGAGTGAAAGATCAGCAAGCTGACATCTGGCACTGTTTTTTATCTAGCACATTTTTATCCTGCCTTTCCTCCAAGGAAGTTGGAACAGTATGTATGGGTTCCCCTTCTCCATTTTATCTTCACAACAGCCTTGGAAAGTAGGTTAAACTGAGAGGGACTGACAGCCCCATGATCGCTGGGTGTGCTTCATGGTTGAGTAGAGATTTGAATCTGAACTCTCAGGTACTAATCTGAAAGTCAAACACTGCACCACACTGGCTGTTCTCTTTTACACTGGATCCAGGAACACTGCTCTGTATCTGAGAATAGGTCTGGGAGGCACTGTTGGGTGGGTAAACAAAATGAAGCTAAGTCCATCCAAAGTGTATATGATGTTGTTGACTCATCTTACTGTGAAACTCAGGTGCAAAAGAGTGAAAGATGCATCTTAATGCAGGTGGTGAGGATACAGTTCAGGCATACTTTAAGATACAGGCTGATTCCTGTATTGTGGTTGTGATAGTGGTGAAAAATGCCTTTTACATTTATTATGTTTGCCTTATCTGCAGAACAGAGATTTAGCAATATTCATGATTCTGTTTTTTATGCCTTGATTATTGTAGTACATGGTGCTGCCTTTGAAAAGTATTTGGAAACTTAATTCAGCAACCCATCTGTGGAGAAATGGTCTTGCAAGCTCCATTTCTGCCCACACATGAGTCTGGAAGTTCCACAGCCATCCAGGGTCTCCACCCAGCAAGGCCCCTAATCTTCAAACTCCTAGTATAACCTGCTTCTCTCAGACTGCCATCGAACTAGTCATTAAGAGATTATCTCCTACTGAAGAACTGTTGTTGTTGTTATTGTTGTTATTAATTCAACTTATTACCCAGCCTCCACGCAAGCAGGCTCAGGGTGTGTTACAGCACAGTGCAACTCTTAGTTGCAACTCTTAGTTGCACTGCTGCTTACAGGCTCTGCCTCAGTGTCATGTCATAGATTTTGCTCACACTAACACAGGAATGAACAAAAACTTGTACACTGTGGAGATGAAGGGATCAAAGAGCATCCCTTTCCTTTTGCTTCTCCTTGATAAGTGTGACTGAATAGGGCTTTTTGTGGTTTTGTAGATAGAAAGACTGGTTTACCAAAGTTACCAAACTATTAAGAAATGTAATGAAGAAATAACAAGCACAGACAGCATTTGCAAATCACATCAGAGTGAGCAAGAATCAACAAAGTGATTTAAACTCATTTCTCTTAAAGCAGTACATAACTTACAAGATGAAAAGTAAGGATAGGCTGTTTAATTCTTGTAGTTACCAGTATTCAGAAATGTCCCATCTTTCTCATTGAGTGAGGATTCCCCCTTTGTCAAGCTACCCATGATCATGGCTGCCACAGCAATGAGATTGTTCCACTTAAGGAGGCAAGGTGGGTAAGAGAGTTCAAAGAGTTAACTAATAAGGTTTTTTTTCCTTGTGGTTAGAAGTTTTGTAATTTTTGCACAGCCCACCTCTTGTGGGTTGTCTTCCTTTTCCTGTCCCAAGAAGATGATCTGTTCTTTTCCATTTGGACTCCCAAGCTCTGTGGCTTAGGTGCGACTTTTCTATCCTTAGTTCTTTTGAGCTAGGGCCGTATCTGCATGTCCATGAAGCTCAATGGCTCTTGTGCCAGGAGGTGAGTCACACCCAACCTGCTTTTTCCTTGGGTACCTGTGAGCTTGTAAAAAGATGTTTTGTAGCCTCTGAGCCTGTGAAGAGCATGGACTCGACTATTATCAACTTTGATGTAAACTTTGAGGTGTGAGAAACTTCGTCACACCACTGTGATAATTACTGAGTGACACAATCATGTAATATTTGAAAAAAATGCACTTGTTATCTATTGGTTTCTAGCAAAATTCTGTTGGTTTCTAGCAAAATTCAGTGTACTGTCTTTGTCCTTCTAATACCTAAATGACAATGCATCCAGTACGTACTAGGGAACATTTCCATTTTGTATGAATCTTACCTCCCATTGAGGCCTTTACAGAAGGCTTTGAGGTGCTAAATCTTTGCAAAATAACATAATTTGGCTAACCTATAAGACTTATGCACTAATATCTCCAGGCTTTTGAACTCCTTTTCTTAGGGAAGTTTGCTGATTCTTGTGTTTGATACCACAAATAGGCTGTGTTTTTATTTAGGGAAAACCATTGGCCTCCTATAACCTTGAAAATTTAGCTGACTTTTCTGTCAACTGATTTTATTATATGGCTAACGTTATGTGTTATCTGTAAATGTTGAATGATGCCCTAGATTATGATCAGTGGGATATGATTCTTTTTGCTATAGTGGGTGTGGTATATTGTATGTACCTAGAACCTGTGTTATACCTGCCTGCTCTGACAGAATTGTATTTTACTTCTGATGATATCATTCATATTAATTGCAGAGTCAGTCATTGTCAAGAACTTAGTGGCTTGGTGTCAAAACAATAGCAGAAATGTAGAATAACATGAATCCAAGAGGGATAGGTAGCTATGTTAGTCCATAGTAAATTCCAAAAATAACAGCTATGTAATGCCTTTTATTAAGATTAACCAGAACACCACAACATGGTGTGCAAGCTTTTAAGTTCTTCAGAATGTTTCATCATGTTCAAAAAGGAAGTCTTCCAGGCCACGATCTTAAGGCTCTTTGTTTGCGTCCTGTATAGGATGCTCTGCTGACTTCCGTGAGCTCAGGGTATGGCTAATATCATGCTGTCTCCTTTACCTTTTGAGAAGCATAAGCACTGTATGGAAGCCATCCAGTTGAAAACATAAAAACCAGTAGTTAATCAAATCTGTTGTAATGCCAAAAGGAACACACAGACCCCTTAAATCTTGTGAGCCAAGGAGATCATGGTATTCTTTACGTTAACAATAATGGAAATTCATTCTTACGTGGTGTACTTAAAGGCTGGGATCCTGCCTAGAATTTTCAGGTGCAAGGCGGGCTTTTTGCCAGCCACATTCTCCTGTGGGAGACCCCTAATCCCCCCAAACTATTTCTGAGGATTCTCCATTCCCCAGGAACAGCATTTCAGGGGTGTTTGGTGCTGCCATGGGAGAAGAGAAGCTGTAAACATGTCCCCTTCTCTTTGTTCCTGCAGACATTCTAGACGGAATCCAAGCCTGTGTGTCTTCTCAAGTTCTTTTTCCTCCAGTTTCCTCCAGTTATTCTCTCTTGGATAAATTCAGAAGTACATATAAGCAGTACAACTATAGATGATTGTGTGGACTGCTGTGTTTGACAAAATAGATCAAATCAAATTGGCATGCCACCTGTATGCATGCATGTGTGCACAGATCAGAAAGAGTTCTTTATCAGTCCTATCTTAACTGGTGGCTTCACTTTTTGTCTTTTCCAAAACCCTATCTGGTATAAAGAAACATAGATGTGGGTATATTTCAAGAAAACACAGGAGAGAAATGCAAATATATGTCAGAAATTCTGGGAATAATGAGCTGAGTTATTAAAAGTTGGAAAGTGCTGGGTATACATTTTAAAACCCAGTGTGCCAGGTACCAGTAAAGCAAGGAAGATAATATAAAGGCTCTAATTTCTTGATTTGAACTTCTGTACTGTGTGTGGACACAAACAAGGAGCCTTCAATTAGATTCAATCTATTGTGGTTTGAGCCAAATATTTTATTTCACAATGAGTATAGTAATTTATAATGTGTTCCTCCAGGTTCCAAGAACTGGTTTGGGGGTATGGGGAATGAAAAAGCCTTTTATAAAATTATTATTGTCCAGTGATTGATTTCCTTAAGTCCATTTTATTTAAGCCTACTTTTCATCTTAGTTTAAGAGCCATTGGAGAAATTGTTCAGGACCTCCAAGGTAACCCTTGGGAAAAATTGAAATCTTTAAGTATGCTGAGTAATTTAATCATAATAGTGAAGCTTTATAAATGAGCCAAGAGGTGCCTGGTAATTTGATTGCCAAGCCAAGATGCTTTCTGCATCAGTAATGTTGGAAATGGCTCCCCTTAATCTGCAGTCTGGTAGGTATATTTAAAGTGTTTTGATTCAGAATCAGCATTGCAAAGACAAGCAGAGAGAGAGTGAATGCTTGCAGTGCTCTGTTTTTAAGAGTCATTGTGATTTGTACCAAGTGATGCAGTCTTTCTAAAAATAAAATTGGGACAAGCTATTGAAAGTTGATTTAGACTGCAAATATGAAACTACAGAACTTCTATGTAAAATGTTTCAATTGTCATTATTTGTCTTTAACTGATGGGCATTGTTCTTACCTCTGTCACAGTGATCACATGGAAAACATTTCCGGTTATTTAATGAAATACACAAATCTTGTCACTGGCTGGCAATACCGGTAAGTCTGATTTTTATTTTCATTCTCTGTTTCATGTACTAACTTGATTAAATAAAACTGAATTAATTTTGTGAGTATAGAATTGTTTTAAAATGCTGGAAGTAAGAAACCTGAACTTATTTTTCCCAGTTTTAGGGGGAAATTGATAATGAGATTATCATTAATTGATAATGAAATTGATAAAAGCATAATTGTCAAGGCAGCAATCTTATTTTCACTTAATATCTTGGTTAGGTGAGCTGTACGTTTTTCACTTAACCAGAGAATTTAGTACCATTACATTGCAAAAAGACTGTGCAGGAGAAAACACAACTCTGAAAGGCATTTGAAAAGTCAGATCGCAGCAAACTGCATATATGAAGCATGCTTTGATTTTAGATTTATATTGTCTATACAATACTGTGGATCCCTGCTGAATGTTGCTGTTAGTACTGTGAGCTACCTGTCAGCATTGTATCAGTATTTCAGCTATCTTTTGTGCTCCATTTGGGGGATTTTGAAAATAAGGCTTGAAATAACTGTGTTTTCACAGGTCAAATGAAACTCTGAGGAAGCTCTGTTTGATCCTCTCTCTCCCACCCCACTTACATGCAGTCTTTCCTCCTACCCCAAAATCTTGGTGTCAGCCATGTTTGGCATAGGCTGGCAATACCCTTCTGTCTTACAGGCTTTTTGCATCTCATGTTTTGTCATAAACTAATCTTAGTCACTCCCTTTCCCCTTTGTGAGCAATACACTGAGTTCAAAGAACGGTGTTTCACATTTTATAAAATAATTGTTGATTGCTTTCATTCCATATTTATGTCCACATTCCATATTTATGTTTCTTGTTATTCTGCTTGTGAAAAAATAATACCATGAGAATATAAAATCACGACATTTTACCAACCTGTTAAATAACCCTAGCCTTTGGGGCCAGATGAATGTAAACGAGAATGAAAGCAAACAACTAGTATACAATTGTAGTAAAACATGGAGCTGGGTAGATCCATGTGATTTTTGTATGATATTTAGGTTGGGACTGGATGGTATTGGGAGTAGATCACATGGGCATTAAGGACTAAGCACCTCTGAGAATGTGCTGAAGGGAAAGCTTCTTTTCCTGTTTGGAGATTACAGAAGGCTTCTTGCTTGTTTGAAGGTTACAGAATTGTATGTGCACCATACCTTGTCCTCGGTCAGCTTACCTGTCTTTCATATCAAGACATAGCCTTGCAGTCTATGTTTACAATTCATATTTGGTCTTTGATCATATTTCCCACAAAATATATCCTCTCCCTGCCAAACATGGCTTTTCTGCACACATATGTAGATGTTTATAAAAACTGTATGGCTCTTAAAATGGCATTTTCCTCACAACTTTAGGTTTTTTGTCTTAAATAATGAAGCTGGCCTCCTGGAATATTTTGTGAATGAACAATCCAGAAACCAGAAGCCTAGAGGGACTTTACAGCTGGCTGGAGCTGTGATATCACCTAGTGATGAAGATTCTCATACTTTCACAGTGAATGCTGCTAGTGGAGAACAATACAAGCTGAGAGGTAGAATTTTATGATTCCTGCGCAGCAGTATGTTGTTTCCCCACTAGGGGGTAGTCCTGCCTTTGAGCTGACTGGCAGTTTGGAGTGCCATGTTTCACTCAGAGAAAAATTGCTGTGTTAGAACTGGAACAAGATGCCGTTTCTGTGTGTAGCATATTGATTTGTATTGTACTTCATTTTAATAAAAGGATAGATTAAAATTTGTTTTAAATTAATGTCCTTATACAAGAGATTTAGTCTTTGCTGATTGATAATTGTGTAAACAACAAACAACACAGAGCTGTTTGGAAAATATGTAATTTAGTGGGAAATAAAAATGATTGTTTTCCTAATATTTCAATAAACTATAAAATCTGGAAGGTTTTATCAAAAGGCAAACTGGAAAAGTGTGAGTAGTAAAAGATGTAAGTAATTCCAGTAAAACAAGATCTAACAAAGGTGCTTTGATAAACAAGATAGTTTATAGAACAATAAAGGAGCATATGCTGGAAATCCAGATTATAATCATTTGAGATGTATTCATGGAAAAACTGTTGTTTTGCCCCTGTTAGAAACATCTTGTCTTTCGCACACTGCTTGATTATGCAGGCTGAACAGATGCAGCAGTGAAAAAGCTCTTGTTCTTTGTTGCAGAAACAAAACAAGATAATTTATTTTGACCAAAATAGACTTATGTGGGCGTCTCTCAGTAATCAGATTCTTGCTTCCGAATGAATTTTTAATTGCAATTTACAATAAATCCAAGGATTCCCAAATAGTTCAGGACAAGTCAGTGGATCATGTGAAGGCTCAGGTGTGTTTAACTTCCTGTTGGGGGGCATAGAAGACTGCTTCAAACAAGATGATAAGTAGTAGGGTTCAGACCTTTCTCATTGAGGCTGGTTATTTTGTTCATGTGTGCACATTTCCGATAGCTGTGTTTGGACCTGTGTGATTATCCATTCTTCTCATCAGTGTACCATCACAGTTTGATGCTGGTTTCAAGTATCCCATTGCCCTGAGGCTTAGTTGAAATGATGGTCCTTGTACATTCACTTATTGTACAGATTCTCAAGGGAAGTGTCCTCAGAAGTTTTGGCTCTTCTCAGCCAAGGTTAGATTCATATTTTCCAGCTCAGTTCAGATTTAGCGACAAAAGCGCAGCAGTGTAGCTTGTATTTCTCTGTGTTGGAAGGAAGGAAAGAAAATGGCAGATTTTTTAAAGGGAGTGGGTATGAAAGTGCTGGTGGTGGAATTTAGAATGGAGAGTGCATCTGAGGGATGCCTCATTCAGCTGCTTTTCTTGCTCCCTCCTGTGGAAAATGCTGTGAGGAACTCATACATTCTCAATGGTTGTTGCGGATTTTCCGGGCTGTATAGCCGTGGTCTTGGCATTGTAGTTCCTGACGTTTCGCCAACAGCTGTGGCGAAACCTCTGAAGATGCCAGCCACAGCTGCTGGCGAAACGTCAGGAACTACAATGCCAAGACCACGGCTATACAGCCCAGAAAATCCACAACAACCATTGCTCTCTGGCCGTGAAAGCCTTCGACAATATATGATATATATTCTCCATCCCAACTGTAGTCGAATCACGGATTGTTTTTCCTGGGACCACTTCCTGTGTTCATCTTGTGGAAGTCAGTCTCTCTTTCAGGAGAGAAGAGTTTTCTTGTGAAGGCTTATGCTTGGACAAATAAAACAGCTTTTGTTCAAGTTATTGTCTCACACTACTACTTTTATCAGAACACTTTCCCCTTTTCACTTGCAATTTAATTTAAGTTCATATACATCCACACTGTCACCCATACATTGCTGGGGTGGCTTCAAATGTCCATTCATTCTGCATAGAGCAGTTGCCATTTCTGTTCTGGCAGTCTGACCTTGAGCGTCTTAGCTACTTTATGATTCTGTGGGGAGTTTGCCTATTTTTAAAGTTTGCCTATTTTTAAAGAAAAGGGACTATATACACAGGTATATGGATTGAGATGTACCTACATATTCAGCCCTGTTGAATATGGTATAATGGTTAGAGTGTCAGACTAGGATCTGGGAGACCCTGCTTCAAATTCCCACTCTGCAATGGAAGCTTGTTGGGTGGCCCTGATGTTACCCTAAATGGGGCGGGGGGAGGGAGTGTCTCATAAGTTGAGGGAATTAGCATTAAAAGAGACTCAGTGAGAGGGAGTAACTGGAGGATCTCTGTCAATATATACCAGGATCATTCCCTTAGAGAACTCTCAGGTAAACAGGCGGGTGTTCAACAGTAAAGGGTTCTTTATTAACAGAGCAAACACACAGAGAACGCACACAGCATACATGCAGAGCTAACTAGAAAACAGGGAGGAAATGGAAAGAGCAATTGGGATGGGGTGATATTTACCATTCCTGAAGGGAGAGAAGGTCCACAGAAATGGCAGTGAGGATGGCCATTGTCTCACGGAAGGGGAAGAGAAGGATCAGGCATAATCTGAGGGTGCGTGGATGGGTCCAGAACACACGATCACTGAGCATATGGCTGGGCAGTCTAGTTATAGTCCACAACTCACCCTGGAGCAAGACTGGTGTCTTGCCTCAAAAACAATGGCTTAATTGCTTGTATGGAGGTAGGACAATAAATTGGGAATGGTGTGATATGATTATCTTAGGCTGGATTACAGGTAAAATATTGCTTGATGACCCAGGATAGGGAGGCTTATCAAATCGGTTGAATAGCCTTGATTAGGTAAGTGGGAAAGGAAAGGTGGAGGGAGGTGATGATGGGATTAGGCAGGGAAGTGGCTCAGGAAGCTTCATTTACTCTTCTGCTCTCCGGGGCATGGGGGCCATTCAGTCAGGCATACTCTATGGCTCATGTCTTGCTAATTTTCCAGTCTTTAGGCCACCAGGCATCCATGCTGCCTTGCTGGACAGTGTCTGGAACTGCTAGCAATTGGGCTTAATGATATTCCTATTCATAAACTACCCTTCTAATATGAGAGAGGGGTCTGACTGCTAACATTGTGCCAGTCATACACTCTCAGCCTAACCTACCTCATAGGGTTATTGTGAGGAGAAATTGGAGGAGAGAATTAAGTAAGCTGGTTTGGGTCTCCATTGGGGAGAAAGGTGGGAGTATAAATAAGATAAATAAATCTTTACTCTTATAAAGTATATTTATGTATACATAAATGAGTACCTCAAGCTTCTGGAAGTTGCAAGACTCTTGTTCTGCTTCTTCAAAATGCAAAATGAGCTTAAGTTTTAATTAGCCTTGTCATTATTAGCTCTAGAAAAGGCCACCAGTATCATCTCTTTTTGTTGTGGCATTCAGAACCTCATAAGAACATGCTATGGATCTGAGAACTACTGCTGAAGGGGTGGAATTCTAATGTGTCTTGGGGTAAGATCCAGATGCCACATATTAAGTTCAGCCTATGTTTTATGCACATTCTTTTTTAATCTTTGCAGAACTTCAAAGAAATATTCAGATATTTGCCTTGCCTAGCTCTGTATCATCTTCTCTTTCTGCTTGTCTCTTTTCAGCTGCTGATGCTAAAGAACGGCAGCATTGGGTAAGCAGACTTCAGATATGTACACAGCACCATACCGAAGCAATTGGAAAGGTACTGTTCTCACTTCAGCAACACATACTCACTTATGCAGCAGTACTGCTTTAAACTGTTCATCATGTGCATAGCTTGATGGTTACAACTGTCCAAAAAGACTGGGCATCAAACAGAAATGACAACTGAGTTTTTAAAAAGCTGTATTTTATATGAAATGCTGAAAATTGAGGGGATGAACTTGTTACTATATTATTATTTATTTATAGTCTGCCTTTCACAGTGAGATCGAAGACAGATTACACAGTGCAAGTGAAATACGATATAATCAACTGTTAGGACATTCATTGAGCACAGTAAAATAATGAACAGTAGTTAGGATATTCAGTGAAACAATCGAGTATGATAGTAGAAAATTGGAAAATGAGCATAAAGCCAAGCACAGAGATGAAATCTTTCTGACACAAAGCATAACTAATTTATTTGGCACGTTTAGCAACACGGACACTCCCTAGTAAGCACATATCTACATCAGCAGTTAGTACCCAATAGCATAATCTATAGTCCCTGTCCCTACCAAGTCATCCCCTGAATCCTTTGGTGCACAGCCAAGAGTAATCTCCCAGACTTTCCATTATTCAGTAGACTTTAATAATTTTCCAGATAGTTAAATACTCATAAAAGTTTCCAGAGAGGGAGATTTTCTAACTTTCCTTGGTTAACTTGCTTCATGCGCAGTTACTGCTTTCTGAAGTTGAGAATGTTAAGTGTGAGTTCCTCTCTGCCAGCTTACTTCTAATCAAAACTTAATCGGTCTAGTTTTTGTGCAAACACAGATTAACTAGATTACAATATATTCAGCTTGTTGGCCGCAAGTGTTATTGCTTCAGTTAAATGTTCAGAAAAGATGGAAAGGACAACAAGCACATTTCTCTGAAACCACGTAGCTGCAGCTTGCAAAAAGTAGTCCTTAATGTGCTGTTTCAGGCACCTTCTACTTGTGCGTACATGGAAGGTTAGAAAAATAGAGAGGCACCTCCAGGTAAAGCTGAAGTAAGGGAAATCCACCCAACCAAAGGTATTAACAATATAGCAATATACAACCCTCCAATATCTCATAAACAAATAGTATCAGACTTCTCAATATCCAATATATGACTATTTATAGATGATAATCAATCCAAGTCATAAAGTGTCAAGTGTAAACATGGAATATCCAATCTTATATTCCAAGAATAAAGTGCTCACAACGTATCTATCAATATATGTAAGGTACATTCAGTCACTTTTGATACAATAAATATAGTCAGCTAATCGCAATACATGGCTGCAAATCAATGACCACCTCTATTAGAAATGTCTTAAATGATTTTTCATCTCTCTTGTAGGTATGCCAGTGTGCATATCTCAGAGAAGTAGATGTCATTGGTGGAAAACAAACAGGTAAATTGGATGGAATCCAGTTTTAATTCAATAATCCTGTATTGTATTTTTCTCTTTCACAAGTTGGATCATAACGGAAGCAAGGGCTCCCATGCCTCCTGCCCGACGAGCTGCCTGGTGTCTCGCTTTGCAGAGGCTCATTCTAGGGAGAATGAGTTCCATTTTATGGTTTTGTATGTGACAAAATGGGCCCTAGACATATATTGCAGGGAGAACTCTTACAGTGTGAATCAGCATGGCATTTTAGGTTGGGTATCTTGACACCAGAAGGACTTAAAAAAGAGCTGAATCTATCATGTTATATTTAGGTGGTATATTGGCTTGAATTGGTTCCCTGTGAAAAGGATGATGACTGCATGTACTATGCCTTTAAATCTCTATGAGCAGGTAATTGCATCAATTTTAAATAGGATTAGGATTGTGATGTGGCCTGGAATGTGGCTGTCATTTAACATTTGGTTTGCAGCTGTTTGCTGGATTGATGTTCGGATCTCCCTTGGTTGGAGTGAGCATGACATTTTGATGCATACATGGGTAATGCGGGTATAGTGCAATAGAGTATCCCATGAATTGGGTTTATAAAATGTTTTATTTTATCAGGTTACGTTTGGAATCACAGACATGCACTTGAGAAAGTAAAATTGCGAAATGAGTCAAGTTCCCTGGCAGCTCATCAAGCCTGGGGGCCCTTGCTTCCATTATGATCCGACTTGTGAAAGAGAAACATACAATACAGGATTATTGAATTAAAACTGGATTCCATCCAATTTACCTGTTTGTTTTCCACCAATGACATCTACTCCTTGGAGATTCACATCCCGGCATGCCTACAAGACAGATGAAAAATCATTTAAGACATTTCCAGTAGACGTGGTCATTGATCTGTGGCCATAAATTGTGATTAGTTGACTATATTTATTATATCAAAAGTGATTGAATGTACCGTAAACATATTTATTGTATTTATTGGTGTATTTATTGATGTTGTATTTGTAGATATGTTGTGAGCACTCTATTCTTGGAATATAAGATTGGATATTCCATTTTTGCACTTGACATTTTACTACTTGGATTAATTATCATCTATAAATAGTCATATATTGATTATTGAGTAGTTTTATACCATTTGTTTGTGAGATATTGGTTGTATATTGCTATATTGTGGATACCTTTGGTTGGGGGGATTTTCCTTATTTGTCTAGTTCATACACGGAAGGTGGCTTCAAGTATTGTCACCAAGATGGTATTGGTGTGACCTGGTGTTAATGCTAAACCAAAATTGTTGTAAAAATTCTAAGGCTTTGCAAGTGTTTTCACAACACATCTCAGGGAACTGACGTGTCTTCTCTATTTTCCATGGAGCATTGATAGAGCCATCCAATTTTTTACTACAGGAAAAATAAATATAAAAGAGAACAGTACACTTTCCCTGTTGAGTGAGGGAGAGTGAACAACCTTCCTGGAGCAGCCTTGATGGCTGCTAGTCCTGTGGCCAGAGGAATGCTTAACATATAGCCAAGTCTTGAATAAATTAACAGTGCTTTTTTCTGAATTCTTGGTTGCATCTTCCAATAGTATAGGTATTTATTAATGTGTGTGGGGTAAGAAAAGAGGGTCAAGGCTGAAGAACTGTTCTAGCATTTCCTAATCCATATGTTTGTTCACCAGAACAATCCTCCTCTGAAATCTCGCAGCTTCTCTCTTGCATCTCAAGGAAGTGGTTCTCCGGGAGTGCAGAGAAGGCCCAGCCAAAATGCAGCTTCTTTTTTTAATGTTGGCCATCACAAGTTGCCAGGCGGGAAGAAAATTCCTATCCTGCAGCCAGATCATTTAGCTGATGTAAGAGAGGTTAGTATAAATCAAAGCTTTTAGCAACTTCATTTTGTTTCGCAAGAATGGTTCACATCAGAGTGCATAATTTCCTTATACTATCTGGAAGTTTATATCCTAGCTTGATCTCATAAGATCTCAGAAGCTAAGCAGGATCAGCCTTGGTTTGTACTTTGATGAGAGATCTTGAAGGAAGTCCAGGGTTGCTATACAGAGACAGGCAATGGCAAACCACTTCTGTTCATCTCTTGCCTTGGAAATTTATGGGCTTGCCGTAAGTCACTTGTGACTTGATGGCATTTTACGTGTACACGTGAATCATCATTTTCACAAGTTATTTTGCTTCTAATTTCAACCCAGGATGAGATTAACAGACTCGCAAGCTTTCTGCTCTATCTTTTCTCCAAAGGCTTTGATAGAAAGTCATTGATAAAATATAGTATTGTTCTATCTACTTGGTAAACTGATATTTCTCTGCAACTATGAATTACATATTCTATCTTGCTATTGCTTCCCGATTGTAGAATGTAGATGAAGAATGAACAGAGTGGCCCAAAGGCCGAAAATGAAATCCAGTTCAACACAAACAGCCTTTTAGTGTAGAAATTGATATTACAACTGCTTAAATAAGTATATACAATATTAAAAGTCAATATTACAACCAGTTTCCATTTTATGAAGAATGGCAAGTAAAACAAATACTCATAGCCAACAACAATTCATGCTGTGTATATCATATCATCAGTCTTATTCTCCTGGTAGGTCAGAAGGTGCCAGAACACAAATTTCCTTTAATCATGAAGGCACTTCCCCTATCCCCAAAAGGGACTGCAACCCTTGAGGAAAGTCCATCCAAAACAGGCATGCAAGCCGGCTCCCTGTCAGGACAACAAAGCCACCCTGCTTTCCAGCGATTGCTTCAATTAGAAGCCTAATATGCCCTTTGCTTTCAGATGCAGTATCAATTTCTACTCTAAAAGGCTGTTTATGTTGAACTGGGACAAGCTAGTCTGTACTACTTAGAAGCAAGATTGTGGCATGTGCCTGTCTGTAAACTGGTTAAACATGTCTGTTATGACTCCTGTTTTCATTGGGACCGCAGTTTGTTAATGTTTATTGAGCCGGAAATACTGACTGTACAACCTTGAATACTTGAACCCTTTAGTAATAGTATACTTTTGCACTTTACAAAGACTTTATAATATATTTTGATATAAGAATGTTTACTGCGTGGTATTTATTTATGTGTTAACAGGTTTGCATAGTTAGTCATGGTTCACCTGTTGTTCTAGACTCTGATGGTTGCCTGCTGTGGTACTTATCACAGTAGTGATGGTGCACAGACTAACTTTTGTTTCCCACTGGGTCCTTCAGTAGTGCAAATACTCTGGTTCCAGAGTTTGCAGGGATATGACAAGGTTGTTTTCTAATGATACCTTTTGAGTTTGGAATGATCTGCGGTAGACCTTCTGTTACATAACACTTCTAATATTCAGTGCTTCTGATTTAGGCTTGATTTAAGCATGATGTTGGCTGAGGTATAAATACCCATGGGACTCAGCACTCGCATGTTTAAATGTGGCTACTGCCCACATAAAGCACCTACATGGCGCACACGCAGCTGTGTGTCATTAAAGTGTTTTATGTGGGTAGCACTCCACTTTAAATGAAATGCTGTATGAGTGCAAGGTCCTACAGGTTGCTGGTGTCATGTTTAAAGTAGGCCTTACGTTGAAAGGTTTGAGAGTCGCTATTTCTTCTTTTGCCCAAGGATTCTTCGGAGGTATAGTAAGTGATGAAAATAAAAATAAGGTCCAACAGTAGTAAGTATATTCTTGCCCATTGTGAATATCCATTCTTTTACCATGCAGCAGGTAACCTAGAATATCTTTTCCTTAACAAAAGAATGGCAGAGATAAAGAATCCCAATAAGCTAAGATTCATAAAAAGATGGCTGTGGGCTTTTATACCTATGACATCAAAAGGTTATTTTCTCCAATAATTGGAATGCGCAAAATGCACATTCCAGACAACCCTTTGAATTGCGACGACATTCACAGTTTCAAGTGCAGTTCTTTAACCAGCATGGAGAAAGAAATTTACTTTCATCTTTTACTTATTAGTTTCTTAATGTTTGCAGTGGATTAGAGTTGTGGTCTTCACGACAGCATTACAAGTAATGCAGATGCCACAGTGTACATTTCTTCCATTTGTACTGCTTTCTGCTTCTCCAAGTTCTACTCCAGGGAAATTTTTGTGATTGTTTGACAAACAGAAGTCAGACTTGCTTCCAGGCCTTGACAAAACTCTGTCTAGGCCAGCCCTGAGATGACCTGTATCTTTTTTACATCGTGTAGTATCAGCTTACATCAGACAGTCGTCATTTTGCAGTGTGTCTTAAATGACTAGTTCAATAATCAGGACAGACTATGGAAGAGCATTTATAATGTTTACTTCTGAGGTACAAAAAGGTATGATGACACAAGATACATCTTCCTTTAGAGAGCAGGTAACTTTAATGTAAAATATCTTAAAGAGGTTCATCCTTTTTTACAAACAGAAGTACTATACTATAATTTGGGTTGGCAAAAGCTGTACTTATTTTTCATGTTGTTGGTTATAGCTGTGAACAAACAATGAGTATCACTAATATTTGATGCAGACAGTATTTCCTGATCTCTTAACCATGGCTGGTACTGGGAGTATCCGTCTATCTTGCGTGCTCTGCTCTGCCTTCTCCCTCAGGTTCACATGTTCCTTTGCTCTTCACTTGCTTGAATTTCCCCACCCATCCCTTCCCAGCTCTATTTATAGTTGACTCAGTGCAGGTGTAATTCTAACTGTAGTTAATGCCGAAAAGGGAAGGGAGGGGGAAGAAGTCTCAAACAGGAGAACTGGATGAGCTTGCAGGCCTAAGAAGTGGCTTTGCTTCTGAACCAGGGTTAGGAGATCAGGAGGTGTTTTTTGCGTGCTGAGCTTAAGAAAGTGTAGGAAACTGCCAGATCAGTTTCAAGAACTTTAAAAAGTCCTCATCCTTTGTAACATTATGATACTAAGGCAAGAGCCTTTAAGAATTATCTTTATAAACGCAAGCTGAGAGAAATCCCAGAAGACTGAGCAAGAGGTAAATGTGTTGGCGCCTGTCCTCAAAAAGGGAGAAAACTAAGACCCCAAATACTGCAGTCTAGTTGACTTCTCTTGAACTTCTGGAATAAATGGCCGTATGGAGGGGGGAACGGGGCTTGCCTGAACTATTTTGAAGACTTTGCTGGATCTGCTGTTATGCACCAAACTATATTCAATTTGCCTTTGTTTCCTTTTGAATAGAATTAGACAGCCAGTTTCTTCCATTACATAGTGTCTGGAAGGTGCCCTGCACTGGAAATCAACAGGAAAGAAGAGATTCAAGAGCAGTGAGCTGTACATGCTTTTGAATAAGCAATAAAAATGTAGTTCTCTGATCCTACCAAACATCTGACCAAATAATCTGAGATGCACTACAATAAATAAAACAGTTTCATTTAATATTCTGTATGCTTTGGGTGCTTGGAAAGTTTATGTAATTGCAAGTTTTGGATAAATAACCCGGGGTACTCCTTGTGCAAGATTACACACAGTGACTTTGGAAAACAAGGATTTTTAGGTAAATGAGAATCCCACTGAAGGTTGAGCTAACTAGGTTTCAGTCTTCTGTGAAATTCATGGGGTTTTTTTTGCTTGTTAGATGATGTCTCGAGCTGAAGGACAACAGAGAGACTTGATAAGAAGCATAGAATGCCTTCCTGCCTCTGGTCACCTTTCTTCCTTAGACCAAGACTTGCTGATGCTCAAGGCAACCTCTATGGCAACAATGAACTGCTTAAACGATTGCTTCCACATTCTCCAGATACAGCATGCCTCACAGCAGAAGGGATCCTTACCTAGTGGTGGGTGATAGATTACTCTATTGCTCTCCTGTAACAGAAGAGGGAAAAAGTCAAATCAGTGTGTTCAGTTTTTACTGATGAGTCTAACTTTGATTTACCTTTCTTCAGTAGAGGCTGCCTTCATGATGGAAATTACGTTAAATGAGCTTGGTTTAGCCAACAATATTGGTTTTTGCATGGATTTGTTTTCACACCGAATTTATCAATGTACATACTCTGCCCATTGAAAAATCCTGGGTTAAAACTGATAACAAATTTGCCAAGTCAAGGAAGCAAGGGTCTTAATCTTCTTTGGCTTTCTTGTATTGAAAGTTTTTCCTGATCAGTACAACACTTAATATCATAAACGTGTATTCCAAAGGATGTCAAGTCACATGAGAAATTAACATACAAATAAAAGCATCATGACTAAATGGGAAAATACAATATTAAAGTACTAATAGTTAAATAATAATTTTGCAATAAATGATATGGGGAAATTGTTGCCTGTTAAAATTAATTTAAATTACAGTCAAAGTTTTGCTTAACATTGGATTATCTAGAATGCTCAGTTAGCAGGCATCACGCAGCAGGCAAGATCTTCTCAGCCACCATGCCCTTGCATTGTCTGACATGCTCCCACCTCCTCCTGCCCTGCCAACCTACCTGATACCTCCAGCCGTTGCTGAGCGTCTGATAGCCAGTGCCACCAGGCAACATATTCTATTCAGGCACTTTCTTCTCTCTCCGCCTTCCTTGGTTTGTTTAAATGGAATTGGGCTTCCAAGTTCAGATGAGACTAACCAATACAATGTGCTAGAATTTAATTACTTCTCTGAAGCATTATAGGGTTTTCTTGGTGACATTTCTTTATCTGGTGGATGAGGGGGCAGGAATAGGAGACATTCTGTAACTGACAAAAATGGCTCAGTTGCATAATCTTGTTTCAGTTCCCAAAAGCATATAGGAATCTTAATGTGTGATCTTCTGATGCTGAGTTTGGATTTGTATGAATGAAGCACACTGTATCCTTCAACCACATGGGTGACAAGTGATTTGTAGTTTGTAGGAAAAAACATGGGGTGGGCCCATTTGATTCCTATTCAAAACTAGGCTCCAGTGATCAGCAGTTGAGAAACAAATAACTAGTGATAATTGGTAAGCTATTTCTTAACTGCCAAAAGAAGTCATATGTGAATAGACAGTCAGGATTAAGATGACAACTGATAGATGTCAGTCAAGCTCAGTACAATGGCCTGGTTGTGGCCTTGCCCAGACTACATTCAAGGCTTGCTGCTATTAACATAAGAAGAGATTCTTTAAAAACTTCTGTGCAGCAGAAATTGGTAGTGTAAAATAGTCTGCCTCATGCATTCTCCTCCGTGCATTCTGCTAATTTCTGGGGCTAGTATGGAAAATCTCAAATGTCTCTTATAACTAACTTGAAAATTAATTGAAAGGCTTTTTTGTCACTAAGTGAAGAGGAACTCTTTTCCAGCATAAATCCTCCTTGAAAGATAAGCTAATATCAGCACTGGGAGGTTCTCATATTCCCTTCTCTGTACAGTTGTTCGTCTTCATGAAAATAGTTCTCTTACAGAGACGGTTTCACTTAATTTGTATTTACTGTACACACCTGAATTTGTCTCTTCTTAAGGAGTTCTTAATGTGTCTGGCTTTATGTGAGTAAAAACAGTTAAACCAATTTTTGACTCTTACTGAAGCAATAATCTTCTGCATATAAATTACTTGCCATTTCAGTATATTGTATAAATAGGTAAAAAGTTTAAATGTCTTTAAAATAATTCCAAGCTTTGATATTCTCACTTTGCTGAGGTTTGCCTGCACTTTAGTAATAGGAAATAAAAGTCTCTGGAGAGCTGCCATTTGAACTTCCTTGTACAGACTAAGAGCTAAGCTTAGAATCTCACCCTGTAGGCAGAAGATGCCAAGTTATCAGTAATGTTTATGTTCCAGCCTGACTGTTCCTTTATTCAAGCTTGCATGTGTGTGTCTTTTAATAGGGCTTTATTAGAGTCAACATGCACTAGCCTTCCAGAATAGAATGGAACATTTTCATTATTGATGGGGAATTGTATCCATTCTGATAGACTAGCTTGGTGGGGGGAGGGTAATTGGAGACATCTGAATCATTAAATGAATGCATGTCTATTTTCCAAATGCTGCTCCCTTTTACTTTCGAGAAACTTTTTATTCAGCAATACACACCATATTTTCAGCTGTGCAAAAACTCATACTTCATTCCTCCCTCACCCCAGCAAAACTTGTTGTTGTTCCTAGATCCTTAATGAAATTCGAGGCTTCCCCCCCCCCCTCCCCTTTAATGGTATTGCTAGAAGTAGGTGCAGCAACCTGACTGAGTGGATTACATAACCATCCAGTCTTACTGGGTTCTGTATTTGGTGTCTAATTACACCTTTCATAACACCATCTCCTTCTCCTCCAGAGCAAGGTGGTACATGTCATCACTGCCCAATCACAGGTCTCATTCTCATGATCAGGCAAGGTGTTGTTCTCCGTCACACCACCTTTTTGTTGTGGCTGATCAAGCTGAGTTGCTTTTAGCCTTTTGTGGGGGAAGGGGGGGGATGACTGTTAAATGCCAGTCATCTTTTTAAAAAAACAAACAAAACAATCTGAACTCCTTGAATATGAGCAAATTTCAGCGTAAACACTCTTTTGCTTCAGGGACAACAATCAGCTGGTTGGAACCAAAGATCTCCCTGCCAAACCACTTCAAAAATGGAGCAGATGAAAATTTCACAACAGAGCAAATCAAGTCATCATCTGTCAGAGAGGAGCAGCCTGTTTCAGGTTCCAGCCCACTCACCACGGTAAGGCTGTGTGAAAGCCCCACTTGTGTGGCTGCATGGGTTTTTGCCTCTTTGTTAGGGTAGAGAATCATGGTCTCAGTGCTTAAAACTTTAAACATAAATAATAGAATAACAGTATGGGTATTTCCTATCTTGTCATAAACATAGTTCTCAAATTAACAGTTGTAAAAGGGAATTGTAAACAAAGCAAGAAGTAAAATTGATTCAATGGCTAATACAAGCTGAATGAATGCCGTTAAATTGGGTTGCAATCAGTTTGCGGGTTAATAGTGAAACTACCCAGTATGTGCATCAAAATTTATCTGGGGAAAAAAAGGAAAGGGAAATGGAGCAAATATTTCGAACTAGTTTTTATCACAAAATCTAGGTAAAAGACTTGCTCTTTAAACTTATTAGCAGGTGAAAGTGCTAATGGGACGTAACCACTCCTTTGATAGTAGTTATGTCTAAAAAGTTGAGGGAAGCACAGATTGTGAAAGTTTTATAAACAAATAAATGCGGTTAAGTCTCTGATATATGAGAATATTTGTCACATGAATGATGCATGGGAGCAGTCCCTATGAATGAATATTGCAGCAGGGAAATGCACATTCAATCATTGCCTTTTATCTTGTTGTCAGACTGCATGTTGCTTCCATTTTTGCTTTTTAAATTGGAAGCTGAAAGTTGAGATTTCATAGTAGCATAGATATTTTTCCTTGAATAAATTTGTTCCAGATTTTAAAATTCTAGTTAGGCAAATGGAATGCCTAAATTCTAGTTAGGCAAATGGAATTAGTTTAAAGCTGCCTGAACGATTATTGAATTGTATTCAAAGACTAACATCACCTAGAGAGAGGCAGGATCCTGTGGCACCCAAGCATTCCTAGCTGCCAAATGATGAGTGTATAGAACAGAGAAAAGAACCGCCTGGGATCAGGATATAGTGACCCACAAACAGAAAGCAGAAGGTTCCCAGATGGGCTGCACCTTGGTGGAAGTGGGCAGTGTTTTTGTGCTCAAATGTCTTCTACGTACCCTGCCAGTTAAAGACTGCATACAGACTCGTGCATCTGATGCATTTTCTTGAATTTTATGTTTTAGATATATTTCAGAACTTCATTAATTATAAACAGTTTTAAAGCTTTTTAAAAATAACCTTGGGAACAAATAAAAATACAAATAAAGATGTAGAAGAATTATTTGATGAAACCAGATAACTTGGTTTAGTCTGACATAAATCTTGTTTATTGAATGGCATCTGTTTCATAGCCATCTGCCTCATTTTCTTCGCTCCCTCTTCCTTGCTTTGTCTTCCATTATCATGTATTTGTTCTTTGACTGAGTAGTGCCCTGGATTTCTGCACTATAGTATAAATAGACTGTTCTTTTAACTCTACTGTGTGATGGAAGCCCACCATAGTTTCATGTTACGGGAGCACAACAGGCTCTAGTGGTGGCTGTATACACTCTAGATCATTTTCTTCATCTTTTAAAGTATTAAGGGCCCTGTAGGACAATGTATGATGGCTGCCAATTCAGTTTTCAAGTGGCCAGGACAGACATTTTGGACAACAGACCAGTTTTAAAAGTTAGTAACAGAGCAAGGGATTGTTTGGCACTCAGCTGCTTGTTCCAAGGCAGTTTGCTACTTCAGATCATACAATTTATATGACCAGTTTCACACAGCATAGTGGGTTGGATTCTGTGTAAGGATCATGGATTGCCTACTTCTTCCCCCAGCAGTCATTTCTAATCCCAGTAAAATTGATTCTCACCATCCACATGGAGTAAATAGCCTTGTAGGTCAAGAGGCTGCAGTGAAGAGGGGGCAAAATTGCTCCATTTTTCCTCTTCCATCAGTGGCGCTACACTGGTAGAAGAGGCAGCAGAGGCAGTTTTGTCCCTTTCTCCCACCCCCGCTGAAGCCTCCTGACCTGGACCCTCTCCATGTGTCTGTGGTCTCCTGGAAACAACTTTCCCTGGGCTGGAAATGGCTGCTGGAGGAATGGGAAACTGGGGAAGATCCAAAATTGTTGGCATTTTCCGTTGACTGATCAAAGGATCCATGTCAGAAAGTGTGCCACGAAAAGCCTTTGGCTGACTAAGTCTAGCTGACCCAAACAGGTGACACCAAGCGATGTGTTACAGGTTGAAATATGCAAAACCAGAAGTCCAGGATCACTAGGTAATCTGAAGTGCAGGAAGGTTTCTCATTTCGTAGCCTAATATGATGATGAGTTAGAAAGTGAGCATGCAAATGCTGGTTGGTGGCTTAGAGAAAGCAAGGAATAGAAATTATTCTTTTATGTTTCCTTGGGTCTGTGGATCAGGGCATCTATACAATAACCATTAATATATACCCCATTCACTACATAACTAAGGCCAAAGCCTTATAGAGCATGGAGGGAAACCTTGAGGGGGGGGGCGTATCTTGTGTTGAATGTCCTTGATTTTGAAGTGGTGCTGCCTCTCCTGTCCAAATAATATCACGGGTGCAAAAGACTTCCAAAATAGTTCCAAATTGTTTTTAGTAGACGTCCTCATTGCTGCGTGGCTTTTGAAGTTTGACTTGTGTATCTTGACCATCAGTCTGCCTTCTCCTAATTTAGGTTAGGGATGGTAAGATACACTATTGAATATCCTATGTGTCATAGGTGTTAATATACCCTTGAATTTACCAAGCCAGGCCATATTGCTTCATTGTTACTCTTGGTCTAGAGCATCAATTTACTTAGGAGAAGTAGCAGTTCCTTCATGATGAATAGCTTGCTAGCCTTGCAAGGCAGATACTGTGTGTCATATAGATACTGTTAAACCTATTGATTTTTGTCTCCAGTCTCTACTTTTCCACAAAGCAGATATATTAGCGAGATACCCCTCAATAAGGAGCTGTTATTGTGCCATTTAAGCAGCAATGCCATATAACTCAAGGCAGGTGGATTAATATCAGAACTGTGCTAGTTTCCAGTGTCTGTTTAATTCTTGGAACCAGATGTATGAAACCAATACATCGGATGAGGAAGGTCTAGAGTGTCATATGTAGGAGTGTATACTTCTTGAGACCTGCAAAAGCACTGCAAGTAAATTTCCAAATGCTACTTCTTATACATTCACTGTTGGTTCATCTGTAATGCCTTTTGGTGCTTTGTAAATGAATCCTGCACCCCTCCCCAATGAAGCTAACTTTTATTTTTAGTTTGAAAAGAAATTGCAAACCATAGTTTACCAGTTTGAATGTATGGACAAACTCTGGTTTGTGTTAAATGAGAAGTCAGTAATTGCAGGCATATATGCAAGCAAAGGGCTTGCTCATGCAGCACCAAACCCAGTGCCAATTGTTAATCCATGTATTTTATCAATTTGGAAATCTGAGATACAGAGAATGGCTTCAAAGAGTCGTAGAGGTGAAATCTCATCTATACAGCATTAAAGAAAGATACTAATGTCTGTTTTAGCTGAGCACCATCTGCTGTATGTGTCTGTGCTGCTTATTAGCAGAGAGTTCCTGTAGCATAGTGGTTAAGTGACTGGGCTATGAGTCAACACTCTGCTAGTTTGACTCCCACTATTGAACTCTGCAGGTGGCCTTGGGTAAGCCATTCCTCTCACCTCAGGTCCCCAGCTGTATTGTGCGGGTAATAGTAACTGACTTTGTTCACTACTCTGAATGTGGCACTAATCTGTCAAGAAGGGCAGTATATAAGCATATTGTTGTTGTTTTTGTTGTTATTAATAATAGAAGGGAAGACCTACTTCACATTTCAGAACAAAACCAAGTATCTTTTAGAGTCCTACAGAGTTTCTCTGTCCAGATGTCATGCAAATCTGTAGTTTAATTAAAATTACTATAGTTAGTGTGAGTAACTGATCATTGTTAACTGTAGTTTAAGCATCCGTCAAACTAGGATTTGATACCATGGCTTGATGATGGTTTATGAACCACGGTTAATCTTGATTCAGGCCAGGATACCAGCCATGTGTTAGTATGGGAGATGTGGGAAGGAAGAATGAGGGTCATGAAACCAGTATTTATTGAGGTAAATCAGGATTTGAATCATTGCCTACCAGTTGAAGTAACCATAGCTAAAATAAACGTGCTTATCATGATATGTGTGAACCAAGCTGTAGTTCCTTCTTTCATCAAATTTTCAGGAGGAAGCTGATATATCTGTGCAGCCTGTATGCACAGTAGATGTGCTCTTCATTTCCAACTCTATCAATTATCGTGTGGGTGTTAATTTCACTTTAAGTTGAAATTATTATTAAGCCTTGCTATTAAGTGGCTTGCTTGCTATCATATACATGGAGGGAGGGCAAGAAGGACTTTGGTACACCTCTGTTGGGCCTGGATCCAGCTCTACTGTTGAAGAGCATTTATATCTTGAGTGCATTTTGAGTTGAGTTTGGGTTGAAAAGCTATATATAAACTCAATAACCAAATAAATAATAATTTCCCAGGTAGGATTTATTTGTTGGGGCATTTGATGCATGTGTAAGCAACTGAGAAAAAAGGTAAGACTTACAAGAGCAAAATACGAGTCATTTAAATGTTACTGACTTCTTGAACTTTATGCTAGGAGCCAGAGGAAATAAACCCAGACGAAGAAGTGGAAGATACCTGTGATAATAAAGAGGATGACCTTGGTGCTGTGGAAGAACAGCGCAGTGTTATTTTGCATCTCCTGTCTCAGCTCAAGCTGGGCATGGATTTAACAAGAGTAAGTGGTTAAACCAACGACCTTTCTGAAACAGATGGGCTTCCATAATGGAGGCTGACCAGCCGTAGCTGGTTTTGTCATGGCAGAATTTCAGGTATTAGCCATCATATCAGCAAAAGGTTCCAAAGATTCCAGCTTCCTTGTTGTACATACAGACTGGACTATTTGCCAGCATTTTGAATATACTACATGTCTCTTGCTTTTTATTATACCACTTCTTTACCATTTCTTTATGTATTTGTTCTGACATACAAAGAAATGAAGCCAATTTCACACTTGTTAAATAGCAGCAGTGATAACATGTATTGAATAATCAGAATTGTAAATTGTTGCACATTTTGCTGAGTTGGAGGGTAATATGCCTTCATCAGCCGTTGTTGATTCATTTGATGAGGGAAACCTAAATTCCCGCAGGGGTGGGGGGGGCAGTGGAAACCAGCTCAGAGCTCCTGGGAACTGTTTCTGATTTTTTTTACTGCTCTATTCTTAACATGTGAATGGACCAATGTGTATAGCTCTCCCTCACATGCTTTCTCTATGGCACTTTATTCTGTTTTACTGAAATACATTTGAAGCACTCTGAAACTTGAAAACACTGTATAAAATGCTAAGTATCTTACGTTATTACCACTAACGCACATGATATCTGGGTTCTGTTGTTCCATCTTTGTAACACACACACCCTTCTGTTCTCCTCAACATTTTTTCCTAGCCTCTCATTGTTACCTATGTTTGGAGGCAAGCCATGCTAATTATTTTTTTCTTTTTATAGTAACTGTCTCCCAGCCTCAGCTTTTCCCATTATAAAAGTAATGTGGCTACCCCACAAAAGGTTGCACTGTAAAAGTGCTTATCAAAATTAGAAAATCTGGAGATAATTGAGTAATAGCTTAAACCGGTGATAATTGAGTAATAGCTTTGAATATAGTAGTGGTATCTGTTTAGAAGAACCTTGGAGGTTTCAATCATTGATGATTTGACTGGTGTTTATGTTGCTGGAATTAGCAGATAATGGATTAGATCCCAACTAAATTTTCCATCAGCAGAATGGAACTTCCCTGCCTCCCCATTCCTGCTGCAGCCCACTGATTTACATTAAATGTTGCTCCTGGGGAATAGGGCACCCTCAGGGGAAACATGATGGGAATCTGCTGGAGGAAGGGAGAATTGGTGGAAATTGTCCATTTAGTCTAATACACACAATTTAGTTTTAATACACACGCTGTAAGTTTTATAGATGAATAATATTATTTCTCCTTTAATTTCAGGTCGTTCTTCCTACTTTTATTTTAGAAAAACGCTCTTTGCTAGAAATGTATGCAGATTTCATGTCCCACCCGGACCTCTTTCTTGCGATTGCAAGTGGCTCTAGCCCCGAGGAGAGGATGATCCGTTTTGTTGAGTATTACCTCACTTCCTTTCATGAAGGCCGGAAAGGGGCGATTGCAAAAAAGCCCTACAATCCCATCATTGGCGAGACATTTCACTGCTCGTGGAAAATGGCTAAGAACCAAGTGCCATCTGACACAAATAGTAACTCTTCATCTCATTCCCTGTCTGAGCAAGTGACTGTTTCAGAAGAGTTACGGGGCCAAGCAGAGTCGGACTGTTACACAGTCAGATTTGTAGCAGAACAAGTGTCCCACCATCCTCCAGTCTCAGGGTTTTATGCTGAATGTGCAGAGAGAAAAATGTGTGTTAATGCTCATGTGTGGACAAAAAGTAAATTCCTGGGAATGTCAATAGGAGTGACAATGGTTGGTGAAGGTAAGTGGAGAATGTTGCAGTCGAGCACCTCTCATTTTTGCAGTGTATGAACTGGAAATTCATGCTTGCCTAGTATGAAAGTTCTGGATCCATTGTCTTTGTCCAAACAATTCAGCTTAATTTCAGGTTTAATCAAACTTGTCCTAACTTTTTAAAGTCTAGTTCCTTTTTAGAGCATCTAGAACTACCAATGAGCTGCTCCAAAAATACTTTGGAAAGTTATGCAATCCTGGTGTTTTCCACTTCTGAGCTAGTGGAAGATTGTACATGGGAGTAACTTTTGCAGAGGGCTTTGTTGACATGATGAGGGGACATGATGTTAGGTGTTGTCACTTTTTATTTTTTCCTTAAACACTTCTGTTAATTTTGGACAGTAATTATAGTATCCCAGGTATACAATTTTCTCTTTTAACTATGCATATCTGTAACAGTATCTCTGCAGAAAACTAAAATATTTTAATGTAATATTAAAAACTAGATTTAGTTTATGTCTTGTACAGAGGAGATATTTCTGTGATACTAGGTTGTGTGGCTGTGCATATATGAGTTGGGCTAATATGAAGTTAATAAAAGTACAAATAAGAGAGCAGAGTTTTGAAAAGGAAAGAATGTGTATGGGGTGGGGTAAAACGGCATTAAAAAAACTGAACTATTTTGTGTCTGAAGAAACCTGGTGGAGGTTGAACCTAATTAATTTTATTGCTAAAGTTAAAAACTCAGGGAAAGTCACCTCTTTGCAGTAATTGGTGGTTATCCTTATAGGAACATTCCCTTTATTTAATTAAAATTCTTCTGGCAGTCTGAAGAAGGGGTGATTGTTTAGACTATAATCTGTTAGTTGTTGGGAATACAAAGTTGGGTAATCTGTCAAAAGTTTTAGCTCTGTGTGTGTGCGTGCGCACGCGCGCACGCATGCGCGCACATTTCCAAAATAAAAACTTTTGTCCGTTTGGGAGCAATACTGCATTAAGAAAGTTGCTACTTTGATAGTTCAAGTTTAGCTTGCTAAGCAGCAACAATATGAAGGAGCATGTGTTTTCCCAGCTAGGATGCAAAGCTATCAAACCACATCAGAATCTGAAGCAGAACATGCAGTTTTTGTAATGTCTTCCTACAATTTATTGAAATCTTAAATGTATTTGGTTGTTTTACAGTATTGTGGTCTTAAATAAATTATATGAATTTAAATGCAGGCTTGCAGGAGTAACAGATACTGTTTTGTATCCTGCCTTAATAATGATACTGAAATATATGATGAGATTTAGTCATTCTTCTTGTCTTCTGCCATCCTTTAATAAGTGCTGTGTTTCTAAGATTTACCCTCCACCACTCCTGTTTGTGTTCTTGTGGGTTTGATACTAATCTTTCTCTGTTTGACAGGTATTTTAAGCCTCTTGGAACATGGAGAGGAATACACATTTTCTCTGCCTTGTGCATATGCTCGGTCGATTCTGACTGTTCCTTGGGTAGAACTAGGAGGAAAAGTCAATGTCAATTGTGCAAAAACAGGATATTCTGCAAGTATTACTTTCCATACCAAACCATTCTATGGTGGCAAGCTTCACCGGTAGGTGTTTCTTTTTTCGTACTTCTGAAGCAGTGAAACTTCCTTATTTGGATAACTTGTTTCTCTGTATAGCTTTTTGAGATAGGTACTGGAACTGGAATACTGCATTGTTTTGATTTTGTAGTTGAACTAAGCAAGTAGAAAAATGTTTTTGTAACTCCTTATGGAAATCTGTGCACAACACCTCAAATATAAGTTAAGTGTTTGTTAAAATGACTTTGATTATGCATAGGAAATACTTTTTGAGTCTAAAATCTTGGTTACTTGGGGAAAAAATCTCTCATTTCCAAAAGCAAATTCCAGTTAAAGGGGAAAGAAAACAAATGGTATTGTGAAGTTTTCCTCTTGGAACACAATAATGTGCATAAGGTAGATTACACAGAGTAAATCAATATCTCTCTACCTCATACTGCTTCTTAACTTACTAGTTTTAAGTAGACTACTAAAATATAAAAACTAGACCACATTTAAACAATTGTGAAAATCAATCACAAGCACATAACATTTCACAGCTGAAAGAGTGATGGGTCTACTATTGAAATGAAATCCTGCCCTCAAGTCAGAGTTGACTTATGGCAACCCTGGTGGGGTTTTTGTGGCAAGAGACTAACAGAGATGATTTACCATTGTCTCCCTCTGCAACCTTAGTCTTCGTTGGAGGTCACCAATCCAATTACTAACCAAGGCCGACCCTGCTTAATCTTTTAATAAAAGAGGTAATGTCTCCATATGATCTATATTTTGGAGCATAGGAAAAATTAAGATATTCCTAGCCTCAGAGAGATAACTGCATTCAAAAGTCAGGTGGTAGTGCCATGGCACACTGATTTGAATGTTCATAACTGAACTTTTGAACATTTTGCATCTGACTTACTAGCTAAAGGTTTGCAGAAGATTAGTTTGTGCTGTGACTCTTAGCAGAGGCTCAGCAGGAGGAAGGGAAGTACTGTATATTTGATGCTGTGTCATATGAATACAGTTAATATTTCTTTGCAGTCAGATCTTGGATGGGCAGACTTTTCTTCTATCCTTAGGAAAAAGAGGATACGTTGTCATGGGTACCCTGCTGCTTGCTGATATTCCTGTGAGAAATACAGTTACTATAGGTTGTTCAGGGACCCTCAATGTTAAGCATTAGCCATGCACAGAACAGGATTGCTTCTGTTGTCCATGACTGAAATGCCAAAGCAGAAACGATACTTTAGTGGAGCACTGCATGGTTTTTCTTTGCTTAGAACTAAAATGCCATAGGTGAATGTATGATTTCAGGAAGTTTTACCTAAAACCTAGTGTATTATAAACTAGGTATAACTGAGGTCAAAACAATAGTAATAGTGAGTTCATATAGGTCTCTCTACTGGGAAAAAAATTGGCATTGTTGCTGTGCAGTCCATATTTTTACCATGTTATGGGGCAGTATGAAGGATAGGACTGAATTTTAGCTAACATTGAACTGAAACCAAAAATGCTGTATCTTTTTCTCAGAAGATAACAAATATCAAACTTCTTTTAGTGGATGTACTCAAATAGCAGCTGCTTGGACTGCTTTATGGTTAAATAAGGGAGTCTTTTATGATGTAGTTCTTTCCAACTAGATAAAATCCTTGCTAGTAAGACTCTTATTACTTAGCTTTTAACAGTTGCTTTTGAAACCATTTAAAAATACTGTTCAATAAAGCATTTTTAAAAAATGTCTAAACAGACTTGCTGATAAGACTGTAAGACTTGCCGTTAAGGTGGCAACTCAAATCCTGTTCTGGTTACCTGAACATTACATTTTCTAGTCCTCTTACCACTTTTCCTGTCTAAGATTGCCCTTTCCCTTTCTAAGGATTAAGAGTACAAGAACAGCCCTGCTGGATCAGACCAGTAGTCCATCTTGGCCAGCATCTTGTCTTGCACAGTGGCCAGCCAGTTACTGTGGAAGGTCCAGTATTGCCTTCTAGCACTGATATTCAGAGGTTTTCTGCCTTAAAATATGGAGATTCCCTATAGTCACCATGGCTAGTAGCAATTAATAGATCTATTCTCCATGAATCTGTCTAATCCCCCTTTAAAGCCATCTACACCTGTGGCAATCACTACATCCTCTGGCAGTGAATTCCACATTTTAATCACTCGTTGAATAAATAAGTATTTTCTTTTGTTCATACTGAATCTAGTGCCATTCAACTTCATTGGGTGCCTCCAAGTTCAGATACTTTGAGAGAGAAAATTTCTCTCTATCCACTCACTCTGCCCCGTGCATAATTTTATAAATCTGTATCAGATTCAGTCATCTTTTTCTGAACAAAAAAGTCCCAGTCACTTTCATCATAGGAAAGGTGCTCCAACTCCTTAATCATCTTGGTTGCCCTCTTCTGTATTTTTCCAGCTGTG
Organism: Eublepharis macularius; assembly: GCF_028583425.1. NCBI lineage: Eukaryota > Metazoa > Chordata > Lepidosauria > Squamata > Eublepharidae > Eublepharis > Eublepharis macularius. The sequence goes on along the minus strand of NC_072791.1, from coordinate 168,286,501 downwards.
CAATATTCTATTTGAGATACATTAAGCAAAATTACATCCAGTAAGCTTGAGTGGGTTCATCTTCATCCAGTCCATTACCAGTTTAAAGCAGTGTATTCAAGGATAGGGGTGTTCAAGGATAGGGGTGTGCACTCCAAAAAGATTAGGTTTTCCCGCTTTGCGTTTGCCAAAGCGGGGAAAAAGATTTGGAAAAACATGGATCCTGAAGCGCCAAGCTGCTTCTGGCTTTGGGTATTTAAGCCACTTCGGAAAGCTTCAGGTAGAATGGCAGCAGCCACAGCACTTTTCTTGCTGTTTGCAAACAGCAAAAAAAAATGCTGCTTTGAGCTTCCTGCTGCCTTTTTTTACCCATTGGAGGGGGGAGGGAGTTGTTTTTCTTGAAAACAACAAGAAAAGTCCTCTTTTCAAGCTCATAGCAGTGCTTTTCTTGCTGTTTGCTCGCTGTAGTGAGTGACTTACTACACTCCCCTCCTACCTCCTTTCATCGAATAAAAAAAAGGCAGTGGGAAGCTTGAAGGCAGTGCTTTTCTTGCTGTTTACAAAGAGCAAGAAAAGTGCTGTGGCTGCTGCCGTTCTACCTGAAGCTGTCCGAAGCGCTTCGGGAAGCTTTGCCTTCAGTATTTTCAAATCGGCTCAGCAAATGCTGGGGCTGATTTGGAAATACCTGAAGCACCCACCCCTGTTCAAGGATGACATTATCTCACCTGCAGAAGATGAAAATGAATAATAGAAATGCATCTTTTCTGCATATTGATAACACTCCACCTTGCCAGTAGTGTAATGCTAAGGAAGGGATGGAGAAGGATCTTTGTACCACCAAGTCACAAGGTCATTTCTTCCATGGTAGGAATCTGACAATGTTTATATTTTCTTCTTACCATCACCACCCCTCAACTTGCAATGTCTGCTTAGCCATATGGTCTACTATAATGATGATCCTTTGCCAGGGCCCAACAAACAAGTTATGACTGCACGTGTTATTTACAGGCCTAGATCTATCTCATTTTCCCTCCTAGGAACTGAATATCTGAATGATGAACACTAGTTCTGCATATAGCAGCATTCAAAAATGCAGTTTGGGGGGGATATATTGTTGTCTTCTTAAGCTTGAATAACATAGTGTGAACTGATCCTAACTGGGAACACAAAGTGGATTAACATACCTTTTCTCAAATTTTACTTTTAATGTCTGTTTTCTAGAGTTACTGGTGAGGTGAAGCAGAATGCTACCAACACTGTGGTCTGTAGAGTCCAAGGAGAGTGGAATAGTGTGCTTGAATTTACTTACAGCAATGGTGAGACGAAATGTATGGATTTAACAAAGCTGTCTGTGACAAGGAAACTTGTACGCCCCCTTGAGAAACAAGGACCATTTGAGTCCCGGTAAGAGGAAACATTCATGTTTTTATATTTAACCTATATTAGATACCCTTTTAAATGCCTACACTTAAGTTCTACTGATGGTTGTGTCAGGTGAATTGAGGGGGTAGAATGGATTGAACCCCTCCAGACTGACAAACTTCCATGGATTTGGAAACTAAAAGATTAAGGATGGGGTGAGGAGTATTCTACCAGCTCATTCCCACTTCTTATTGCTGCATGTGTAGGTCTGGCCATTATATAGAGAGCTGCTGTAGCACAGTGATAAAATGGTTCAGCTGTGAAACAGCACTCTACTGGTTCAAATCCCACTACTGCTGTGAGCTGAGTAGGTGGCCTCGAGTAAGCCAGTGCTCTCAGCCTCAGCTCCTCAGCTGTATTGTGGGGATAATGATAACACTAACTTGTTCACCACTCTGGGGCAACTACTGCTCTGTAGGATCACATGTAGTTATTGTGATGTTAAAAAGAACCTTTAAGAGAGAAGAAATTGCTGTAATAATAAATCTTTTGTACATGTGCTTGGAAATAGAAGACACCTCTTTACCTAACGAGTGAAATAGCTGTGACATAGACTGCCAAGAACTTTGGCAGATTGAGGACAGTAGGCCAAAGAGTAGCATGTAAGAACACAGACATACGCTGGGCAGTGTTCCTGTGTAGAATACATACTCATTCCCCCTTTCCCCAATGGTCTTACCAGTATTTGGAAGTTAGTACAAGTTATGTCCAAAGATCTTAGTGCAAAATTTTATTTTAAGTAGTTTCCACAGCCCTGTTTGCTTTTCTCTGCTTTTGTTCTTGTTGACAATTCTGTTTATGACGATACTTCTATGCCCTACAGTGCTTAGCAATGTTAATTTGTTCACAATGGCTGCTGTGTTGGGGCTTGCAACCCAGCAGGAGGGGATCTTCAACTCACTGGGAGTCCTCACCACACGGTTATGGCACATTTGTTTGGATGACTAAATGTTCAGTTGGGTGGCAATTTAGAGTTTAAGTAAAACTTGCCAGTGTTAAACCAGGAGAGAGAGGGATTCTGGGACCTAGCACTTTCAGGTGTCTTTCAGTTCCCCTTTTTGCTTGTCCGAGAAGATATCAATTGTGAATTAATCTCCTTGTAAACTATGGTGACCTATCAAGAAAGCTTGAAAATCATTTGTGCTTTTTAATTCACAGAAAACTATGGCAACATGTGACAGAGTCCCTGAGGGAAGGGGACATCGATAAGGCAACAGAACATAAGAAGGCATTGGAGGAACGGCAGAGGAATGAAGAGAGGCACCGAGCTGAGACCGGCACACCGTGGCATACCAAGCACTTTCACAAAGATGTAAGTAACTAAACACAAGCTTAACATTGAGAATGCCAGCCTCATCCCTGAGGGTCGCTGCTGTGTGGCTTGCCCTGCTGAAGGCTCATAGATGCTGGCTTTTCAGCAGAAATGTCAGCTATCTTTAGACATGGAATCCTTGCATAAAAATGTTTTGACTTCAAAATTTTGTTTTCTGTTTCTACTCTCCTTGGATAAAAGGAAATAGTCTCCTGCTTAAACTGTTTTCTCTGTTATATTTTTTAAAATAGTTCCCCTTCCCTTTGTGCTCAGAATATTTCATAAAATTCTTCAAATTAACTTCCCTTTGGAATGGCATGAAGATGTAAATTTTGATTTGGCACCCAGATTAGATTCCAGTCCTGGTGGAATTAAGAAGATCTCTATTTGCAGCATCTGTGAGAAACTGTCAAAAGTTAATTGGCAGTTAATTGGCTCAGCTGAATGGAAAGAACAAGAAAAAGTGATTCAGCTTCTTGTATCTTGGTGTAGCCCGTAGCACATCTTGGAAGATAATCTTTGCTCTTTTGTTGGAGTAAATATATAAACTATACCTGGGAGATACAGAAGAGTTCAGAATGCATTGGCCAGTATCAGGGTGGTTAACAAACATGTGCTTCTGCAGAAACTCTGGTGTTCCATGTGTGCACAGCTAAGATAGCTAAGGACTAGGTTACCGTTTGAGCAAAAACTAATTTCAGCCTGAGTTATATGCTCTTAAAACAGTTAGCAATCACTAATAAATGTATACATAAAATGATTCTTTACCTATTCTCTGTTTGAATTGCAGGGAGATGGCTGGATTTATTACAATCCTCTTTGGAAAAGAATGCCTGCCGTACAAAATCAACCAGTGGACACAAATTAGAAGGCATTTTTTTCCCAAAATGATTCTTCTCTTGTTTAACCCTACAACTTCCAAAATGCTGTATTTCACTAAGAGTCCTTTGGGATTTTTATACAATTGCACAACATTTAAATAAGCATAAAAGGATTAAAACTGCTAGGGCACTTTAAAGCTGCAGAAAATCAGAAGGAGAGAGAACTATGCCAGGTATGTGCTTCTTTTTCACCAAAACTTTTTATATGGCTCTAAAGATTTTATCTTACCTATTGTGTTCTTTCTAAGCACACCCTACTGCAAAGCTGCCTAGGATGTAAAAAACAAAAGACCTCCTCCTACCAGCAGTAGCATTCAGAGCTGCTATGCTGATTTGCCCAAATGAATTTACCTCTGGAGAAATACCTGAACAGTTTTTTTCAGAGTCTGTGCTCCAGTCTCCACAAGTTTCTGAACTTCAGTGCCCATATAAAGAGAAACCACCTTTTGCTGCTCTGAAATACCCTCACTGGAAACCTTGGAGGCTTTTCAGAATTGGGGCTTGGAATCAGTGTTATGACCATCTGGATCAGGACTTGATACTTTAAAAATATTCATCAGTGGAAATGTATGTGTGGCTGTGAGAGAATGAGTGATTCATGTCAACCACCTTTTAAAAACTTTCTTAAATAGATTAGAGTTGTAACTGTCAGGTTTTCCTTATATTTAAGAGTTGGCCCAAGCTGAGAATGAGGGTGGAGGTAGGGAGTAAAATTCAAAAACAGTCAACAACCAGATTATTCCTTTTCTCAGAAGATGACTCTTAGTGTCTTCATGTTGTAAATACCATGAAGATGTTCTGTCTCAAAAATACTAAGGCCTAGACCTAAATAATGCAACCTTTTTAAAAAGCTGTATTAATTTCCTTTAATTCCCCCCTCCCACAGCCCCTTTCCCTTGGATCATCTCTGAAACAAAGAGTCAGTGTTAGACTGTCCAAACAAGTGATTGCAGTGTCTTGTCTGTATGCTCAGAGTCATGCACCAGTGTACACCCAGTGATTACAGACTCTCTTTTGATTTTTCTAAAATACCTGAAGAGGCTTGTGTTTTTGCTATGGGACTGCATACATAACCAATTGCAATCTGATATCAGGAAACAATGTTCAGGTAAAAATGTCCCTTGTTTTTTATGATGCAAACATTTTATTGAAATCTAAGAATTGCTGGCAATTAAGAATAGTTCTGATTTATGGCTTTCATTATTGTTACTACAAGCTACCTTAATTTTTCTAAGAGTGGTGCCTTACTCTGTTTCTTCTGATGTAGTCTTCCAATCAGTGTATATACCATTATCTGTCACCCTCTGGTCCTTGTCAGCAGTGGGGCCTCTCCTAATCATGAAAAATTATGAACTGTGCGTGTGCTGGTCAAGTGTTCTTTTTTTCTTCCATATTAAAGGGAAAGAGTATCGGAAAACAGAAGAGTGGTTAAATAACTGTATTAATTTCTCATAAAGTCTGAAAATTGTATGAAAAAAGAAACTTGGGGGTTTTATGCACATCTGTTGAGATTTCCTTGTACATTTTTTTGCTGTGAAATGCACTGAGATCTTAATGCAACTAGTTTACGATTCTGTGTGTGAGAGGGAGGGATGGAAATAAAGCTACCAAATGAACTATTTGTCTTGTGTATATTCTACTCACTGCTGTGTAGAAATTAAAACCAGATGATTACTTTTTTCCTCCAGCTTGTATAATGAGTGACCTTTCTACTTCCATAAACTTACAGAAGCTTTTGTCTGACAGTGGGTATTAAAAACATTTGGGTCTAGCTCCTGATAGGCCTATCAGACAGGGAAAACAGACATTTCAACCATTTAATGCCTTGCTACAGAAGTCAAACTTCAAAAAGAACCCGTCTAGTATCTCCTCAGACACGTTCACTTTATATAAGTTCCTTGTAAGCATGCTTAAAGATTACACTCTGGATCCTCACCTATGAGTCCAGATGTCCCATATGCATCATCTTACATGCGCAGAGAATGTCCCAGTGTCCTCATTGTAGCACTTTGCAATACAAGGTCTATTCCAGAGTCATCCATGACCTTCAGTGAATGGCTGCATAGGCGGAAATGACGTACTGCTGCGGAAAGGGGAGAGGGCCCTGGTTTCTGGCCAGAAGAACCTGTTCGTTTCCTTGTATTACATGCTGAGTGTGTGCTGCAGAAACTGGTAGAATTTTCAGGTAAGAGTTTGCTTAAAGGAGATGTGCTGACAATGTAGGCTATTGCTGAAAAGGAAAAAATATCCTACCTAATGGAAAAGAAGATTTTAGGAATACTTCAGCCATGATATGGCAGGCCACTACTTTTAGAGCCGACCTGAGTTGATCATGGTTGCTTGGGAAGTTTACAATTATGTAACAAACTTGTTTGGAAACATTGTAAGTCTTTATCAATAGACACTTTTAATTTTAAGAGGTTAAATTTAGCTCTTACCTGATTATCTATAGCCGCAGTAGATTTCTTTCAAGCACTGCTTAATCTCAGGACTCTGCCTCTCCCCCTCCCCTCTCAGGCAGAATGAACATTGAAGGAAAAATAACTTTTAAAATGCCTCATTGTTAATCACTTTTAAATGAAAGCAAACGTATTTTACATTTAAAATTATAAAATGATTTGCATACTGTTGCGGTGCATAAAAATTAATACAGTGGCTCTGCCTAGGAAATAAAAGGCCTTGAGTTCTATTTTGCAGTTTGAGAAGACTAAATGGGGGATGAGTGCATGTATTTTTCTAGAGTGGCATGCCCTTGGGTGCTTTTGTCATGCTCATATTTCTTTCTTCCATCACTGGATGTTCCTGTCACAGTTCTGATGCTCCTCTCTTGGGCAGCCCAGTTTGCTTGCCTCACTATCTGTGTTGTGGTTGTTGTTGAACATGTCATCGCAGTCCATCTGTGCCATCAGGTTAAAACGTTCTGCCACACAGTGGGCTGTGAGTCTAGCTTCAGGGTCATGATCCCAGCATTCTGTGATGGTGTCGCTCAGGAAATGCATTCCCTGAAATGAGCATGAGAGATTAGCAAACTGAAGCTAAGGCAAGAGGGGAAAAACAATGTCCAAAAAAGGGAACCGTGGGATTATGATGTTTTCAGTCATAAGTTTGATCATGGCTTGTGGCTGTTAGGTAGGCTGTTATGTAAGCTAATTAACCTTCAACATAATTACATGCTAGAGACTTGTTTCCTTATTGTGAAGTTTTACTTTTAGATGCACTATAAATTACTTACTACCTATATGTTTGTTTGAAATATTTAGACCCCACCATTGCTACTGAGAAATAGGTGATCAAGCAGCTTTCAAATTATGCAAGAGCAATAAAATATGAAAAAAACAAATTTAAAATTAAAACTACTAAAACATAAGCTGTCTTCACAGCTGCACCAGCCTGCCTCTCTAGAAGTAAAGCTATATCAGGGAGTACTACTAAGCTTTTTACATATCTGTCACGTGATTCCAACTGCCCTCCACAAAGATCAGTCAAAACAATGCTATTTTGCAGTGCTTTATGAAAATCAAGAGGGGGAAAGTAAAGTGCTAATCTCTAACCTCTTATGGTAGTCCATTCCATAGCACAGTGCAACAGCTGAAAAAGCCCACAACTGGACATCAGCATCCTATGAACTGGTTCCATAAGCAAGGAGCAGAACAAAGCTGCCACACAAGTTCATATCAGGAGAGAAAGTCCTTCAGATTGTGTGAGGGCTTGGAAGGTAGGGAGAAAACTCAATACTTAACAATTGTGCATTATGTCACAGATTCCCCTAAAGAAGCTTTATTGGTTAACACTTAGGGAACTTTTTCCAGAACAATAAAATGTTCTTTCTTATTTTGCACCCCTGGCTTTTTGCCTGTTTTCTTATCTCCTGCCTTGGAAGGTAAGCACAATCACTTTCAATTGCACACAGAAACTGGTGGGGAATTATTGAAACTGACAAGATTGAATCTGTGGGCTTCAGCCGTATTTTGTACAAATTGACATTTCTGAATGTAAGGACAGCCTGCATAGAGCATTACAATAGCATAGGTAAAGCCAGGGAGGCTAGTTTATGCACAAGATATAGCTGAAAGCAGTCCTTGCAACAGCAATAGCCTGCTTCGCTTGAAGCAGAACTGCAACAAGGAGTGCCTCTAAGCTTTTTACATAGGAAGTGCTAAACTTACTCCATCCAAGACTGGCAGAAAGAATTTGATTTATTAGAAAACTTAATAACTACATTTTCCAGAATGAAGATGTATTTGAGTGCAAAAAATGAGTCTACAGCTCAAGAGTGCCTTTAGATCTGGCCACAACTATAGATAATTAACTAGTACCTATAATGTACTATAATGTACCTTTCACCAGCCTTCAGTCAATGTACCGGTTATGCCATCTGTGATGAAATAGCCCCACTGACCTGTGAGCACTCCTCCATTTAGCCCTCTGAAGCATCTAGGCTCCTGGCCAACTGTCTTGAGTCACCACTCTGCCAACTTGCCTGACTCTTGGAGAGGTTGTTCTCTTGCTGTTCCTTTTGTATGCTGCCACCAACTGGTCATTTCAAGAATTATTGACCAAGATAGCCAATCTCCCACCTTTTTTCCATTCTAAGGCTTTGTCTCCTGCCCACATCTTTCACTATTTGAGGTCTGGTTACCATGGGGACAGATTGCTGCACTTGTAAACTCCTGAGGAAATAGTGATTTGGCAGCTGACCGCCTCACTTCGCCAGCGCCCATTTTAAATAGCATGTTTGAACAGCGGAAGTCTTAAGTGGTACAGAGAGCAACTACTAGCATTTAAAATAGTAACATTTATTAAAAATAAAATGTCCACACGCATACTCTGCAGTGCACCAGATTAAGCAAGACACTTGCCTGGCTTTTTTTGTGTGCTTTTCTCCCAGGCATAGCTATAAAAGGCACGGCGAGCAGCTCCCTCCCTCAGTTCTTCTTTTGCCACAACTTAAGAAGGAAGTGTCTTCTCTCTGCTCCTCAGATCCAACCATGACAGATGCAAGTTCAGGCCTTTAATTCCTTGGCGTCGAAGGCCCTATTCAAGAAGTGTTCATGTTGAGGGACAAACATGGCCCAATTGGATGGGCATAACAAATGCCTTCTTTGTCTGTGTGAGGGCCATGATACCTTGTGGTATGTGGTCTGTAAACAGTTTACGCCCAAAGTGCACCATGAAAGGGTGTCACGACTTAAAGCAGCCTGAAGGGTGCTTCCAATATTATGCTGCAGACAAAGGACTGCAGCACCCAGAACAGGCCTTCTTGGTTCCTCCAGCTTGCTCAAGGCCTATTGCCTTCAGAAGGGACCAGTCAGTTCCAGCCAAGCCTTTAGCAGTTCCAGTGAGAGCCACCTACAAAAAAGGCTAAGCTCAAGTGGCGGAAGTGGCATGCAAGCTGATAAAACATTGACTTCTAAGTCACAAAGGAGAAAAAAACTCTTCTTCAACTCTAAATGCTTCGTTCGCATCGAGTCCACCCATGGTTCCGAGAACTTCGTCTCCAACCTCCAGAAGGCATTCCTCTTTGATTCCATCCCTTTCAGAAGGTGAGATTCCAAAAATCATAGAACCGTCAACAGCTATTTCTCCACTACTGCCATCTCCAACACAGCCTGGAGAAAGACAGAACGATTCCTCGGTTCTATCTGAGAATGACAATCACTTGGAACTGGCCCCTCACCATAGATCCCATCGGTTGCATTATTCTTCATATGGCTCCTCGAATCATTACTATGCTTATGGGTTTGAAAGTTTGCTGGGCATGTACCTGTCCCCTCGTTACTTTTTCCATGGTGATGGCCCTTATGTTTCCATTCACTCTGAACCAAGAAGCAAAACTAAACCTTCATTAGTTCAGGCCATGGTTTCAGAGGACAGCACTGTTCTGGAAACATCATTGAACCATGCTACTCTGGCTGATGATGGCTCCAATGTCGGATCAGATTTTGCATCAGAACCATCTCCACCATTTATAGTTTTCAAAAAGTTCAGGGTGTTGTCATTAAACAATGTTTTATTTCTGTTAAAAACTCATGTTTGGTTCATTACTATTGATTTAAAGGATGCATATTTTCATGTTCCAGTAAATATTCACTACAGAAAGGTTCTTTGCTTTGAGAACTACCAGTACAAGATTCTTCCTTTCGGCCTCTCCTCTGCCCCTTGTAGTCTTATGAAAGTCATGGCAGTAGTAAGTCACCTCAGAGATAAAGGGTGTACCATTTTTTTGCTATCTTGACGATTGTTTTCTGCTGGGGCACTCCAGAGAATCCTATCTCAGAACCCGTCTCTGGTCCTTCCCATCCTCCACCAGCTAGGCCAGAGTGTCAATGTGGAGAAGTCATCCCTGGTTTCCCAGCAAAAAAAGATATTTATGGAGGCAGTCTTAAACTCCTTCCTAGCCCTTGTCTTCCCTACCTCAGAAATGATAGGGAAATTTTGCCTCACTCTGAACAAGGTTCTTTCATATAGACACCACAGTGCAAAACAAATTCAAAGACTGTTCGTTTTATATCCTCTCTGACTCTGATAGTTGTTCGCCAGGTTGAGGTTTCATCCCCTGCAGAACTGATTTGTCAGAATGTTCGACTCATACCTGTACAGGCAGTTCGGCTCATCCACAGGTCCCTGAAGTGGTGGAACAACATACAGAACCTTGGACGGGACAGCTCCTTTCTGAAAGGACCCTAATCTCTTTGTTTCATTTAAAGAGCCCCCAAAGGGTCTGAAGATCACTGCACAGACCATTTCAAATTGCATAATTTGGCTCATTAAGGATTGTTTTAGTCTAAACAACCATGCCCATTGCACATAAGAGTGCACTCTACAAGGGCTCAATCCACCTTGTCAGCCCTCAACTTGGGCATCCCTCTACTGGGTTTGTGTAAGGCAGCCACCTGGTCTACACCATCCACATACATCAAACATTATGCCATTGAAGGATGCCAGAAAGGATGCAGCTGTGGGCAAGGCCATCCTCAAGGGTCTTTTCCATTAAAGAGCTTCATGCCAACCTTCTGGGTAAGATAGCTCACTAATCTCCCATGAAAGCTGCACGGAAGACATGATGATGAAAACAGGGTTGCACTTACCTGTTAACTGTTGTTCATCGAGCGGTAGTATGCCTGCACAGAAGACTACTCAATGAACAACACTTACAGGTAAGTGCAACCTTTTTTTTTTCTTAAAGTGCCACTGAAATCCCACATATTTCCTTTCCTCTTAGCTTTTTGATTCTCTTAAGCATTGTTTCTGAGTTTATTTGGGTAGATTGTGGTTTAGGGCCCAATTGCTAAATGCGCTCTTAATTTTAAAAAAAAATAGCATGGTGCTTTAACTTGTCATGTTATTGGGAATAATATTTTGCTATTGCATTATCTATGTCCTGGATCTCCTGGTTACCAAATGTTGGAAACCAATGACAGGGTCGCTTGTGAGCTTTATAGAGCTATCAAGCTTGCCAGCATTAGGAATTATGGTCTGTCAAGGCAGCACTAACAAAACACAGTTGAGTATAGATGTTCTTTTCCTTACAAATTGCTTTATAACTCACCTGATGTATTAACCAATTACTTGGTATCTCTGGCCGTCCTCGACCGTGCAGCACTATGTCTCTCATAACCTCCATGCACAGTTGTTCTTGGACTTTTGACCCAAATGGGAGCTCATAACTCTTGACTTCTACAAGTAATCAATTAGAATGTTCATCAAAAGTGGGATTATCCAGATCTATGAATGTGTTGTGGCAGTAGCAAGTGCCTTCACAGCAGGTGGATAATGAAATAACCTCTAGTGAAGATAAGCTGTGAGAAGACCTAACAAATAAGCACTTTGTGGGAACAAAGTAACAGAAGAATGGTGGATGACTGTACTCTTTATGAAGTGTGTACATAATTCTGTGTTGGCACTGCAAGAGAGCAAGTGCAGGTCATCAGAACTAAAGCTGCTGCCCTGTGTTTTCATGAGTTGTCCAAACCCTTAAGCAGAGGCTTTACCCAACCCTGTTATCTCAGGAGTATTACAGATTGAACCTGGGACCTTCTGCATGCTCCAACATTGAGCTATGACCCACCATCTCTTTCTATAAACAGATTGTTGCAAGATCAGGTAGGTTTAAATGGTCTTGTGTGCCTACTGAATAATAAATTTGATTTATATACCACCCTTCAGGACAATTTAACACCCACTCAGAGCAGTTTATGAAGTGTGTCATTATCACAACAATCATCCTGTGACATGGGTGGGGCTGAGAGAGTTCTGGGAGAGCCATGACTGACCCAAGGTCACCCAGTTGGCTTCAAGCAGAGGAGTGGAGAATCAAACCTGGTTCTCCAGATTAGAGTCCTGCCAGTCTTAACCACCACACCAAACTGGCTCACCAAAATGAAGCAGAATTTGATAGGTATGTATTCAGTAATGCCATATTACCTCCAATGACATCACACCTGGAGGCTATCTCCCATAAAACTAATGCCATGGAATAGACATCCATTTGTTTGAATGACTCCAGATCTTCAAGATTCACTCGGGAGTCCAAAACTTCAGGAGCCATGTACCTGGCAGTGCCCACCTGATTAAAAAAATAGTAAAAATTAGAAAGCATCAAGGGAAAAGCAAGGTTGGTTCCAAGGTAAAAGGAGACTATAATGAATTAAAAATGTGGTCTACATAGACAGTTTGAAGGATTGGATATATACTATTCTGAATACTTTGGTTATTCCGAATGGGTAGCTATGTTATTTTGTAACAGTGGAGTAAGATAAAAACCCAATGGTGCTTTAAAAATGAAAACTAGGTTTAGAATCACTGTCAACTTGGTTAGATCTGAATCTGAATGACACAGAATAATTCAGCTCATCATGACATAAGGCAGGATCCCATGATCTGTCAGTAGAAAGCACTGATGGCCGTTGGCTATCCCCACCCCTCCCCTCCCTCCCAAGCCCAGGACTGCAGGAACTGTATGGAGTAATAGTAATGGGGAGCAGGGATTACTCCCTTCTGTCTCATGTGTGGGCAGAGCTGCTCACAGAATAGGTAGAAGAAAGTGATTTTGCCCCTTCCCACTGCTGCCTCACAACTCACATAGCTATTACTCCATGTGGGTTCCCCAGTTCCCAAAATACATTTTCCTGGGGTTGGATGTGGCTGCTGGGGGAACAGGAGAGGTGGAAGGATCAGGGATCTTGCGCAGACCTTGTCTTTGTGCTGGCTGCAACTCATAAGGATGCATCTTTCTTTGGACTTTAAAAAAATGCCTTGGGAGGTGGTGGTGGTGATGAGCAAAGGGATGGGGTAAGCAAGGCAATATAACCCTTTTGCCCTGTCCAGTTTTCCTCCTCCTATCCCCAACTGCTCCTACACAGTCCTGTCCTTCACAGACAGAAATGCAAAATTGCTGGGAGCAACTGAAAGGGAAAGAGTTAAGCAGGTCTCCAGTCTGCTCAGATCTGTAGTCTCTTGGGGCAGTTTTTGTATGTCTAAAACTATCTTTAACATGCAAACACATGCTGTTGGGGGAAAATGCATGTTAGTACAGAACATTTTGCAGGAAAGCTATGTATTATGTTGGAGATCTATGATGACCCCATTTCCTAATGTATTCTTATATTTAAAAGCATCTGCAGAAGATAAAACTTTTCCAGACATTATAAGCAGGACTTTTCATAGAATCCCCAACAAAACAGGAGTCCAGTGGCACCTAAAAGACTAATAGCATTTCTTCCAGTGTAAACCTAAGTCAGAACATACATCATCAGATGCATATGATAAAGAGAGCTCTGAGTCATGAAACTTTATGCTGGAATAACTATTATGTTTCATGACTTGTTTGGGCCCAAGATGTTCAGAAACAGGTCCAGCCAATATTGTATAAGCACAAAGATCATTTAAATATATCAGTATCCAGAACTGAGATGGCTAATAATGCATCTGATGAAGGGACTAGTGAGAGAATGAAGGTCAGTTCCACAAAGACACAGCAAGTAGCCAGAGTGGAATTGGGTGGTAGATAAAAAGTAGTGTTGAAAGACTTGGAACCAAAGTAGGAACTTATTTAACTCTTGTGCATAGAAGGTTCAGAGATCAAATCTACTGACAGGAAGTTTATAAAAAAGCAGTGAAGATCTAGGAATGTAAAATTTCCAGAAATTTCAAAGCCATGGGGGGGAAACTACATTTTCACCTGGATTTTATTAAGGGGGAGTTGAAATATTTATTTGTGTTATTTATAGTCCACCTTTCTCACTGAGGCACAAGGCAGCTTACACAGTGTAGTCAATATTATAAATGGCTGGGACACCCAATCAACAATGCAATAAGGTTGGATTGCAGAAAATTGAAACCCAGCAGAATTCTGAATACAAAGCTGAAACCATGCTGAAACAAAACATAAGCAATTAGACATCACATGTTAAATGATGCAGACACTGCCCACTAGAAGCATGTGTATAGCAACAGACAGTTGCTAGACAGTGCACGCTACAGTCCCTATCCCTTTACCAACACATCTCTCTGAACCATTCCTTTACAGTATAGCCTTCTTACCTGTGTAAAAAGCCCTCCTGAATTTTGCAGTTTCTGAAAAGCCATGAAAATGGGGGCCTTCCTAAACTCAACAGGTAGGCTATTCCATAAGGTATGGCCACAAAAGAGAATGCACCTGCAAAGGCATTTGTTGATTTTGCCCATTTGCTTGGTGGCACTTGCAAAAGGCCCTGTTCAGATGAGCAAAGTTGCTGTGGTGGAGCATAGGGAGAGAGGCAATTTAGCAAATTTGAAGGACTAAGGCCATAAAGGGCTCTGTATGTGATAGCCAATACCTTGAATTGAGCCTAGTAACTGATAGCTAGCTAGTGGAGTGACTGCAGAATGGAAGTAATATGTATGCTCCACCTAGCTTCTGACAATAACTAAGATTCAGCATTCTGCTCCAACTGGAATTTATTTCGAGGGTAGCCCTATATAGAGTGCATTACAATAGTCTAGTCTTGATGTTACCATGGTGTGGATCCAGGTGGCCAAATTGGCCATGTCAAGGTAGACAGCCATCTTCCAAGCTAGGCTGAGTTGGAAAAAGGCATTTTTTGCAGCTGCATTAACTTGCTTTTCCAGAAGCAGTATCCTGCTGGATCTAGTAGGATCCCTAGGATCTTAAGCAAGAGTCAACTGAACTCCATTGAAAATGTGGAGCACAGCATCCTTCAAGATCTCTGCCTTCCCAACCGGCACCAATTCTATCTTGTTTGGGTTCAGTTTCAATTTGTTTGCTTTGTAATTTTACTACAGCAGTCAGGAAGCTACTCAAGACCTCTACTGCATCCCCAGGGGATTTGGTTAGTGAGATTTAGAACCAAGTATTGGCCCCATGTTGATGATACCCAATCCTATAGCTAGAAAGCATTTTCCCTAAAGTCTTTACTTAAACATTGAATAACATGGGGAATAAGATGGTGTCCTGTGAAACCCACAAGCTAATTCCCACAGATAGCTGGTCTTCAACAATACTTACTTTCCTATCAAACCTAAACTACTTTTACTGATTAAACAACATAAAATGCGTTGTTTAAAACTTGGCTAGCACACAAAATTGTACTATTTGGGATATTTAGGGAATTTAAAAGTATATAAAAGTCTTTGTTTTCTATTTAAAAAATTTAAAGTATGCCCAATGCTTGAGACAGAGTCACAAACTGCTGGACCCTATGTTACTATAACACACGTATCTTTAATTTTTGCCCTCTGAAAGGTAGGAAAAATAAAAGTAAAAATTAGAGATATAAAAGAAATTCTGCAAGAAGCAAAAGGAAGAGTAACTCTCTAGTAAAGAAACTCAAAGTCAGAATAGATAGAACTCTCAGTACGTTTGGCTATTAAGCTTAATTTTATAACATTGAAAATACTGAATCTTTAGTAATATATTATCATTTAACACATACATTAATTGATGCCAAAATTATTTACATTTAAACAAAAATTGTGTATGTCTATAGTATAAGAGTGCTTTTTCAGCGCTTCCCAAATTTTTCCACTGGAAAAACTGAAAAACTCCATGCTGTACATTTTGAGTGTGAAAAATCTTGCCTTAAGAAGTATTTTACTCTGTCTAAAAGAGAAAATATTTCATAGGCATTTTTTCAATTTTCAATTTTGTTTCATCTGAAAAACTGGAACTAAAAGTCCTCAGGAAAGGGAAAGTCCTCCCCCTCAAATTTCTGTGTTGTTCCTTCCCCCCCCCCAGGCCTTTTCTCTAGGAAGGGCAGTGACCAAGCATGCCACTGGAACAATACAGAGGAGTTGCTGAAGCTATTTGGACCAGAGAGCTATGCTCTTCAATTAAGAGATGGAGGTTCAGTAACCAAGGATGCTGCTTGTAAAGAAGCTGGCCTGCTTGGTCAAAAATAGCAGCCTGCTGGCAAGAGTCTAGATGCACTATGGGGAAAGAGATGCTAGTGTAGGGATCCCATTCTTTTGGTGGGGACGGGAGAATCCCCAGCTCCTAGCCTCCACACCCTGCCACCTCTCATCTGGCCCATGAGGGGGGAAAGGCACAGGGAATGGACCCAGGAGCCCCACAGCATGCTCCAGAGCACTTCCTTGTTACTCCAGAAATGACATTCCCAACAAGGAAATGCTCCTGTGCACATGTGTGCTGTGTGCACACACAAAGTAAGCCCTCTGGATACATGGGCTCCCCCATCCCCTGGTTTGGGCTCCAGAGAATCTGGCAACCCTATGTTAGTGTGAGAATGGTTTCACCATTTTTACAGTCCAGGTGCTGTTAGTGAAGTCTTCAAGGTTAGAGAAGGCAAGGCCAAAATGCGAATTAAGCTTATCTTATGGGAATGTGTTCGTGCTTCTAGCAGTGTAATGAGGACTTCATGTAACTGCAAAATGTTAACTTCACATGTCACTGCTGAGCCCTGATTGGTCAATGAGATCACCCCAAGTTGCTAGACCAAGGGGCTTACATTGGAAAAACCAATTATGGATTTTGCTCTTGGTCTTAGCTTATGGCTTTAGGTTCCGGCTTTAGCGTTTCGCTTTTGCCTTTGTGTCTTCTCTAGGTTCTCTTTGAAGCCCTTATGGATTTTAACTACGTTTAATGCCCTGGACTCTGAATCTGGTTGCTGACTATGAATGCTGTATCATACCTGCAAGCTACCATCATGGCTTTTTAGTTAGCTTTATTGTTTAATCTATCCTTTTGTACACATTCTAAAAATACAACCTTTTATGCAACATTTTAGTAAAAAAAATATTCTTTGAGACTGTGGTGTTTGATTTCTGGCTTCAACCTAGACCAGTGCCTGGGCCAGACTGGCCTAGCTACCTTTGTAACTCTGTAGGAAAGTAAACATATCTGACTCTCAGGTAACATCTGATAAGGCCAAAGACCTGTCTCTATGCTAGGACTAGGCAGCGAAAATGGTGGCAGTTCTACCCCTGCTGTATTCAGAGAAGCTCCGCTAGGATTGGGACTTTAACCCCAGTCCTGTTGATCTCATCTGATCAGAGGGTCCGTTGGTTTCTGGTAAACACTCCCTTCCTAGAAGGCTCTAATATGATAAACTGCAACTGCTGGTACTGAGTGAAAGAGATGGAGAATCATGACACATGCATGAAACTGAAGATATAATTGCACAGCATTCTGCTAAGAAATCCCTTGCTGATGGAACTTGAATATTCCTTGACAGAAGGCTGTTCTAATTAACCATAGCAAACAACAGGGACGACCATATGCAATAGATAAAAACCACTGCTGTTGCTGCCACTTGTGTTTTGGACAGACCTAATCCCCCCTCCCTTTCTGAGCCAGTAATTATCCCAATTGCTGTGTGTTTTTCCCTTTGCAGGTCAGGGGAAACGCAGCATAATCTGCTGTTGAGGAGGCGCACTTGGACATGATTGGTGCATGAAGGAGAGTTTCCAGATCCTCTGAAGCTACAGCATTGGCTACAGAGTATATCAATGGTTCATGCCAAAGACCTGCTACAAAGGAATGAGGAAAGGGCTGGCCTTAAATTTTGACTGCATGGGGATTTGAAGTATGCTGAAGTATGCCTTTTATTCTGGGCTTTTTCTCATTATGAATTGTCTGTGATCACAGATCTGATTTGGCATTCTGAAGGACCTTCTGCTTTCCATCGAAAGCACTACTCACCTGTCCACTGTTAGCAAAATCCTCCACACTTAAAGCTGGATCTAGCCTCAGAGCAATTCCAAAATCACAGAGCACACATTGCTGTTCATTTGTTATGAGGATGTTGGTGCTTTTGATGTCCCGGTGGGCAATGGGAATCTTTGGCCTGCCGCAAGGAGTGTAGTCACTGTGCAAGTGAGCCACACCACTCACCAGGGAACCAGCCATCTTTTGCAAGTCCCTCCAGCTCAGAATGTGCTTGGATAAATAGTCCTTGAGGTTTCCTTGGCTGTGGTAGGCTGTAATGAGCCAATACTCTTTCTGAAGACTAGAGTGCCTTTCTTCTGCAGTGAGAAACTGAAGGATGCTGTCATGTTTGAGGTTGATATCAGTGAAGATCTGGCTCTCGTTTTTCCAGGAGGTATACTCTTCACAAGGGAAAATCTTCACTGCCACTGTCTCATACTGGCCTGCGGAAGCATGCTTGAGTTTTGCTCTCCAGATTTCAGCAAACTGCCCTTTCCCCACTCTCTCATCCAGCTCAATGGGCAACAGTTCAGTGTTGTGGTTGATGTTGTTGGCACAGGCCGAGCTCAGGGTGGCATGTTTGTCTATCTTGACCAATAATATCTCGTCATAGTTGCTGGCGGTGCTTGATTCAGGCAGCATGTGGTGCTGGGTTTGTTTTTGGGTCCAGTCTTTAGATCTCTTCCTTTGCCTGTGGGTTCGGCAGAGGTAGAATATCACTGTTATCATGATGGCAACTAGCAGGGGGGGCAACAGACTGATGGCTGCCACAGGAATTATTTCCTTGCTTTGTAACATAGAGTACCCTGGGGTGAAAGGAAAAGGGAAAAAAAAGAAGAGATGGCAAGAATATCTCTGCATATGTAAACTTGCTAATACAGAACAGCTTTTCATAATGCTAATAGCTCTGCTTCTGTGTCCAAGCGGAGAAACCTGAGCCAGGAAGGGGCCATCGCTCAGTGGCAGAGCACATGCTTCTCATATAGAAGATCCCCTTCAGTCCCTGGATCTCAGATATCAGGGCTGGGAGAGACCTCTTCCTGAGACACAGGAGAGCTGCTTCCACGCAGAATTCACTCTGAGTTAGATGAGCCAGTGGTGTGACTAAGAACAAGGCTGCTGCATACGAACCTCAGGATGATGGAGCCAAACTTCCTTTGCTGTGTGTAATTAATAGTCTTTGAAAGTATTCAGCTACTAGATCATGCACATGGAAACACAAGAGAATAAGTATGGAAAATGCTGGTAATGCATTGGCTTCAGGCCTTTTGAAATATTAAATGGCCCTGTTATTAATTATCAAATTATTCTAAGGAAAGAATAAAAGTGGCCCATCCTTTTCGATATGCGACATTTCTCATTGCTAATCATTAAATTCAAATAAGATGTTGTTGAGAAGAGTTTCAGCCAAATGTAATAGCTGAGAAAGAGAAGTTAAAGAACTACCCTATAAGCAAAAGCCTTTTTCTGTATGACCTCAGTGGGTGCAGCCTACAATTCAGATACTGGAAAAAGAAACCTGAAGCACTTGGCTGTTTTATTTGGCAGTTTCCAAAAAAATTCTGCCGCCGCTGAACTCCTGCAAAGCTGTGAATGTTTCTAAAATAGGCATCAGGTTCAAACCACAAGATCAATCTCAAATGATACTTTGTGTGTGTGTGCGCGCGCGCAAAATTTGCTTTGTAAAGTGCAAGGCTTGGCTATCTCAAGCTATGCTCTAATGGATTTACCTGATGGGTATGGCCACTTCATTGAAGCTCTGAAATTCAATGGATAGCCAAATGTTTTCAAAATATTTTCAAGGAATTAAATGTGCAAGTATAGAAGTAATGGGCTGGGTACATAACTCCCCCGAGCATCTTAAGTATGCTGCCCCCTGTGTTGCAAAATCCTCAGTTTACAGCAGCGACCATTAAACGATCCTGAAAAAATATCAGTCAAGCCGTTTTCTATGAAAACAAATGCTGACATGTTAAAGAAAACTAAACCATTGCATCATATTTCTTTGGGATTCCAAGTGCATTATCTGCCAGAAATGAATTAGTCAAGATCAGACGATAAAAGAAATAGGAAAGCATCAAAACATTTCTCAGTGGAACATCTTTTGATTCTATCAACATTAATCCAGCCACTTTTCCATGATACTGGGGTACCCTCAGAAAGGTGTGAGCGGGGAAATGGCACCTTTTTTCATTTGGAAGAGGTCTTTCTGGACTTAGCAAATTACTGCAGAGCTGTTTCAAACGTTTCCAGGAAGCAAAGACAAAACATGTGACTTTGTATATTACTAATCTATGAGATGTAGTAGATAAAACCTCACCCACCCCATATCTAGAATGGATTGAAATTATTACTTGATTGTGGTGATTGTGCTGTCCATTTGATCACTGGTGCTTGCTGCTATGAGAAGTGATAATGATAGCAATTTAGCTTTTAAAAAATGCTAATAAAATTCATAAAGGATAGGAGGCCAGGGGCTGATAACTAAGAACCCCAAACAATTGAGTTTTCCCCAAACATGAGTATTATGAAAAATAGAAGTGATTGAGACGTAAGAGCGTTCGAAAACACAATTACCCCCTCTGAGTCCACTGTTGTCAATAGGCTTAGTAGTGTTTAGTGGTACTGTTAATGGAACGTACTCTTGGCATCCTTTGCAGCTGAAGTTCCCTTTCAAAGCATCAAGAACTGGTTATAGTCACAGCGAAGATACTGGCCAAGATGAACAGTTGCTTTACCCAAGAATTCTATTCTTATGCTTATAAGTTCCCTATTTAGAAAGCAAGCTTAACTAACTAATAATAAATAACATGACCTTTGCCTTTCTATGCATGTGACTTCTTTGGACCTCCATCTTGTAACTGATTTTTTTTTTGCTTTGTTTTCTACATAGGAGCAATTGATATACAAAGTCAGGTTAGAAGTCGTATCTGCGGTATCAAATTTAGAATATTTGAAATAAAATGAGACATGTTTCAATCATGCCAATCAGGACTGGAGTCAGCATACCCTGAGGCGGGACAGCTGCCAGGCCCAGGGCTTCTGGCGTGGTCTGCTGCTGCTGACTCCACACCAACACATCCCCTGATGCCATCATTCTCTCCCTGCCTGCTTGTGAGTGCTTTATCACCTACATTCCTGGTTGCATATGTCGCCTAGCTCGGCTAGGGAAGGGCATGTGGGTGGTGCTCACAGCAGAAGTGCTCCCAACTGCACCCATTACCCTTAGTGAATGGGCATGCAGATGGTGTGGGCAGCTGTGACTGCAGGAAGTGGGAAATGTTGCAAGTAGGCAGGAGAAGGATTCAGATAAGTAGGGGCATGAAGGTGAGTGGGCAAGAAGAGGAGGTCTGGTAGTGGCCCCCCAAGACCTTGAACTGACCCTGGTGCCAATAAACATTTTGAAGCATGTTACAACTCAGCCATTGATTCTGAAACTGATTAATAGATTCCTATGAGATATGTAATGGGGAAAAGACTTATTAATCTGGATCATATTAGATAATCATGCTGATTTGGTTACATCTTTCAAATTCATAATGTGACAAAGTGGCCGACAATCCTTCAAAAGTTTGCAAGCTCAAGCTTCAATTTCAACCTTGCAGCACAAAATCTGCTGAAGTGTGTCTCCTACTAATTGAAACTTTACAGCAGTTTGATTTAACTGAGCAGAGTGCAGTTAGGATGGCATAAATAGGGAGAGGCCCCTCATCTCTTCTTTTTGTTTCATCCCAACAATCACCCAACCTGGTGTTTCATTATTTTTATATTTTTGCTTGACAGCAAATTTTCAATGGAATGTTTGAGAGGAAGCATGGGTGATCGTGCCATACCTGTTTTTAAACTGCATAACAGGAAACAGATGCAGCTCCTAGCAAAGCTTAACATTTGACAGTAAACTAGGGCTGCATATGTATAAGAAGGGCAAATAATGACATGATGTGACATGATGGTGACAACCAGGACTTTTTTTCAGCGGGAACACGGTGGAACGGAGTTCCAGCACCTCTTGAAAATGGTCACATGGCTGGTGGCCCCGCCCCCTGATCTCCAGACAGAGGGGAGTTTAGATTGCCTTCTGCGTCACCGAGCGGCGTGGAGGGCAATCTAAACTCCCCTCTGTCTGGAGATCAGGGGCGGGGCCACTGGCCATGTGACCATTTTCGCAGAGGGCAATTTAAACTTTAAAAAACTCTACCTTGTTCCAGCTGACCCAAAGTGATGTCATTGTGCGGTCCTGAGTTCCACCACTGAGTTCCACCACCTTTCCCAGAAAAAAAGCCCTGGTGACAACCATCATGTTTGTTGCAACCTACTTATATTAATCAGATCAGTCTATTCAGCCCAGTTTTGTCTGTTCCAACTAGCAGCTGTTTTCCAAGGATTCAGGGAAGGATTTGTCTGCTACCTGAGATCTTTTAAATGAGATATTCTGAGGAATGAATCTGAGGTCCAAACTAGATGTTATGGTGGCCACACATTCAACCTTTGGCCACTGCCACCATTATAGGGAAGAATTAGACCATCTATAAATGCTTGGCCCATGGCTCTGGAGGACCAGGCAATCTTGTCCTCCCCCCGCCCCTGGCTCCTTTTCAAGTACTAAAAGAGTTCCTTCACAGCTGTTTTGGGACTTGAAAAGGCACAGGGGGAACAAAATCATCTGATTCCCATGTCCCACGGGCCTGAACAGGATTGCCCCTCACAATATTTTTTAAATGGTCAAATTCTTTCCTAAAATGGTTGAACCCATGGCCACCATAACATCTATTTCATCCCTGAGACTTCCTTATAAGAATACAAGAACCTCATGAAAATATATAGAGCATGAGAATCCTATCATATTTTAACCATAGAAGATATCTTGTAGGTAACTGCATTCATCATATACCCTAGCAGGTGGGGGGGATGTGTGTGTGTGCGCGCGCACGCACGCACATGCATGCATGCATGTGTCTGTAAAAGTTTTTCCTTAGCGAGTGGCTTTATCTTTAATTCTGACTTTGGGCCTAATTCATTGAAAGCTGAATTTTTAAAAATCTTGTATAGGCACACCACCATCCATTAAAAATACTCACCACTGGTCTGATTCTTAAATATAAGCTTGTCATTGCATTCCTGTTCATTCACACAGCCACAGATGTAAAATACGCCATCTTCATTGTGCTGGCGGACCATAACACACTGTGATGTGTTATATTTAGGAACCATAA
Source organism: Eublepharis macularius (assembly GCF_028583425.1). Taxonomy (NCBI): domain Eukaryota; kingdom Metazoa; phylum Chordata; class Lepidosauria; order Squamata; family Eublepharidae; genus Eublepharis; species Eublepharis macularius. The sequence continues at coordinate 168,263,530 of NC_072791.1, read as the reverse complement.
CATTTTCCACAGGGAACTGTGGGTTGTGACAGAGAGTGCTCACCCTTGCGCTTTCATTATCTTGTTTCCTGAAACACACAATCAAGAACTGACTGTTATGAAGACAAAATAATGTTAACCAGCTGTGCTTTTAACGTCACTCAAATTACATGGAAATAGCCATAATGCTTTTCAAAACCTCTGTATAAGCAATTCTCCATTCTAGATTTTTCCCCTACTTGCCCCCAGTTTAAACACATTGGTCTTGAAAATGGATGGCCAAAACGCAGTATTCCAGTTCTGGTTTCATTTGTGCCTTATAAATGGATATGGAGGGCTCCTGTTTCTTAGTATCAGCAGCAGCATCATGTCTCATCTGATACATCTCAATTTATATTTGTCCTCTTTGCAGCTGTATCACAATGGCTGTTCATATTCATCTTGCAATGTTAGCAGTCCACAAACATTGGTTCTGGCATTTCTGTCTGATGAGCTACTATATTTAAAATATTCATGGTTTGTTGCCATCAATATGTTTTTTACCTAGCACTACTAAAGTTCATTTTAATTGTACATCCAGTTCATTCTGTACAATTTCCTTATCCTTTTCTCTCTGATGACTTCTAATTTGTGTTGTCTGCAGATTTCATTAACATGTTCCCTCTTTTCTCCCAAGGGCACCAATGAAAATATATAACAAAATAGGCTCTAAGATTTATTCCAGAGGTCACTGTTTACTTTTCTCCAACGTACACATGTATGCCTTTGAACAAAATCAATTTTTGTCTTTTATTTCACTTTCATGAATACGAACAACATAGAAGACAAAATAGAATGAAAATTCTATTTTTAAAGAAAAGGGATGCTTGAGCAGAAAGAGAAAAAATTTAGTGTGAGTTCAAACCTTTTGTTGTTGTTGTTGCTTTCATGAAAACTGCTTCTTCTTTACCCCAAATGAAATTCAAGGTCTTCCAGATCCTGCTTACACCACCAGATTTTTGTGTTTTCTTCAGTCTGGCATGGTGTGAACAGTAGGTAGCATAATTTCTGCTCATTACAATTTTATTTTGAAGTATTCTAAAAAAATAGAGGGTGGCTAATGGAAACCAGCATGTGTGTGATGGAGAGAAAAGAGGGTTATCAGAGGATTATTTAACCACATGACTTTGGGGGGAGGTGTATATAGAATTAGATGCACTAACACCTTTCCATATGTGGAAGGCATTCTGCTCAATCAAAGTGAATAGGAAAAGATTTGCAAAGTTTCCACTCAGGCTGCAGTCCTCTGTTGAGGACCACACTGTTCCCTAGGGCCATTAGAAGCCAATTTTGTAGTGGTACAGGGCAGGGGGAGGCTGCAAAAGATAAGAGAAAACAGCAAAGATTTGTTCTGCCAGCGGGGGTTCTCATGACTCTTTGGATCCAACCTAACATTTTGACTGCCACTTCAGGCTGCAACACACAGCAGTTGGAATAGGCTTGCTAACCTCCGGGTGGCTGGAGATCTCCTGGAATTACAACTAGTCTCCAGGCCACAGAAATCAGTTCCCCTGGAGAAAATGGCAGCTTTGGAGGGTGGACTCTATGGTGTTATGCCCTGCTGAGATCCCTCTGCTCCCCAAACTCCACCATCTCTAGGTTCCACCCCCAAAATCTCCAGGAATTTTCCAACCTGGAGGTGGCAACCCTAAGTTAGAAAAGTCACCTGCATGGATCCTATTGCTGCATGGTGATTATTAATAGATGGTATCTTTGTTGCACAGATAATATGAACACCCGCTTGCTGTTATTGTTTGTTGAACCTTATGGAGTATTTACAATTACTAGTGCCGTATTCTGGGGTGGGTTTTTTAATCCATTATTTTATTGACCATGTATGATTTTGTCAGCCATTAGGGGATACTGCCCTTTTTCCTGCTTACCATATAGAGACACAGATTTCTTCTGGTTTTTCACAATAGGAACTTAAGTCGCAGTTGCTGTAGCACACCTGGTCTTCACACAGTGGGTATGTGTTATCACACCACTTGCATAGATTGCTCTTCACATTCCGCCCTGCTTGGCTGTTGCATGCTGTGAGCAAAAATTTTAAAAACAGACACAAGAAAGAGAGTATCTTTTTAAAACCTTTGGACAAATTATTCTGTGTATCATATCTTACAATTTTAATCTATGCGTTAATTTGGTGTGAAAGACAAAAACTTACATGGGGCATTTATTTTTTTTAAATGTATGCTGCCTCTTTAGAGACCTGCTTGGAGCAGCTTATAACCTAAACACTACAAGGAAAGCTCACAGGCATTAAAACAAACAATTAAAAACAAGCTAGCGCATAAACACATACCATAGAAAACAGGCCAAAGGATAAGAATATGCCATTAAAAACAAGCCAGAGCATAAACATGCCATGAAACAGAGGAAGACATTCTTCAGGCTAGAACATACAATTTTAAAGGGTCAACTCCTTAATTAAAATCCTGGGTAAAAAATGCTTTAGTCTGGTACCCAAGAGAGAGGAGCCAGGTAAGCCCCAAGAGGAAGGGCATTCCGCAGGCAAGGTGCCAGCACAATGAAAACCCTGCCTCCAGTCACTATCTGCCTCATTACCTGCAGTTAGGGCAACAGAGAGTGGGGCTTGTGAGGAGTATTTTAACTGATGGGCTAGAAAGCGAAGCTCCCACTAAGCTGTTGCTTGACATGATACAAAGCAATAATTTGTAAGATGTGAACACATAACATCATAAAGCAGCTTCTCATATTAGTAAAGAGTACAACTGCCAGTATCCTATAAATGATGTGGTATATAAATCAGATGAGAGGAATCTCTTGTCTGTATTAAATTTGCCTGTAAGCCTTACTAACAATGCAGCCATTTAATTTAATAATAATAATAGTAATAACAATAATAACATTCAATTTATATAACACCCTTTAGGACAACTTAATGCCCACTAAGAGAAGTTTACAGAGTGATTTGTTATTATTTTTACAGCAATCACTCTGTGAGGTGGGTGAGAATGAGAGAGCTCCAAGAAGCTGGGACTGACTCAGCTTCACCCAGCTGGCTTCAAGTGGAGGAGTGGGGAATCAAATCCACTTCTCCAGATTAGAGTCCTGCCGCTTTTAACCACTGCACCAAACTGGTTCCCACTCTCTAATTCAATTTTTTTGGTACTCGTGCATGCATCTACGCACTCCTGCTCTGTTATATAAAGTTATGTTCATTACATGCAAAGCTATGATTTCTCAGGATGTTTTGACACACTTTTTTAAAAAGTATGTTTGCAGCACATAGTCTGTATCTTCCCTCTTGGTTGCACTTGCATTCCAGGAATATTCTTTAATACTCAAACTGCAGTGCATTGTATGTGGAACTGTGACCCAGTCAGTGTTCTGTGTAATCTTGTGTGCTTTTCACTTTCAGAACCACTCAGCAACAACTGGAAGTTCCAAGCAAAGCCTAAGATACAGTTGGGCCATATCTTGGCTGATCATGCTGAAGTCCTCCCCCCACATTAGATCTGACCCCTCTCCTATTTGGCACAGTTCCTAGAGCTAGAAGAGATCAAAAGCAGTGGGGTAACAAGTTAAAGCAACACTGTTGTTTCAAAGATCAAGATGGAAATAGGGGAGGGGGCTGAGTTTCCCAGCTTTTATGTAAACTCTCAGATTTCCGCAATAGAAAAGTACTGCATTTTTGTATGACTCTTGGAAGCAAAAGCATTGCATGTTGCATTAAGAAGTAACCTTATGGACTTGAAGGATTTCCCTTGAATATTTCTTTCTAACACTTTAGCTAAGAAGACTGTAAATTAAGATGTGGGGTACAGAGAACAAGTGTGGCATGTAGTCTGCTCCCCCAAATAGTCCAAATAATAAGATTCTCTCTCAGCATTGACACTCAGACTATAGGTATTGTGCAATGAAGCGGAAGAGATGTGTCTGCATATATATGTGTGCATTTTCCCTCTTTCTAAAAGAATTTTCCAGATTGGCACAGCTCAGTCAGTCATTTACAATGCAACCCTAAATAGAGTTACCTTCTTACAAATCATAACTCTGCTTGGATTGCAGTGGAAATGTTCTGCTTTTCAAAATAACCATTTAATGAGTTGCAAGGACAACTGGCTTTCAGCTAGCCTCCAGGTCTGCCTTCTATAACTACCTCTACAACTCCCCCGAACATCAAGCCTATTCTCTCTGTTGACATAGCCCCCACTTACTTCAGTGTTCACATTTCAATCATATCTGATTCTGAAAGCAATTACTAGCACATGTGCTGAAGACATTTCCACAACTCAGGAAAGTCATAAAAGCATCTTCTACATCTCATGGCCACCAGTTATTCTTACCCAACCCTAACAACAGGTATTTTCCAATAACACCACAGCAATTCCATCACAACTTCCCAAGATGGAAACTTATTCTTAGGCTCCTTGTCATTTCTGGTCGCAAGCTGTTGCCATACAATGGGGCAAATTATGGAACAGCAAATCCACTGTGTCTGCTGGAACAAAACTAGTAGAACAAACTGCAACTAGACTGTTCTTCAAGATTATTTTTGTGTTGTTATAGAGGAGTAGCTCATGTTAGTCTATTGCAGCAAAAACCAGCAAGAAATCTTGTAGCAATTTATAAAACTTCATTCCAGCATAGATGTTTGTGGATTGGAGCATGCTTCCTGCACACCATGCACCATGGATATGAGGAAGTCCATGAAAACTTGGAATAAAAACAAGTTAGTCTTTAAGATGCTACAAGACTCCTGTGTGCCTGGTTTTTTAGAAGTGAAATGGAAAATGGTCACTAATGGTAGCTGCTGTGGTTGTTTATAGCACCATCAGTGTGCCATCATTGTATACAGCTATTTCTACTTTTGTATGGTCCTGACAGACAAAACAAAAATAGTAGTTCTATTTTTAAAAAACATACCCCAAGATTCCTTGAAGCTTTTTTTATTCTGCCCTAGGTAAGTTAATATTTTGTCTCTTCCTTCCCATGGCATATTGTATATGGAACAGGATAACCAAACCATGAAATGGCATGGTCAAGAGCTAACTGGACCATGCAAGTAACTTTTTTATTTGCTTGCTTGACACCTGTGTCTATGACATGGGTAGTTGATGGAAATCAGAAGGCTCTCAGTCATATCTACTGGGATGTGGGAGATATTACCAAGCCAACAACTACTATAAGTAACTCTGTTTCAAGTGTAGCACTGACTCTCCAAAATGTTTACATATATGAGCTGTGATAGCACCCCTCCAATGGAATTTTGAGACCCTAGGCAGTTGCCTAGTTTGCTAGTCCTGACTTATCAACACTGATTTTTCCCTCTATTCATACTATACTACTGTAATGGATTTTCCCCTCTAAAAGAATGCATATCGTTGATTCTACTGCTTCCAATAGCCATCTTTTTCTCTAACAGACTTGAAAGTGGAGGTATGGTGGGTTGATGTGTCTTTAAACAACCGTTGGGGTGAATTAGCTCTCCCCCGCCAATTGTACTTGTTTTGGCAGAATGCAGAAGAAAGACGGCCTAGGACCTTTTCCTCTTTAAGACATTATCACCTATACTGTAGTAAGTAGTACCCCCAAAGTACAACCAGATTTTTAACATAAAAATTACAGAGGAGGGTGGGAAAACAGATGAAATCTTTCTGAAACAAAGTGTAATTCGTTTAACATGGTATGTTTAGCAATATGGAACTCCCTAGTAGTAGCATATCTACATCAGCAGGCAGTACCCAATGGAATGACAACTGATAGTCACTTCTTGCATTATTATACTAGATCTGATACTTATCCATTGTGTATTTTACATTTTGTAAATTAAGTTAGGAATCCTGAGGCCAGGCTATAACATACCTTTGGGATTACTAACTCCCAAAAAGATGAAGAAGGGATGTCCCTTTACATTAAAGATTCAAGGCAACAATGATTGCATGAAGAACCTAACGTGAACCAACTTGATATCACTTAACTCAATTTCCCCGAGTAACCTATCTTACACAACTTTTATCAAGGTTAATGAATTTATAAATTTAATGAATTTATCCAGAGAAGTACTTTAAGCACTCTGAAATATTATATAAATACTATGATTAGTATCTGTACTTAGTACCAATTGCCATAGTTCTCATACATAAAGCTTTTCCTACAAACACATTTCTCCTATACAGCAATAAATATATTTCCTTTTTGCAGACATTTCTTGTCAAATATGCAGCCTCCAATCTCCCCTTACAGCTGCCCCCAAACCCTAAAGATTCAGGAGCAGGCCAATCTTTATACAGAAATTTTGTGCAGCATTCCTTCAGATAGTCTGATTTCTCTATAGTCTATAGATGGGAAAGGGGATGCTGGGGGCAAATGGAAACATAAAAGCCTAGGTCAGGGACTCACCTTTCTTCTACACTGACTAGGAGCCAGGCGTCTTGCAAAGGGAGGGGAAATCTGTTCTAGAATTGTGCCTTTTCTTCATAAAGTGGCAACTGATTCCTATCTATAGTCATACTGTAAGAGAGAAAAATCTGCCAGTTGGACGTGGTATCCAAGATGTATCAGAGGGGCCTGCCCTACCTAAGGCTCGCTGGATTTATGTGATTCGCGGTTGGCAGCCTCTGTCATATTGTAAATAACTTTCCAGATCCAAAATGCGGTATAACATAAGATGAACTTTTATTAACTATTTACATAACTTAGGAATCAGTATTATAGGGAGCAGAGTTAACCTCCTGTATCAACCAACTTCTCCTTTGTTCTGGCTCCCTAGGATTTGTGTACCATCTTAAGCCCCACCCACTTAAAATCATAGTGTTCTCACAGCCTCTGCAGCCATTGGCTGAAAGCTCTGATAATTCTCTGAGAAAAAGGGATGAAAAGTGAAACACGCAAATGGGCCCTCTCTGTACTAAGAAGAACTATTGCAAGGGAGTCTTGACTCGAGTCTCTAGAATTCAAGCCCCTTCCCCTTGCCCTGACTGCCTCAGAGAAGCCTGGATGAAAAGCCAGCTTGAAACTAGAGACTCTGACATGAGAGATAAACCATGAGATTGGACAACCAGAAGAAAACCAGGATTAATCAGTCAGTGACTTAGCCTAGGTCACACAGAAATCTTTAATACAATTAAGTCTTTAAATGAATTTTTCTTTTCTTTTTGTTTTTTTCTTGGAGTGGCCAAACTCCTGTTTTCCCTATGAAAGAGCCTCCTCTGTCCATTCCAGTATCTGACCCCAACCGCTGTTAGTATGGTTCCTATGAAGGAGCCTCCCCCAACTGCTGCTACTGGAAGCTTCTATGCCCAGATGCCAAGTTTCACAATATGGGAATCATTGAAATATGACACAGAGTACTTCAGTTAATCCGTTAGAAGTATGAGTGATAATGCATGGGCTTCCTCCTCTCTGCACCAAGTGAAGGAGGTTACCCTTTCAGGAGCTGAAAAGCAAATTCAAAACCCTAGTTGTAATGATTACTAAGCTCATAGTGCTCTTCCAAAACAGTGTTTTATTCCCTTATTCCTATACGACCCTTTATTATTCGGAGAACCAGCAGCATATCTCCTGCTTCATTTCCTGAAATGCATAAGAATGATATTTCACATCGCAAGAGCAACAGGGTTTGAAATAGTCCTATCACTGGTGAATCCTATGTGTGTGCACCACTTTGCATGGTGACATTGACTTGTGGTATAATTTATCAGCTTCCATCAAACCCGTATGTCTTCAATTTACTTTTGGAGAACTCATCCCTATATTTAATTAGTTTATAGTTTGTTCCAAGATTGGCTTTTTCAACTTTTTTTGAAGTTTTTATTTTGATGTTTTGCATTTGCCTCAGCAACATCTGGAAAGCTTTTTGTAGAAGCTTATTGTTACTATAACTGCTTGTGCAGCTTTATTAAATCATCGGAGTATTAACTTTGAAAGCATTCATCTGGGTTTAATTAGGGGTTGGATGAGTGATGTGGCAGTTAAACTTGGAGCTAATGGTCTGGGGACACAAAGTTCTAATCATATTTCTAGCAACTTTCTTGCCCAGATTTCTACTAATTAAGTAGATGCACTCCTACACAAAAACTTGCCTTCCAAAATAGATAGGAAAGCACACAAAATGCGTTTTGTTTGCAGTAATATCCTGAAGGCTTTTGGAGACTGGTGGCAGTCTATATCTGGATTTCATAAGTTGTTTATACCCTTCCCCCCCTTCCTCTCCATTCCTCCAAATAAATACTGCAATCCTAAACATTCTTCCTTGGAAGAAAATCTGCTCAGAATCAATAGAATATATTTCCAAGTAAATATAGTTAGGATTGGGCTGCAAGATCATTACTTCTAAGAAAAGGTATTTCACTGATTTAGCACAGGTCTGGTTAAAAGGAAGTGTGTTAAATAATTACCTCCTGTACAACCACTGATTGATATCCAAGGCTGTCAGCACCAATATGTGTGACTGAAAGGCTAAGATGGTTCTTTAAATCTAGTTCCTTGTACTGCCCTTTGCCTCTCCAAGACTGAGACACCATCCTCTGTTTGTTTGTTTGTTTGTTTGTTTATACTTCTAGTCCGCTATCCCCATGAACAGGATCAGAGTGGATTACATCAATGAACACAATACAAAAGCTAAAAACAAGGTAACATGACAATAAATCTACAATAATATTCAGTAAAAACACAGCAGCACACATATTGCACAAATTAACGCTATGAAGTGCAATCCAAAAGTGCTGGAGACGGCATGGTATCAAGTTTTTGGTGGCATCTCTCTGCAGAGCAGTTATTGACTTTAGAGGCTGCTGGATATTGAAACCTGCCTTGCAAGGCTGACACATCCTAGCACTATGGTCCAACCACTCAAGCCTCTTCCCAATAACTGTGTTGCATTTTGATCTAAGCTGAATTACTGGCACTGCCATTTTTTTTTATTTAAATTTGAGAGAGAGAGAGAGAGAGAACAAAAATAGACATGAGAGAAAGGGGAAAGAGAAACAGAGAGGAAGAGGATGATGGCCATAGAACGTTTTAAAAAGTTGGTTACTAATGTCAGTGCTGCAGGACATCTTTGCCAGCTTTGTACAACTCTTATGGTAGAATGAGAAGTTTCAAGAACCTGTAAAGGTTTCTTGATCCTTGTCAGATTCTGACATTCCAAGCAATTCTCTTTGCCTGCCCCCTCCCTGCACCATTCCTTGTAAGTGCAAGATTTCTACTTTTTTTCTGAATGGGTTGGGTAAAAAGGGAACAAACTTTTGGAAGGGAGAAGAAAATGGAAATTTTTTATTTATAAAATTGTTTTTAAACATCTGCTGCCCAAACCATTCACCTTTCTTGGCAATTGACTCTTGTGATGTTCCTTCTTAAATTCCTTTCTTCACTTGCTGTGTGTTCCTTGCTTTTACCTTCAAAGCCGTCCACGGCTTCCCCTCATGACCCCTCTCGTCTCACATCCTAATAAACTTTGCCTGTGACTTTTGCTTCTCTGGGTCCAGCACTGCCAGTATTCTAATGTCTTCTCCTCCTTCAAAAGTCTCTGCCTTTTCTCTCTTGCTGAGCCCATGCCTAGAATGGCCTCCCACAACACCTATGAGATACCACCTCTTCGTTCAAACCCTCTGTAAAATCCACCTTTTCTGTGAAGCCCCCTAGTGCTGAAATTAAACCTATGTCACTAGAGTGACTTAGAGCCAAACTACACGAGACGAATTACACAAGATTATGTGAGTGTCTAGAATCATGTCTGTTCCTACCTGCCTATGTCCATTTTACCCCGGGTGAACACATGTCCTGTAACCCTAGTCCATGCACGTGTCAGGTAACTGGTATAGTCACAGTTGCAAGTGTCCATGGTCATAATCAGCAAGTCCCCATTGCAGAGTGTCAATTTTTAGCGGTTTCTGCTTCCCTCTCCCCTCTTTTTGCCCTTAGATCCAGTTTACCCTCAAACTGTTTTGCTTTTAATTTGGAATGTTTTAAGAAGAAACACATGCCAGTATAAAGGCATGATCCACATAGGATCAAGTGCTGTGTGGCCATGGTGTGCGAGTGAACAGGAAAGCAACGGGGAAACAAGTGTAAGTGCATTCACGTGTCGTACACGTGTAAATCGTCTTGAGTAGGAGGGCTCCAAGTGCTCTTTTTGTTTTATCCCTGCTCCTATGCTCATTTCCTCTACCTCTTTGCTGTCACTTTTATGTCCAATTTTAAATTGTAAGCTCTGGGCAAGGATCAGTTTGTTTGTTCTCTGGAAAGCACTATGCACATTGATGAAGCTATAGAAATCATTTTTTAAAAATCTGTATTTGCTAATGAAAAATGCAATTGTGGTGACAAAAAATAGCTGCCGGCTCTGTTGCATATGTCTGATAAACATGTGTGCTTGCATAAACGTGTGCTTGCATGTCTACAAGGGCATGGAAGATTTTAATATGAAGGTAGATGACATAACTGGATCAGTGATACATTCCCTGGTTTTGTGCACTGCAAATTTTCTTCCAAGTGTTCCTGATCCATATGTTGTCTTTATTTCCTTGTTTGTCTGCCTTCAGTTCAGTAGGCAACTATGTTTCATGACACAGAAACAAGCCATCTTCCTTTAAAGAAATATGCTTCTGGGATGGCTCAAGCACTGTGGTGTTGATTCTGCCACAAGCATTGATAGCCAGTACATTTCTTCCTAATGTTGGTGTTTGAGGCAGTAAAACTAACATAAAATACTTTCTTGTTGGAAGGGAATTGTCACCCAGTGCTGGGTCTGTAGCCTTCATACTAGTACAAATCTATGACTTTGTGACTGTCTTCTTGCAAAAGCATCTGTCAAGGGAACCTGGAGAAGCTCACAAGGGTTTTTAAAGTTTATCACAGTAGACCTGTGTAAGGTAAAGATGGACTTCAGTTTAAGCCTCTACAGTAAAATAAAACAAGAGTTCAGTGGAACCAAATGTGTTATTTTTGTTTGTTAGTCTTTAAAGTACCACTTTATTGTTAGTCTTCAAAGTGCCACAGGCCTTCTGTTTAATTTTGCTGCTACTGACTAACATTGCTGTCTATCTGGAATTAAGTGTTTACAAGTTTACAAGGACTTGCAGGGGGCATCTCATTTCCCCCTCCCCACCATGTCATCTTTCTCTTCTCTGCTCTTCATAGTCTCTTCCCCTTTCCTCTTTCCTCTTTCCACCCTATTTCCTCTTTCTCTCCTCCTGGGAGCCTCCATATGGTCACCTTTTCCTGTGTCCCTAGTCTGTCCTTCATACTCACTAAACAACTTGCCTTTTATCTGTCCCCATCTTCACTTATATTTCTTAATTTGGTGTAGTGGTTAAGAATGGTGGGACTCTAATCTGGAGAGCCAGGTTTGATTCCCCACTCCTCCACTTGAAGCGAGCTGGGTGACTTTGGGTCAGTCACAGCTTCTAGGAGCTCTCTCAGCCCCACCCACCTCACAGGGGGATTGTTGTGGGGAATAACAATAACATAATTTGTAAACTGCTCTGAGTGGGTGTTAAGTTATCCTGAAGGGCAGTATATAAATAGAATGTTGTTGTTATTCATGTATATATTGCTTTCCCCCAAAGCAGCTTACATCATTCTCTTTGCCTCCATATTATCCTCACAACAACCCTGAAAGGCTGAAAGTGTGTAACTGGATCAAAGTTACTCACTGAGCTTCCTCAGCAGAGTGATGATTTGTCTCCTGGATCCTACTCTGAAACTCTAACCAGTACACTATATTGGCTTGGGGGGGGGGGTTGCTGTTGAACAGCAGCAAGCAGCTAGGCCTGGGTGAGTCATGCAAGTCAGGTAGTAGCAAGTCAACCAGTTGTTGCTCCCAAGCCTGGCCCCAATGAGCTCTCCCTCAAAGGCCCAAACAGAACTGGAAAGGACCCTGCCTTCTCCCCCTACTTTTTACTGACAGTAGCCATGCCTGGAATGCTGGCTAAACTGTTTTGATTACCTAGCAATAGCCACTGAAGGCATCTTTTATCATTTTGGGTCTTTAAGTCTTTATTATTTCAAATTTTTCTGCAAACCTGGGGCATTTTTCAGGTGTATAGCAAGCTGTGTCATATCTGTCCATAGCTCCAGTCTTTGGGTTTAAGTATCCTCATATCAGGGCCACTTGGCTATTACTATAAAAATAGTAATAGTAGTTCATAATAGTAATAATAGTTCATATCTCCTGTGGCATGTGCTAAAAGAAGCACAGGTAGCAGTTTGTATTGAACAATCCAAAGAAGCCGGTCAGATCTACACATGCAGCAATAGAAGGGGGTCGAGTCCTCAGACTGGGTCTCATCAGGCAGTTGGTAATGATAATTTTTGCACTGTTCCCTGACATAAAGACGTCCTTATAAGTAGAAAACTGGCATGCCAGGGAATAATTTTAGCCCAGCCCTGGCCAGCAGTACTTGTCTTTTAAAAACTTTCAGGAGAGTCTCCCTTTTTGTGGTCTTATGTGCCACATTCTCTCAGTCCCAGTTTCCCAAATACTTGCAGGCTCCCTTTGTTCTTTTCCCACTAAACTTCCATTCAGCTTAGCCTCTACAAACTGGAACTTCCTAAGTGCTTGTATCAAAATCAGTTGAGGTTTATTGAATTACACATTGGTGCTTTCTGCTGCCAATGAATACACGCAGTGAACATTTTGTAAGAATAATTGTTCTGTCCTCAAAGATAGGAAGCTAATTTGCTATTTGCTGTCTCCTCTGTTGATATACTAAAACTACAGTGTAAAAAATAACACCTAGTGTATACAATATGTACTTAAGACGACTTAAATTAAGAATAATTATGAACATTTTAAACATTATTTTGAACTAGATATAGTAGCTGGAAGGGAGTTGAGCTTGATTCCTCTCTTTTCCAAAGATTGCAGCATGGACTCTAACAGTGAAATCCTAAGCAGAGTTATTCCAGTCTAAAACCATTGATTTCAGTGGGCTTAGACTGGAGTAACTCTGTTTAGAATTGCACTGTTAGTGCTGGTTCTCTCGCTGTTTTCCCTCCCTGACATCTAACAGCACTTTGGCTGATAAGCTTTGTGTTGAGTTTTTGTGTCTATTTATGTTGCAGTGATTAAATTTTGTCTGCAAAGGACTCCACCCACCCAACTCCACAGGTCATGAACTAGGCTGAAATTGAGTGCTATTAATGCAGTTATTAATTTTAAGTGTTTCAGTTGAAATAGCTATACCAATCATTTCCAAGCTATGTGCTTTAAAAAAAACCCCTATCAGTGCTCATGAAATAAATGGTTTATTTAAATAGATTAGAGATTCCATGCCCCCCCCCAAAGGTTACCAACCATCAGGTAGGACCTGGAGAATTTTTGGAATTACAACTGATTTCCAGACTACAAAGATCAGTTCCTCTGGAGAAAATGACTGCTTTGGAACTAGACTCTTATAGACTGAGCTCCCTCCCCAAATAGACTGAGCTCACCTCCAAATCTCCATGAATTTCCTAACCTGGAGTTGGTGACCTGAATCCAAAGTGTCCACCCACAATAGAGACTTCTCCCTGTGCTTCTGTAAAATTAACTGTTTGGGTCTTGTCTCCTTCCATTTATCCATCTCTCTAGCAAGTAATGTACTCATTTTCAATGAAGAAACACAGTATAAAGCCCTACTCACAAATGAGGGTTTGTGTTATTTCTCTGCAGGAGCCTTTGCTCTAGACTTGCCTTCTAATCAGCCACCACTGTGGACAAGTAATTAATTCTTGATGGAAAAACAACAGAATATGCTGACTGCATAGTTGGCTCCCTGATGTATCCCTGCACAAGCCAATATTCTAGAATGAACTGAAAGCAGCTTACCCTCCTCTGGAGAGCCCTCACAGCTTGCAGGCCTGGAGAATGCCCCCCCACATGCGACCCCCCCCCCCGCCCTGGGTTCCTACCAGGGAATCCAGGAGGTGGTGATGAGGGGGTGGTGGTGGTGGTGGTGGTGCTGCCTCTGCCGCTGCTTGCTGCTAAAGACACGGGCAGCGGGGAGGAAAAGGAATCATGTGGGTGGGGCCAAACCCCACATGATCTCTTTTCAGATGTTCTGGAACACCATTCTGGCGCATTCCCCCTCCAAATGAGTCCTGTTTCCAATAATTTGCAACTCATTTTCTTGCTGCTGTGAACAAATTCTTCAAAAAAAGTATTTCTTTTCCAATCTTTTTTGGCCCTAAAAGGACCAACATTGGGGTACATTTCATTTTACAGGTTAAGATTTTTCTCAAAACTTTACATATTTTATACCAAATTGTTTTAATATGGGAAGGGTCCATGAAATATGAAAAAATTTCTTCTGTTGATGCATCTCCAACATGAGAAATATTACTAAACAATTACTTTAAATTAATCGGGATAAGATGCCATTTGTACATCAATTTCAGACCATTCTCCCTAATATTTATATAGACTGAGGTGTTGAAGCTGTCTCTATATATTTTTCTCAATTTATCAAACAAAATCATTTGATTAACTAATTTAGCTTTCACAAGACTTCATTATAATTAAAAATAAATAAATCCAGGGTTTAAATAAAAATATATTCACAGTTTAAAATAAAATAAAAAATGGCTTATGTGAACATTCTACATAGTTAAAGATTCATTATCTTAATACATATGCACATATTTACAGATTGTGGCATTTGTTGCAATCTCCCACCTTGTTTTCTGTGCTGCTAAGTCTTCCAACCCTGAGTGTAACATTTGTCTTCAATCATAATGAAGTTTTGAAATATCCTAAATGGAAAACAATACATTTTCACTGGCTGACATTTATCTGAGGCCAAATTCACAAGTGCTGCTTGAAAGCCCTTCTCCCACTATCAGTGAGCTTGTGGGAAATCTAAGAAAGACTATTCTAATTCTAAATGGTTCCAGGGTAACCCAAGGTACTGAATAACCAGATGTAAATGAGAGTGCTGTTTACTTATAGCTCATTTGGAGAAAGTTCTTCTGAAACCAACAGGATGTGTCAGAAAACCTAGGTAGGATCAGAAAGGTGGGTTATTGAAGGATCTAAATGCGAGTTAAGTGGCTTGTGTATTCAGTGACTTTGTATGACAAGATTTGGAGCTCACATGGCAGTCAGGGCTACAATGGGCTTAAATAGGATATGAGTTTTCCAGCGTGAAGGGTTTTAGCTAAATACAACCAAGAAGAATCTTGCATGAGTCATAACTCGATTCATGATCAGGAACTAAGATATCAGGACAAAATCCAACTCAATTTATATAAATCATGTCCACTGAAGATCGAGCAGCAAGTGAATTGCTCTCTGACAAAAACTGATGCTCTAAAGCTAATTTTTAATGTTTCTAGAAACAGTACCTTCTCACAGTTGTTTAGTGAAAGAAATACACGTTCTTATATTCTTCTTGAAATGACTTGCTAGCTGACAATTTATAATTTTTTGTGCTGAGTCAAGCATTCTAATGCTGTCGTTTCCTCTTGTTTGAATAAAAGTTAAGACATTCTAATCCTTCTCAAACGTTAAAACCCCAGGCTTGAATAATATATTTTATAACAACAACAATATGTAAACTTATGTAAACTAAAACCAGAAGTTACATATATAATTCCAAGAATCGTGCCTCTCAACTGACCCTGTTTTTAGGTATTGGATTAGTACACCCAATACCACCAAATGTAGTTTTACTTGTGCACGAATGAACAGCGGAAACCTGTGGTAAGTACTGAGTTCCTGGCACATGTACACGCATGTGGAAATGTTGCCTTTTTACTTTTTAAATGAAGATTTATTTATTAATGTACTGGTGGATATCAACTCAGGATGCCTTATCTACTTCTTAAGGGCTTTTTGTTTTGTTTTTTAGACTGTGCTTTACATAAAATTGTTTAAAAGTGTACTTTTGTAAGGTGCTTTTTGTCCCATTGGGAAGAATAAAGGGATAAAAATATACCAGTTAAAATAAATAAACTGTTTCTCCCCATCCTTTCATCACAAGGATACCACCCAAGGCTGCTTCCATTTATGATTGCCGCTTACCTGGTGGGAGCAGGGGAACTTGTCCCCCATTTCCTGCCCTTCCTCCAGGAGCCAGAACAATATCCTGTGACACCACAACATCATTTCCATCTGTGCCGTGGGTCATTCTAGGATTCATCCAAAGTTTTATCATAGAGTTTTGAGTGCATCCTAGATATGTTCCAGTGAGTCTCTCCCCGCCCTCCAGTCTCTACTTCCCTCACACACACTCTCACACACAAACACACAATGAAAATAAAAAGAATGACAGAATGATAACCAGCAGATTGAGATTAGCTTTAAAGTGCTAGAAGCCAGCAGGCCAACATTAGAACAAGGAGAAAACTTTATAAATTCTGTAGGTTTTTAAAGGATTCTCAGAGGCTGCCAGAGAAGTGCCAGCGTCTCTGGGGGAGGGCAACCCATATCTTCAGTGTAATCACTTAAAAAAAAGCCCCCTCACATATTGCTACCCATCAAAATGGTAGCATACATCTAGGAGGGTCCGGGACAGTATCCTATATAATTCATACAATGCGGAATTGGACTTTCTGGGAAATAAAGTCAAGATATTGAAGGACGTTCCATTTTTAGTGCGGAAGAAAAGATTTAAGTACAAGATGTTGGCAGCTCTTTTGAGGGAACGGGATATAAAGTACAAATGGCTACTCCCGGAAGGAATCGGGTTTAGTTATAAAGATAAAGCTTACAAGATTAATTCGGAAGATCAGCTAAAGGATTTTGTGGATAAAAATTCAGAATTTGGACCAGACACCAAGCAAAGAGAAGAGGATTCGAAGCCTGAAGGGAGGGGGGAGGCAATGAGCGCTCCGGCGGTAGCTGCGCAGAGGGAATTGCGCCCGAGGCCCAGGGGAGGGAAAAAGTTAATTTGAACTGTAATTTGTAATTTGTATGATCAACCACTCCGTCACTATTTTATTAAGCTATTTTTTATTATGGCAGTATGAAGGGAAAGCATTGAAATGTAGTGTTTAGTGTTTGTAGGTCACCTTCCCCTTTTTTCCACCCCTCCTTCCCTTTCTCTTTTTTCTCCCTTCTTTCCCATCCCTTGTGCTATTGTAGTCTTTTGTAGTTACTGTCTTGTAGGTTATGTATGTATGTAGTAGTTTTGTATGTTAGATATTGAAAAATAAAAAATATTATATAAAAAAAAATGGTAGCATACAAAGTCAGGCCTCACTAAATTATCTCAGGATCTGGTTAGGTTCATATTGGTGAAGGTTGTCTTTCAGTTATCCTCGTCCCAAATCACATGTGTAAAATCTTTAATGAGTATACCTAAAATACAGATGTATCATGAGCCTCAACATTTCAGTTGTTAAATTAACCAGACTGTCCACAACATACTCTGCCATTCCTTCATTTTAAGTTTCAGAAATCACTTCCTAGATCCCATTAGCAGAATGAGCAGAATTTTGTCAATTTCCCCTTCCAACTACAGATCTCTGATTCCTAGGGGTCCCTGGTCCCCCAGGAGCAGTATTTTGGGGGGGGCATATGGGGCTATAGTGAAATGGGGAGGTGAGACAATGTGCCTAGCTGACAGAAATTCCTCCATCAGTGGTAATTTTCATCAGGATACAAGCCATAATTTCCCCTGCTTCCCAAACAGTCAAATTGCAGACACTTGGAAAAAAAATCATGGAGGGCTTAATGACATTTTAAACTACAAAATTTTATAAGGAAATATTATCCATTTGCTCTTGGACTAGAAGATTAAGTAATAAACATTTCGAATAATAAAGCCAATATTCTCCTCTTTAGGAGTTCTTTAGATGTTCTCTTTCCAAGTTCAATAAAATAGTTAACTGTCATACTCTTTCATACACTGATGTATGATCAAGATTTTGCTAAAGCTCTTTGTAAATTATAATCAGTTGGAGAACAAAGAAAAGCCTTCAGGAATTGAATTTGAGGGGACAGAATCATATTCTGAACTCATGGAGTTAAGGAGAAATTCATACATGTTTTCTTCTAAACTGCATGGACACTAATAACAGAAAAATCCCACTAACATAAACTAAAGCCTAGAAAATATTGCAAGATATACAATATCCATATATTTTTCTGGCCAATGTTAAAATGAAAACAATTTATATAAACCCCCAGCTGTTCCAGACAGATTGTTGCACGGCAAGTTTCAAAAATATATAACATTTAAACTGCCCTCTTCCATTTAACCCCTTTTACTGTAACTCATCCCTCTTTATTTCAAATACTTTGGATTTAAAAAAAAATACATTGACCTTCAAGTTGTTCTATGTAAGTCGTACTTGAGCGAGCTATCACAGACATTTCTGAGTCACAAAATATGGAAATAAATGTGGAATCTAGTTTAGTTCATCTGATAATATGGATTGATTTAGGGGCAGATAGCTACTCAGTTCCTCAGTCACATTACAAGTTATACATGCAAGAGAGTGAATTGGGAATGAAGGGGCCAAACACTGAAATGGTAGAATGGGCTGTACTGTACCACTTTAGACTATACATTCCATATTTTGGAACGTTCCCTACAAACAGAATTCTAAGACAGCAAGCAAGAGAGGAGGTAGAGGTGGTAGAACCTTTCTCTCTCCTATGCTTTCTTTTTTTAATTTAAATTTCCAGAGAGATTTTTATGCAAAAAACTGTGTCCATTCTAGCACATCAACATTCTACCACCTCATTCTCCTGGAGGTATAAACCCAGTCTGAGAGTTAAGATACAAGTGACACCAGACATGTATTTTTTAACTTGTTGGAGATGCAATGTTACCTGGGAACTGTAGTTGAAAACAGTGTTATGTCCCTAGCGCTGAGAAGTAGGGAGGGGAAGAGCTTTTCATGCAGGATTGCTGAGGGAGAGGAAATTTAAAATTGTTTTCTTGCAATCTCAACAAAGAGAGGAATATAAGACCCTGTGCTTAGCACAGAGAGGCAGAGGAGGGGAAGAGCGGATAGTTCATATTTCTGTTGAGATTGCAAGAAAACAATTGCAAAGTTCCTCTCTCCGAGCTTGTAGTTTACCTCTGAGTCTCCCTGTAGACTAAATGTCAGCTTTTAGAGGTACTCACTTGCAGAACTTTTAGGGATTATTAGGAAAGGGATTGAAAATCAAAGGCCTTTTTCCTAAATATATAGTGTGGATGCATCTTGAATACTGCAAACTGTTCTGGTCACCCTATCTCAAAAAGGATGTAAAGCTGAAGGAGGTACAAGAAAAGGTGACCAGAAATGATGAAGAGATTGGAGTAACTTCTGTATAAAAAAGGCCAACATTTTGGGAGCTTTTTAATTTAAAAAAAGTCTAAAGGAGAGGGAACATGATAAAACTTCATAAGATTATGCATGGAGTAAACAGACAGAAACCCCCACCTTGTCCCCTTAAAAAGTAGAACTTCAACCAATGAAATTTAATAGCAGTAGATTTAGTACAAACAAAAGGGTTGGATTCAGAATAATGTTTCTGTAGATGAAAGGATTTCTGCACCCCATAGCACTTTTTTTTCTGCCACCCTCGCCCACAACAGTCCCAAATGCCCTCTGCAATCCTGTTCCTGGTGTGTACCTTCTTTGCCAAGAACAGTTTCCCAGGGGCATTTCAGGCTGCAGTGGGAGAAGGGAAATGGGAATAACACATGGAAATGTCTAGTCTGGATCCAAGCCAAAGAAAGTATTTGATCTTATAATGCCATAATTAATTTATGGAACAGCATTTTAGGGGGCCTTTTGGGCTTCAGCAAGAGAGGAGGTAAGAAATGTTAGGTCTTAGTGGAAATCCTTTTATCCATGGAAGGCTCTTAAGTTAATTATAGGGTGAGTGCTCATTAGCACCTACAATCAGAAACGCGAGAAACTGAAGGAAAGTGTGACTCTGGATTTTGAAAAAAAACACTTCAGTAGTCTGAATTCTATGATTTCTAATGTAGACACAATCTAGACCCTTGACTGCAATTTAACACTTTCTGGAGAAAGAAGCAATGACATCCATTTTGTAAGAAATAAGCAGGACCAGCATGTCCATGGAGGCAAGTCCGGCAATTGCCTCTAGTGCAGAGGCGCCAGAGGGAGCGCCGGGGCAGGGGCGCACACCGTGGAGCAACTGAGTGGGAGGGCTGGGAGGATGCACGCCAAGCATTCCCCCCATCTCCTGCCCGTCTCCTCACAAACTGGAAAGGAGCGGAGGAAAAGTGATGTTTCTTTGGGGGGCCTTGGGGGGTGGGACAGAATAATGACAGAAGAAAGCAAAGGGGGGAAGGGAAAGGAGAAAACGGGAAGGACCTAGAGAAACAGCTGCACCTCAGGGTGTGTGCTTTGAATGAGCTGCTGAAGACGCAAATCCTTCTTCCAGGCACAAGCCTGCTGGATGCAAGGGCACCCAAAGACCATTCTGGGGTGGGCTGCTGCTGCTCTCTCCCAGGATGCCCTCGCATCGGGGGGGGAGGGGGGCTTGTGCCTGGAAGAAGGATTTGTGTCTTCAGTAGCTCATTCAAAGCACACAGCCTGAGGCGCAGCTGTTTCTCTAGGCCCTTGCCGCTTTCTCCTTTCCCTTCCCCTTTGCTTTCTTCTGTCATTATTCCATCCCATCCCCCCCCAGTCCCCCAAAAGAAATGTATCACTTTTCCTCCGCTCCTTTCCAGTTTGTGAGGCGACAAGCAGGAGATAGGGGGGAATGCTTGGGGCTCCACCCCCCCCCCCACACACACAAACACACACATTCAGAGAGGACAGTGAGCAGCGGCAGAGAGGAGAAGGTGTCTCCTACATTTCCCAAGAAAATTTGCGTGACCCTCGTCTTGTTTGGTCTGGCCCCAAGTTGCCCCATGCTGCTGCCACCGCTAGCACACAGCTGCGGGCCAGGCACGGCAGGTGGCCAGGGCGGTGCGAGGCAACTGAGCAGTCTGGGTGTTCATCACGTGCACGGGGGTGGCAACATCCCTGAAGCTGCCCCCGGCCTCAGGCACCAGAAACTCTGGCACCAGCCCTGGAAATAGGATACCTCCTTAAGAACTGATGGTGACAACTTGCTTCCTCAGATGCTAGCTGTTTTGTCACTGTGGATCTTGTAGAATATGCTTTTAGATTATGAATTTTTCTGTTGTCTCATGTTCTGCTTCTGAAGGGGACTCAAATGTGCTTCTAAAGAGGGCATGGGCAGGTTACAGACTTGTGTCTATTCTGTGGTTCCACACACGTGCAACTAAAACAGAGGATTTGGCATTTGGGCCCAGAATTCAGCATCCAAACTATCTCTGTTTTCTTGCTAGTTCTGTCTGGAAGACTCACATTGCATGTACTTTCCTTTCCCTGTAGGAGTTGTAGATTCATTTAAACGGATGTGAAGGGACGCAAAAGGGCAGTGTAAAGAAATCTAGTGTTATCCTTGGCATAGCAAAACATGGCAGAAATGTTATCTGTGGCACATTCAAGCTACAGGGCTTGTGTTCTATTTCAAGTGCAAATGGGTTGTTGGTGATTTAGATGAAGTTCCTGCAGAGTGCTTGAACATTTCTGGCAGGAATTCTATTTACCATCTGGTAGAAGGACTTTGAGGAGCCAACAAAGAGATGTCAGAGCAAAGAAACTGCTATAACTCAGTAACAGAGGCCTGCGGCTTACTAAGCTAAGCATTTTTTCAGAGTTTTTATTATTTTATTACCATGATGAGTCCCCTACTTGCCAAGAGGTATAAATAACAAAAAGTGAGAAGAAGAGTTAATGTTTGGTGGGGTCCTCCCCTTAAGCAGATTGTTCCAAGGAAACAAGAAACTGAGGGGAGGATAGGAAGAGGAGGAGGGGGTCTTAGGGAAATGAGTAGAGTAGATGGGAGAAGTGAGGCAAGAAAGAAGTAACGAATTGAATGAGCCGTAGGGTGGATATATCTATTATCTACACGGGCTTCATTATGATTTGCAACCCTAAAAGAGCAACAAGGGTCAAGAAGCATTGGGGGAAGTGCAGGATGCATTTCAAACATCATTTATTTTTTATCTATTTAGCTCTCTCAGCCCCACCCACCTCACAGGGTGTTTTGTTGTGGGGATAACAATGGCATACTTTGTAAACTGCTCTGAGTGGGCATTAAATTGTCCTGAAGGGTGATATATAAATTGAATGTTGTTGTTATTATTATTTATGTTATTTATAGTCTGCCTTTCTCACTGAGACTCAGGACGGATTACACAGTGTAGGTCAATACGATCAAACATTAAAAAGCACTGCAACAGGGTTTGGATTTCAGAAATTTGAATAGAAGCAATCTAAAGTGACACTGAACAATGCAGAAATTATATACTCAGTAGTATAGTCCACCCTGTCCCTTTGCCAGCATCTATCGACACCATCTCCTTATAGTACAGCCCTCTTACCTGTGTAAAAAAGCCTTCCTGAATAATTCAGTTTTGCACAGTTTACTGAAAGCCAGGACCATGGGGGCCCTTCTAAAATCATCAGGCAGGCCATTTCATAAAGTGGGGGCCACCACAAAGAATGTGTACATCCAGGCAGTTGTTGATTTTACCCATTTGCAAGGTGGCACCTGCAGAAGGTCCTGTTCAGATGAGCAAAGCTACTGTGGAAGTCTATAAGGAGAGAGGCAGTCCTGTAGAAATGGGGGACCAACGTCATGAAGGTCTTTGTATGGGATACCCAATACCTGGAGTTGAGCCCAGTAACTGATGAGTAGCTAGGGGTGACAGACCCCTGGTGGGGGTGGGGGATCCCCCGTCCTCACCCTCCACACCCCTTCATGCGCACTCCCCTGTGGAGCTGCTTGCTCTGTGCGCGCTCCCCTGTGGAGCTGCGCACTCCCACGAATCGGGCCCATTTTGAGGCGCTGCAGAGCACAGGAGCGCTCCTGTGCTCCACAGTGCCTCAAAAACGGCCCTGTTTTGGCCTGGATTGGGCCCATTTTGAGCCACTGTGGAGTGCGGGAGTGCTCCTGCGCTCTGCAGCCCCCCAAAACAGGCCTGATCCACACCAAAACGGCCGTGGATCGGGCCCATTTTGGCACAGATTGGGCCCGTTCCTGCACTCCACAGCAGCCCCCAATGTGAGCCTCTGCGGAGCGTGGACGTGCTGGGGGGGGAACGCACATTGTGATGATGTCACTTCCCGGAAGTGATGTCATCGCACTTTGCGGGAGCGCGTGCGCACGTGCACCCCCCAGCAGGACAGAGGTAAGAGCCAGGCCCCGATCCCCCACTGGGAGCTTGAAGGGGCCTGGCAACCCTATGAGTAGCCAATGGAGTGACTGCAGAATGGGAGTCATATGGATGCTCCACCTAGTAGTAATTGAATTGTGCTATCTGCCACCAACTTTTTTTGGCCTGTAAACATTTTCATAGGTAGGGATTCCTTGGGATTTGAAAAATTAATTTAGGTGTTTCTCCACAGAAAACAGGTAGGGAAACATGGATTTACTATATCAAAGGCTACAGATAATTCCAGGAGGACCAACACATGGCTTTTGTCTACATTCAGGCAGAGGTCATCAACTAAAGCCACCAGAACTGTGTCCATCCCACAGGCTGGCCTAAAACCAGACTGAAAAAGGTCCAGAGCAAAAGAGCTATGCAACAACAACAACTTCAGGACAACTTAACATCCACTCAGAGCTTTTTACAAAGTATGTTATTATTATCCCCACAACAATCAACCTATGAGGTGGGTGGGGCTGAGGAAGCTTTGGCAGAGCTTTGACTTACCCAAGGGCATCCAGCTGGGTTCAAGTGGAGGAGTGGGGAATCAAACCCGGTTCTCCAGATTAGAGTCCTGCCACTCTTAACCACTACACCAAGCTGGCAGACCTGGAGTTGGTCTGCTACTGTTTTCTCAATCACTTTGCCTAGAAAGGGAAATTTAATTAATTTGAAGTATTTTAATTAAATAATTTGAAGTAATGGTTGTTGGGGGTTTTCCGGGCTGTATTGCCGTGGTCTTGGCATTGTAGTTCCTGACGTTTCGCCAGCAGCTGTGGCTGGCATCTTCAGAGGTGTAGCACCAAAAGACAGAGATCTCTCAGTGTGGACACTGAGAGATCTCTGTCTTTTGGTGCTACACCTCTGAAGATGCCAGCCACAGCTGCTGGCGAAACGTCAGGAACTACAATGCCAAGACCACGGCAATACAGCCCGGAAAACCCCCAACAACCATCGTTCTCCGGCCGTGAAAGCCTTCGACAATTTGAAGTAAATTAGTCTGAAGTAATTCTAATTATTGGCTGCCACATCTAGTTATTTCAGTTCATGCAAATCCCACCACTGGCATAATCTCTCATGCCTAATACACATTTATGTCTCTGGGATATGTACTTACAGCATTTATACCCCACTATTTTCCCCACTGGGGACCCAACCAGCTTACATATTCTCCTCTTCTCTGCTTTATCCTGACAACAATACTGTGAGTAGACATGGGCGCAAACCAAAAAAATTTAACAAACCAGTGGTTCGCGGTTCGGTGCTGACGATGATCCCGAGATGGTGAACCGCAACGAACATTTTCTGTTGCCGAACCAGTTCGTGGTTTGTTTGGTGTGGAACGGCCCCCGTGGCACTTAGAAAGCCCATATTCCCAGGGAGTCTTTTGCAGGCTTTCTTACAGCCATCACCCAAGTTTGGACAAGATTGCAAAAGGGATCTTGGAGTTATACCCTCTCCAATCCAAGGCCCCCAGGAAACTCCCACAAAAATCCAAGCTCAATTATACTCTGTCTCTCTCTCCAAAGGCTAGCAAGTGGCAAGCAACAGCTCTGTCCCACTCCACTGCTCGCTGAAAGTGAAACCCAGCCTGGGAGTCCACAGCTATTTATAAGCACTGGTCCCATTGAGCAACACAGGAGGTCTGTGTTTGGCCATCAGAGCTGCCTATCAGGGTTTGCAGGGATGAGATTGGCGTGCCCATGGCTACAGGACACCCCCTTCCCCCTCCCTCCCCTGGGTGTCTTCTCCTAACTTGTAACCACTCTGTAGCTCTGTGGTTGGAAGGAAGACCTGCCGATCAAGGTAAGCTGGGCTTCCATTTGGGTTTCCAGGGCGACAGAAGGCGCGCAGACAGAGTTCAGGCATTCCCCCGGCTCCGTTGCCAGGGGAATTGATTGCTGGTACCTGAGTGTCTGGCTTCCCGAACTTTGGCCGAACGCACCGAACCAGGCCTCTTCCGAACGCTGGTTTGTTGGCCGTGGACGATCATGAACTGCCGGATCGCGATCGCGCGATCACCATTTTCGTGGGTTTTTGAAGTTCGTAATGCGGTTCGTGCCCATCTCTAACCTGGGCCATGGTTCTCCCAGATCCTAGTTTACCACTCTAACCACTGTACCACAGTAGCTCTCGCAAATAAGGATCCACTATAGTGGCTTGATCAGTATTGTATGTAATTCATGATACAGCTTAAAGGGATTACTTGGACTAATGCTTTTGATAAATTCCCTTCCTCTTTTGTCAGAAATGATGGGAATATTTAATAACCTGTGAAGACTTAAATTAGAATTGCAGTTAGGGTAAAAGATGCAATCTTA
Organism: Eublepharis macularius; assembly: GCF_028583425.1. NCBI lineage: Eukaryota > Metazoa > Chordata > Lepidosauria > Squamata > Eublepharidae > Eublepharis > Eublepharis macularius. Next base: position 168,238,038 of record NC_072791.1, on the reverse strand, counting down.
AGAACACGGGGAGGAGGTCCCATTGAATAAACCTGGGTAGGATTCTGAGTAGACCTGCTTAGGATTGCTCTGGTAGAGTTGTGATGGAATTATTTTTAAAAATTAAATTGAGAATTATTTGACCTGTCAATGAAATCTTTGACTTACTTTATTTTCTACAAATAAGTGGGTACCCAGTGCAGTATTTCCATGGAAGTAAGGAGCTCTATTAATAAAAGCACAACTTTTGTGGTCCCTCCAATAGCAGCATGAAATGCCCACCAAAATCCTTGACCTAGGAACAAGATTTCAGGGATTTCACGCTGCTGGAGAGCAGGCGCCATGATAGTTAAGCTATGAGGAGGACAGAAGACCTTGCAATTGCAGAAACAGTACACTGGATCCAACCCAGTAAGTATTAAATAATCCCCCCCAAATTACAGCAAAAGGTTACTGAGTACAAATCTAGGTTTGAAATTTAAAATAAATCCAAACATTTGAAAGCAGTCATCAGAAACAGGACTTTGCTTCTAGTGGTATCCATATTTTCAAGTGTTTTTGTTTTTGGTCACTTGATTCAAACATATAGATTTATTTTATCTCACTTGTCTTGGTTCACTTCCTGTTGAAATGTGCTTTCCAATCAGCATGTCTGTATCTGCTGATCGGAATCAGTCTGTTGGTTTAGACAGAACACTAAACCATGATGTTACTCCATGAACAAACCCTCCTTTGCTGTACTCAGAGTAAATTAATTAAGTTACGATTCAGAGAAACCATAGTGTACCATTCACCTGAACCATTCCATGTGCTACCATTTCAAACTAGGAGTTGGCTCCAACAAACTTTTCCATTAGTGAAAAATGGAGGGGGTGTATGTCTCATTTGACCATCAAAAAGGCTATGTTGGACATTATGAGACCAGCATGTACAAATGTCATGTAGGACAGGGGCTGTAATTAGAAGGGGAATTAGGTGAGACTGAGTGAGAAAGCTGGCTGAATCCTCGATTCAGCCCAAGGATTGCTAATCACATTTTAACGATAGTCTGCAATCCTGTTTGGACAACTGGAACTCAAGACTTGTTCATGTAATTCCAAACCATGGTTAGTTTGACATTGTACCTGATCCAGCCCAATATGTTTTATTTGATCTTCCCATTACTGTTAACTATATGTAACTTGAAATGCCTGCCTGTTAACTACAGACTTAATTACATTTTGTGGAACCTCAATTGGCTTTTGAATCCTGAGCAAATGGGAGGTTTATCTTAAATGTAAAATAACTTAGAATTTAATGTGCACTGAACCTACTCATCATTATTAGAAAGAAGGGCCATGTTTAACATTATTTACTCTGTTAAAATATAGGGGTCAGCAAAACAAGAAACAGAGGTTTCTGGGACAGCTGACATTAACCAAGCCTGTAGATGACTGCCTCAGTGTTTGTTTATACATCCGATTATTCTGAGTCTGTAGGATTCTTTATCAAGGGTCATGACTCTTGAGAAAACAAATGTTGTATTATCTTAGTAATTCCAAACTGAATAGTCAGCTAATGAGTTTTATAAGTTCAGAGATCTACAGAGTTACATTTTGAGATGAACACTGAACTATTAATACTGAGACTCCGCTTGCTCAAAAGTCACAAACACAAAAGTACTGGGATATAAATAATCATCAAGGCTTACCTAGAGACGTGGTTATCAGCAACTCTTTGCTGTTCTGTTGTTCTGCTGGCACTAGGATAGAACTTTCTGAACTTATAATATTACTATTACAGAAGTTAAAAATGGGGCTAGCTCTATAATGAGGGGACTGGTGAAGCAGATTTTGGGGAGGATCAGCCTCTACGGTTGCCAGGTCCCCTTACCCTCCTTGTAAGAGGTGAGGGGGGACCCGGCACCCACCTTGTTCTTTGCCTTCGTGCATGAGCTTCTGGGGTGGCTTGATGACATCACTTCCAAGAAGTGCCGCCATTACACAGGGCCTGAGAGTGCTCCCACACTTCACAGCGGGCCGATTTGGCCCAGTGTGAAGTGCAGGAGTGCTTCTGAGGTGGTGTGATGACATCACACCACCCCAAGAGCATGCCTAGGAGACCTGTTTCCTCGACTTTGCCTCCTGCTGGCCAGGTGAGTGGTAACGGGGTGTGTGTGGAAGGTGAGAATGGGTGAGCAGTGGTGAGGGATGGAATGTAGGAGTGGGGTACCTCCATCCCTCCAGAAGAGCTGGGATCTCTAGCAGCCTGCCATACTGCCTACTTCCAGCCAGCTATCCTCTTCCACCTCTGCTTAGGGGCTAGAGGAGATGATCCTCCATAACTCTACAACCTCCCCCCACCCCGTTTTTTTAGAAGCAGTGCAGTACTGACAATGTATGTCAGTTCCCAGACTCTCACAAGATTAATACAAGAGGTTGGTCACCATTTTGGTTGCCTGTTGCCACAGCAACCAACATGGTGGCCAAACTCATGCAAGTGGCTGTAATTTATAGGAATCTGAGAAGACTTATAGGGCGTGCATGGCTTGCTCTGTTGTTTTTTAAGACACAGAGCTAAGGAGGATTGTCTGCTCTGGCTCCTATATGGAGGCAGCAGCAGCAGTGATGAGGTATGTGTGCAGGGATTACGGCTGTTGCCACAATCTCAAATGAAAAACACCTTCAACCTATTACTGGATGTAAAATGTTCCTTATTATGAGTCAAATGTTACTGTTTACTGGGGATAGTGCCTAATATCTGGCTGTGATTATTTACTACATTTATTTTGTCTGTACTGTTTTGCCTTTCGGAGATGGCTTGTAAAAATGGTGTGTTTTTCTAAAGTTGTTATTCTCTGCTTATATACTATTCTTCTAGACAGATTAATGTCCCATTCAGAGCAATGAACAAGGTCAGTGCTATCATTATCTCCACAATACAGCTAGGGCTGAAAGGAGTGGCTTATCCAAGGCAATCTATTGAGCTCATGGCAGTAGTAGGATTTGAACCAGAGAGTGCTGATTTGCATCCCAACCACTTTGGCTACATCTGCAGGGTCTCTAGAAGTTAAGTATCTGACTGAGTGGGTGGGGGGATGTCTGTAGTGCACTGATCCAGAGGAGTCAGTTGTATTAATCTGTAGTAGACATGGGTACAAACCGCAAAAAAAATGAACCATGTGGTTTGTGGTTCATGGCATTTTCACAAACCAGGAACCAAAAACTCCCACAAACTGGGGCAAGTTCATGAACCAGTTACTGGTTCGTGATTCATTGGGTTTAAATGCCCCTTTCCAGCTGCTTAGCGGTGGCAGGGAAAGGGGCATTTAAATCTCTGGATCAGCTGCTTGTCTGGGAGATTCCTGACAAGCATCTGATCATTTAAACAGAGGCTGTTTAAATGGCTGTTCCCAGCAGCAGGGAAATGGCCATTTAAACCCTGCCATTTCTTTGCAGCGGCAGGGAAAGGGGCATTGCTGTTTTAAAACGAACCAGTAGACCAGTTCATGGAAGTTCGTGGAAACAAGCTTCCACGAACCACTGGTTCGCGAACCGCGAACCAGGCTGGTTCGTGGGTTTTTTTGGTTCGTATTCAGGTTTGTGCCCATCTCTAGTCTGTAGCTGCAAAATAGTAAAAAGTCCAGTAGCACCTTTAAGACTAACCAACTTTATTGAGGCATCAGTGTAGTGCACGGAGGCACCATACAGTGCACAACCTGCTATTTCATATACCACACAGTGGCTAAATAATATTTTAGACTGTTGATGACACATTGAAAGACAATTCTGTTTTCCCAGTTTATCTTTAAACAAAAGCATCACTCTCTTGGCTTTTAAATCAATGGATAAACTTGTGCAACAACAAACAGTGATAAAGTTAGGACTGCTAACTCTGGGTTGGGAAATTCCTGGTGATTTGGGGGTGGAGCCTGGGAAGGGCAGGGTTTGAGGAGGGAAGCGGAGGTACCTCAGCAAAGATGCCATAGAATTCACCTTCCAAAGCAGCCATTTTCTCCAGAGGAACTGATCTCTGTAGTCTGGAGAAAAATTGTCATTCTGGAAGATCTCCAGGTCCTATCTGGAGACTGGCAACCTTAGGTAAAATGCCTTCAGTAATGCATAATGCTGGAGAAGGGAACTTGCCAAGTGATCCATGTGTGTACAAGTGTCCCTAATTTCAACTATTAAATTTTTGAAGGAATTCAGTAAACAGAACAAAATAGCTTCCAAAATAAAAGGTTACATTGTTCTTCAGTATTGTAAAGGATCTAAGTTTAAAAGACATATTAACACTTATTTCAGAGGCACACCATCAGGTTCACTTGCTGTGGTTCTAATTGCTAGATTAAACCAACAAAGACATTTAGTAGTTTTACACAAAAGAGGACCTATGGCTTGGATGCCACCTAATTTTTCTGTCGATGGAAATCCTTCCATTCACAGAGCCATGATGACTCTCCCTTCTGCTACAGCCCAAATTGCCTCCCCTAAATGCTGCTTCTGGAAGATGGAAGAGCTGTTTCTATGGAAGCTTGTTTATGAATCCTATAAAAGTGAAGAGCTCTTATTGTCATCTGGAATATTTTACTCAGCCAAATTTGACAAATGCAAAGTTGGCACACAATACTGTTATTTAGTTCTGAAAAATTATATTACAATTGTTATATATTGGGCTAGCTTCGAGGAAAACAGGGCTCCTCAGGTAGCCAATCCTATTGGGAATTAGGGTTATCAGCAACCACTCGTTTTCCCTGGATAGAAGCCAATTGCGATCGTGTAAACATGTTACCTTTTGTTTAGTGCATGTAAATGAAGGATCCTAGTGCCTGTGTTCTTATTGGGGAGTTACTGAAATGGGGTGGAGTTGGAGGTATATATATTTGGCTCCCTCAGGAGCCACGTTGTTCTTTTGTTGCCAATAAAGGACTACTATGAGCTGAAGTCACTGCCTGGCAGCTATCACTTGAGCACTAAGCTCAATATTTAATAACAATACAAATTTTAAATGCACATTTTGTGGCTCTTATTGTAGCATGTTATAGAAAATGACTGAAACTTTCATTCCACCTGAGATCTCTTTTGTGTTTTGCCAGCATAACAATGCAAGAAAAATGCATGTAAGGTATAATTATAAAATAGTTTTGATAGCTCTGAAGATCATTATGAGAAGGTCTATATAATGCTCAAGAGTATTGTTGATCCCAGTGGGATCTGCTCTTAGGTAACGATAAATTGTGTTTTATAGATCATCAATTTTCACCTTTGCAGGAAGCATAATTCAATGTTCTCCTGTTTATTTCCCTTCATCTTAAAAATGGTGGCATAAAAAGCTGGAAATAGTTGTTGCTTAGTTTTTTAAACCTCATTCTTATTCATTTAAAAGTTTTGGTTCAGGTTGTAGTCTTCATTGTATTCTTCCACAAGTATTCCCATGCCTCCATTGTTATTTCTTTGTTGAAATTTATGGCCCACTTCACCATTTGTACTTTAACTATTTCATCTTCAGTATACCATTTCAGCAGTACTTGGTATACCCTGGAAATTTCCTTCTTGTCCTCTTTTAAAAGTGTCTGCTCTAGTTCCGAGTTTTCTGTTCTAATGCCTCCCTTTGCACAGTCCGAATTATAGAGATCTCTGATCTGTCTGTACTGAAACCAATCATAATTTAGTGATAACTCGTCCTGTGTCTTTATTTTAAGTTTAGAAGATTCTATTCGGGTTATCTCCTTATACGTTAAACACTGTTGCTCAGTATCGACAGCTCTCGGATCTATTACCTCATATGGAACCACCCATAGGGGGGTTCCTTCTTGTAAATAATCTCTGTACTTCTTCCAAGTTGCATATAGGCTTCTCCGTATGTAATGATGTAAGAACATAGAGTTCACTTTTACTTTATCATACCATAGGTATGCATGCCATCCAAATATTTTTTTATATCCCTCTAGGGCCAATAATTTCTTATTCTTCAGCATCATCCAGTCTTTCAACCACACTAGGCAGATTGCATCATAGTAAAGTCTTAGATTGGGCAGTTGCATTCCGCCTCTTTCTTTTGCATCTTGTAAGACTTTCATTTTCACTCGAGGCTTCTTGCCTGCCCAAACAAAATCTGATATTTTCCTCTGCCATTTTTCAAACTGCTTAGAGTCTCGAATAATTGGCATTGTCTGTAGCAAAAACATTACTCTTGGTAACACGTTCATCTTAACTACGACGTGTACTAATATTAAAGAGAACATTTACAAAATGATTTATCGTTGGTACATGACACCAAAGAAGATTGCGCTAGGGAATTTGAACACTTCTAACAAATGCTGGAAATGTAAAAAACATGAGGGTTCCCTGTATCATATGTGGTGGACGTGTGGATTTACAAATTGCTGTATATGGCGGAAATGGATAAAATGACAAGAAAATTGAGAAACCTTGACCCAGGGCAGTTCAACACAGACTGGGAGAAGCTGAAACAATATTTGGTGAAGAAATGGGAGGTGGGAGGAGAACTGTGGCAGTTTGAGAACTATTGAAACATAATAAAATGCAGAGGGGGGTGACTTTACTGGGGGGTGGAGAGGCAAATGAGAATTTCTAAGCAGCTACCTTGTTAGATTGTTATATATAGAATAATACATAGAATATTGATAGAAAATAATTAACTATAAGGACTGACTAACTAATACTATTTTGGGTAAAAATTGTATAATGTACTAAATTGAATAAGTCTACCTGAAGATATATATGGGTCAAATTGATTGATAACTTTTGATGATAGTTATATAGATGTATAATCAAAGTAGAATAAAAATAATAATATAATTAAATATAACTAAAGCAGAATGAAGATAAGATATGCAGAAAAAGTAACATATAGAGTATAAGTTAAATTGGTTGACTTATATGAATGTATGGTTTATATGATTTATGGTTTACAGAAATATTTGAAATTATGAAAAAATGGGACAAATTGTCTAACATGGAAGAAGGGACTTAAAGATAGGGTACAGAGTATTAAAAATAGTTAAAGAATTATTGCTTAGAATAAAGGGAAAGTATATGTTTGTTAGATAGATGAATTTAAAATGAGTAAGGGAAAAGGGACAAAGGGTTGGAAAACTGTTGGAAGTCTACAAAAAGGGGGGGAAAGGGAGGGGGTTATAAATTGGGAAATGGGGGAATTGATTGTAATGTGAAGTTAAATGATTCTAATCCAATAAAAATTTTATTAAAAAAAATAAAAGTTTTGGTTCAGAAAGGGGATGGGAAAGAAAAGGATTTACAATAGTGCAGCAGAAAAAGACTGAAACCCAATGATGGCAGCTGATGGGGAAAAATGAGAAGAGATCAGGCCTGAGGAAGGAAAAGCAAACAAGGGCTTGCAGCCTGTCTAGGCATATTACAAAGGTAAGTGAACAGCTAACTTTCAATAGAAACCAAGAAATCAGGTCTTCCAGATAAAAAGCCCTAGTTTTGATCTCCAAAGTATTAGGAAAACCTTGGGTGGCATTTGGATGCCACTTCCCTCAATGTAGTAGCATAGTAGTACAATAATATTCTAGAACATAAGAAGTGGAAAGTATTTTATACAAGAGTTACCATCTAGTACAGCATTTGGGTTGATGACATTAATGTAGCCGTTTCTGCACTACACTTGCTATAGTGTCTCCCTTAATCCTACAAGGCACGCAGAAGTTATCATAGGGATAAATACTGTTCTCATAAAATTGTGCATAGCAAGCACATTGTTTCAGTGCATCTAATATTGTCAAATCTCTCTCTCTGCAGGCATCCTCAGTTCTTCCTTAAGTCATCTTTACCTTTCTTTTCCAAGGTCTAGAGTCTCATTCTGAGAACTATATCAAGAGAGATTTTTTTTAAATTGAATGTGTGCTGGAGGAATAGCAACCCCAAAAGATATCTTCCTGTACATCTGGTGAGAATATCCTGCAGTGCTTTCCAGAAATTCTGGAAAGATGCCTGTTCACAAATGAAAGGCATAAGAGAAATTAAAGTATTGAAGATTCATTGGACTAGTTAGTGTGACAGCTTCATTATATAGCTCCATGGTATGAAGAAAACTAAATTGATTATGGTTATATCTCCTCTTACTATATCATGGAATGTTCTAAATTCATAACATTTCAGAGATGGAAAAATTATTGTGTGTTTTTGAGCGTGTTAGATTGGGGAGTTCAAAGACCTGAATTCAAATTTCTGTTTGGCCGCAGATTCACTGGGTGACCTTGAGAAAATATTATTTTTCCATCTGCAAATTGGAAATCATAATTACCTATTGCACAGGTTACTGCAATGATAGTCAGTGGCTCTTTTTTTAAGCAGTGTTCCCCATGGGGCACGCACCCCATGTCCCAGGAAAGTGGGCAATTTCTTTAGAAATTGGAATAATTTTATCATTACTAGGGGCCCAACTTGCCCAAGACAATTACATCAAAGTTTTGCAGATGCAGAAGCTGTGTTTGAGGCTGGGTGGGATAAGGCATACCACTATTGAATACTAGCCCGTAAAACAAAACTCCCAATAGTGGATTAGAGATACGCTGGTAATTAAAAGGACTATATTAAATATTATTGTTTCTGTGTGGTCAGGGTGATGTGCAAGACATACAATAGTCATGTGGCACTTTTGGTCGATAGGAATTGTGAATGTGGCTCTCCACAGTCCACACTGGGCTCTTGTGAATATGAACAAGATAAAGATTGTAAAACATTGAAAAGTTCTGCATAAATTATTTATTTATTTGCTTCATTTATACATCACCTTTCTACCCAATGGGGGCTCAAAGCGATTTACATCATTATCCTCTCCTTCGTTTTATCCTCGCAACAACCTTGTGAGGTAGGTTAGGCTGAGAGGCCTATCACCCAGTGACCTTCCATGGCAGAGCAGGGATTAGAACCTGGGTCTCCCCCATCCCAGATACTTTGGGCTCAGATACCCCAATTGATAGCATTTGTAATAGTGATCGAGCCCCGGGAATTTTGTCCCCCTAGTCCCCCTCTCTCAGTGGGCCTATTTCTGGGTCCACAGAAAAAGGCTACCAGAATACAGAATGGTTTTAAGCAACTTTAATATGAAGAGCAACTAAAAAAATCTTGTACAGCTGTCAGTTAGCCCTGTTCTAGACCTACTACAGTTGCCAGCACAAGGCTGGCAACTGGCAACAGACTTACTTTGTGGAGGGGGCCCTCACCAGCTAAGTAATGATGTTGTTGCTGATGTGCTGATGTTACTTCTGGGGGCATGAGAAGAGACATCAGCATGTCAGGATGCAACCCATTGCCCCTCCCCCATTTCCCTCCCGCTGGCCAACTGAGTGGTCTCAGGAAGAACCCACTGGTAGTGGGAAATCTCGTGCTGGCAACAGGGACACTGTAAGCCTGGAATTAACTAAGGTCCTTCAATTTTAGGGCACGCACACAAATTACTGCTGTAAAATATAAGGAAATGTTCTTTAAATTGTATATTTTGTCAGTACAACAGCCAATTCCCATTAACCACATGAGTACAGTTGAAAGTTCTTCTGCAGCAAAAACTACATTGCTGTCTAAGATGGCTCTCTAGTTGCCTCAGCCAAGAAAAGTGTGCTGTTGAACTCTGCTGTCTAGGAGTCTGTAGTTCAACCCATACAGATAAATGCTGTGCAAAACTCAATGGAAATACTTTCTTCTGTTAATTTCTTGCAATTCTTGCTTTAATAGAGGAATCTTCTATACCTACATTTCTTTAGATAAATGGTTTGACTTCGTGTAAAGCAACTTCATAGCATTATGAGTTTGATGTATTGTCGAAGGCTTTCACGGCCAGAGAACGATGGTTGTTGTGGGTTTTCCGGGCTGTATTGCCGTGGTCTTGGCATTGTAGTTCCTGACGTTTCGCCAGCAGCTGTGGCTGGCATCTTCAGAGGTGTAGCACCGAAAGACAGAGATCTCTCAGTGTCACAGTGTGGAAAAGGATGATGAAAGACACTGAGAGATCTCTGTCTTTCGGTGCTACACCTCTGAAGATGCCAGCCACAGCTGCTGCCGAAACGTCAGGAACTACAATGCCAAGACCACGGCAATACAGCCCGGAAAACCCACAACAACCATTATGAGTTTGCTTGCTGGTTATTGTGATAAATAGGTTTATGATTTTATATAAAGTGACTCCAAGTGGAAGATGCAGAAAGGGAACTGGCAGAAAATAACGTTAATGTTCTTTAATGGATGTACCGTGGCCTTCTTGAATGGGCAATTCACTTACAGGTATAGAACTCAACTGCTTGGCAGATGATGTTCAGAAACATAGTTTTGAAAGGTAAAATTCAATTCCAGTAACACCTTAAAGATAAACAATTTTCCCAGGAGCTTTTGTAACTCAAGCTCCCTTAGAGTCTCTACACAAGACATCTTGTAGGATCAATTGAAAGATCTTACACTTTTTCCCCATTGTAGATACACATGCACTGCTAGGGAGGCAGAGTACACTTGAATATATGACCACACAGAAAGTAAGTCACTTGAGCATCCCCATGTAAGATGTCTCAGATACAAGTTTGAAGGTAGATAAAAATGTGAGTCAGCCAACACCGAAGCATGTTGTAATACTGGGTCTTTCTCTTTCTGGGGATCCAATGTGGGGTACAGCATTTCTTGCCTTGCAGGTTTGACTAGTTGCCACCACATGATCTCCTTGTAAATAAAGCAAATATTAGGGTGACACTTGAAGTTTTCATTGAGCAGTACAATCCTAAGCAGAGGGACACCCTTATAAATCCATTGGCTTCAATGGGCTTAGAAGAGTGTAACTTCACAGTACTTGCTCCAGTGCAGCTCCCGGAAGTTCTCACCACATGTGGAAGAGGCATGCACATAACAATATGTCCATATGTGTAGTTACTTACAGAGATCTTTTTGGTAGTGCAATTTAGTAATAAAGCAGAACTGTGAGCAACAGTGCCACGGGAAAAGCTGTGGGGTGGTTCAGGACTTAGTGCAACAATTCTGCCAAAACATGGTATTTGGATGATACCACCCATGTTGACCCTTGGTCTGTTGGCTGGCAGAGTTATTCCTGATTGGCTAACAGGTGCCGGATGCACTGACTCCCATAGAATCCTCTGTCTGGAAGTTCCATTGAATTGTGCAGAATCCAGTTTTAGTGGAAATGGTATATATCCATAAAATAAACAAATTCCATATAAAGACATTTATCTACAGAGATGTTCCATGCTGTATACTACATATATCAGAGAAATGGATATACTAATTATGACTACATAGTATCTATCTGTGAATACTTTCCCATGATAAAGTGAGGAAGAAGATTTAAACAAGAACATTTACATCATATGCTGAAACACACTTTCAAACTCAGGCATGGGATAATATCTTCAGTTTTAATGGACCAGTATAGAAATATAAACAGTGTGTGTATAACAAAGATTTCTTTTGCATGAGTGCTGGACTGTCTTTCCAGATAGATGCAGCTGCAGAGGTCTTTCTTTTCCTCCTTACCTCAGAATTTTCATTATTTCTGCTCTCTCTCTCTCTCTCTCTCTCTCTCTCTCTCTCTCTCTCTCTGTGTGTGTGTGTGTGTGTGTGTGTGAGAGAGAGAGAGAGAGAGCACTGCAGCTGTTTCAGTATCCAAGCACAGCTAAAACCACATATTTCACCCATGCTTTTCAACTGATTTTAATATGCTGAACTATAATTTTAAAAAATGAAATAAAAATAGGTTACCTCATGAAACACTGACCTCTGCATTCATTAATTACTGTACAGATACAGCCCTGAGAGAATGCAGGCTCCTCCTGACCATAAACAGCTACTGTTTGTTAGAAAGAATCACAGAATGGATTTTCAAGCAAGCCTGACGGTTGGAGTTTTATACCAAATCCTCAACTACTTCCTATCTTCAGCTAGTCACCAGACAGGAGAACAAAGCTAGGAGAGGGAAAATCCGCGGCTCCTTACTTTACACAGCCCAAGCAGGAGCCTTTTCTTTTACTCACAGAACAGCAGCAGCAGGACGAGAGGGAGGCTCCTCCAGAAACCCATTTTCTGGATCCTGCCAGTAACCGAATCCCCAGTTTCACAGTTCTGATCGGTTCATCCTCCGCCAGCCAGTCCGGTGCTTGTGGGGCTCCTGGCTAAAATTGCAGGGGAGGCAGATCCAGCTGTTTCAAATCCAGCTGTGTGTGTGTGTGTGGGGTCCGCCCAGGAACTGAAGTTTATGAGCAAACTAAGCCTGACTCTCTGAACACACACAAATATGGGAGGGGGAGGACAAGGAAGAGAATGTTGGCACTAAGAGCCAGGCTTGATACCACAATGACACTAAGTTCCTTCAACTCCTCTCCATGTTGCCCAAAACTACTAGAGGAGATTCTAAATCCCCCACTCTCTCCTTTTTATCAAGCCTTCTAGATCAAATGTAGTAACCCTTTTGTTCAGAGCAGAATAATACAATACTGAATGAAAGAGTGCAATAATTATCATCCTATTTTCCTATCACTTTCCTTTAGAAATGCTTGAAATTGTAAGTGTTGAAAAACACCTAATCATGGAAATTCAGGAAAGGACCTGTGCATTCTATGCTTCACGTGTCCTGTCATTATTGTCATCACGTGTATTTGTTGGTGTTAGGATTTTTTTTTAAGTTACCATGAAACAAAAATAGATAATGCTTAACATTTAATTACATTAAAACTAGAGTTGTATCCAAACAACAGTTTGCTGAGTTTCTCTTAGAATAGGTGTTTGTTGCCTTCCCTCTCAAATTTAAGCCCTCTGTGTTCCCCCAAATCCATTCTTTGCTTACAGATATTAAAAGTGATATCTTCTGTGTGGTAGCCTCCACCTTATGGAATGGCCTGCCTGAAGAGGTCAGGAAAGCTCCCACTCTCTTGATTTTCTGCAAACTATACAAAACTGAATTATTCAGAAGGGCATTTTACACAGTCAGTAAGGCTCTGTTGAAAGGAAATGGTTTGGATACAGGATTTGGGAAAGGGACAGGTTCCGTAAACTAATACTACTGCGTACAGTCTGTCGATGTAGGTATGCTCTTACTGGGTAGTTTTCATGTTGTTTAATATGTCATGTTCAAATTACTTATGTTAATTTTCAACAATATTTTGTCTTTGTATTCTTGTGTTTGAATTTATTCTTTGGTATTCCTGAAGTTTGTTTCTTTTCAAATTTATGCAGTGCATACCGTATTGTATTGTATATTGACTATCCTAGCTGGTGATCATATTAACTTAACTGTGTAATCCACCTTAAGTCTCAGTGAGAATGAATGAATGAATGAATGAATGAATGAAAATGAATGGTGGCTGCTGTGGGAAAGGAGAATCAGCAGAAACACTCCCCCTTCCTTGTGTGAGGAGAAATGCCCTTCCATTCTCTTAGTTGAAATTAGGGTCCTACTTATTGGAAAGGTTATGTATGGTCCACTGGATAGGCAGTGTGATAGATTTGGAAGACCTTCTGCAATGGACTCATGTAACTTTGGGCAAGTTAAGAAGTCACTGTTATTCAGTAATATGAATAACAGGGACTTCTTTAATGAGCAGGAAGGGAAAATACCACAAAGATTTTAGCTGTGTAGTTCTATGTAGAATTATTTCAGTCTAAACCCTCTGAAGTAAATGGTTTTAAACTAGAATAACTCTGCACATAAGATTGTACTGCAAAGCACTTTAAGTTGCTATACAGCTATATCTGATTGAGGCAATCTAAGACACCATTTGGGGGGATTCACCATAGTAAAGCTATTAATGAAGTGTCAAAACACAAAACATGTTGATTTGGTGTAACTTCTATTCTGGGCAATCTTAATTTTCAAAAGAATGTTTAAAAAGACAGTCTGAGGTAACACCACTGGCTGTTAACTGGTCAGTAATTCAGAGGAACTCTCTGTGTGTAACAGATCTGACCTCAGTGAATTCTAGGGAATTTCTAGTTGGAGGAAGCCAAGGAAGAAAGGAAAGTTACAAACAGAAAGGAGCAGAGTCTGGATGGCTTCAGCTGTAGTTTATATAGGAAAGTTTATATCAGAGTTTCAGTGATAAATCACCATAAATCCTGCAGTAAGACAACTGGGAGGCAGAAGAGACACATGGTTTTTACGTTGATTTGCTCAGTTTAGCACTGACAAGAGCTTCCTGGAAGACCATTTTAAATTTCTTACTGGGGCACTAAGTTTTTTGAAGTTCTTATGTACTAACTGAGCATATTTTTACAGTTATGCGGTACAGGCCAACTAAGTGGGTCACAAGGACCATGTCATTCCAGTTTTGGTCCATTTACATTGGCTCTCAATTTGTTTCTGGGCCCAGTTCAAGGAGGTAGTGCTGACCTTTAATTGGGATCATCATATTCTAAGGATTGCCTACTCCACAGGAACCTACCTGACCACTACATTCATCTTAAGAACACAAGAACATGAGAAAAACCCTGCTGGATCAGACCAGTAGTCCATAGTCTAGCATTCTGTCTCACACAGGGGCCAACCAATCTTCTGAGGCTCTTCTTTGAGCGCTCACCACTTTTTGAGGCTGGCAACTTGAGAAAGGGCTTTTTTGGTGATCACGCCAGCATTATGGAACTCCCTCACCAGGGATATTTGTCTGTCCCCTTCCTTCACTGTCTTCTGCCAGCAGGTGAAGACTTTTCTGTTTTGTCTGGCATTTCCTCAATGATCCTTCCTTCCTACCCCGTTTTACTTGCTGGTTCTGTGCTTTTACAGATGTATTTTACTTTTGGTTTTAATTGGTTTTATAAATTTTATAATGTTTTACTTTTAATTATCTACACTTGATCTTAGCCAAAAGACAGAGAAACAATTATCATTTCTCTCTACTTAAAAAAATGCTATTGCATTTTTATCCACCTTTCTTGCTTCATAGAATGCAAGGTGGATTACACGGAATTCCCAAGAGGAATCCCACACAGGCAGTGACCAGACTCAGGAGTCAGGTCCACTTAGCTCCAGCAAAATTACTGCATCAACTGTGCTGAGAAAGCGTCTTCTCCATGGCTGAAACATGTTTATGATCAGCTCCTCTGGATTTAATTAGAAGCATCACATCGGATGTTTGCAAGGGTCTATCAAATAGTAAACAGATCTTTATTTTCATCCCTGGCATATACTTGTGGTGATGGTCAGAGCAGGTAGGAAAATAATTCAAAATTAAGTAATATAAAAGGCAGGTAGAACAGAACAGATTTATCTGGGACAGGAGAACAGCATTGTGTGATGCCATTATGTCACATCAGGCTAGGAATCCAGAAGTCATATTGATGTGTTGCTTGGCACAGTGACATCACTTTCAGTTATACAGCTGGGAATAGCATTGCATGCCACCATTCTCCCCCCCCCCTCATTGCCTGCCACTAGTTGCCAGCCAAGGGCAAGTAACATTGCAAAAGAAAAGGTGTGCTAATCCTTCCATTGCCCCAACCTGGATGGGCCAGGATAACCCAGCCTTGTCAGATCTCAGAAGCCAAGCAGGGTCAGCCCCGGTTAATATGTGGATGGGAGACCACCAAGGAAGTCCAGTGAGCTAGGCAATAGCAAACCACGTCTACTTGTCTCTCTCACACACACCTTCTGTTAAATTTCTGAAACAACTTTCAGCAGATAGGATTGAACACAAGGGAATCTGGGTATGAACAAAGCCAGAAAGGATGGCATACTGACCTGAGAAGTCTCAGAATGTAGTAAAGACCTTCACAAAGATGTCCCAACTGGTGGGTCTTTGTGTTGGCTGTGCTCTTTCTGATTTGCTAATATAATATTCTGTGTCTTAACTATGTAGTGCCCTCTGCTTGCATGGAAAATGATGGTTGCTGGGTGATGGGTGAGGATAAATACTCAGAAAAAACAGCTGTAGATTCATTCACTTTATAACAATTGTGTTGTACTTTTAAACATTGTGAAATTTAGTTCAGCAGCCTACAATTTAATGAAAGGATCTTAAGAACTTCCTTGAGGCTTTATTTCTTCCCATATATTTTGTGTTTCTGCCCATGAAGCTTTGGGTTTGTATATTGCCTCTTCTTTTAGGCCTTTGTGTATTTATTCAGAACTTTTATTCATGCAATCAATGTGGGTATCTGGCCTTTTTCAAAAATCTGCCAGATTTCCCACATTGGTGTTTATGGGACAAACTCTCCTCCCATTAAAGAAAGCAGCAAATCTTTCTATGGCTTTGAAACAGAGGGAGTTGGGGGTCCTTCCTTTTATCTGAAAACTTACCAGGCTTCCACTAATTATTTTTTATGAGTTTCTCTTCTGTCTGGGTTCTTGGTTTAATATTTATTTCCCCCCCCCTACTGTTTTTGTGGCCTCTACAGTTTTTCTGCTTCGTAAGCAGAAGCATCTTCGGGGATGCTAGAGTAAGATATAGGATTTTCTCTTTTCTTGACAATCCTCCTGGTTCTATGTGGTTTTGGTTCATCTTGTAAATTTTTTTACGGCTGGATGGGGCAACCAAAGATTATTTACTTTGAATCACAACCATTTTTCATCCCATATTTCCTATGTATCACAAGTAAGTATAATTTTTTTGCCTTCATTATCACTCTAAATAATCATGCATTATTATGAATGAATGAATGAATGAATAAAGATGATTTATAAATAAATTATAAATAAAATCTGGAGCTGCTGTGCTGTCCTTCTTCTGCTGCTCAAGCTTGATATCATAACCACAACACTATTTTGTACACACACACTCATACATATATCTCACAGTGAATGCTCAGCCTGGGCTTGGAGCAGTCTGTTCAATTTTACTATTTGTCCAATCTTAATATCTATAAGCCCTGACCTGGATATCCCAGATGAGCCTGATCTCATCAGATCTCCGAAGCTAAGCAGGGTCTGTCTTGGTTAGTAATTGCATGGGAGACCTGCAACGAAGACCAGGATTGCAGAGCCAGGCAATGGCAAACCACCTTTGTTAGTCTCTTGCCATGAAAACCCTACCAGGACACTTTCCACCACCAATTATAAAATATTAACATGAACTATTAATGATTCTCATAAGAATTGTGGGGTTCTAAGAGCACAGCATTGGGATACAGCTCAGGGATCCATTTCAGGAGGGTATTAGGGATTCAGCCAGTGTTAGGGATTCAACACAATCTGGTTTCTGCATTGGCTACAATTAGTTTTCGGGTTCAGTTCAATGTACTTGTCCTGTATATGCAAGATTCTAGGGGCCCTAGAATCACTGCCAGCCCACTCAAGTCTTGAGGAAATTGGTGGAAATTGGTGCAACCTTATATGAGTACTGGCACCTTTTTAAAAAACAAGAAAGCACTGGTTTAAATGTTTTATAAGTGCTTTGGGAAAGAGAAAGTGGGTTAGTGGCCTCACCAGTTCCTAACTAATCCATGCTGTTCTGTTTCAAACAGGTTATTCACTTGACCAGCTGGCTCATCATTAAATTGTCTGGGTGTACCCTTGTTTGCAACTTGTATTGTGTAGTCCAAAAGGGGGAGACAAGGGAAAGCATTGGAGAATCTCCACAAGAAACAGGGAAAGCACCAAAAGGGAAAGAGAGAAAAAATAAAAGGGGAAGAGAAAAAAACCCTCAGCTTCTGCATTCTGAAGTACAATAATTCATTGCAGTGAGGGAAAGGGAATGAGTTATATCTCATCTTACAAATGTGTCAGTGATGTGGAATATGCACAAAATTCAGCAAAACTCACCTACCTGTTACACCACTGATTTTCTCTTTCCATTCACCATGCACATTCATTGCATCCATCTCAGAGTGTAAAGCGAATGCAGTATTAAACTGTGGTGGGCGCAATTTCAGAAAAAAATGGTTATCCACAAAGGACAACTGAAAGCAAACAGTGATTTGCATGATAACATTGCTTGAAAATTACTGGAAATTGTTTCCAGAGGAGTAGTTGTGTTAGTTTGATCATTGGCATAAGGTGACTGCTTAAGTTAGTGGTCCACCGAAAAGGAGATGATTGTCCACATTTATTGACTTGGTTACTACCCACAAAAGACAGTTTTTTAGTTCTGGAG
The DNA here is from genome assembly GCF_028583425.1 of Eublepharis macularius. Taxonomy (NCBI): domain Eukaryota; kingdom Metazoa; phylum Chordata; class Lepidosauria; order Squamata; family Eublepharidae; genus Eublepharis; species Eublepharis macularius. The sequence goes on along the minus strand of NC_072791.1, from coordinate 168,220,019 downwards.
CAGGGTTTAGGTATAGAGTGTGAGAATGTGCATAGAGATAAAAATCCTAGATTAACACACAACCCTTGCTTTCTGTTGTATAAGGGTGTGGGGGAACAGGCAAAAATAAAATAGACAACTCTGGGTGTTTTTTAGAAGTTACACGTCTAAGGCAATAAAGCTTCACACCGCAGCTAGGAATATACATAGAGCAGCTAAGCATTCACACAGAGCGAGGAATAAAACTACAGGAGTTCAGTAGACTTAAAAAAACAACAACACCCAGGCTTTGAATCACTGTCCCCTTGCAGTTTCCAATTTGATTCAGGAAATCCACTGATCTTCGCATGCCTGTACTAGTTCCAGCAGCATTTTTAACAAACTGTACAACATAGTAAAGAGCCAGTGATGTTTAGTGGTACATGTTGTAAACTTAGTGCAAGAGGACTGCTAAACACAGTGGACGAACATAAGGAGCTGCTTTTTACTGAGTCAAACTGTGGATCCATCAAGATCAGGACTGTCTACTTTGGCTGGCAGCAGCTTTTCTGCATCTCAGGCCTTTCACCTCACCAATTACCTGATCCTTTTGAAAACTGAAGACGCCAGGGATTGAACTCTGGACCGTCTGCCCGAAAAGCAAGTACATCATCATCATCATCATCATCATCATCATCATCATCATCATCATCATCATCATCATCATGCCACCTTTCTCTCTGAAATCCAAGGCAGATTACACAGCGCAAATGAAAATACAATATAATCAACAGCTAGGCGGTTCACTGAGCAAAATATTAATGCTGAGCCCTGGATCCACCCACTATCAATCTGTCGCTGTCTGAGGCTGCAATACTTAAATCATTTGGAGAGGCTATAAATGTATAACAAATGCCAGTCAATCCCATTAGTGTCAATGGAACCAAGATTACAATGCAAATTGCTTGGCTGTTTTTCAGTGTTATTGTTCTTTTTTGTCTCTGCCACATCCCAGTCCTGACCATTTCATTACCTGGTCCCTGACTAACGTGATAGTACTTATAGCAAGACTGCAGAATTTGTGACCTATTGACATGAATACAGTCCACCAGCTTTACTAGGCCCAGCTAATATGGCATTTTGTTGTTCCTTGGGTGGGATTAAGTGCTGTCAAGTCACAAGCCACTTATTGCAACCCCTCAAGGGGTTTTCAAGGCTAGTCTGAGCTATTCAGGCTGTTACTTTAAGACTAATAATTTACTTAATGTTCCATAATTCCATAATTTTCTTACAGGCTCTGGCTGACAAAGCTTAAACAATATTAAATTTGTTAGTCTTTAAGATGTCATGAGGCATCTTGTTATTTGAGCATTCATTAGCCCTATTTAACGATTTTTCATTCAGAACTTGTTGAATTAAACTGTACAATGATTTTAAAGATCCTCTCAGTGCAGATCTGGTTTCCATTCTCTTGTTTCCAGTGTTGGGACAAATTTCTTCCAAGCTTATTTTAATTGTTACCATTTGATCTAGTAAGGTGGAGTTTCCCAGGCTTTTACACTATTTTTGTAAAAACAAAAGCAGTTTCTGAGTATGTGAACACTACTCATGTGCCCTTTGGATGGAACTAATTTAAAACCTAAAGTGCATTTTATGTACAATTGCATATGGTCACCCCAAATCTGTTTCCCATTATGGTATGGTCTTCGGAGTGTTTACAGTAAATATGAATTCAGATATGGCTCATGTAGCAATTACACTTGAAGTTTAAAGGATGTGCATGCTAGAATATTCTGAATCTATATCAGTGATATAATTGAAATACTTGTGAAAATCAACTATTTCTCATCAGACTGGCTGAGGGTCAAATCCACATTCACCTATTACCCGCATGTTTATCGGATATCTTCCGTTTGCCTCCAATCCGTGATTTTTTCCACTTCGTTCACATTCCTGCTTCCAATCCGTCTTTCTTGTGCGTCCCTCCGGTCACACGGCCGCTCGAAAACTGCTTTTTTGGGCGGGACCTTTTTTCCCCGCCCATTTTTAAATTTTTTTTGAGTGCACTTTTCCGTTATTTCGATCTTGCCTTATAAAGAAACATCATTTAAGATAATGATGCCTCTCTTTCCCCCACTGACAGCACTGATGGCTCTCTCCCGTTTCTTTTTGGGAAATTTGGAAGCATGTGGGAAGCTTTCGTCGGCATTTCCTATGCAGGACAGTTCAGTTCCTGAATTTTACTGACGTTTCACTTCCTTGGAGTGTCATTATTTCGATATTTCATAATTTCGATATTACAGTAATATAAAATAAAAAAAATAAAAAAGTTTAAAAGGAAGTTTCGCGAGTCCGTTCTGAGGATGGATTCACCCCAAAATGATTTTTCAAACTACCAGATTTGATTCAGAAACAGCATAATCAATAAGTCCAATGTTATGAAGTCAAAAACAGTCTTTGCAGACTACGGAGCACTTGCAAGTTGAATCAGCCAATAGGAACTCTCGGAACGGCCGGAGAGACAGGAAGGGGGGTGGTTTTTTTAAAAACCGCATAAATTGCGCATTGGCCCATTCACGGCCACCGTGAAACTCCCATTGAAAACCTGTGACCACATATTCGGGAGAAATGTGAATGAAATGCGTCTGTTTAATGAGGTAATGTGACCAGCACTCGGGATTGCATGGGGAATGCGGGGAACATGCGACTTAGAATGAGTAATGTGGATTTGCCCGAGGTCTGAAAAGGAAATAATGGGAAACTTGGTCTCATTTTCTCTTATGATAAAATGAGGAGACTGGAGTCCCAGGGAGATTTCAACTTGCCTAGGCACTTAAAAAGATGCTTGGACTCATTGTTCTTGCTGCTTTTGTCTATTTTAACCTGGTTATCTCTAGGTTAAGCAGAACATTAAAGTCACCCAAACTGCCAGGTTCTTACCATGCATTTGAAGAAACTTATCTGGTTATCTTCTTGATTGAAATGAGACTCAGATTAGCCCTATTAAGCAAAAGTTTATTGCGCTTCATAAATGTGTGTGAATGGAAATTCCACAAACTGGATATCTCGGCTGTTCAGTCCCCAAATATATTTATAGAGTTTCATTATATTTCTACTTGTTTCAGAAATGTAGCCCTGATAATCTTAGTGATGAGAAATAGTTGGTAGTGGGGGGTAAGAAATAAATCATTGTACATTTTTGGATAGAGGGAGCAGGAACAGATGGTGAAAGAAGAAAAAAGACAGCACATGTTCAGGGGAATTCTTATTTGCTTTTGCTCTAGTTATCATATTCTGGTATTGAAAGGTTTCAGGACTCAACCTGCTTTCCTTAAGAAAGTCCTTAAGGAAAAATAAGTTTTCTGGTTGGAATTTTTATGCTGAATTCAGTGAGACTCACTTCTTGAATAAGGATGCATAGGACTGGGCTTAACATCTGCAATACTTTACATATGTACTTAGGACTAAGGCTGCAGGAGGCCACAAAATTTTAAAAATCGTGCATGCAGGAGCAAAATATAGCTGTTTTTCCTTACCCCAAAATATTAGAAATTGTGATTAACCAATGAAGTGAGCAGTAGATTCAGGACAGACAACAGAAAGTACTTTATCACACAATCCACAATGAATTTGTGGAACTCAGTACCACAGAATGCACTGATCGTCACTAGAATAATGGTGGAAATGCTGCCAAGTCATAGCTGACTTATAGCAAGCTTTGCTGAGGTTTTGAAGGCAAGAGACTAACAGAGGTGGTTTGCCATTACCTGCTTCTGCAACCCTGGCCTTCACTGGAGGTCTCTCATTCAATTATCAACAAAGGCCAACCCTGTTTAGCTTCCAGGATCTGACAAGATCAGGCTTGCCTGGGCTATCCAGGTCAGGGGGCCACTAGAAAAGGAAACTTTAAAAAGAAATTTAAGGGGAATTAGTTGCTGTTCGTAGGGTTGCCAGTTCCAGGCTGGGAAATTCCTGGAGATTTTGGGAGTGGAGCCTGAAGAGGGCAAGGCTTGGGGAGGCAAGGGACATCATTACTAGGGTATAATGGCATATAATACATATTTCAAAGTAGCCATTTTCTCCAGGGGAACAGATCTGTATGGCCTGGAGATCAGTTGAAACTCCACGAGATCGCCAGCCATCACCTGGAGGCTGGCAACCCTGAGTTAAATCCATCTAGATCCGTGATTCTAAATGCAAACTCTCTGCTCAGAAACAGAATGCTCCTGTATACCAGTTGCTTGGGTTATGGGAGCAGGGGGGGAGGGGGGGAGGACAATAGGGAAAGATCTCAACAGCCAGCATGTTGTAGTAGTGGTTAGTGTTGGACTTGGATCTGGGACTCCCTCTCTCCTATGGAAACTTGCTGGGTTACCTTGGGCCAGTCAGCTTAACCTACCTCACAGGGTTGTTGTGAGAATAAAATGAGAAGGGGAAAACGTTGTATGCCACTTTGGATCTGGGTAGAAAAGTGGGGTATAAAGTAAGTAAGTAAATAAATAACTAAATGTCCCTGCGAGTAGGCTTGGGGGAGGAGGGAATCTGGTTGGCTCCTGTGGGAAACAGGATGCTAGACTACATGATCTGATTTTAGCAGCCTTTTCTTATTTTTATTGTTTGTCTAGGCGTAAGCTCCACTGATCACAGCGGCATGCCTAGGATTTCAGTGCAAGTCCAATTCCATTCAGATGGGTAAACAGGCCTCGGAGTGGACTGACAGTTGCCCTTTTTGCCCTGTAATCCATTTACACTTTGAAACGACGTGAAAAGTAGAATTGTTCAGTAGGGGTCACTAAATCGAGCAGGACTTTCCTGCACAGGATCCAGGTTGATTGTAGGAAGCCGCGGGACCGGCTCTCTCTCACACCTCCACACAACTCGACTTCCAGCCCTCGCCTGGGACTGCTGGGCGCCTGCGCGGAGAGGAGCCGCGGAGCTCCTCTTCTATGCCTCCTTCGGCCTCCATGGAGCATCCCGGTGAGGAGAGTCCCGGCGGGGGCAGCAGCGGTAGCAGCCAGGAGGGCGACGAGCCTGAGTCTCCCGGCGGACCTGCGCCTGAGGAGGAGGAAGAGGACGAAGAAGGAGGAGGGGAGGAGGCAACGGCGGAGGCCGGGGCGGCAGTTTTCGCGGTGAGAGAAGCTCCGTCGCAGTTGGGCAGCAATTAGGCCGCGGCCCGGCGAAGGGCCTGTCTCGCCTCCCTCTTCCGAGCTTGCCTGGTGGCTGCGGCCGGGAGCCTGGAGGCCGGCTGGGAAAGGAGATGGAGGAAGGGACGGTGACGCGGGGAGGGAGCCTGGAAGGTAGTCGCTGGGCGGAGGAGAGGAGGCGGGGGGAGGCCAGATTTCATGGGCCTCGGACGGACCTTGGGGCGCAGGCCGGGGGGAAGGAGCCACCGAACTGGCTTCCCGATTCGGAAGCCGAGGCTCTTGCACACCGGCGATGGAAACACAACTGGAAATTTTGGCACTGGGGAGGAAAACTGCACCTGCTGAAGCCCCCTTTCCTCTGAGAGTTGTCCTTACGACATTCTCTTTGCTACGAAGCTGTTAGAGCGGTTGGAGCCCTGTTCTGCTGTGCGGCAGGCAGCCATAGGAGCCCGTTGGGGAACAATCATTTTATTTCAAATACATCTATAGTGCTTTTCAGTGCAATCCTATGGAGAGTTACTCGAGTCTAATCCCATTGACTTCAATAGGCTTAGACTGGAGTAACTCTACATAGGATTGCACTGCTAGTGTCATACACTGAAAGCGGTTATTATGTCTCATATGGAGCAACTAAGAAGCTCTGCCGATGTATTTCATGTACATTATTTTGTTTTTGTGTCCACTGCCACCTTAGAGACCAACATGGTTTTAAGGGTATAAGCTTTCAACAGTTAGAGCTCCTTTCTTCAGATACCTTCAGACAGATGAAGAAGGGAGTTTTGATTCTTGAAAGCTTACACCCTGAAAATCTTGTTGGTCTCTAAGGCAGCACAGGACTCAAATCTTGCTGTTCTCCTGCAGGCTAGGCACCTAACATCTCTTCCAACAGTATTAGTTCCATATTCAGAGTTGAAGCTTGAAAGGTCACAGAGGTACATTTTACTGGGGTTTTGGGATTAGACATATTCATGAAGAATAGGTTCATCAGCCATAGTGACCAAAGGGAACCTCCATTTTTAGATGCAGCAGACCTCTTAAATTCCAGGCCTAGGAGGCAACAGGTGTTAGGGGGGGGGGTCTTGCCTTTGGCCTCTGTGCTTGATTTGTTGTTTCTCCAGGCAGTTGGTTGGCTGCTTTGTGAAACAGGGTGCTGTTCTAGATGGACATTGAATTGATCCAGCAAGGCTGTTCTTACAGGAGGGATCAAAGGTTATTGTTTGAAGGGATCACTAACTAAGAAGGCACTTGTCCATCACTTCATTATCCTGCCTTCCCAAGAAGCATGCTGAGTTTTGACTATGTCCAACCCTTTCTGTTGTCACCAATATTTATTTATTTATTTCATTTATTCCCTATATTTTCTTTCTGGTAGGGACCCAAAATGGCTTACATAATTCTCTCCTCCATTTTTCCTTCACAACAACCCTATGTAGTAGGTTAGGCTGAGAACGCGTGATTGGTCCAAAGTGAGCTTCCATGACAGACTGGGAATTCAAACCTGGGCCTCCCAGATCCTAGTCTAACATTCTAACCTCTACACCACACTGGCTTTCATAGTTCTCACCCCCTCCAACAGCTAGTGCATGGGGCAACTAAGAGATGGAGCTAGAGATCAGGAAGTTCCGGGTTCATCTCTGTCAGGTTTCAGTGGGAGAAGGCAGTCCTTTAGGTACCTTGATACCACACTGTTTAGGGCTTTGTGACTGAAAGTATGTATACAGTGTCATTTAGTAGATTTTTTCTGAGGAGCTTGCTTCACTTTGGGGCTTGTTCCTGATTTTGTTGCCCTGAACTAGATAGCCCAGAAGAACCTGATCTCATCAGATCTCAGAAGCTAAGTAGGTTGGCCTTGGTTAGTAATTGGATGAGAGACCTCCAACAAAGAGCAGGGCTGCAGAGGCAGGTAATGGCAAACCATCACTGTTGGTCTATTGACAACTGATGAAGTGATACTCTGGAAACAAATGTCTTGATGACCAGTTCCATATTGGGTCTGTGGTTCCTTGGTGTTTTCAATCCAGCTTATTCCGCCTGCAAAAGAACAACAACAATGCTCATTACTCTTAGAGAAAAATTATTGTGATTACTTACTGTTATTGTTTGGGGATTCCTTTGGGACTGCTCCGGCATCTTTGCGCCTGCAAACAAGAGAACTCTTTTTTAATCGTTTAAGAACTTGTGATATTGATATGATGAGCTTTGTTATTTGGCCATTTGCCTTTTAAATGTTTGATTGTATATCCTTGCATCCTATAGTGAATATTGTAATGAATTATAATTTTGTATGAGATTGTAACTTATGTATTTATTAGTATTATATGCACGAGGTCACTTTAAAATTTCTATAACATAAAAATATTCAAAATTTCTATACTTAGTTACATTTCTGAATGTTAATTAGGGTCCCTTAGGTGTGGTTATCCACTATTGGTTTCGTTGTTCTACTAGAGACCAACATAGCTACCCACCTGAACATATACAGAAAGTGCATTTAAAAAAATTATGCTTCATATGTGTGGTATATATTCTCTTAATATGTAATACACAAAGTAGCTCTTCAGTTTTGTGATGAGATTTGGTATGTTATTAAGTAGAGTTTTGAAGGGCCAAGAGAGCAGAAAGAAAAACAATTTTTAAAAATAATTCCTCTTCTATTGCAGTCTTGTTTTTACCATGATTAAAGGAGATGAATTGGAACGGTCTCCTCCATTATTGAGGGCTTGAATGTCTCACAATATGTATGCTATGATTTAACCTACTTATATATTTGGTGTTCTGCCTTTTTTTAAAAAAAGCCACATTTTGTCACTTATCAAAAAGCAAAGGTCATAGATAGTTTTGTGTTTGCAGAACAGTTGATCCTATTTATTAATTATTTATTTCATTTACCTTATTTATAGTCTGACTTTGTTGCTGAGACGCAAGGCGGATTACACAGTGAAAGTCAAATACAGGGTGGGATGTTCAATAAATAATGCAATAGGATTTGGATTGCAGAAATCTGAAAATATACAGAAATCTGAAACAGAGCTGAAGACAAAGTTGAAACAGAGTATAAACATTTGTTAAACAATTCAGAAATTATATAATAGGAGTATACTTATAGCAACAGACAGAACACAGTAGTACAGTCCACAGTTCCTGCCCATTTACCAGAGCATCTTTCTGAACAGCCCTGTTACCTGTGTAAAAAAGCCCTCTTGAATAATTCAGTTTTGCATAGTTTGCAGAAATCAAGGAATCTTGATTTCATCTTGTCTGTAGCTGGGGAGGCTGAACCAGGTTTTACTTCTTGATTGTAAATATGGACACGTAACATGTTGAAATGTGGGAACTCACTGACCTCACATTTTCCCCCTTTCATCAAGTACATTACTTATTGTTCTAAAAGTACATTGCTCTTCTATACATATTTAATAAATAATACAGGATTTTACATGTGTTCAGTATTTTATATTTAAGGACTTTTCTCCATGCCTAATACTTAAATTTCGCTCTGTATCTCACTTGTTTAAAAGATGATGGAAGATTGTTTATTGAAGAAAATAGAAATCAGTGTCTCGGAAGCAGAGAAACGGACTGGACGAAATGCCATGAACATGCAGGAAACATACACTGCTTACTTGGTGGAAACAAGGTAAAATAAATTAAATTAATTAAAATAAAATATTACCTGATTGATTCCTGGTGAGTAGTTTTAAGGGCCAATTCCAGTAAAAGTTTTGATATCCATACTCTGATACCTATGTGTTTGTATACATAGGTGAATAGATAGATGAACTATTCAGTTGAGAATTCTCCAGACTGTTTTTGATGTGGATTGGGTTGGTTTACCCTTTGTGAATTTTTTGTTACATTTCATTCCACTGACAAGTTATCAAAACACAGCCATCTGTGAGCATGTTAATAATTTCAAAGGCTGCATATAGCCACCTGAAATTCTTATTTTGTTAGCATGTAAACATTATATTAAAATAAATATAAATTTGTAATGGTCATTCTTTACCCAAGAACTTAAGCTTGTCATAAGGCTGTAAATAATATTCATCATGAGCATACATTATAGTAATTGTGATCCTTTCATATTACAACATAGTAGATAAAAAGAAGAGCCGAATATGTTTGCTTTGCTTTCCTTTCTTAGTTCCTATTTTTTTTTAAATTTCAAGTATTCAGTTAGGAAATTATATGGCTTTATTTCAGTGAAGCTTTTTTCTGTTCTCTAGCAAATGACACTTCAGGATTCTTGCCTTTAAACTCCAACAATGCAACATTGTGTATAATTTAGTATATAATCCAACAGTAACAAGGAAGCATTTCTTGAAGCTTCTGTTAAATTGGAATTGGAAGCCCATGAAGTAATCATCAAGTCCCTTTAAGAAATTAGATTCTCATTTTTTATCTTGCTCTTACTCCAAGGAACTTCTACCACATACTTGTTTTTTCTTTTCTCCATTTTATCCTGACAACAGCTCTGTGAGGTGGACTGGATGGCAGTAGGGATGGGTGAAGAGGTACTTTCAGGGGGATGTGCCTTCACAAAAGAAAAAGGTGGACAGTGACTTTCTGTTGTGGTAGAAATCAATTTTTCTATGTATACTCTGAGTATGCACTAAAAAAAGTCAGTATTTTTTGGATTTGGGTATCTGGAATACTATACGTAATGAAATTCACTTATTCAATTTGTTTCTTTTCGAGTTAGGCTTGGGTTAAGCTTTTGAGACCTTTTTTTTCCTTTTAGGAGATTGGGGCTGGTTGGCACTGCCTATTCTGGCCAAATAAGAGGCCTTGAACTGCAGGTGCAAACCTGAAACAACTTTTTTTTTTGTATTAAAATTTTCTTTATTTAAACTATAAACTACACACCACAACACAATAAACATCAAACATAGAGAACAAGAAAAAACACATAATTCTAAACACAACACACTAACAATACATATATCTATAAAATTAAGAGGAAAAGAAAAAAGAAAACAACAAAAACCCTAAATTACACTACAAGTTGAGTTCTGATTTTCTCTGCAACAGGTATATATCATTTCTAGAGTCCCACTTATTCTAAGTTAGTCAAAAAAACCCTTTTTTCTATTGTTCCTGTTTCTTAATCCATAAATCCAGATGTCATCAAATCCTTGTTATCCATTTCATGCAAAAAGTCTTGACGGTTTCCATTCAGTCAAGAAGTTAACTAATGTCCTTCCTCTAATTAATGAAGTAAGTTTTGCCATTAACGCAAACTCCAAAACTTTTGTCAACCGTTCTTCCGCTGTAGGCAATGTTGTAGTTTTCCACTTTTGTGCATAAAGTACTCTTGCTGTAATAAAGTATAAAAACAGTGTTCTAAAACTTTTTTCCAACTGGCTGTCCATTATTCCCAACAGAAAAGCCTCTAGTTTCAGCTGAAGTTTAATCTTCAAAATCTTCTGAATCGATGATTGTATCTACAACTGAAAACTCTTTGCTTTCTTACATGTCCACCACATATGAAAAATATTCCTTCTTATTTAGCACATTTCCAACATACATTTGACGCCCTCTTATACATTCTAGCCAATTTTTCAGGAGTCATATACCAACGATACATCATTTTGTAAAAATTTTCTTTAATGCTGGATCTTAATGTAAATTTCAGCCCTCTTGTCCACATATTTTCCCATTGCTCCATTAATATATCATGTCCACAATTTTTCGCCCATTTAATCATACATTTTTTTACTTGCTCTTCCTCCATCTCAAACCTCAACAAAAGTTTATACATTTTAGAAATAACATGTTCATCATTTGTACAAAGAGCTATTTCAAATTCAGTTTTAGATTTCTCAAAGTCATAATGACTTGTCTCATTTGAATCTCTCCAAAATTTGCATATATGGAAACCACTGATAGGCGTGCCCTTCTGCTGCTAAGTCCTCTCGATTTAATTTTAACTTGGTCCTGAGAGAATTCCAATAAATCCTAATAAGTTAACCATCTAGGTGGACTAACCATTTCCCTTTTAAAAAGAGCTTCTTGCGATGACAGCCAGAGAGGTATTTTTGAACAAAATCTAAGTTTGTATTAATTCCGTACTCTCAGGATTGCACGCCTTACATAATTATTATTAAACTCTGCGTTGGCTTTAACTTTGTCATACCATAGATACCCATGCCACCCAAATTTTAGATCATGCCATTCCAGATCCAGTAATCTTCTATTTTTTAACAGTATCCATTCCTTCATCCAAACCAAACAGTTAGCTGCAAAATATAATCTCAAATCTAGGAGGCCCAAACCTCCTCTTTCTTTTGCATCCTGTAGAACATTAAATTTAACCCTTGGCTTTTTGCCTTGCCATATATATCTCGATACATCCTTCTACCATTGCTTAAATGGTGTCTCTGTTGTAAATACAGGAATTGTCTGAAATAGGAATAACATTCTAGGTAAGACATTCATTTTAATTGTAGCTATTCTTCCCAACAGCGATAATTGAATTTTATCCCATCTTAGCGTATCCCTTTTAATTTCTTTCCAAGTCTTAATATAATTATTTTGGAATAACATACAGTTCATATTTGACAAAGTAATACCCAAGTTTTTTACCTTTTTTCAACTTTAAAGCCTGTTATGCACTCGATCTTGTATTTTCATATTTTTAGTTAAGACTTTGGTTTTCAGCTTATTAACCTTAAAACCAGCCACTACATCAGATTCTTTCAATTTTGTCATTAGAATTTGAATTCCTTTCAAAGGATGCTCCAAAATCAACACCAAATCATCTGCAAAGGCTCTCAGTTTGTAGTTCTCCTGTTTCACCTTAACACCTCGAATTCTCTCATCTTATGTCCCTATTCAAAACTTCAAGCATCAGTATAAATAATAAAAGTGACAATGGGCAACCTTGTCTTGTGCCTCTTTGTATTCCACATTGTTTCCATTCACGACTATCCGTGTAGTCTGGGTTGTATAGATTGACTTAGTCCATTTAATAAAATTTCCCCCTAAGTCCATATCTTCCAATATCTTAAACAAAAATGTCCAGTTTAAGTTGTCAAAAGCCTTCTCAGAGTCTAGGAAAATCAAAGCAACTTGTCTTTCATTATGTTTTTCAAGATGTTCCAGAATATCCAATACTGTTCTTACATTGTCCTTTAGATGCCTCTTAGGTAGGAATCCACTTTGGTCTTCATGAATAATGTCCCGTAGGATACTTTTAAGTCTTCCTGCCAAGATCGATGCAAACAGCTTATAGTCATTATTTAATAGTGATATTGGCCTGTAGTTTCTTGTCAATGTGTGATCTTGTCCCTCTTTTGGAATAAGTGTTATGTTGGCCTCCTTCCATGAGTCCAGCATTTTCCCTCCCTCTAAAATAGAGTTCATCGTCTTTTGTAAAAGCTGAAGAAGTTCATCCTCAAAACACTTATAGTAGCTACTTGGGAGGCTATCTGGTCCGGGAGCTTTTCCCAACTTACTCTTTTTTATGGCTTCTCCCACTTCTCTTATTGTTATAGGTCCATTCATAATTTGTCTTTGTTGTTCCATGATCTTAGGTAACTTCTACTTATTAATATATTGTTCTATATTTTCCGCTGACACATCAACACTCTTATACAGATTTGTATAGTACTGATAAAATGCCTTTTGTATATCTGCAGTGTCTGTTAATGCCTTATCCGCCTCTTGTATTTTCAATATCATTCTCTTTTCTCTCTCCTTTCTCAATTTATAAGCCAACCATTTTCCTGGCTTATTTGCATATTCAAATGTTTTGTTTAGCATAATTCAATTTAATTTCCATTTCCCTTGACATTAACATCGATAGTTATTGTAAGATATTAATATGTTGCAATATATTAGTATTTCCAGGAGCTCTCTTGAGTTCTTCTTCTTTGCTCTTTATCTCCTCCAAAATATGTTGCTTTTTCTCTTGGTTTTTTGTTCTCAGTTGAGCGTTATATTGAATTAGGTAACATCTAATATATGCTTTACTTGCATCCCAGACCATTCTCATATCTGTACCTTTGTTTAAGGTTAATTCAAAATATTCTTTTAGTTTATTTTTAAAGTCTTTGATAGTCCCTTCATTTTGTAACAGAGCTTCATTTAATCTCCACCTAAAGGTACCCCTTTTCCCCCTATAAGTCATGGATACTGGGTTATGGTCTGAAAATTTCTTAGGTAGGACCTCTATTTTAACCACCTTGGTGGCAATGTCCTGAAACAACTGTTAAGGACAAAGCTTCACAGAGGGCGGTACATGCCTCCTAAGTTGATAGCACGTAGCCTTATGGAGGTGATTAATTCTTTCCCTTCTACATTTCCTGTGAGGACAGGCCATAGTTGAGTCTGTCATCAGAGGGGTTTTGGGCCGTTTTGATTGGCTAAGAGTTTAGGCTGGCTGCAGGCGGCTTGTCTTGAAAAGAGTTGTTTCTTCAGTCTCTTAGATTCAAGGGAAGATCAGGGGAGTCAGGGAAGAGGGAAGAGAAAGGCACCTGTTCCTGCTTTGTTCCTGTTCCTGAATGCGACGCATCTGGTGGATTCCTGTGCTAGCAATCTTTGTGCTTTTGTCTTTGGGACCTATGGAGTTCAGAGCTAAAGCTCCCTTTTGGACTCTGAACCTGGCTGAAGGTAACATCTGGAACAAGTTCAGGGACTTCTAGTGAATATAGCCTAGCTTAAATTGTTGTTGTTTTGTGCTTCTCCACATACTTCTATATTTATTTTGTTTACTTTTGCAGTTTTCTTTAATAAATTCCTTTTCTTAATTTGGTGTGCACTTATTGAGAGTTGTGGCTTCAATACAAATCCAGTTCTTTGGCAATTTTGCCACATGCTAACTTATTAGTTTGTTTATGGATTTAACCTGCTGAGTGTCTACCTCATGGGGCTGACTTCTGTTTAAAACCTGGTAGGGTTTGGAACTTGCCTCTTAGTTTCACAGCTGAAGGTTTAGCTAAGAGAGGGTGGTGACTGCTTTCCACCCTGGCAATGAGGTTTCACTTGCCAGTCCTTTTGGGATTTTGCCTTCTGACATCAGCAGGGGACTGACAGCCCCTCTGGGGACCCAGGCAGACTGCCAGGAACTGCTACACCATATATATTTGGTATTCCCAATATCTGGGTCCAGAAATATCAGTATAGTATTTGGGTTAATTTGGAATTTCAAACATATTCAGCTCCATTATTTCCTATGAGGGAATCTTTCTGGGGGGCTGGAGGGGGCATTTTTCAAGAAAACTACACAAAAATTGCAGGGCACCTAGTCCTGCCTGTCTACTATACACCGCCCCCCCACCAAGTATCAAGACATTTGGGTCAAGGGGTCTGATTCTATGGGCCTCGAAAAGGTGTCCCCAACCACTCTCCCTTATTTCCTAAGGGGGAAAACCCCTTATTCAGTGCTTTCTTCAGATCAGACAGAAGCCTAGAAAAGAGCCTTGTCCAAACAAACAAGAGCAACCACACTGGCCATGCCTCTCAACTCAAACAGAACCAATGTCAAACCAGAGAATCCCACCAGAACCAAACTAAAGCAAGGAACACTGTTACAGCCCAACAGATCCAATGTCAGTCACAGATGCCAGGCAGTACCCAGAGCCAAAGCAAGTCCAACATAACCAATGTCAAACCAGAAAATCCCAGCACCCAAACTGGCAAGCTAATAGTAGGAAGGCAGCCAGCCAGACCTAGCAGTGGCATGTGACAAACAAGCAACACTGACTTGGACATACACACAGTAACACTGCCTCCCTTTCTACTTCTCCTGTAGCCTGTGAAAACCTGCAAAAGGGGCGGGGGAAACAAGGTGCTGCAATTGTTAAAATGAAATTCCTGGATATCCTGAATATATCTGGATAATTGGGAATGTAAATACCTGTTGATCTGAATATGCTCAAATAAGACAGATATATCCTGATATACCAGAATAATATTTAATGGGTATTTGTTAGGTATATTTTTAAACCAGATTGCAAATCCCTAGTGTATGCTTTGTGACAGCCTTTTAAAAATCTGAAAATGCTTGTGTCTTTTATCCTTAATCTTTCTCCTACACTGCTAATATTTAATATATTTAACAACAGGGCTTTTAAAGAAATTGTATGAAGCATCACCATTTATTTAACTTTTCTTCATAGTCTTTCTAAACTTCTTTATACTTTTGTTTATAAAATTCTCCTCAATTTATTGAGAGCCCCAAAACATGGCAAGCAAAACTGGGTATATTACTTGAATCATGGCCTGGGAAGGAGTAGGACAACTGCCTTTTTTGTACTTACACAGATAAAATCTTTAATTCTGTTGGTATTTTACCTCCTGTGTACGTACACACTGAGTAGTGTGGGTTGGAAGCACCTTCCTGCAGTGATGTTTTCTTTTAAACCTTCATTACTGTTCTGTAGATTCAAAACAACGACAATTCCCTCTGTTTACATGAAACCAGAGGTTTTCACAAAACAGAGTGAACTTTAGGCATTTAGCTCGACTGGAAATAAGCTGTGGTGGCAAGTAAAAATGATTATCTTTCTAATGTAAATGCTCAAATGACAGGTTAAGCACTATAATATGAACGGCCAACTGAGCTTGTTGTAAAACTTGTGAGTTGGAAGTATGGGTTGCAGGACTAAAACATGGATTCCTGTATGAAACTGTGTTGCATTCATTTCTAGGAATGTAAACTTTTATGGAAAGCGGTTTATTTTAAGGGGCAAATATGGCTTACTACTTTTTTAAAAAATGAAGTAAAACTCCTCTTGTTATTGGGGCTGTGAAGTCCACAGGAAAGCAAGTTATTAACACAATCTGCTCCCAGTTTTTAGAAATCTTTACTTTGTATAGTGTGTATGTTTAGGATCCCAAGGCTTTCATTTCAAGCTAGCCATTGTAGATACACACAATCTCTTGTTATGCTCATCAGTAGGAGTTGGGCATATCAACTGAGTAAAAGGCTTGTTTTCCTCTATCAGTCCAGGTAGTAGTAAATTTATGGAATCTCTTAGAGCTAAGCTACAAGAGACAAATTACTCAAGGAGCAAGTGAAGGGAGTCGCAATGTTCGCAGGGAAGCTGAGTTTTAAAAGAGATCAGAAGGCTTTGTCAATTTCCCCTCTTTACAGAGCCAGGGAGATGCTGTTCAGGAGGTTTGTTTATTGCCTCTTGCCTCCAAGAAGGAGAGGTGAAACTGACAGAGCCTTTGAGAGGCAAAGAGGAAATTAACAAACCCTCTGAGGAGCCATCTCCCTGGCTCTGTAGAGAAGGGAAATTAACAAAGCCTTTCGATCTCTAAAAACTCAGCTTCCCGGCTAACATTTGTGATTCCCTTCACGTGCTCCTCCTCATGTAATTTGTCTCTTGTAGCTTGGCTCTTAGATTAATATATCTGTATCTGACATAGTAAACATTGATGCAAGAAAGTTTGTACTTTGGAAAACATTTTTGTCTTTAAGGTGTTACTGGACTCAAATTTTGTTCTATTACTACACCGTAACTCAGCTACCTCTTGAAATGCAGATTAATATGTAAAATGAGAACACTGCTCAGTTTTGTCTTACGGGATAAGGAGATTTAAAGACTTGCTTAGTAATACAGTTACCAGTAAAAATGTTGTACACTGATGCTGCAGTCTTGCAACTGCCTTCCCAGTAGATCTTTCTTTTGCCAAAGGGTACTAGAATAATCTTTTGACCATTGCACAGCAAGGAAATGAAACAACTTATAGTTGTTCTTCTGGGTATAATATACATCTCATTTGTTGTTACTGCTGCTGTTCATTATTTATACATTATCATTATTGTACATACCATTGTAAACAGTAACAGGACAAACATGAACAGCAAAATAGGAAATTTTGGATTATTGTTGATGTTTTGGGGAGAGTGTGGGAGACATACAAAGTTTACAAAAGTTTCTCGAGATATGTTGTAGGGGAAGTGACAATTTTCTTGGGCTGCAGTATTTTCTGTTGCTTTCCCTTCTTCCCATGTCACTTCAAATAGAGATAGAATTCTGGCTTAAATATAAAGCCTCCAACCTAGATGAGAGGTAAAAATCTGGCAGAGCAAGATTGTTTTTTTCCATTTTATAATGGGAGCAAGAGCGAAGTTTATATATAAGAACACAAACTGGGGAAGAATACTGGTTATTAATGTAGAGATACAGGGTTATAACTGTAAACATTGAACATGCCAAGGGGGGACAGAACATGTCAAAGGGGGGGGTCAGAACCCTCACTACTGTGTTAAACTCTAAATCAAAACTGTTACACTTTAAGCAGCCACACTCCGTAACACTCTCACCCAATTACAAGACAAGATTGGGATTAAATGAATAAAAGGGTCTCTATGCTGTCCAGTCTTCTGTTCAGGAAGCCTGTTTGCCATATTCTTCTTCTAATACCTTCAGGTGTCAGAAACTCACAGCAGACATACTATCCATTTCCCTCCCACCCCTGTTACCTCCATATCAGACTAATGATTATGACATCCTTTCTGCCACGTGAGAGGACCCCATCACAGTGATGGATATTGACAGAATTCTAGCATCTGTGAAGGCCTCTAGTACTCTGGACTAAATGGTTGAGAGAGCGGTAGTTGACCAGCTCTAGGCCTCCTTGAACAACTCTGGTGCTATGAGCCCTTTTCAGTCTGGTTTTAGGCCAGGCTATGGGATGGAAATAGCTCTGGTGGCTATACTTGATGACGCTTGCCTGAATGTAAACAAAGGTCATACTTCATTGTTGTTCCTTCTGGATCTATTTACAGCCTTCGATACAGTAGACAATGCCATCCTCCTGAGGCGTTTGGAGGCAAAAGTAGGTATCAGGAGATGTGCCTTGGACTAGTTTTAAATCATTCCTCATGGAGTGAACTCGAAGGGTTGCTATTGGAGACCAGCTGTCCTCAGTGTGGGAATTATCTTGTGGAGTTCCATATGGTGTAATCTTATTCCCCATGTTATTCAACCTGTATGTAAAGTCTTTAGGAGAACTCATTTGTAGCCATGGAATTCATAGCTATGGAATATGCAGATGACATGCGGCTCTATATCTTGTTATCAAAATCCGCTGGTGATGTAGTAGAAGTACAGAGTAACTACTTGACAGCTGTTGTCAACTTGTTGAAAGCAAACAAATTTAAAATTGAACCCAGACAAGACTGAGGTGATGCTGGTTGGAAAAGCAGAGATCTTGAAGGACATTGTGTTTCTGACCTTTGAGGAGGTTCAGTTGATCCTGGCTGACTCAGTTAAGAGCCATGGGGTTATAGTTGATCCAGCACAGCTGCTAGAGAAACAAGTCAATGCAGCTGCAAAAAAGGCCTTCTCACAATTCAGACTATCCTAGGACTAGCCCCCTACCATACTGTGACATGGCCAGTCTGACCCCCTGGATTCATGGTGCAGTAACATGGAGACTAGACTACTGTAATCCTCTCTACATAGGTCTCCGCTCAAAGTTGACTTCGAGACTTCAGCTGGTGGTGAGCTGTGCAGCTCATTTACTCTCAGGACCTAGATGAAGCATGCATATCACTCCTATTCTGCAGTCACTCTATTGGCTTCCCATCAGCTATCGGGCTCAATTCAGTGTCACAAATACCACATTCAAAGCCCTTCATGGCTTTGGTCCCTCATAACTGTATGACCACCTCTCCCCTATGTTCTGCCACAGCAGCTTCATTTGTATGGACAAGGCCTTCTGTAGATACTGCCCTGCAGTTGGGCAAAATCTGCCTGCACACATGCTTTTTCTTATGGGCCTGCCTGAGAGAGTCAGGAAAGCTTCAAGTCTCTTGGATTTCTGCAAACTATGCAAAACTGAATTATTCAGGCGGGCTTTCTACATTTTTAAGGCTGTGTCATAAGAAGTAGCTTAGAAAGATGCATTGGTAGGGACAGGTACTATTTGATGCATGATCAATTAGATGAATTCATAATTTGGTTTTTATTTACTATTTATTTATTTATATTTTGTTTCCCGGTTTACAAATGAGTAAAACATACATGTATACTGTCACACAGTTCTTAGGGATAATCACCTGAAAACCATTAATTACAACTTTGAAATTGTTAAGCTTATCTAACGCTGTATTGGCAATGGTTTCCATTCATTGTTGCTAGTTTTATGAAACAATGAATCTTAGAGATGGAAAATCTTCCTTGGAAAATCAAGTACTGGGAAGTATTTAGGAAAATGCTTCATCCTACATCTCTATGTGTAGTTAGAAGGTAGTAGAGGGAAAAAAGACTTCTTATAGCCCGATCCTATGCCTGTTTACTCAGAAATAGGCTTGAGCTACTTCAGTGAGACTTTTCCCTGTTAAGTGTGCATGAGATTACAACCTTCACTTTTTTTTAGTGCAACAGATAGGAAAAGTCATGCTGACATAGAGTGAAAGTGTCATGTCATCTAGAACACTAAAACAATGTAACCACATAATTCATACAGTTCAACAGTTTTATTATTATTGTGAAAAAAAACTATACTTTTCTGATTTTAAGATTCTTGCAGTTTAATGGCTCATTTTGGATAATGTGTGAAAAAGATTAGCTAAATACTTCTCTTTGGCATATAAAGGTAAAAAAATGTGTTTAGACTGAAACGATCTCTTCACTGGATCTCTTCACTGACTAGTTAAAAGATGAAAGATTTGACATCAACATTAATGTTTACGTTAACATTTTAATATTAGTTAAAAGGTGAGAGTAACGGTTTTCAATTTCCTTCAATATTTTCCCCAGGCACTTGATTCAGTTCCTGAATAAGGAATAAAGTTATAGCCGTGTTAAGAGCAAGTATGTGGTTTTCATGTTGAAACACTTAACAAATATTGTTTCTCTAGAATGAAAACAAATTGAAAAGCTAGACCAAATGTTAACAAGTAATTATCTTTAATGGAGGCAGTGGCTACAGCATTGAATGTGGCTGCAGTAATTAAATGATAAAGGTGTTTGGAATAATGAGTAATTTTTGTGGGTTTCTGAAACAAAAGTTCCTATAAAGAGAGTTCCTATAAAGAGAGGTTCTCTCAACACACAGAAATATTTTATGGCTTTATAATACAGCTATCTATTTTACTTACATTGTTTCATTTCCACATTTTTTCATTTCTTATTCTTTTATTCTTGAGTCATTGAGGGAGGCTCTTTTGGGATTGGAGATTTAGCCTGAACTGTGGTCTGACCAGGGGTCATTTTGTAGAAAAAGAGCTGCAGGAACTCATTAGCATATGCCACACCCCTTGCCATCACCGGAAGTGTGTTATTAGCATAACTGATTTGCATATGCCACATCCCCTCATAACAGCCTTTACCTCAATTCGGTTCCAAACTATGCCCACAGCACTGCTAGCTGGGTGCTATGCCAAAACACCTCAAGCCCTCCGCTACTGTATTTGTGGTGCTCACATTGTGGAGGATTTACCACATTGTCTACTATCCTGCTTACTTCATGCAGAGCCAAGGAATAAATTCCTAGAAGAGTTTTTAATTGATTTAAACTCCTCTTCAGACTCTGAGAAATTGTTTTTTCTCCTGTCTGACTCTGCTGCATTTGTTTCTTATAGAATCTCTCTTTTCGCCTAAGCAGCCAAGAAAATCTGAGCTAGAGTTGTTTTCAGAGACAGCAATGGTTTTATCTGACTGGTATTTTCTGCCTAGATCATTTTAATCTTTTAATATTTGTACATATGTTTACTTGCTAGAGTGTTTTATGTGTTTTATTTGTATGGATTGTAGTGGCCTTTGGCCACAAACAATAAACTTACCTTACCTTACCTTACATATGCCACACCCCCTGACATCACCTATCCTGGCGGTTTTGGACCCAATATTGGGCATTCAGGGCTGAAAGTGGGCCCAAAATGGCAAAAAGAGGCCGAAAAGGGGCCCAAAATGGTCAGGATCGGGCCGCTGCTGAGAAGAAGAATGATACACCACCCATCAGAGGAACGATCCTGGCCATTTTGGGCCTGAATTGGGCCCAAAACGGCTGAAAGGGGCCCAAAATGACCTGGATCGGGCCTGAAATGGCCGGGATTTGGTTGCTGCCAGATGAGGGCATGTTAGCCCACCTGGCAGTGGCCCGATCAGGGCTGTTTTGGCCCCAACTCAGGACAAAACCGCCAGATCCAGGCCGAAATGGGCCCAAAATAACGCAAAATGGCCATTTTGGGCATGTTTGGGCCTGGATCAGGGCTGAAATGGCTCAGATCAGGTCGGTGCTGGGCATGGGAGGGTTCCCAGTCCCAGCACTGACCCAGTCCAGGCGGTTTTGGCCCTGATCCCAGCCGAAACGGGCCCAAAATGGCCAGTTTGGGCCTGGATTGGGGACGAAATGGCTGGGACCAAGTCGGTGCCAGGCGGGGGAGGCTTCCCCCACCCGGCACCAACCCGATCCCGGCCGTTTCAGCCCTGATCCCTGCGGAAATGGGCTCAAAGCGACTGAAAGTGGCCCTTTTGGGCCCTTTTGGGCTCGGATCGGGGCCAAAATGGCCCAGATTGGGTCAGTGCTGGGCTGGGGAACCCCCCACTGCCCGGCACCAACCCAATCCAGGCCGTTTGTGGCCCAATCCAGGCCAAATGGGCCAAAAATGGCCAGTTTGGGCCTGGATCGGGACCGAAATGGCCAGGACTGGGTCGGTGCTGGGCAGGGGAGGGTTCCCCCACCTTGCACTGACCCGATCCTGGCCATTTTGGCCCTCATTCGGGCCTTTTCTTCCCCATTCCAGGCCAAAATGGGTCCAGAATGGCTGAAAATCAGGTGGGTGGGGCCACCAGACAAGTGACCTCTTTGGAGAACTGCCGGAATGGTGTTCCAGTGCATTCCCCCTCAAAATGAGCCCTGCGTCTGACTATTACCTTGATGAAGTCAAGGCTGTATATGGCCTTGACACCCTTCAAAAAGGGGGAGCCATTAAAATGGTCTGCTCATAGAGGCTTATAGATCCTTCTGGATTCCAAAATGCTCTGGGGATTTTAAAATTCCAAACACGTATTCTGTTGAGACTACAGTGGAAGTTTGGAACATAAATCTCTTTGAAGCTATTGACACGATTGCTCCTAGCTGACCTCTCTCACCCTTGTAGTGGAAACCAGCTTGGTGGTACACCACAGAGTTGGGTGACCTAAAGAGGGCTGGAAGATATCTAGAAAGACGTTGGTGGAAAACTCATGCTGAATCTGATAAAGTGTGCTGCAGAGCCCATTAGAAGACCTGTGAAGTAGCAGTGATAGTGGCAAAAAAATGTTACTTTGCAACCATAGCATCATGTAATTCCATCCAAATTGTTTAAAGTAGTGCAACATCTTTTGACTCCTAAATCTCATCCTTTACTGGCTCTATATTGGAAAATTAGCTGTGACACCTTTGCAAAGTTTGTTGCCCATAAAATAGCCTGAACGCATTCTGGTCTGGATGCTGGTTGTAATATAGATGAAGTAGAAATGCTTAACACACCATCCAGTCCTCTTCTGAACCATTTTGACCCAGTTACAGTGGTGGATATTGACAAGATCCTCACATCTGTGAAGACTCCCACTTCTGGGTTGTCCATCTCGACTGCTAAAATCTTGTAAAAACCATATAAATGAGCCTTTGATGTCTGTCATAAATCGCCTGGTCTCTAATCTGTGATTGAGAGAGCAGTTAGTTAACCAACTCCAGATCTTCTTACACAACTCTTGTGCTTTTCAAACTGGTTTCAGGCCAGGCTATGGGATGGAGACACTGGTGTCTTTGGTTGATAACCTCCACCTGAATATAGACAAAGGCCATGCATAATTGTTGCTTCTGTTGGATTTATCTTCAGCCTTTGATACAGTAGTCTATGCCATTCTGCTGAGGCATTTGGAGGCAGAAGTGGATATCACAGGAAGTGCCTTGCTCTGGTTTAAGTTGTTCCTCGTGGAATGGACTCAGAGGGTTACTATTGGAGACCAGCTATCTTCAGAGTGAGAGTTGTCTGGCGTTCCACAGGGTGCAGTCTTATCCCCCATGTTATTCAACCTTGATATAAAGCCTTTAGAAGAAACTATTCATAGCTATGCAATTGGATGCTTTCAATATGCAGATGTGTGATGTATGAATGCAGACATCCGGGCTTTGTTCCTCAGTGCCACTCTTTCTGCAATGCAGGCTGGAATACTAGAAAGTCTTTTGGGGAGGTGCATGAAAGTGCAAAAGAAATGTATCAAGGCAAATTAGGATTTGAATGATAGTTCCCAAACTGAATCCTAAATTCAGGAACCAATCGTAGTTAAAATAAACAATGGTTTTGCATTATGTCTGAACTGAGCAAAGGTGTAATGCTTCCAACGCAGTACAAAGGACAGATGAGATCTGAGGGAGTTTAAATGGCGCTTAACACTTTCTTGAGAAGTGGGACGATTCTACAGCTTCCTTCATCTGTTCCAGTTAAAAGTAGAGATTTCTTCCAGTGAACCTGGGAGATTTAAATTCTAGTACACTACACATAATTAAGTTCATTTATTTTATTTCCACAGTCTTTTTCATTGGCCTGTTTTGCAGTCACCTTGCTAAACTTTTTTGACTGATGCTGTGTTCTTAGCGCTTTGAAATCTAGGAATCCACTCTAGGGAAAGTATTATTACAACTTACCTTTTTAGATTTTAAATGAAATTGCCATGGGTTAGAGTTTCATAGTGATTTTTTGCTTTGTGTGTAATTTTAAAATTCAGTGTCTGGTAGCAATTTGTTAGCATTTTGAAGGAATGCTTAAGAATGAATTATTTTCTTCTGTTCTGTGATGGAATTCTTATGTCTTCAATTATCTTTTGAAAAACATTTTTTAAAAGATGCTTTAACATCTTGATGGAAAATGCATGCAAAGTGTGGCTTTTTAGTAAGCAGCGGATCTGTCAAAATAGTGTGTAAGTCAAGTCAGGTTGCCTTGTGCAATGTGTACAGTATTATATAAATTATTAATCAATACATATAAGCTTGTGACTGTATATTTGTGAAACTAAAATGAGTTTAAAGCAATGTTTTCTGTATTATAAGATGGGATTCCAGTCCTCAAAAATCTTGAAGCTGTGGTTTCAAGTTGCCAGAAAGCATTAAAATCTGTTTGCCTGGAGTCAGATATGGAAATTGTGATTATGCAATAAAGGACCACATCATTAATACATGTAACATTTTCCTACGTGATAAAATCTATGTGCATCAGCTGTCCTGTCTGAAATAAATGTATGTACCACAGTTTCTATGTGATGATATAACATTTCATTTTTATGTGGAAATAATCATTATGTGGGGAAAAAGTTACTTATAAAGTGGCAAGGAGATAGCACAGCACAAATAACTTGATGGAGAACTGTGGGTATTCCTGAGATACACTGGCCTTGGATGAAATGTGTTCCATTAGCAGGTCCTGAGAATCATTAGCTCTGTACAGATGACATGCTGCCTTTGTTTACTGCATGTATGCTCCTTCCATATGATTAGCTATGCTGGTTTTGGAGGGGCACTAACCACGGGGAGAGGGTGTGCATGAGGGCACTTCCTCGATGCATTTGTCCCATGCAGACTACTTGACAATTGCAGGAGGCAGGGCTAGCATGCTTGTGCTCATTCTCCCTGTCTGCATAGTGAATCAACATGTCAGGCTAAGGGGCGTCTGTACCAGACTACAGACTTCATATGTACAAATGAACTGCTGGTCCCCTATGTAAATGTAGAGTATGTACTATCCTACTCCTTAAATTAAAGCATACTTTAGTTTATTCTTGTACTTTGAAATGAACATAAAAAGACAGATATACTTTGCAGATTGCTTCTGTAATTTCTTTCCATGAATAACTAAAAGTAGCAGTTTCTGATTTAACACTACACAGTTAAAAACCCTACTGGAAGAAATGATGGCACGTGACTGTTTAATATAGTGCATTAAATCCACTTGTAGATGATCTCAAAATACCTTGTTGATAGTTTGTACTCGTTCTTCTCAGCATGCATTTACTTAGGAATAGTATGCTTTGAAAGTCTTCTGGATGCTTTTAAAGCATTTCATAGTTTTCTTCCCAAGGTGAGCATGTTCTGATATAGATCATCTGATGGGATCAGAACTTCAGTAAAATTCTGTATAGGCACTGAAATGAAGTATTGAACAAGTGTTGTTTTTATTGCAATTTAAAAAGTGTATTATTTTTTAAACATATATAATCCTTGTTTAATCTAACACGGACATGGTTTTGTATATAGGTAAAATGCAAATGCATACAAAAGACTGCTAAAAGCAATCTAAAGAAAGAGAACAGTAACAGCATTTTAGCAGTTTCAACTCATGGTTAGTATATGTAATATTTGTTTATCCACAGTTCAGTATCCATGATGATGTCACTTCAAAGACCATTGCAATAATTTTAACATTACAGTTTCTCAAGGTGGTTTTGTATGGTTCTGTATTGTGACATTTGTACTGATGGTAATATTGAAGAGAGAACACTATTCTGATGTATTTCAGGGCTGTGGATTCGCAAACTGAAGGTCAGTGTTCTCCCCCAGATTCTCTCTGGAGACGATACAGTGAATTTGAGTTGTTGAGGAATTATTTGCTAGTTAACTATCCACATGTCATTGTTCCACCATTGCCAGAAAAACGGGTAAGAAAACCTAGCAACTTCACCTCATTCTGTTTTCCCCATCTCTACTTCCATGACACTCATATTTGCATTTATCCAAGATTGTGTAATTGCTCCATTATTGTTCCAGTCAAGCAAATAAATTAGGATTTAATATTGTGAAACTCTCAGCTTTCAGTTTTTTTTTTAAAAAAGCAGCTCGGGCCTAGGCCTAATGAAATCTGAATGGCCAAGCCTGAGTAGATTTTGAATGGTCAGAGCTCAAGGTTTCAGTGTTGCTCTTTACCCCAGAATTAATTGTTTAAAACAAGTATGTGGTGACCGTTCATTTCAGATGTTACACAAAACCATAGTTTAATTAAATAAACAGTGACTAGTGTGATTATCTTGCCAACTGTGGTTGCTTAGGGTATGTCAAATGAGAATCTGAAATCATGATTTTAAGTTAGTCTTAACTTTGGTTTCACATGACTTATTTTGCAGTGCTGCCCAACATAGCACACCACAGACTGGGATACCAGCCGGGTCTCTGGGTGGCAAAGATAATGAAACCAGAACCTGTCAGGAAAAGCCAGAATTTGAATGATCATCTGTGAACTGAATCCTGGCTTCACTTAGTAGTTAAAACAACCCATTGTATCATGTTATACCTGAACCAAAACAAGTCTGATGGCACCTTAAAAACTAACAACATTTATTCCTGCATGAATCAGAGAACTCAATGAAAGTTCATGCTAGAGAATATGTTGTTAGTCTTTATGGTGCCTTTGGGCTTCTGTTTTGTTTTGCACAACAGACTAACATGGCTATTCCTCTGGAAATACCAGAACCAAGCATATTGTCAGTATGCTTAATTTACAAATATCCAGCCTTCCCTGTTGTGGAATTTAGAGCAATTTCATTGTGCTTTCTTAAAATAGAGTTTTCATAGCTTTGCATTTAATACTGTCCTTGTTCCACAGGCAGAGTTTGTTTGGCATAAATTATCAGCAGATAACATGGATCCAGATTTTGTGGAAAGACGAAGAATTGGCTTGGAAAATTTTCTCTTACGTGTGGCTTCACATCCTATTCTTTGCCAGGACAGAATTTTTAATACATTTTTAACCCAGGTAGCTTAATGTTGTCTGCTGTATTTGTTTAAAAATTAATATCTTGACTTGATCTTGAATTAATATATGGATTTGTATAAATAGCAGCTTTATTTCAGTTACTCGCATATTGTTTCTTGTTGTAAATATAGGGTGCAACAGTAATAGAAATTTTGTAGAGTGTTATATATCATCATTTTATGTAATGTCATGTAATCAGTGCTACTTTTCATGGTGTGTACTGGTTTATTTTCCATACCAGTTTTCAGGTATGAGGTTTGCCCTCTAGCTGAGTCGTATTTGGGGTAAACTGAAAAACAGACTTCAGTATATTATGCTTCAGTAGCAGTGCTGCAGTTTATAAAGTCTATTATTTTTTTATATTTATTTTGTGGAATTAATAGCCTACCTTTATTCTCTCAAGAATATTCAAGGTAGCTTATAATAACAGAAAATAATAACAATAATAAAGAAGTTAAAACCACAGAATAGAAAATCAGTCATAAAGAAAACCCAAATCAAAAGTTAAAAACAGGAAGGACCATAAAACATTCTGAGAGATCCTAGTGTGCAAAACTGCTTTTTAGGTAGGAATAAGCATGTCTCTAAGTTATACTGGAAGTGTGTGCACTTTGCTCACGCATATGTGGTACCAGGGGCACCACCTCCCGCCAGGAGTTGCCCCCTGTGCTGGCAACCCACTGAGTTCCACCACCTCTTTTCCCAGAAAAAAAGCCCTGGGTGTTTATTAATTTGAATGATGCAAAAAATTATATGAGAGGTTGGTTATTAAGATTCTGTGTAGATTTTTTAAACTGGCTTTTGGAAGGGAGAGTCATCCAGTGAAAGTTATCCAGTGAAAATGTCTAGCCTGCTCTGTAGTATATCTAAGTGTCTAGCCAGCTCTGTAGTATATCTTAACAGCCAGGCTACATGTGAAAAACTGTTCTACTCTACCTCTGAGAACTTGGAAAGTTCTATACAGGCAAAGAAGGGTTGAATTCATGCTCTGGGAAAGCAGCCACTGACTGGCTGCGTTCTCTCTCTCAGCTAATCATTCCTAGTGGCTGAGAGTGGTCAGAACAGGAAACTTTAGATATAACATAAATAACTAAACATAATATAACAGTGGAGCTTGACTGTGGTTCCTCTTTCCCCAAATATGACTTCAATCTGCTCCTTATTTTCTTGCCTGTAGAGAGGAAGCCATTGGGGAATTTTTTAGAGTTCCAAATAGGCAAAACTGGGCTGAATTTCATGTGATGCATGTAATAATATAGCATGTAATAATATAGCCTGGTGTGATAGATCCCTCCCTTCAGTTCCCCACTGTGAGGCAGATTTTCCACCAAATTCAGTTTGCTTGCTTTGACTGAGCAGCCTCAAGTAGCGTGTTAATATTTGTAGGTTTGAAAGTCTGTTTGTCCCACCCTGACAGGCAGATATAATTTTGGTTTTTCAGCCCAGTCCAGGAACTTGAGGGGGGAAAGCAGGAGCCTTCTTCCTTTTTGCTAGAAATGGCACTGGAGACTGCATAACATTAAAAAAGAAATAACTTTATTTGACAGGCAGAGATTGAGTAAGTATAGTTAGGGGATGGAAGTGCTGAAGTAAAATTTAGTTGGTAGTACAGAATACACTTTGAGTAACAAGCAAAATAGTTTCCTTGAAGCTTAGGTTTCTATATTCTTGGTTCTTAACAGTGAGAAGTGTTTTACTTAGTACTTTAGTTACAGCAACAATGTTTCTTCACAGAGTTCCCTGTGACAGTTCAGTCATAGGGAACTCTGTGAAGAAATGTTGTTGCTGTTCAGGTTACCTGGTTTTAGTTTAAAACTGTTTTCCTGCTCAGAGCCAAACTCCTTTTAGAAACTGGGCAGGAATTAATCATCTTCTCAAAAGATAAAAATTCTTCTTCTTTTGGCTTGAAAGGGAGTCTCAACCCACTACCCAATTGCTCTTGCCAAAACACACTCCCAGTTCTCTCATGTCTTTGTAAAGTGGGCTTCAGCTTATGCTAACACTTATACTTTGAATTCTTAAATAGAATTCTTCCTGAGGACAGAATGATACGGTTAAGGCAACAGAATCCTCTTCCCTTACATCAAAGGGAATCTAACTGACCTTCTCTGTCAGACTCACTCACACACTCTGAACAATCCTGTCAGAAACTAACTGACTCACTTCAGACTACTGACCAATCAGAGAGGAGGGAGCAGCCTGTCACTCAGGCTTTCCACTCCAGGCAATAGTTAACTCTTTCCTTCCCAGCTTTCTGATTGTGATGCATTTAGGAAACCTGCTTTTAAGTGCAATCTGTCACACCTGTCTTTTGTTATGCTGGACTCTGATAGAGGATTAGGCAAATAGCTAGGTAAAAGCAGGTAAGCAAGATAGGAAGTGTACTTTTTCCGTTTAATCTGTTGATGACTTATACTGGCGAGTAAGAGCAGAAGAGCTAGTAAAAAATTTTGTGGGTTAGTAATTTTTATGGATTTATTTTTTAAATCTGCCTTAGAAATACCTCCTATAGAAAAATAAGGCTTTGAGAGAACTCAGAAGGTTTTTTTTTTCTTGGCTTCCATTTTTTAAATTTTTCTTTATTTAAACTATAAACTATACACCATAACATAATAAACAATAAACATAGAGAATAAGAAAAAAACACAATTCTAAACATGACACTTAACAATACACATATCTATATAATTAAGACTTTTTTTTTTATTAACAATTGATACAAAATTTCCACTTCTAGGAAGGAGGTTGGAAGGAGATGGTGAATGAAACAGGGTTTCAGCTAAAGGTAATTATATACTTATAGTGTGACTTATCCTGGTAAGCAATAAAATGAATTTGTAGAGTCATTACTAGGGATGTGCATAACGAAAAAAACCAGACCAAAATTACACACAGAACTCACTGATTCAGCTCATTAAAACAGCTTCAGGAATGCTGAATCAAATCCGGAAAATGGCACTTTAATGAGCAGCCCCCCCTCCCCAAATTTGTGTGTTTCATTTTGGTACCCTGCCACGCAGACACCAGGCAGGCTAGGCAGTGAAGTGGACCATCTGGCAGAATCTTGTTTTCCTTAACAGCAAGAAGTTTGTCTGCACAGTCATGGATCCATAGGAGAGAGATTGAGCCTTTAACTCCGTTGATGGGAGAGGGATGTGCACAGCATACATGAATGAATTTTTTCTTCAATGCTTTCTGGGTACAGGTATGGCATTGGCACTGAGGCTCATAGGGATCAAATTGCAAAAGGTTTGCTGTGTTCCGAGAAGGGGAGCAGCAGATGGTACGATGCTGTTGCATCACTATCTCCATCCTTTTCTGTGCGTTTTTATGCACAATGCAAGGAAAGGCCAGCAGCAACATCCATGTGGCTGTTTATTTTTATTTATTTATTTATATGCTTATTAGGCTTCTGGCCCACCCTCCCAGTGAGCAGGCTCAGAGCAGGTTACAACAATTGTCAATACATTTTAAAACATAGTAAAACAGCATCATAATTTATATAAAAACAGTTCCTAGATGGCGACCCATACACCCCAACCCCACGCTGTGCACAGAGGAAAGGGAGAAAACAGTCACTGCTTTCCACACTACAGCTCACACGTGTGAGTTTAAGAAGGGAGGGGTCTCCTTCAGCCTCTGAGCTCCTGGTTGCTGCAAAGGCTCATGTTATGCTGATTAGGGTGAACATTGGAAAGAAAAAGCAATTATTAAAGGAGAGGCGCACTGGGGAGGTCTGTGGAGGTGGTTCAGTGGCCCTTTGCTGCTGCTGTTCTTTGCTTAGGTTCCATGGTGTCCATCCCACATTGACTAAAACAAATCCTCCAAAGATAGGGGGTGGAGGACCACCAGGAGGAATTTCATCAGTTAACAGGTTAAAATGATGAGGTGGTAGCAGGCTTGTGCATTGCACATTTGCACATATACCACGTCTTTCCAGATCAGTATTCCACATGGAAGAACTGATCTGGTTAGATTTTTTTCTTTCTGCTTGTCTTCTGATGATTTTTCCTTCTTTTTCATTCAACTCCGAGTTAATGGTTTTAGTCTGACAGGGAGACGGGCAGCAACCAACTTGTCCAGTCTCCCACATTTACTGGGGAAAAAAGAGGGCAATCCTCCCTCTACTTCCCTTCCTATAAAGGAAAAAAGCCTAGCCCTCCCTTTCTGTGCACTTTTATGCATAGTGCAAAGACAGGCCAGCTGCCAGGAGTCCCAGCCCAGGCTCATGCAACAGATTAGGGAGGAAGATTCACTCAAATGGCCTCTTATCATGGAAACAAAACTACAAGCAGAAGGAAACATGAACAGCAGTTCTAAAAGGTGAAATTTATTGGCTTTGCCACTAAAGCAGGATTTTAAAAAAAATTCACTGTGCTGTGCCGGTTGTCAATGGACTCGAGTGCTCTCCTGCCTGCATGCCATGCTGGCGCAACTTTGCCAGTAAGTTTCCCACCATTGCATGCGCCCAGCTGCCAACAGTTGCCTTCTTTGAGATCCGTTGTTGCATGTGTTTTCTTGTACTTGTGGAGAAACTCATTTGATCAATGGGTTTTGGGACGATGTGGTTTTTGGTTAAGCACGAATAGAGCCTCAGTTCCCTCTCTCCCTTTGAAGAGAAGTATGTATGTGCGTGTATGTACATGCGTGTGTGCGTGCACACGTGCACAGCTGCCCAACACTTACCTTGACTTGCAGTTTGCCCAAGCATTCCTTAGGGTCCATAAACACGGAACCCTGTTATTGTGTGCTCTTAAATTTGGTGGGCCAAGGGAAGACTATGCCCTGCGCAATTTTGGTGCTATTGCATGCAAAAATACCTGCCCCAGAGCCTCCTTTTCCCACCCACCCCTTGAAAAGAAGTGTGTGCATTTGCACATGCACAGCCTATGCATGCACTATGACTGGATATTTTTATTACCTTTGAAGTATTTGTCATGGTTAACTGATGTTCCCATGTGTTAACTGGTGTGTAACTGGTGTTAGTTTTGCCTCTACAAATCTTTCTAGCAGTTTCTGTTGGTAAATAGCAGGGGAAACCACTTCTCCTGCATTGTTTTCCTGGCCTTAGTCAACATCTCCCGCCTCCCGCTCAAGAGTTGCTGTTTTCCACATACGCCCAATGTTACAGACTTACTGTAAAGATAACAGTCATAGTCTGTGTGAAATACATTCAGCCTTTTGTGACAGTAAATATACCAGATGTATATTTTTGAAACTTAGAAACTGAAATTTTTGAAACTTAGTTGTGCTTTGTGCAAGTCAGAGCACTTAATATCCATGTGTAACAATTCCTATGATAAGATGCCTTCTCTGTAGCTATTTTCTAATGTGTGAACTATACAGTCAAAAGTGTTGTACCAGAATCCTGTTGAGCCAATGTCATAATTAAAGTACAGGGGATATAATATTTGTGCCTAATATTTGAAAACTCAAAAGTGCAGTTCATGTTGGTACTTACTATGGTAATAGTTTTAAATAAGTTAATAACATTTTTCTGTGTGTCTTCCCTCTAGGCAGATTCAAGGTTAAAAGCTCTTAATGCAACCTTCAGAGTAAAAAATCCAGACAAGTAAGTATAAGGAAAATTAAGTCATCTTCGTCATGGCTGTTTAATACCTCCTTAACTTTTGCTTGCTGTGTTGTTGAATTGGCATCACATGTAGTCCAGTCAGCTACTTTCTAAAAAGCAAATGCAGAACATGACAACATATTTCCTGGTTATTGCTTTTGCTTGTGTTAGCTATACCAGACTTGTCTACTGTAAAATTCTTCTCATCCTTCCCCCTCCCCCAACTTCTGCGTGTAATTCAGCCATGCTCTGTTACTCTTTCTGGAGACCTCTTCCACACCTATATCTATAAAAAGAGGAAATGGGCTGTAGTTACAGTCTTTCCTTTGTATTTCAACGTTGGTGAAGGCACAAAATTGACAAATTGGAGAAGAATTGTCTTATTTTTTTCTGCTATATGTTAGTAGCAGTAATGGTAATTATTTTCAGTTGTTGAGAATCATTTGTTTTGTGTGACCACAGATGATGTAATTTTACAGCATTAGGACTGGTATAAGAACACCTTGTTGTATTAAATATAAATGTACCTTTTTCCTCTCTTGAGGCAAGTGAATGAAACCTGGTACTGCAAGTTTCTGTCCACTTTGAACTAAGGTGGTAGGAAACAGGTTGAGGAAGACGCCTACTGGATAGCATTCACATATTTCTCCCCATCTCCGCCATTGGAGCAGGTTTGCATTGTATTTTCAGCAGATTGAATTGCAGATAATACACGCTTTCTGATTTTTAAAATCAGAAGTCCTTCTCTGTGAGGTGAGGAGTAAAGCTGACAGCTGACTCACTCTCTGGAATATTAATCTGTAATGATAGTTATGGAAGTGATGAAGAATCAGTTGTGATGGATAATTCCTTCTCTCCCTGGTCCATTCAGGCAGTCTATAAACAAACAAACAAATAGTCAAGGTATTCTCTCCTTAAAAAAATATTGAACCTATTCTGAATCTCAGGTCCTGGCACATTTCTATTGATGCCATTGAGAAACTATAACAAGGCCCAGAGACCTCCCCAGTGCATGCCTCCCGCCATAATTATCCCTGCCATCCCTTTGCCTAGCTGTCCCATGGAAGCAAAACCTCTAGACACTGCTGTGACATGTGGCACTGGGAGAACAGGTAGCCTAATGGAAGCCTGTGCTGCCTTCCATCATGGAAAAGGTCAGCGGTGACGCGGACATGAATGAGCCTATGTTGAACCATTGGATATAGGCCTTACTTGATACGGAATAGGACTTTCAAAATACGGAAGTTTATATTTTCAGACTTGCAAAAATACCAGTATTTCTGTTTTTTGTACACAACATATAAACATTTCTATCATGATCCAGTCCTTGAGATACCTTTTCATCACTCGCTTTATGTCTGACTTCCCCTTCAATTATGACGTAATGCTGTGCCGGTTCCATGCAGGAAAAAAGACATTAACTTGCTCCAGGCTGATTACCTATCAGCTATCTTTATTATAATATCAGGCGGTTCATTGAAATCTACCCTTCACCTCATCTTTATTATTAATTGTTGCTTTGTAATTCCATAAACTGAACTTTAAGTTCTGTGATGTCTTGGGTGTGCTAATCTAACTGATATTATATCAGCATCAGCTGGTAAATTCTGAGCTGTTCAATGTGGTAGTTCTGTGCAAGTAATTCCTTTGCTACTTGTACTTACGTGCATAGAGAACCATGAAAATTTGTTAGGGCAGGGAGATGCAAATGTGGAAGATCTTCCACAAGAAGACCTCCCAAGTCTGAGGTACTGAGTTCATTAAAACAAACCCTGTAGCCCCAGGTGTAGACATCAGTGTAGAATATCACTATAGAATTGGAAAAGAGCAAGGGTCCAGTAGCACCTATATGACTAACAAAATTTGTGGTAGGGTATGAGCTTTGGTGAGTGACAGTTTGCTTCTTCAGATATAGCTAGAATGTGAGTGCTTCTTCAGATATAGCTAGAATATGGAGTGATTTCTGATGCCAAATGACAATAGCAGGTAAATTACCATAGCCAGTGAATGCCGGCATGATTGGATTAGGTGGGATATACAGACAGGTAGTAGGTGTGAAGAAATTAGCATTGCTAATCAGACAGGAAGCCTAGGTCTTGATTCAGCCCAGGTGGATGCATTGTCTTGAGTTTAGTTATCAGTGACAATTCAGCAGTCTCTCTAATCTTTCTTTGAAAATGTATCACAAACACATATTCAGAATTTCATTTTCACATGACAGATGAAAAAATAGAACGCCCAGTGGGCAAATAGTTAAACCAAAACCCTTGCTTTGCTGAGCAAACTACTCGCCTTAATAGCTTCTCTGTTAAATCATTACTTTAGTTTAGAATGACTGCTCCAAGAATCCTGAGGTAATTTTATTTAAACAAGTCAGAATAGCTAAGGTGTTTTGTTGTGATCCTGCTATGCAACTTGTGAGAGCTTGTTTCTCTGATTGTTAATGATGTACTTCCCATTCTCTTATTCCCAGGAGATTTACAGAGCTTAAACACTATAGTGATGAGCTGCAGTCTGTCATATCGCACCTTCTGAGAGTCAGAGCTGTAAGTATTTCTCATTGGGAGCCTGACAGGATAACAAGTTAGCTTTCCTTAAAGATATAAAATAAGCGAGGCATCTATCCATAGATTATGTGAAAGTTCCTTGATTGTGGTGTTATTTTTGGAAATTATATATTGTTTTCCTAAATACCTGTCCTTGCTTTTTATCACAAAATAAATGAAATGATACTTAACTATAAGGATAAACTGGAAGAACAGTTGCATATTTAAGAGGCACACAAAAACAATTGGAGCAACTTTACAGATTAAACTGGTGGTGCTTAAAGTGAAACTGGAACTCTGAAGATGGTTGTTGGGAAAAGTATGATAGTCTCTCTGATCTCTTTCTGTGTTCCAATGCCACTCTCTTCCAATTACAGGAATTAGGGAAACTTTGTCTCCTGTCTAATGGGTTGATTTATAGGTATTGAGGATTCAGTAAATTACCCGCTTTTCACAATATCTTGGACTTCCTTGTATCTCTCCCAGAAGAATTTTAGGCTATGCTATGTGTGTGCCCATTTTTTTCTTCTAGCCTCTCAGTAATTTATTTGTCCTGGGATGGGGGACAAGAGTGTGTATGTACTGAAGAGGTGTAAAAAAATCTTCCATGCCTAAAGAATGCAAATCTGAACATTTTATTTGATACATTGTCCTCTAGGAAACTGCATCTTAAGTTCCTGTTTGTCTGTCTAGATAATCTAACGTCTGTATATAAATTCTTGTTTTAGAGAGTAGCAGATCGGCTGTATGGAGTGTACAAAGTCCACGGGAATTATGGGAGAGTTTTCAGGTAAGAGCTGGGAGTGCTAGCAGTTTATTCAGTTTGTGTTCCTCAGAAGCAATTTTTAGAGGAATTTGTTGGTGTTGGAAAATATTGGAGTTGTATCTTAAATGTGCTGCATGCAGATCACCTTGATTAATACATTTCATACCCTTCCTTATCTCCTCAGAGGATTAAGCTGTCCTTGAAAATAGCTTCTCTTGCGTGTTTTTCTATCAGCTAATTTTGTTGAAAAGTATGCAAAACAACTTTTAACAGGGTTGATCTTTCCAGTTCCAGACAAAGAGTACCAGCTGCAATTAAGTAGTAAAGAAACAAAAGAAATATATGTGAAATTGCAAATTAGGAATTGCTCCTTTGTCGTGTGATAAAATTGCAAGTGTATCTGAATCTAGTTGAGGTTCCTTGTTCTCATTGCATTCAACTACAAGCAGACTTTGGTAAATCAAGGTGGATCAACAGCTTACATTTGAAACACCTTGGCTGTGGCTCATCCTATTTAGAGATCAAGAGAAAAGCCATTCACATTTTGCCATCATTAAATGCAATTGAAAATTTTCAACCTTTGACCACATTGCCTGATACGTCTTTTCTGGTGTTCAGTGTATGGGGCTTGAATGACTATTGCAGTTTTGCAGCAGCTGCTTCTCCTCTGCCTGCCTTGCACTTGTGCAATTGGAGTGGGAGTTTATTTTTCATTATATGTCTTTAATATTAAGAAAGCAGCCTCTGATGTGACAGTTGGACAGATGCACTAAACTAAGAAAGCTGACTCAAGCAGTAGTATTTTTGTAAATTTATATGGCTGGATTGAGTGCTTAATTTTTTCCATCTTACTGGAAAATTCTGACTCTGGAACCAGGGATTCTCCTTTTTGTTCTGTAGTTGGCAAATTTAACCCACTAGGCTAATGGATTGCATATGGGGCTGTCTAATTGAGAATGCAGTCCTATTCAGAATTACTCCTGTCTAAACCCTTTGACGTTTAATGGGCTTAGTCTAGAGTAATTGCATAGGATTGTGCTGTAAGAAAAGTGCCATTTAAACTTCTAACAGCTCTCTTAAGTGAGTTAACAGAATGTCAAAAGAACATATGAAGAGCAGTCATGTATTGCCAAAGAACAGCACATTAATTTTTAATGCAGGCTTGAAAGATAATTGTCCATTTTTGTTAATATTCGGCTGTACACCTTGTTTGGATCTGGTGGTATTAGAATCAGAATCATGTTTATTGCATGTGGTCAAAAGGCCACCACAATTAAGTGACTAAAACACATGAGTAAAAAATGAACAATAAACAATAAAACTGTAATGTTAAAAACACATAAAGAGTACATTAAAACATATTAGCACTTTTGTTATACACAGGTGAAGGCGTTTCAACCACTAAGCACAGCATGAGCCTGGATTTTCTTAGCTGCCATGGCAAATTGTGCTACTCTATAATTAGCATATTAGATATTAATAAGTGAACTTCTATTTCTGGGCTTGGATCCACTGAATGTTTCAAACCGGACCAGCATTTTAAAGAGTATTTTGGGAGGGGGAGAGCAGAAAGTTGTGCTCCATGGGCAGAAATTTTTCTGTCTGTAGAACCACTCCACTAGATCGAAACCATCATAATGTATAAAAGTTTGTAATTAGTAATGGAAACAATATGAAACCTTTTAAAAAAAAATAAATTGAATATCAAAAGTCTTCACAAAATACTATCTGTTCTTTAGATTTTTAGCAAACTTCACAGGGGTGGAATATGAATCCTCATGAAAGTTTTCCAAATTTTTCAAGAAGTGAGGTATAACATCCTTCTCCAAACTTTGTAAAAGTAATTCATTTTTTAACATGGATATGTGACGGAGCTCTTTCTTTCTCAAGAAGAAAAAAAAAGTCACAGTGAGCCAATGTCAAATTAATGCAAATGTGAGAGAACATAATTAGGTTTCTTGAGTTTGAGGAATATTTACTGCCCCGCTAAAATATCATGGACATGAAAATAAAACTTGAACCCAAAGTATTGAAGATTAAAAGGGACAGAACATCTTAGCAATATAATGTGTTGATATTTTCCTATTTCAGCTGTTTAAACAAGGCATCCTCTTTTGCTCCAGTCCCTAATCTGCTGAAATAGGTTTTTTTTTTTTAAATCATGCAAGTGTTAGAGATGAGGGCACAGGCTGTAAAGTAGATGCTCGCATTTTGTCTTCACCAATACTTTTGAAGGAAGTTCAGTATGTAGGAAAAGAAACTTTGGGTATCTGCATGCAGATATCACCTGGTAAGAACTGCATACAAGATGCAATTTATTAACTTCTTCACCCTTCGTGTGCAGCTTTTTTATTTTTTTAATTTGCTTTTTTTGTCTTTAGTGAATGGAGTGCAATAGAGAAGGAGATGGGTGATGGGCTGCAGAGTGCTGGCCATCACATGGATGTGTAAGTATTGATTATTTGAGAGTTGATGGAAGCCAGATGGACAGTGTTAGAAGCCAGAGAGCCAGAGCTTGGAAAATGGTGTGTTTTGAGGAACAGCACTATGCAACATTTCATTGACTTTAGGTTGGAAAAGCTTTGGAGTCCTATCACATTAAGTAGCCCAATGAGTCCCTGATGATTTAAAGAGATTTCTTTTTTATTATTATTTTGAAACTGTAGAAGTGTTTGGCACACTTCCAGCAATTTCTCCAAGCTGCTATGCCAGAAACTGGTGGAATCTGATGTGCTACAGATCTGATACTCTCCGTTTGTTTGGCAGCAGTATGTGAATTTATAGGTTTTGTTTTACAAACACATCTATTCAGTGCCTAGATCTTTTTTGCTTCTCTGGGGCATGTGAAGTCTTTAGCATTCATCCTAGTAGCATTTGGGTAAATTAGAACAGAAGCAAAACACTATAGTAAAAAGAAAATAAAATCCACCTGTATCATTTGTACAAAAGAAACAGTTGAGGGGACAGGATTTGGTGGGCAGAATAAGATTCTTGCTTAGCTTAACTATTTGTAGCATTTCTAAGTCTTGTCAGACTAATATCCAGAACTTGAAGTAATAAGAATGAAGCCATAAAAATGCCCTTGTGGAAAGAGAGGGATGGCAGGGCCACAGATGATACCACTTTCATCTGTGGTATTAGAACATAGAGAGTGCAATCCTATGGAGAGTTATAGGATCTGCATAGGATTACACTGATAATCCTATTGAGTTTTATTCAGTCTGTTTAATGCTTTACACTTTCCTTAGAAACTTTTCCTTTTACACTGTATTTTGTTAGTAATTTTTTAATTTTTCAATTATTTTAAAGATTAGCATTTGAATAGAAGTACCTTGCTGTGAGATCAGAAAGAGTACATCTAAAATGCAACAATGTGCATTGGGAGTTTATAAAACTTATGTAAAAACTCCAAGAAAGATTCTCTGCACATGCCCAAGATAGAATTACTGCTGGTCTCCTGTTTACCATAGAGACTAGCACAGTTTATTCCACCATAAGCTTTTGTGGGTCAGAGCTCACTTCACCAGATGCATGAAGTGTATATCCATGAGGTCAATCTGTACAACAGGATGGGGTGTGGATTAAAACAAGATCCAATAAAAAGTGTAATCAGTTCACTCACGGTGAGTGAGGGCCATTATCAATTGTTAGGTAAAGTAAAATTAGCTTAAAAGCTAGTGCATGAAAAAGCAAGAAAGCATACACAGTTATAGATGTTTATCTGAACTAATTAAAATCTGTATGGGGTAGGCTATGCCAGATACTAGCACCTACAGTGAGTGAGCAATCCTAGGTCCTTACTATGGGGCATAGTCTTGAATTTATTCTTGAATTTTAATTCACCAATTATGCGTTGGATTCTCCTTTTTATATGAGAACAGGGTCT
The DNA here is from genome assembly GCF_028583425.1 of Eublepharis macularius. Classification (NCBI taxonomy): domain Eukaryota; kingdom Metazoa; phylum Chordata; class Lepidosauria; order Squamata; family Eublepharidae; genus Eublepharis; species Eublepharis macularius. The sequence goes on along the minus strand of NC_072791.1, from coordinate 168,180,456 downwards.
TTGAGATAAGTAACAAAATACCCTGGAAGATTAGAATGTTCACCTGGTTTCTGGATATTGTGATTTTATTTTTTTTTAGTGTCAGATTTGTTTCCATTTGTTCTTTTGCATAAGTAGCTACTGACTTAATTTTCTAGTGTAGAGAGTGAGACTAGAAGGGAATTGTTGGCACATAATATTGGAGGATGAACAAGTGAATGATCCTGAGGTGGTATAATTGATGTTCTGAGGTTGATTGTATTACTTGAGTGTATATGAGGATGAAGTTCATATCTAAGTTGGTTGCAGGATCTAGTTCCTGAGTTTGCTTCTCTATTAGGAAATTCATAGGGGCAAAGTTGTTTGGGGTTAGGGGGCTGTCTATCAGCAAGGAAAGGCCTGCAACCTAAGCCACGATTCATTAAACTGGCTTGAGCTATGAGCTGTATGTTACAATCCTGTTGGCCTGTGTTGTAGTAGAGTATTTCTGAGTATCAGTCTGGCTGTTTCATTTGCCCCCAAAAGTTGTAAATCCTTCAGATGAGAATTTATATATTTTATTTATTTAAAATATGTATATATTCACCTTTCTCCCGGAACAATATGGAACAATTAAATAAAACAAACATTAAAACCATTCATTAAAAACAAGACTAAGACATTTTATGCCTTAACCAGCAGGTTAGTTACAGTCTGCGACATGTTATAAAAGTACACATATGCATACTTCATTTTTTTACCTGCTGCTTAGGGAAGGAGATTGATTCTGGATCACTGGTCTTGACTATGTATCTGCAAGGTGGAAGAGAGCATTATGTGGTCTGTGCTGGGCTGCTGAGGACTTTATAAGTCATAACTGGCATTTTATTCTTGCTGCTTCTCCCCCCTCCCTCAAAGGCTACAGGAAGCTGTCTTTATATAGTGGGCTCCCACAACCTGCCCCTGTCATCAATATTGCCTGCTGTTAGAAGTTTTTACTGCATTAAATTCTGTCTCAGTTTCCGATAGACCAGCAAACTGAGATGCAGAAGTTCTGCAAAATTGCTCTAATTTTTCTTCCTAATATGCAGAGTTTTCAAAATTCACAGTAAAGGAAAAGGTAGTTGTCAGGGGGTAACCACTACCCAGTACAATTCTGAAACGGTTTTCAACTTCTGAATCTTAGCCCACAGTTGGGTGACCATCTCATTTATAATAGGGAGCAAGTACTTTTTCAGTGTGTTTTTAATGTCTTGTCATGTGTGTTGGCCTTGGTGTGTCTGTAGGGTGTTGTCTCAGGAAGTGTTAGGTTAAGTCTTACTCTTCCTTTCCTTGTTTCTGGTAGGAACATTGTGAACAGTGGTTGTCTTTTGTTGGTGGACAGGTAAGCAGTCATGGGGATGGAGTGGCTGTGATATTGACACTAGCAGCTGAATAGTGGAAGTTCGAGTTCCTAGCCTTGAATTGTGGGAACTGATGTGGAAGTATGGAAATCTCATTTGCCCTGGGTCATTTTACCATTATCTGCTGCCATTCCATTTCCCCTCAGCTGATGAAGGTGATAGAGATTTCCCCCCTCAAACTCAGCCCTCCATTTATTAAGGGTGAGAAAAAGATTGGCCATAATCTCTTCCTTCCTGCTCCATTTTGTGTCTTCCTTGTGTCTTTTCAGAGGAGGATTTTCTAACTACCCTTGTCCTAGTATATGCTGAAACATGCAAGAGAATTTATGCCCTGCAACCTACTAGGGTGTTGTTCCCGTTAAAAATGGGAGGGGTGTCAGTTTTTAGTAAAATTTGGATTTTATTCTGCTGCTGAAGGACAGAAAGAACCATAAAAATGAGCAGAAAATAGTGTATAGAATGAGAATGGATAAAAAGAGCAAGAGAAGAACAAAAAAAGAGGGACAGAATAATTGTCTAAAAAGTAGTTTTGCTGAGGGACAGACAGCAGAAGAAAAAGAGAGAAATGATTAACAAGACAAAGAGAAAGAGAAAAGGGGGAGAGAGGATGAGCAGGAGAAAGGCAGGAGTTTGGAATTTATTTACAAGTCAGTTCTAGGACACACAAAACATATGGAGGAACATGCTGATTCAGTGTAGGAGCCCATGTATGTTTGCTAGAATGATAATGAACAATCTTGTCGAGAAGCTGTGTTCAAATTGCTAGAAACAAAGGGTAAAAATACTAACTTTTCATGCACAAGTAGTAAATGTGTGAAATTCATGGCTTACATATTTCCTCATTGCTTATATATTGTTTGTTCTTATAAAAAACTCAATATGTAGAAACTGTTCCTGTCTTACGGATGTATTGTTTTTTGCAACAGCAATAAACTTTTGAAGGTTGTTTATTTTTATTCACTTTATGGCAGCTCTCCTATCCTGCCCACTTTCTGTCCCACCAAAGTGCCATATGCTCCTGCATATGTGGTACATAGCAAAATGTTGCATATCTAGATCAGGTCATCTTGTTCTGTATTGTAACAAAGACTTTATTTGGTTTTCAGTGCTGTTTTGGCTGAGGTGTTAACATTGCCATTGGTAACTAGCCCAAACTTGTTTAATATCCTAATTGATTTATTATGTAGATCTATTAAACTACATAATTTGACTTTTTTTCTGAGGGAGTTAGAAAGAGCTCCTATTTTAGTCATCTTGTGTTCTGAGGGAGTTAGGAAAAGCTCCTATTTTAGTCATCTTCTGCCCCTGTGAAGAAAACAGTAATATGCTGAAGTCTTCAATTAATATATTGGCTAAAGATTGAACTTTTTACATCCATATCATTATACTTTTCTTAAATTTATTAGAAAAGTAAACAAGTTTCTTACAAATATGTATAACATGTTCATTTTGTACAGAATGTGATTGAAATCAGATCACTTTGTAACAGGATAGGTTTATTTCAATCTCTTTGTAACAGGATAGGTTAAATCAATTAAATCATTGATTTAAATAAATTCTTTTTTGTAATTGTTTGTAATTTCCTGAACAAGCATGAAAAAGATGTCTATAATAAAACAATAAAAAGTTGATCGTCTAACAATATTGTATCAAAATTTTGGGAGCTCATTTTCTACTATTCCATTTGCTAGGTATGCGGCTTCTATTGATGACATATTAGAAGAGGAAGAACATTATGCAGACCAGCTGAAAGAGTATCTTTTCTATGCAGAAGCTCTTAGGTAAGCATACAATATTGTAACATCTGTGATAATTCTGATTTTGTAGAAATGTTTTAGTAGGCCTCGTCTGTAAACTGTTTACAAAGGTTCTATTTCAATTGTTTATAGTTTACAAAAATAAATGGACATTGCAGTAAAAATGTGGATTCAAAGGCCTTCTCTTCCATGGAATTCTTAGCAAGTTATCAAGTCGGCTTCTCATCTATACAGTGTGATAACGGTAATTTCCCTGAAGATTTATAGCCTGATGGTGGAAAGGGCCATCAAGTTGGAGCCAACTTATGGTGATCTCATAGGGTTGTTAGGCAAGAGACAAACACAGGTGGTTTGCCATTGCCTGCCTCTGCGTAGCAACCCAGTTCTTCTTTGATGGCTTCCCATCCAAGTGCTAATAAGGGCCAACTCTGCTTAGCTTTTGAGATCTGATGAGATTGGGCTAGCCTAGGCCATCCAGGGCCTTTATAGCCTACTGCATCCTAAACAATTGTCCATTATGCTGCTAATGTATATTAGGTGAATTAAAGGAAGTTTTCAAATGTTGTGCATATTCATCTAATTGTGTACATTTTGGACAGTGTGAGTAATTATGATTAACAGTATGAAGGAATCCAGTAACCAGGTTAACTAATCTTGATTCTATGCTTGGAGTGATTTATCTCTCTAACCATCATTTGTTGGATGTTTTGATTTATATTTATCAAATGTAAGCACCCATATTGGTGTATTAGAAAAAAATACAAAAGCAACAGTAGAGAATATATATGAAGAACAAAATAAGAGTAAGCAGGTTCACTTAGGAAGACCCTTCTCCAAGCAAAATGTGAAGCAAATAAACATAGTTTTGTTTTACAATTTTGTTTTATAACTATCATTTTGTTTGTTTATACTAATATGTAAGCTACCTTGAGCCTCTTTTTTTGGAGGGGAGCATATATAAATATTTTAAGTAAATTCTAAGGGAGGGGGAGAAAATGTTCCTAGGCATAAAAATGTCCCAGTCTACCATTTTAAGCAGCATCGTATCATTTTGATTAGCCAAAAACGTAAAGGCTCTATAGATCCAGCCAAACACTTAAATTTGGTATAATCCTTTATAGAAAATGACTAATGTAAGAAAAATGAGATGAAAGAAGAGTGTTTGACATGGCCTAAAATGTTGGTAGCTCTCCTCCTTTGACTTCAGCCATGAAATTACAATATAATCAACATTACTACCTACTGATAGAATTTTTTTATCTTAGGGCATTTTATTTTCTTATCATGTGAAGAACTGAATCTTATAGAACTAGTTGCCATATTCTCATTGGAAACCTTCTGAGTTAAAGCCTGGGCTGTATCTCTGAAGAGAATTAGCAATTTAAAGATAGAAGAGTTGTGGCTTAATATTATAACATTACTATAATATTATAACATTACTGCAGCATTTCATTGTATCAGAATTAGTAGTTTTTCATAGCATTTTTACTGTGTCAGAATTGCATTAACAATGGAGTTGTTTAATTCAGGGTAGATGAGTTTCTCAGGATGAAGTCTGTGGCAAAGAAGTCTGGTTTTTAAAGCATAATGAGCAGAATTTTCATGGTGGAGCTTTTATTTATTGTTTGCAGGGCAGTTTGCAGGAAGCATGAACTTCTGCAGTATGAGTTGGAAACAACTGCTCAAGATCTGACATCAAAGAAGCAGCAGTGTGAGGAACTGGCAACAGGAGTAAGCTTGGTTTTCTTCTCTGACATATATTCTCTAAGATTTAGACTTATAGATGAGCATGTTCTTAACCAAAATTACTTTAATGCAAAAATGGTATCTGAAAGTGCAATCCTGTGCAGAGTTATTCTAGTCTAAGCTGTCTTATACTGAATCAGACCCTTGGTCCATCATGGTCAGTATTGTCCACTCAGATTGGTAGTGACTCTCCAGAGTCTTTCACCTTTCACCTGGCCCTTTTAACTGGAGATGCCAGGGATTGAACCTATGACCTTCTGCAAGCAAAGCAGACGTTCTTTCATTGAGCCACAGCTGTTCCTCAGGAGCACCACAGGAGCCCGATTTGAATTGGGACAATGATGTACGGGAATAGGGGCTTCTGCCTCCCTTTACCATTTTCTTGACCCAGAACAGCCCCAGAAGAGTATTATTTTCCTTATCAGCAGGTTGCATGTGCAACCTTGCCTCCTATGGTGCAAATACTACCACACTGGGGCCTTTCAGGTTAAGAAAGCACAGGGGGAAGGCAAAATCTTTCCCCCCATGCCATGGTCCTGATCCAAATCAGTCCCCTGTGGTGCTTTTGAACTGCGTTCCCACAGGGAACTCACAGCTGTCATACGGCTGCAAATCCCTGTGATGATCGTGTTGTACATGTAAAGTGTAGTCTGGCACCAGGCAAGGCTGTTAGGGCATGGAGTGCTAATTAAGAGGGTGGACTTGCAGCTCCAATCTACCCTCTTAAGCAGCACTCCAACATTACCTCTTAGGAATGGCTATAAGAGCCTGCTCCGGGGTGCTGGAGAGAAATTGTAGGTTCCACAGGGAGTTGTCAAGGTTCCATGGCCCCCTAGCAGCTAGATTTGTCAAGGCCTGGCATACAGTTACAAAAAAACAAATTGTGACAGCTTATTAATAAGCAGATTTGCTATAAATACTCATTATCAGCAATGTTCTTATAAATAACACTTACATGATGTGCAGTATACAAGGAAACATGTTAGATCATACATCAGAAGGCTTAAACATGAACAACGACCTAGCATACTGGTTCCTTTAACCAGTATGGCAGGAGAACCCCAGGTGAATATACCTTTAAAATGAGACCATTCCAAATGCTCAGTTGTAATGCAAAATAGTTAAATATACCTTTCACACCTCATTATGACACAGCCTTGTTAGGAGCCTGGTGAGGACACCCACTTAAGAGCAAGAACCACCGGAAAACTGTGAGTATGGGGCTTGATTTGAGCCATTTAACATATTGTTAAGAGACAAATGGTTAATTGCAGTTTGTTTATTTCAGTACGGAGTTGATTATGTGACTGCACTGAGGAAGATAAAGAAACACGATTGGAAAGCGAACTGAATGGCCTATTCAGTCACACAAGACTCTTGGGCTCCAAAGGCTAGCTGTACTTCTATCCACTAGGGATGTGCAGGGCCAGGGTGATTCGGGTTTCCCGATTTGGTTTACCTGAATTGGGGAAAAAATTGGAATAAAGGGAATTCCTGATTCAGAAGATTCAGGTTTGCTTCGTAAAGATTTGGCAGTTATTTTCAATGGAGAACATGTTCCTGGCATGCTATGGCCCCCCAAAGAAGGTGCCCTTATCCTCCACTCTCCATTATTCCCTATGGGGAAAAACAAAAGGGCTTTTTAGGTGGCTTGGGGTAGCATTTTGCAAGCAAAATGCATCCAATTTTCAGGGGACCTCCTCCTACCTTCCTACCATGCCCTCTCCAAGTTTCAGGAAGATAGAACTTTGGGGGGCCATGTTATGGCCCCCCAAAAGTGGTTCTCCCACCACACCATTTTATTTCTACTGTGGGGAAGACTCCCACACAGCAGAAACACATGGATTGTGGTTGCCAATGGCCACAGCCACAGTATGGCTACACTACACCCCCAGCAGCCCCACAGACCCAAAGACACGCACCCCCAAGTTCCCCGCCACCCCCAGAGCAGGCTGGCCAGCCACTCCCCATTGTTCTCTATGACGAGAACTTTTAAACTGTCTTTCCCAGGGCAATTATGCACAGGCCCAGAGTGCCTCAGCAGGGGTCACACTCCTGAGTGCAAGCTCGTCCCTGGGAAAGCACACCTGAACCACAGACACTCACCTCAAGTTCCCCACCATCCCCAGAGCAGGCTGGCCAGCCACTCCCCATTGTTCTCTATGATGAGAACTTGCCTTCACACTACAGAATAACGCACACACATTGAATCAAGTTAAAAAAAATTATTTTTTAGCTTTCAGTTACAGCATTAAAGGCACACGACACTAGTGTCACATCACAGCAGTCTCCTAGACAGTAGTACCACAACTATCCTCACACCAGAGAATCACAAAAAAACCACATTGAATACTTGCAAAAACATTTTATTTCTTGGCTTTAAGTTACACAGCATGGAAGGCACATCAGAACATATCACAGCAGTCTCCTAGACAGTACTACCACAACTATTCTCACACCAGAGAATGAAACACACACACAGTTGCTTGCAAAAACAATTTATTTCTTGGAGTTCCTGGGCTGAGGGTGGGAGACAGCATACAACTACAGCAGTACATTTATAACCCCCCCCCAACATAACCATAGTGACTCCAAGGGAACCAAATCATAGTGTCACACATCCATTCCACCCAAACCAAACTGAATTGGGGGAAACTCTTGCAACTTAGTCCAACAGAACATTGTCATTTCCTGCAGCTGGGCTCTCAGTTCAGCCAGTGGGGAAACACCACAGAGCAGAACAGTACCTAGTCACAAGCACAACACAATGGCATTTGCAGAGCATGGTTGCAGAGCCCCCCCCCCCCTCAACTTCAGGCTGAACTCGAAAACACCTGTGAGGCAGTGCTGGGATGTAGCCATCATCATCAGCTGATGCCCACCCACACCATTCCTACTAATCCCACTCCTCCCACCCCGTCAATATGAATGAACATTTCAAGTTAACTTTAACAGCAACAACATTTTAAAACATTTTACAACATTAAACAACATTCTCCTCAGCAGTATAGCTAAGTTTGGCTGCTACTCTGAGTTTCTTGCTGTGTTAGTGTGAGTCCCTAACCTAACCAGTCCCTATCTAACCTGTCTCTCCCTCCAGTGGCAATCAACATTTCTGGGGCCTGTTATCAATTATCAAAATAAATTTGTGCCCACGGACTGTGACAGTTTTGGATTGGTTTTTTTTTTCCTGTTGAGGGCGGCAAATTGCAGGGTGCATTCCCTTTACCACTGAGTTCCACCCGCCTCCTGCTGGATTTCTTTCTACTTCTAAGTTTACTGTAGGGAAGAGCATGATTCCTCGGGTCCTGGACTCGCAGAGGATGCAGGCCACAAGGAGGGCTTACCTCATTCACTCTGGAAGTCCACTTCTGATAAATTGAAGAGCCGAGAGTTGACCTTCAGGAAGACCAACTGCTCAACTCTCCATCGGAGAAGGTGAGAGCAATGTGGGCTGAGAATGTTGCCCGCATAAGAAAAGACATGCTCACTCTCCATGCTCGTTAAAGGGCACGAGAGGAGCCACTACGCCTCGAGGGAGAGGTCCAGCCAGACCTTCTCCTTCTTGGCCCAGTAGCTCAGTGGATTGGTGGAGAGCAACTCGCAGGGCTCCGCAAGGTAGTCCGTGACCACTGCCTCTGCCGAATCCATTCTCACACGACTCACGATCCCAGAGGGCCCGCTGGAGCATCTCCATCTCCATCTCCATGGACGTCCCGGCAGTGGCCACAGGGGGAGCCTGCTCAGAAGGGGTGCAAGAGGGACCCGCAGGGCTGGGCCCCTCGCCCATCCCCTCTGATTACAGGCAGCCCCTCTTGGCCTGCCTACTCCTCACCCGCACACAGAGGGCATCTCTGGCTTGGGTGAGGTTCCTGTCCTGCTCAGCAAAAGTGCCCTTAATGCGCGGGTTTTACATGGTCACCAACATGTATGACTCCTTCTGCATGAGAGATGTTAGCTTGGCAGCTATGCCCTGCTGCAGCCTTCTCATGAGCGCGCACTCCACTGGAACAATGTCTGCACATGGTGCGTCTGGGTCCACAAAGGAGGCCAATGAACTCTGGAGCGTGTACACCAGAGAAATGACCAGACCCAGGGTTGCCATGTCAGACGACACCGCTACAGTGAAGTCCTTGAAGGGCTTCAGGACCTCCACTGTCTGGGAGATGGTGAGCCAGTCCTTCTGGCTGAACTCACCCTCCTGCCTCTAAGCATTGCTCTCTGAGAGCCACGCCTCGAGGGCGGCCTGCTGCTCCACCAAGCGCTCCAGCATGGCGCAGGTGGAATTCCAACGAGTGACTATGTCAGAGATCAGGACAGGCTCTGGCACAGTTCGTGAGTGGACTTCTCACTGCACGAGAAGTGACCCATGAGACTCCAACATTTCTGCAGGAGATAGCGAAGGTCACAAGTTGCGGGGTTCTGGGGAGGATCCTAACCCAAGCACAGCTTTTGCCACTAAATGCGCTTGTGGTTCACCTGCCATGCCACTGCCCTCATGTTCTGGCCACCATCCGTCACCATGAATCCCATGGTGATGGTGGCCTCACCTATCCAGCTATCCAACTCCCTCCTCAAGGTGGCCGTGATGTTCTCCGCCATGTGCGACACGTCGAGAACCTCTGCGTGGAGCAAGGCCTTGCAGTAGCTGGCCCAGCGGTCTCCCATCCGTCCCTGCCTAACACTGGACACCTCACCCCCACTTTGAAGGTCTTCGGGTTGCCACCAGTGAGCAGTAAGCAAGAGGTATGCATGCTGCACACTAGAGGAGGTCCAGATGTCAGACGTGAAGTGCACAGTTCTCACAGCAGCGTAGGACAACTGTGCCTTCACGTGGTCCCTGGCAGCCCTGAAAAACAAGGGCACCACGGTCCTGCTTAACGTCACTCCAGCAGGGATCGTGTACCAGGGATAGGCATCATGGAGCAGCCCCTGGAATCCAAAGTGGTCAACTAAGGAGAATGGCTGACCATCTACTGCTAGCATGTTGACTATGTTGCCGGGTCGCCTTCTGGATCCCCCCTCTGGGCACACTAGTGCCCTGCATACCAAGCATCTCCGTCAGAGAGGCTTGGCGTCCCTGCCCTATAGGAACCCGTGGGGGGAGAGCACCAGAGGAGCCTGCCTCCTTCTGGCTAGCTGGCATCCATGTGGTTCCACTTGAACTGTCCCCCTGAAGAAGCACTGCCTGGTGTTGCCTCTTCAGGTGGTTCTGCATTCCAGAAGTGGAAAGATGGTTCACATCCTTCCCGCAACTGATTTGTTGCCTACAATGCCGGCACTGGGCAAACGGGGGGCCCTCCGTTCTCTGAAAGTGACTCCAGATATCAGAGGTAATGGGGCCCCCACGCCACACGGGGGAGGTGCCTATGGAGCCCCCAGCAGACACCTCCTGTGAGATGCTCGGACCAGACACACCGTGTCCCACTCTCGGCTGGGCAATTGGAGATGGATGAGGATGAAGGGGCAGAATTGTGAGCTCTTCCACCACAGTCTCCTCCTCCTCCTCCAGCACCCTCTCTTCCTGCACAGCCATGAGAGGCCTGCTGCTGGCCTCAGAGAAAACAGGGGAGGATCGCCCAGCAGGGGGTACCTCCTGCAGTTCCTCCAACATCCACTGGGTCCCTGGGGTGAGCGTGAAGGACGGAAAAGTCAAGTGCCCCACCTCCATCCCAGGAGACACCACATGCTGCCCCTCCTCCAGCAGCTGGGTCTCAACCTATCTACCTATCTACCTATTTCTATATCTATGTTTCTTGTGGCTCTGTTACTACTGGAGATGGTCAGTCAAATATCTTTTTAAATGGCCCTGTTTAGTTTTGGGAACCTAAACGTATACACCAAACAGCTGAATTCCTCTTCAGGAATCAAGCTGGCCCTAAACCCCAATATAAAGGAAAGCCTATTACAAAAAACGTGCCTGGCCTGGCTACAAGGGGGCCAGAGGTGGGCAGGGAAACCCTAGTTAAGGGAGTACTATTGGGCAGCCTATTTATATTTGAACAGAACCCAACCTAACTTACTGATTCTTCTCCTACAGAAGCCTATTTAATGGGGAAAACTAGCCTCCGTTCCCTAACAATTTATTTTAGAGGGCAATATTATTCAATGACAGCAGCCTACCACTAGCCTACCTAACTCACAAGTCCACTATTTAAATCAAAACTAATTTCTCTGAGGAAACCATAAACTTACCAAACACTGCTATAACTGCTAACACAACCACCCAACAAACAGAATAACAGTAGCAATTAGCAAACAACAAACCTTAACTGTAAAACACCAACTGTAAGGAACACCAACTCAAACAACAACTATAAAATCTGCAATACAACAGCTAACAACAGTAAAAACCACCTAAACCCCCAAGCCAGCTCCCCTCTGTACCCCAACTCCCCTACACACACATACTTAGCAAAGAAGCAAACCCCAAATTAAATTGAAATTAAAAACTCAGGCCCTCCCACTTAAGCACTGCAATTAAAATCAGAACCCACAAGCAAGCCCCCACCTGAACCCTACCTACAACTCCCAAACACACATGCATGCACTTAAAAACAATACCTGTTCCCCCCTCCCACCAACAGCTGGAACAAAACTCAAAACCCCCGACAGTAAACTTTTAAACCAACTCAAAACAATACCTGTTTCCTCTCTACCAACCCCCAACAGTGAGCTTTAAAACCAAATCAAAGCAGGTACAGTTGCCTCCCCCCACCCACAACAGCTGGAACACAACTCAAACACCCAACTGTGAACTTTAAAAACTGTCAAACCAAGAAGAGTCCCCCCCACACACACACACCAACAGCTGGAACACAACTCAAACCCCCAACAGTGAACTTTAAAACCAACTCAAACAAGGAACAGTTTCCCCTTCCCACACCAAAAACAGTAAAAAAACACCCCTCAAACTCCCCCAACAGCAAACTTTTAAAACATACTAAACAGGAACAATTCCCCACCACCACCACCAAAAGCAGAAATAAATCCTCAGACTCCCAACAGCAAACTTTTAAAACACAGTCAACAACAGGAACAGTTTCTTCCCCCCCAAGTCAAGCCCCTAACGCTTTAAACCTTTAACCCCCGCCAACAGAAACTGGAAAATAAAAGCCCCAACTGAACTATAAACCTTTAAAACAAGACCAGCCTCCTCCCCCAAACAAATGCCCCAGCCAGCAGCCGCTCAAAGCAAAAAAGCCCCCCCACACACATGAATCCCCCCAATAAAAAATTAAAGGAGTAATTAAAAGTAAAGCTTCAAAATAAATTCCCTTCCCTTCCCCCCCACGCTTTTCCCAAAAGAGAAAACCCAGTGAGTCACTCACTGACTCTCCTACCAGTCTCCTGAAGTCCAGAGGTGAGTCAGTCAGTCACAGCACAGGGAATCCTCACAGTCCAGAAAGATCCAGAAAGCCAGCCCACACCACAGAGACAGAGAGAATCCACAGGCACTCTCTCAAAGTCTCTCTCTAGGCCAGGAACAGAATGGAAGCTGGCCCAAAGCAAGCCAAATCCCCTGCTGCATCTCCTTCCAGAGAACCCATTGGCTGGAAGGAGGATGCAGCAGTGGGATTGGACACTCCTAACTCCCCCCTCCGTTTCTAATCCCCCTTCCCCCCCCCTTGTACTCATAGTCTAGTCACTCACCCTTCCTCATCCCTCCCATTCTGTAAATTAGGTGGGAATCTCTGCAAACTATGCTGGCTGCCTGCTTGCAGTGCAATGCATTGCAAACAGCCAGCAAAGTTCTGAAGCTAATTCAAGCTTCCCGCCTGTTTTTACAAGATCGGAGGGGGAAGGAGGAGGTTGTAGTGAGTCACTTACTCCTTCTCCCCACTCCCGTCTCCTAAGAAAGCACGGGAAGCTTGATTTAGCTTCAGAACTTTGCCGGCTGTTTGCAAATGCAAACAGCTGGCAAAGTACTGCTCCCGGCTGCCCCGAAGCTTTCTGAAGCGACCCCAATTGCTTCAGAAAGCTTTGCTTCAGTATTTCTGAATCTTTCTGAATAGGGCCTAATTCGGGTTAAAAACCCAAATCAGATACCCAAAGCGCACATCCCTACTATCCACAACAGCTTAAGTGTTTGACTGCACTCATTGAACTGTTTTAAGAGCTTTATAATGGGTTTATCCAGAGCTATTTATGAACTTATCATACTAGAAGGGGTCTAGTGCAATATTGATTTGATTGTTTATTGGATAGTATTTATTGTATAATATTTATCGTATATTGCACATTTACATGGTGAATTTTTGTCAATAAGCACTAGCACTTTATGGGTATGGAATGACACAGACACCAACACAGTGGATGAAAAGTGATATATGTATTCTTTATTCCATAAACTGTTGTTATTCATGTAAGTGTTATAAGAACATTGCTAAATAATTAGTAGTTATATCAACTGCTTCTTAGTAAGCTGTCATGATTTGTTTTTTATAATAATAATATAAACAGATACTTCATACATGTATTTGGATATTTCTTTTCCTGGGGGAGGATAAATGATGTATTTGTATTCTTTCAGACTGTGAGAACATTCTCCTTAAAAGGCATGACTACAAAACTTTTTGGTCAAGAAACTCCTGAACAAAGAGAAGCAAAGATAAAAGTGCTAGAAGAACAGATATATGAAGGAGAAGAACAGCTCAAAGCAAAGAACTTAGAAAGCCGGTAACCATTGATTTTCTTTAAAGAAAATATTGGCTGTTAAAATTATAGAGTCAGTGGTTTGGATCCTACCAAAAATTTCCACTGACAAAGAACAGTGGAACATGATTTCTTCCTGTCCCTGCTACAGCCCAAAATGCTCCTCTGAAAAACTGCTCCTGGTGGACAGGAGATCTCCAGGAACAACATGAATGGAGAGTTGGATGTCAGCCATAGGAGGGGAAAATCTGCTAAACTTTACCCCCCCCACACACGTGTGCACAAAACATTATAGGTGGGATCCCACCCAGTGTCAGTTTTCTGTTTGTGTGCTGTATGCATTTTTAATATATTTTCTCTGTGTGAAAGACCTGTCTTACACAACTTTTCTGTCAATTGCAAGAACAGCGCTTTCTTAGCTCCTGCACTGAAAGTGAAAACAGATCACTTTCATATTTACAGATGTGCACACTTAATATGTGCACATATAATACACTCTTTGGTGTATTATATTTAGGTACTAATAAATTTAGCAGGCTGCCTGTGGGTGGTTTCTTGGTAGTGGAATTGAAAATAGGCTCTTTCACTCTAGGAAAATCCAGTTAATGAAATTTTCCATTGAAGTTTTACATAAAATATAGGCAGTGTCTGTTAATGTTTAGATTTCTTGACAGGCACTGACATTTCCAACTAGATGTCAGAACAGAATATCTTTTATTATTTCCTCATCCCTAAGTAGGAATTGTAGCTTTTCTGCAGCCACTACCTGTGCTAAGAAATAGAACTCTTTGTAATCTGCAGAAATTAAGTAAATAAGTGTGTGCTCTGTATTTAAGATAAACATGATTCGTGTGGTCACTTAAAGACTACCAAGTTAAAAAATACAGTGAAATTAAAAACATGTATATTTTAACAATAATAAAATAGCCATAAAAGCAGTTGGTACTAAACAGCAGCATCAAATAGTAATTAAAGACCTGAAAGACAATGAAACAAAGAGCACACAGGAGTTTTTTATGACAGAACCCTAGAGCAGCAAAAACTTTTTTTTAACAACAACAACATTCAGTTTATATACCACCCTTCAGGACAGCTTAATGCCACAATCAGAGCGGTTTACAAAGTATGTCATTATTATCCCCACAATAATAATCACCCTGTGAGGTGGGTGGGGCTGAGAAAGCTCTGAGAGAGCTGTGACTGACCCAAGGTCACCCAGCTGGCTTCAAGCAGAGGAGTGGGGAATCAAATCCGGTTCTCCAGATTCGAGTCCTACTGCTTTTAACCACTACACCAAACTGGTTCATTTTAAAAAAACAACCTCAGCTAGGACTTTTTTGTTTTTGTTCCCTGCCACCTTAAACTAGTATTGCTAATAGTATAGACTAATTTGATGTTGTCAGAGCTTGGATGCTAAGCAGGGTTGACTATGGTCAGTTCTTGGATGGGAGACCACCAAGGAAGACGGGCTTCTATGCAAACCGTTTTTGCTTATCTCTCTTCATGAAAGCCCAGTGTGGTGGAACTTCATTGGGTTGCCATGAATTGGCTGTGACTTGATGGCTTGCTTCCCTTTTTTTAACCTCATACTAAACAAAGGCTCTGAATCTGTTGGAAGAGAGTTTCATAGGTGAGGCACCAACATAGAGCAAGCCCTGTTTTTTGCTATAACAGACTAACATGGGTATGCCTCTGGAATTATGGGAAGGAAATAGTTTAAGTTTACAAAGTCTGGATGATTTAGACCCCAAATAGCAAGTGGCTTTAATAGCCGCCAGAGCTTTTAATGGTGAAAAAAAGCCAAAATATAAGAAGAAACTTATTGTCTTAAATTTAAGTCTGCATCCCAGAAGTTTTAGTTTAGTATGTCACATGGGTTGAAGAATATATTTATCTTCAATTAATTTCAGAGACTTTATCAAGAATGCCTGGGCTGATATTGAACGCTTCAAAGAGCAAAAGAACCATGACTTGAAGGAGGCCCTCATAAGTTATGCTGTGATGCAAATCAGTATGTGCAAAAAGGTATGTCTGTTGTGCAAGAATTCTTAACAGGGAACCAGAATATACAAGTTTAACTCAGGATAATGTCAGTCTCCCAGGAAAGAAGCATCAGGGTACTCCTCAGCTACTCCCTGTTATACATTTGATTCATTTTAAGCTTATGGCATGCATCACGTGGCTTATGCAAGACTTTTTTCATTTCCCCATTGCAAGTGTAAAACTCCCAGTGGTTTGGGTGGAGTATAGATTGTCAATAGCCAGTTTTATCCAGCTGCCTACTTGAATGATCACTTCAAACATGCTGTTTCCTCTTTCTACTTTCTTTTGTTAATTAAAGGGAATTCAAGTTTGGACTAATGCAAAAGAATGTTTCAGCAAGATGTGATGTATGGAACCGAGTCCTTCTCAGCGAAGTGCCGCAGAACAGAAGCACAAGTGCATGAACATGGATATTAAGTTTCTACATTATGAAATCATGGCATCAGTGTAGTTGTGAAAGTAGGGCATAAAGAATTTGTCTCTGTTCCTTGATGGCCACCTTGTGGCTTGTTTTGCATGCAGTAGCAAATTGAACATTGTAACTCTCTCAAAATGAGGCTGTAGGGAAGGATCCAACTTGGCTCCAGTGAATTACACACAACTAACCTGTTCACTATACTTTGGCTCTTGAGTCACCAATTTTTGCACTGTGTAAGTCATTTCCAGATTCCCCTTCTTCATACCTTTCTGTTTCACATCTGTAATGCTAGAATAGATAATGCTGTAATTTTTCTTTGTCCTGCCTCCTCCCCCCCCCCCCATTGTGGCACAAAATCGAATTTCCAGAGTTTCAACCATTTCCATAACTCATCACATGCATTATATCTCTATGAAGAAATTTTGTTTTTCTAAAGGATTAGCTTAATCTTTGTATCAAATTTTTGAACATTTGATACCCTCTACAATAGGGGCATTCTGTACAGTACTTTCAATGTGATGTTTCTGTGCTAGAAATTTAAAACTGATAGGACTCTATTTAGAGAATTTTTATACTTGCCAGCAGCACACAAGGCTGCATAATTAACAAGCAGATACTGTTACTGACCTCAGTAAAAAAATTTAAAACCAGCTTTAAATTTACTCTGCAGCATCCATTACATTAAAAGTATTTGGTTCTGTATTACTAGTTCTCTTTAAGACTACTACGCTGAACATAAAAATGTTCCTATTTAGTACTAATAGAGGCGGTTTCCAGAAGAGTACTGTGGATCTGGCATGGTTTTGGTTTGCACTTGCAGCTACATACATGTGAATTCCATTTTTTACATGCCTCAGCATTAATTTTTTTTAGTGAATTCATTTTGTCTGGATCATTTGCAAGGGAAATGAATAGAATGAATTATTTGGTGTCCAGTGGTACACTATGCTCATGAATAAGATTTTTCTTGCCAGCTTTGCTATATCTTATAAAGCCATCAATTCCCAGCTATAAGAAAGAGCTCATCTGCTCACTGACCTCTATTACAGTATTTTAAAATGTCACTTGAGTTAAATGTGGAATCCTGCCAGATGTAATTGCAGCAAACCTTCTTTGAGATTAATAGTACCTATTTCTTAACCACACATTTAATTATTTCAAATGATAACACCTTGTTAGTTTACATACAACAGAAAGAACCTCTTAAAATGTTTCTTTCCAAAATCAGATCATGTTTCTTGGTACGATTATAAAACCAGGTTTGCAGAGTAAAATATTTCCAGCTAAACTGATGCAACCCCCATTTTCATGTCTAGGGACAGTTCCATCTTCTCTGCATAAAGTGGAGAATTTAATAAGATAGACGCATCTATACCCAATCATTCCATTTCCAAGAATTAAAATCTGGGTCCTAACACTGGTAGAATAAAAACTTGTACATTCCAAAAACAGTAAGCAGCTACAAATTTAGATTTTTCTAGTAAACTTCCTAGAGTAGTTGTGCCTTAATTTAATACCACTGGGCACTTGGAGTCAATATTTTCCATGCACTTGATCTTCCTGGTGCCTTTCCCCTAACCCCTGATTTCATATGCTGTATAACTTAAATGTATTAGTATGCCTTTTTCTTGCTAACTGTATTAAATTTCAGAAGGGATCAAAAGGTTCTTATATGCTTTGTGCCAAATATGCTGAATAAAATTACACTTTATTATTTTGTTTTTTCATAATATTTATTTTGGGTTTTCCTTGTATTGAAATGGTGGTGTCCTGTATTGGGCTTTACTGTTAATTCTTGCTTGGCTTTTTTTAAAAAAAGACACACATTTTCAGATTATCTTGGACTCAAACTATGCATCTGTCTATATTTTAAGAAGTCTTTCTGCGAGTCAGATTTCTATGAATCAGTACCCCAGCCCATTTTTGCTCAAGGTAAACTGGAACTCTAAACTAATCTGCGTGTGATGAAATGGCTAAGTTCTACAAAATTAATATTCAAAAGTCAAGTAAGGCTACATACAGATAGCAAATAAAACAGGTTTGTTTGATTAAAAAACATGCTTTTGAAGTTTTTTAGGCTCTCTCTCCTCCCTTCATGTGCTTCTTATATAGATCAAAGACTTTCTGGTTTGTAACAAACTGCAGTTTGTTGTGACATCCACACACACTGGATGACATGAACAATCATCTTCTGATTCTTGCTTCACAGACCAGAGTTCAAAACTAGACTTTTGGGGTCATTTGAATGCAGTCTAAAAGTCAGCATATCCAACATACATTTACAAAACAATTAGAAAATACGATCAGTACTTCTTTCAACAATGAATTTGTTATTTTTGAGCCAGGGTGATTGAACTAGTTCAGTTATGAGGCTTGAAAGCATGTAAGAAAGAGTAACATGAGTGCTGTACTGAAGCAAATGTACATAGATACAAAGTATATCTTATCCATAAATATGTTCACATGCTTTTGAGGAACCTTGGAAAGAAAAAAAAAAGAATAAGCCCAGCCCAATAACATCTCTACATTTGCTCAGAGAAACCTTTCTTCGTATTACATCATATAACATTTTGATTGTGGGTCTCAAAGGTGGGTAGAGGCTATTAGTAGACTCTTGTAGGCTATTAGTGGCGTAACACGTTTGGCTTCATGTCCATAATTTTGTGCAGTTTTTAAGTAATGTTCATCTACGGTCTTCCTGTGCAGTCCCACATGGGACTGCGCACGCGCAGGCCTGCCGATACCGGAGATTTTAATAGCTAAACACCACCAGGGGGCGCCCCCGCCTCTCAGCGCGCATGCGCGGCCGCTTTCCCGCCGAAACGGACCTTAAGAGGCGGAGCGCCCCTCACATACCCTCAGTTTCTCTTTCGCCGCCGATCGTTGAGGTTTACAGCTTTCTTCATTCGCGATGTCTGAGAAGGCCTTGTTTAAGCGTTGCGAGACCTGCAATCGTAAGATGACAAGGTCGGATGGCCATTCCATTTGCTTATATTGCCTTGGGGAAACTCACAACACTCAGGCGTGCAAGCATTGCCGCGCGTTTACCTCCAAGGCCAGGGCGGAACGGACGGATCGTTTGCATGCCTTTCTCTGGCAGCGTGCGATGTCGGTCGAGGACCCTCCGCCGAAGTCTTCGTCTGCTCCGTCTGCGTCCTCTCGTCCTCCTGTAACGTCGGGTTCCAAGACTCCTCGTTCTCAACCGTCTCCGGGTCGCTCGGAGTCGAGGTCCGAGAGGATCCCTTCGGGTCGGAGTTTGTCGGAACCGACCGCTTCGGTTCCGAGACATCTAGCAAGTCGACCTCCTTCGATCTCGTCGGCTGTCTTGGCTTCACCTGCTCGTGGAGCCCATAGAAGTTCGACTCCGTCGGTTCCGAGGTCGACTCCTCCGACTCAGACCACCTCTACGGTTCCGATGACTTCGGATCCTTCTGTGAGATCGAAGGCCGTTCCTGAAAAGAAAAAGAAGAAGCATAAGCATTCCAGTAAGCATGATAAGGCAGTGTTGGAAGGCTTACTCACCTCTTCCCCGTCGGTTCCGGTCGACTCCGCTCCTGTCCAAGTGGAGCAGCAAGCAGAGGCGAGTGATCGTCCGCAGTCCAAGACTCCTCCGGACCGGGTGGCTCAGGAGGACGACGTCATTCTCCTCGAGAAGCCTCTTACCCCTTCAGGTCGGGCCCGATCGGCCTCGTACGAATCGGGTTCTATTCGGTCGGCTCGGAGTCGACAGAGTCGGTCTACCCGTCGCTCTAGCTGTCGGACCCCACCACGGTCCTATCGGAGCCGATCCAGGGAGAGTCGACGTCGAGATGATCCTGTCCCTCGTTACTTTAGTAGAGAGAGTTCATACTACTCTGACCGGCATTATAGAGGTGCTTCGTTGTCTCCCTCATTTCGAGTCGGTTCCGATGTTGGCTATGACCCGTCCCGCCTTCCGTCGGATCGGGTCTCTCCACGGCCCCGGGCCCGTTACAGTGTTTCTCCTCTGTCGGAGTCACCTGAAAAGGAGATTGGGCCATCTGATGAGGCCTCGCCCACTGATGATTTTCGGGCCTACAACGAGTTGCTCCAAAGAATGGCGAAAGCCTTGGACCTTGAAGTGACTTCCACTGAATCTAAATTTACTGATAAGATATTGCAACATATCTATTCGGGTTCTACTCCCTCGATTGCCTTTCCCCTTATTGAGGGGTTTGCTGATCTTTGGAAGAAACTGCAGTCTCGACCTGCGTCTGCTACCGCCACTAATCGAAAAGTGGAGAGCTTGTACAGAACCAAAGACGATGCTCATCCGTTCCTGGCCGTTCACCCTCCTCCATCCTCACTTGTCACTGAGGAGATGCAAGCTCGGCCTCGCCAGGGCTCGCTATCGGCTCCAACTGACAAGGATAGTAGAAAGATCGATGCCTTGGGTAGGAAGTTGTATACTTCAGCTATGTTTGGCATCAAAGTGGCGAATTATGCCGCAATGATGGCGGCCTATCAGCTGTTTTTATGGAAGAAGGTGGCGTCTTTTCTTCCTAAGCTTCCCGAAGATCAGCGCACTCTGCTTCGGGTCATTCAGGAGGAGGCTGTTCGCCTATCCAGACACCAAATTAATGTTGGGCGAAGTATGGCTGACACTGCGTCTAGATCACTTCTCTCCTCGGTGGTACTGCGCAGGTACGCATGGCTTCGCACGACCGCCCTGCCAGTTGAGACAAGGAACAGGGTTGAGGACCTGCCGTTCGAGGGCACCACTCTGTTTTCAGAGAAAACTGACGAGTTCCTCTCTAAGAAGAGGACCGACCGTCTGACAGCCCGCTCGTATGGGGTTTTACACCAGCCGTCGCAGCAGCCTTCTCGCCCATACTATCGCTCCTTCCAGCGTGGCAGACAACACCGCTATCAGCCCTATCAAGGGTATGCTTACCAGCAGCGCAGGAGCTACCAGAGCCCACAATCTGCCTTTCCCAGACGGAGGCAGGGCCAACGTCCCAAGCCTGGTTCCCAACAGCATCAGGCCAAGGACCAGGACCAATTGCATAAGCAATTCTGACAATCACAGGGACCTGACCCCACATTTGGGGACAGGCTTAATGCTTTTTTGGATGCATGGTGTTCAATTTGTTCCGATGTTTGGGTTTTGTCTATTATCCAGTTTGGTTATAAAGTTGAATTTCTTGGTTTACCTTACCTACGTCTCCCTGTGTTTTCTTCTGACCCCCCTCGTTCAGAGATCCTGGGAGAGCTCTCAGCCCTATTGCAGAAAGGGGCTATAGAGGAGGTTCCGGTTGCTTCAGCTGGTTTGGGATTCTATTCCAACCTGTTTTTAGTGGAGAAGAAGGATGGTGGGCTTCGGCCTATCCTGGATCTTAGGGGTTTGAATAAATTTATACGAGTTCGTAAATTCAAAATGGTTACTTTACAGATGGTTTTGACCCTGTTGCCCCAACAGTCGTGGTTTGCAGTCCTGGATCTGAAGGATGCGTATTTTCATATTTCAATTTTCCCTGAACACAGGAAGTTTTTACGATTTGTCTATGGTCAACGTGTTTTTCAATACAATGTTTTGCCCTTTGGGTTGGCCACTGCACCTAGGGTGTTCACCAAGTGTGTGGCAGTGGTGGTGGCTCATTTACGCCTCCAGGGCTGCCAGATCTTTCCTTATCTGGATGACTGGCTCTTGGTTGGTGATTCTGCTGACTCTGTGTCTAATCAGGTGTATCTCACCTTAAATTTATGTTTACGCCTGGGTCTTTTTGTTAATCAGAAGAAGTCCAAGTTGACCCCTGTGCGCTCCATCCAATTTATTGGAGTGGTTTTGGATGGTATTCGGGATGCAGGCTTCTTGCCTTCAGAGCGTGCTGCGAAAATTAAGAGGCTTATTTCGACCCTTCAGAGGTGTCGTTTCCAATCTGTTCGCTTTATCCAGACCCTTTTGGGTTGCATGGCTTCTACTACGGCTGTGGTTCCACTGGCCAGGTTATTTATGCGACCCTTCCAATTGTGGTTCAATTCAGTATTCTCACCGGCCCGTGATTCTCAAAATAGGAGGCTTTCTGTCCCTAGAGGGGTGCTGTCCTCCCTGGAGTGGTGGCTGGATGATACTAATTTATTTAAGGGGATGGAGTTTGGTTTTCACCAAACTCATCTGTCAGTTACTTCAGATGCTTCCCTTTTCGGTTGGGGGGCTCACTGTGCTGGCCTTTATGCCCATGGGTTATGGTCTGAATCTGAACGTGAGGAACATATTAATGTTCTTGAGTTACGGGCAATTTTATATGCATTGATCTCCTTTACAGATGTCGTGCGGAACAAGTCCGTTCAGGTCCTGACAGACAACACGACGGCGATGTTTTACATCAACAAGCAAGGTGGCACGGCGTCTGTGGCTCTCTGCACAGAGGCGATGAGACTCTGGAAGTGGGCCATAGATCATGCTGTCTGGCTGCATGCAGTTCACATCCCGGGGGTGCAGAATTCCATGGCGGACCACCTGAGCAGACTCCACAGGGAAAACTACGAGTGGTCCCTCCAAGACAAGTATCTCGCCCCTATCTTCTCGGAATGGGGGACTCCAGAGTTGGACCTTTTTGCGACTGTGGAAAATCGCAAGGTCCTAGCTTATTGTTCCAGAGGAGGAGTAGGCCCAGAATCAAGTGGGGACGCGTTTCAGTTAAGTTGGTCAAGTCCCCTGTGTTATGCCTTTCCTCCGTTCCCGCTTCTGGCTCGGGTCCTCAGCAAGATCCAGAGGGACAGGGCGTCCGTCATCCTGGTGACCCCGTATTGGCCGAGGCAACCCTGGTTTCACTCTCTTTTGAGTCTACAGACTCAATCGATCCGTCTCCCGGTGGTTCCCGATCTCCTGACCTGCGGGGGGGTTCTTCACCACGACATCAGGAGACTCAAACTCACAGCGTGGTTGATCAGGCCGGGGCTGCCTTCTCCGAGGCTGTGACTAATGTTCTCTTAAATGCTAGACGTTTGTCTACCAGGCAGTCTTATGCCCTTAAGTGGGACAAATTTTCTGTGTGGTGTAGTCGCAGAGGTTTGGATCCTTTTGAGTCCACCCTTTCTGAGATTTTGGACTTTTTGTGGGAGGTGAAACAGGAGGGTTTGGCCAACTCCTCAGTCAAGGTTTATCTGGCAGCCATCTCTGCTTTTCACCCTCCAGTGGATAGAAAATCTGTTTTTTCCCACTATTCTGCCAAATTATTTTTGCGGGGATTGAATAATTTGTTTCCCCCTGTGCGGGCTTTGGTCCCTCAGTGGTCGTTGCCCCTGGTTCTGACTCGTTTGATGTCTAAGCCGTTTGAACCCTTGGCTTCCTGTCCACTTCGTTTTTTGTCCATGAAAGTGGCCTTTTTGGTTGCGGCTACTTCAGCCAGGAGGGTTGGGGAGCTAGCAGCGTTATCCTGCGAGCCCCCTTATTTGAAATTCCACCCTGAGAAGGTCGTTCTTCGTACAAAGGTCGAGTTTTTACCTAAAGTAGTATCCCGTTTTCATTTATCTCAGGAATTGGTTCTGCTGGTTTTCTTTCCGACTCCGGCTTCTGAGGCAGAGGCGGCCCTTCATTCTTTGGATGTTCGCAGGGCCATTTTATTTTATTTGGATAGGGTAAAACCGTTTAGGATTGACTCTAATTTGTTTATTTGTTTTGCTGGACCGAAGAAGGGTAACCGGGCTTCGGCTCAGACTATCTCTAGATGGGTGGTCCAGGCTATACTGGCCTGTTATTCTGCTGCTAACTTACCTTGTCCTTTGGAAGTGCATGCCCACTCCACCAGGTCCCAGGCGTCGTCAGCGGCTCTCTTCAGGGGTGTTCCACTCCAGGACATCTGCAGGGCGGCGACGTGGGCCTCGGCGGATACCTTTGTGAAGCATTATGCGCTGGACATCCTAGATAGAAAGGAGACAGCGGTGGGCACAGCTGTTCTGCACTCCATCTTTGAGTGATGCTTTGGCGTCACCTCCACCCAGGTATTTAGCTTTGGAATCTTCCCATGTGGGACTGCACAGGAAGACCGTAGATGAAAAACAGGTTTTACTTACCATAACTGTTGTTCATCTAGGTCTTCCGTGCAGGCACACATGCCCTCCCTCCTTCCCCGCTAACTCTCTTGGTACTTACCTTGCAGGGGGCGGCGAAAGAGGAACTGAGGGTATGTGAGGGGCGCTCCGCCTCTTAAGGTCCGTTTCGGCGGGAAAGCGGCCGCGCATGCGCGCTGAGAGGCGGGGGCGCCCCCTGGTGGTGTTTAGCTATTAAAATCTCCGGTATCGGCAGGCCTGCGCGTGCGCAGTCCCATGTGTGCCTGCACGGAAGACCTAGATGAACAACAGTTATGGTAAGTAAAACCTGTTTTTTTCAATCTCTTTTGATGCTATTACAATCCCTGAAGGATGTCCAAAGTGCATGTTTCTTCCAAAAAGGACTAATGCTAACATTCCTTTGTAAGAAGGGGAGGAGGAATACAGCTAAATTAATGCATACATTAATTTAGATGAGCTCCATTGATGCTACCTATAAATGGAGACCAGTGGAAATTAACTGAAAATGGAGACCGTAATGTACTTTCATGTCCTTGATGTTATATTTGGCTTATGTTTAATGAAAGGCAGAAAGTTGGAGGAAGGCTATATCCAAAAGAGGAAGATACAGGATACAAGTCCATGGAATTTTCCTGGTAACAGGCACAGATTGGTATTATGCCAGACTCAAAAGGGGAAACAACCTAGTACAACTGTTGCTGAGAGAGCTGAAGCTCAAGGAGATTAAACTAGGGTTCGTCGTCGTCCTTCTGTGCAGCCCCACATTGGGACTGCGCGTGCGCAGGCCGGCCGCAGAAAGATTTGTCTAGCTATAGAACGCTGAAAAGGGGGACGCTCACCCGTTCCGCGCGTGCGCGGTTCCGTTCCCGCCAAAATCAGTATAATTAAGGTGTCCCCCACATTCCCTCAGTTCCTTTTTCGCCACCGTCGGAATTGGTTCTTCTAGCGTATTCGTCTTCATTATGGCCCTCTTCAAGAAGTGCCAGAAATGTTCTACGAAAATGACTCACTCGGATGGGCACGATTTATGCCTTCTCTGTCTCGGGGAAGGGCATATAGTGCAGCGCTGTGCCATCTGCCAGTCTTTTACCCCGAAGGCTCGCCATGATCGTTCCGCTCAGCTGAAGGCCTTCCTTTGGGGAGCCAATCTTCTTCCCCAAGATCAGGCGAGTAAGCTGGATGCGCCTCGTTCGGCTGCTTCTCCCGCCCCCGGGCCGTCGTCGGAACCGGCTCGTGGTTCCTTGGATCCGATTCCCTCGGAACTGACTGGGGTGGCTGTTACTGCTCGTGTGGCGGAGGGCGCTGCACGCCCGAAGAAACGCTCGGCGGAGCGCCCCACAGTGGAACGGGCTGCTTCGGCACCCCTGGCAAAAAAGTCAAAGTCTCGTTCCAAACATCACAAACGAGACGTCTCCGCTCCCGCTACCCGGGGCCCCTCCCCGGCGCCGGCAGCCCTTTCAGTTCCCCTGGGTGATGCCTTGCACACCCCGTCACCGCCGCATACGCCCCCTCCAATGATGGAGGACGATTACATCCCGGTTCCGAGCCTCCTGGATCCGGTTGTGGCCTTCGAACATGGGTTGCTATCCGCTCCTGCCTCCGCGGACCCGTCGGTTCCACCTTCTTTCTGGCCCCAGCAGCAGGTCCCGGATCCTTGTTCGGTTCCGACTCCATGGCTGCCTCCGGTGCAGAATTTCCCGGGCATAGGTAATGTCGCGACCTGGTCATCCTTCGTGTCCTGGCTCCAGTCTTCGGCAGCGCTTGTCCAACGTGCTGGCCTGGTTCCACCGGTATCTGCCTTCTCTGCTGCTGCGCCGGAGACGTCCGTGAGGCATCCGGGGCAAGCGGTCCCCCCCCCCCCGACGTTACCATCGGTCTCGCGCACGGAACCGATACCATCTACCTCTGCACTGGTGCCGGAGTTCTCCGGTTCCGAGGATGAGGAAGGCCTGGCTTCCCCGTCGGAAACCTCCTCCGACCTTGCGTGGGGTCCGTCCCCGGATGACACCATTGGTGAGTCCAGAGCGTCCTCTCCCAATGAAGATCACCGCATGCTTCCTGAGCAGCTGATCCGAATGGCGGAGGCTTTAGAGTTGGATGTCACCACTTCTGCCACAAAGCACAAGAGCAAGGTCCTCCAGGCGTTGTCCTCTGGGTCTTCGGGCTCTGTTGCTTTCCCTCCGGTGGAGGACCTCCTCGATGCCACGCACGCTTTGTGGCAGGCACTGTCCTCGGTTCCGGCGACCACCCGGAACCTGGAAAAATGGTATCGGCTGAAGCAGGAGGACTGCCCTTTTCTTTTTGCCCACCCGAAGCCTTCATCCCTGGTCGCCGAAGAGGTCAACGCCCGGTTCCGTCGGAACTCCCAATCCGCTCCAGTGGATCGAGAGGGCTGGGAACTGGATGCTCTCGGACGCAAGGTCTACTCCTCAGCATCCCTCGCCTTCCGTATTGCCAACTTTCAAGCGATAATGGGATCCTACAACCTCTTCCTTTGGAACCAACTATCATCCTATATTGCTGACCTACCTGCTGGCCGTCGATCCTTAGTCAAGGCTCTGCAAGCTGAGGCCGTTAAGCTCGCGAAAGAACAAATGACAGCCGGAAAGGATGTGGCTGACTGTTCGGCTCGCTCCATGGCTTCCTCGGTGGTCCTCCAAAGGCATGCTTGGCTCCGTTCCACGGCTCTACCTCTGGACAAGCGGGCGAAGATTAAAGATTTCCCCTTCGAGGGAAACCTCTTATTTTCGGAGAAGACGGATGAGGCCCTGTCCTTCATGAAAAAGAATCACCAGACGGCCAAGTCCCTCGGTGTGATTGCTGACCAGCCAGCTTCGAGGTATCGTCCTCCTCGGTTCCAGCCCTTCCAAGCGTCCTATCAATCTTCCCAGCCCTACCATCAGCGCCAAGGCCGCTATTCTTCCACTTACTACAGCCGTCGCTCCTTCTCGGGTTCGCAGAAGAGTGCTGCTAAAAGGTCTTCTCGGAACCGAGGGAAACAGGGACCTCAACACTCCCCGAAGGGCCCTGCGTCGGGTCTGAAACAGCTCTTCTGACTAGGCCTGGACGCTGCCTTGCCTGGTTCCCAGGATGTTGACCGGACGCCCTTGTTTGGGGAGAGGCTCCAACCGTTCCTCCCCGTTTGGCGAACCATCACTAATGACTCCTGGGTGTTGTCTATTGTAGAGCATGGCTACAAATTGTTGTTCACCTGCACCCCCCCCCCCACTCTCTTTGCCTCCTCGTTATGCCCCAGTTTCTGGTTCTCTGTTGAATAATAATGTTCAGGAGTTGCTTCTAAAGGGTGCTGTGTGTGTGGTTGATCTTTCCACCTCTCCCTCTGGGTTCTACTCTAGGTATTTCCTAGTGGATAAGAAGGATGGTGGTTCTCGTCCCATCCTGGACCTAAGGGGCCTCAACTCCTATCTCTTGGCCCAAAAATTCAGGATGCTAACCTTGTCCAAGGTTATAGAGCTCTTGGAAATTGGAGTCTGGATGGCCATTATTGACTTAAAGGATGCCTATTTTCACATCTCTATATATGAGGAACACAGAAAATACCTCAGGTTTTCCTGTGGGTCAGTGGCCTATGAATACACAGTTTTGCCTTTTGGGTTGGCCTCCGCCCCCTGTGTATTTACCAAGTGTATGGCAGTGGTAGTGGGGTTTTTATGCTCTGAGGGGTGTGTCATCTACCCCTATTTAGATTATTGGCTCCTGGTTGGGCCTTCTGCCTCTGCACTTAGGGACCAGCTTTCCCTTGTCACCTCTCTACTCAATAGATTGGGCCTTCTCATTAATTTTGATAAGTCCATATTTTTGCCTGCACAAACCATCCGATTTATTGGGGTGGTTCTTGACTCCTCTTTAGGGAGGGCGTTCCTACCCTCAGACCGTTTAAGCCGCCTAGTTTCTATGGTGCGTTATTTCCTGTCTCACCGTTACCAGACGGCTTTACTCATTCAGACACTCCTTGGCCTCATGGCCTCCACCACGGCTGTAGTGTTTTTGGCACGCCTCCATATGCGGCCTCTGCAGACCTGGTTCCTTCGACGTTTTAACCCACTTCTGATGTCCTCTCATCGGAAGTTCTCCATCCCAAGGGGTGTCCTGCGCTTTCTGGTTTGGTGGTCCCTCCCTGAGAATCTATCCTGGGGTTCTCCCTTTGGCACTTTTGTGGCTGACATTACTGTCTCCACTGATGCTTCCAACCTCGGCTGGGGTGGCCGCTGTGGTTCCTTGGCTATGCAAGATGTTTGGTCGCCCTCTGAGGCTTCCTTACACATCAATGTCTTAGAGCTACGTGCAATCCGCTACTCCCTTGCTTCCTTCACAGATGTGCTCCGGAACAAACGGGTCCAGGTCCTGTCTGAGAGAGCTTCGGCTCTCTCAGCAACGGATTGGTATTATGTCTGAACTAAGCCACTGTATGCATTACTGTATGCATAGTCTTTGAGACTATTTTGTATGGATATAAACTTTGCTACTTGCTGCAGAAGAATACTATTTGTTTATAAAACTACATTTTGCCTTTCAGAAAAGGCAGCTTACAAGTGAGACAATTTAAAACAAAACAAAACTAGAAAATACAAACCATAAGCTACAAACCATCAATGCAAGAACCAATAACATCCAAGTAACCAACCAGGATCCAGTACAATATAAAAAGTAGAATGCTTAGTGTTACCAGCTCAACCTGAATGTCCAATTTTAAAAAGGAGGTACAAGTATTCTAAAACTTTGGGTTGGTGCCAGATGTACCTTCCATGGATAATTTCCAAAATCTTGGTGTTGCCACTGAGAAAGCCCTGTCTATCCATCCTCTGAACATTTTACAGCAATAAGATACTGAGCTGACGTAAAGAGATGGGTAGATTACAAGTAGAGAAGGCAGTCCATTATTATTTTGCAAGAGAATCATAAAAAGCAGGAAAAAGAATAGTACCAATTTCCAAAATGAAAAAAATGTGGCAAATTTCAAAAGGTAAAAAATTCTAGTTACTGAAAACTACAGAGGTGATTATGGTTGGCCCGTTTTGAGTTTAATGTAGATTTTAATCAGAGCCAATGGTAATTTCATTTCTCAAGCATGAGCAGTTTTCTTCTTTTCCTTTGATGATGTGTTAGATTATACTTGAAACAAGTCAGGCATAACAATTCAGGTTTGATACACAGAGCTTCAGCATCTCTTTAAGTATTGACTCATTTTGTTGGTGTGAGCACCCCCTATACTTCAGAGACCTTCCTTAGCTCTGGCATTCAACAGATATGCTTCAACACCTGCTGGTTTTGCTCATATTCTACTTGCTAGTTGGGAGCAGGGATTCAGCCATTTAAAAACCTGTTTGGATGTGTCCATATGCACGCTCATATGGCTTTCCTACTATTGCCACTTACTCCAATTTTAAAAGACACATTGAACATTTTCAGTTGAGACTGTTCAGTGTCCCTGTGGGACTTTGGTGTTTGCCCATCACCCCAGCTAATTTTGTGTTCTTGCTATCATTCCTTGAATAGATATCACTGATTGTTGAGGTGCAAAAAGCAGGCAATGCATTCTATCCAATGTTGGTCATTTAAAGGATATATTACAAGTGAATCCATCATTTACACAAGTTGGTGAATATTGCCCCCTACTGTCTATAAATATTTCTGTAAAAGGTAATTAACCCTTACATGGTGCTTTCAATATTAAAAGTACATTAAGCACATTATTTGCTTAGTTAAAATATATATGTTAAACAAAACCAAACTTGTGTGCAACAAAATCAAGCTAAAACAAGAAATAAAAGAGCAAGCAGATTCAGTCAAACATAAAAGTAGTTGCAGAAAAAATCTAATAAAACTAAATAAAACAAGCAAAAATAACCATCATTTTTTGGGTAATGAAAAAATATGATCTAGTGTTTTAATAAAAATGTCAGAAATCTGTTCAGTTATTACACAAATGGGGTGCGCTACTGCAAAGGCACTCCTTCCAGTCACTCACTACATGTGTGACCGATGAAGACAGAGAAAACTGGAAAAGGGCTTTTGGTGGTGATCTCAAAACTTAGGTTAGTCATATGCAAGAAGGCAGTTCAAGTACCCTATACCATAACAGAATGGTTCTGGAAGGCATTTTATATAAAGGGAAAAAAACTACAGACTGAACATAGGACATATCAGTATGCTGCATTGTTTTCTAGAGATGTAATACCATTTTTCTTCATTATATCAGCATTCTGTATCATGGTATAGTATCATAGAGTAAGCTTATTCAGATTTCTGTAATTCTAGTCCTAGTCTATTGCTTATTAGATAATTCTTTGTATTGATTATATTGATTTACATTGTGTAATCTACTTCAAGTCTCAGTGAAAAAGGAAGACTATAAATATGGTAAGGAAGTTTAGTGTTTTAGTCAAAATCAGCACTTTGAATTGGGGTCAGTTACACCATTGATCAGTGCAGATCTTTTAGTACTGATAAAATATGCACAAATCAGTGCATACTAGTTCATAATTTGGTAGTGTTTGAAGATTCAGGGCAGTTTTTAAGGCAGTAGTCTAATGACAACATGAATATGTGGCAAAGCTATCTTGGTTTATGACAACTGGTATAAGCTTGAGAAAGGCAATTTGTGCCAGAAATGCTACCTGGGCTTTCAAAGTTAGGTCTGCATCTAACAAATCCATCTAGCTGCAAACCTGCTCTTTAAGTGGGAGTGCAGCCCCATAACAGGGGAGGCCAAATACCACTTCTTGGTACAGTTGACCTACCAACCAACAATGAATACCTAGTAATTAAAGCCCAGTAATTAACGTCAGTATTATTCCTGTATTGCCAAGGGGTGGTGGGCTGAGGCTGAGAGTTAATGATTTGCAAACATAAGAATGGAATAGCAGAAACATGGTAAAATAAAGAATATTGCTTTTGAATGACATTACCACATCCAATTATCACATGGAAGGTACTTGTTTGAAATAGGCTCCATGTCTCCAACCCCATGTCTTCATTTTTAGATGAGAGCCAGTTTGGTGTAGTGGTTAAGAGCGGCAGGACTCTAATCTGGAGAACCAGGTTTGATTCCCCACTCCTCTGCTTGAAGCTGGCTAAGTGACCTTGGGTCAGTCACAGCTCTCTCAGGGCTCTCTCAGCCCCACCCACCTCACAGGGTGATTGTTGTGAAGATATTATTAACATACTTTGTAAATTGCTCTGAATGGGTGTTAAATTGTACTGAAAGGTGGTATATAAATCGAATGTTGTTGTTGTCATCTGATTAAAAGGTCTTTCTCAGTTTCTCCAAAAGAGACCCATCACGATAGCATGACAGGCATGAACCTCCCTTGTCATGCTCATGCACATTCTCCTCCCCTTGTGTTTAGAGTACAGGTGAGATCAAGCTTGCAAGCTTTCCATCTAATTCAAATTCATCCATTGTGTAAATGCAGGCACCTGAATAAACTGCAGTTTTTATTTTCCCTGCACAATCCAGAATGACATCACTATTTGTCTGTGCCTTGATGCAAACTTCACAATTTGGTTATTTTAATATGAATAGGAAATATACAAAAAAAGGAGATGATAACAATGAACAAGAACAAGACTTTATGAAAATAATGCAAGTGTAATTTATTAAATTTAACAAAACTTTGAAGGATTTTTAAAACTTTTACAAAAAATAGAGAAAGTGGAGAAAAATATAGAAATAAAATGTCAGGTCAGGGTATAGAAGAACTGCATAAAATGGAAAATACATTACAGGCAGATACTGACAGGGAGGATGCAATAAAAGAGCAATGTAAAGAAACAGTGGAAAGGGTGAATAATATTGAGGAGGCATTCAGGATGCTGGAAAAGGATTTAGAGCACCAAGAATGCTAATCTTAGGATGCGTGGATTAAAAGATGGCATAGAAGGAAAAAAATCTTAAAGATTTATTTATTGGTTGGCTTTGGCCAAATTTTAAAGGAGAGGTTAGGATAAATACAGTCTTTCATATAAATAAGATATAATAAGATTTTGGCTGAATTTTTATCTGTAAATGTGACTGGTTTAAATAGCTTTACCAAAAGACAAGAACTAGGGTCACGATTAAGAAGGAGAATGTAGATACCTTTATGCAAGAAACTCATGTGAACTCTGAACAATGAGGTCTACAATATTTAGAGGTCAGATTTTGCATGCCTCAGCACCAACAAAAGCAACAGGAGTTTTGATTACATTTAGTACTAAAGTAGAGATGTGTGTTGAGTCAACAACTAAGGACTTAAGAAGGGATATATTTGTTTCTGAAGGGTAGACTGAATTGTATTAAAATGATTTTTGGTTCACTATGTGCCACCAATTTGAGTCAAAAAGCATTTCAAAGCAAATGACAGACATGGTAGAAGGTTAGAGGGTGAAATTTTCATTGCTGGGGATTTTAACAGTATATTTTATGTGAATTTGGATAGTCTGGGAATAATCTATTTTTGAAAATGCTAAGGAATGGCTGCAAGAGTATGATGTAATGGATGTCTTTAGATATTTTTGTCCACATTTTATTCACATTTTGGGAAATCCTATTCCCATATAGATTTTTTCACTTAAATTATTGCACAGATTAAGTGATATGAGAACAAGAGCTATAATTTTTGCTGACCATGCTCTACTTATAGTTAATGTAAAGACTAAAATAACTAAGGTTAAAGAGATGGATGATGAACACCTCATTACTTCAAACACATTTGGTAGTAGCAAGGTTTAAAAATGAAATAGTTCAGTTCTTTGGAATAAATGATACTGGTGATATTTTTATGGTTTGGGAACCCTTTAAAGCTTATATGAGAGGCCCTTTGATTTCACAATAAGCTTATTGTCTCAAGTCAATAAGCACAGACAGATGCCATGGATAAGATTATTCTTTTTTTTAAAAAAAAATTAATTTTTTTTAAAAAAATAATTAAAAAAAGATTATTCAAATGTGAAAAAATAGATAAAAGCCAACTATCTGAGCAGGACATAATAGAATTAGAAGCACTGTGAAATAAATTGATAGATGCTCATCTAGCTTCTAAAATGTTTTAGAAACTATTTGAATATGGGAGCAAGCCTGGAAATCAGTTGACCAATCATATGGAAAATAAAATAATAAAGTTACAAATTCTGGAGATAGATTAGACTCACTAGAATTAATTATAGAAATATTTGGGAGGTAATTCTCTAATTTGTATATTGTAGAGGAAGTTGAGAAAAATATTTTTTTACTTTGAAGCTCATGTGAACATTGCCAGTTTTGGAAAGGCCAATCCAAATAGAATACATTAAAATAGCAATTCTAAATTTGAAAACTTGGACATCATCAGGACTTGATGGTTTTGTAAAGAAATTGTAGAAGAACTCTCTCTGTATTTACTGAAATTGTATTTTTATACATTCACAGCAGGAAAAATAAGTTATGCCTATATAACATTAATTTCAAAACCAAGAATGCTTCTAAGTTGTCTGTATATAGGCTGATTTCTGTGCTTAATATGGATTATAAAATATTAGCTTCAATATAAGCTAATAATTTGAACAATATTTTGAATAATTATATTGATTTAGATCAAACAGGTTTTTGATGGACTGTCAAATGACAAATATTACTTAAAGTCTGATCAATCTAGTTAACTTTGTATATTTACAACAGGTCGCTGGAGTCTTCTACTTTGTGGATGCTGAGAAAGCTTTCGATCAACTGAATTGAGGATTTATGCGAGAAATATTGAAAGCTGATGGGTTTGGTCCTAGTATGGGCATATTGATTGATTTGTTATATGCAGGTCCAAGAGTACAGGTTTGCTTTTTAGGACACCTTGCATCATAATTTCAATTGTTTCAGGGAATGCAGCAGGGTTGTCCCTAATCTCCGTTGTTGTTTGATTTTTGTATAGAACTGTTGGTGATTAAAATAAGACAATAAGTATTAATTTCCAGTTTTCTGGTTGCAAGTGAGGCAAAAAAATTACTTCTCTGTGTAGATTATTTAGTCTTTGATTCAATTTCTGGTTATAGACTACATCTGGAGAAATCAGTATTAATGGGTGTTAATGTGCTATACATAAATAATCGATTGTGGCATTTATGGGCTATTTGTGGAAAATAAATATAAGATAATTGGATGTTATTTTTTCATAGGATATAGGTAATCAGTTGGTCAAAAATTTGAACCCCTTAATTCACAGGACAAAGATTATTTTGAAGAGATTGCTTACATATAGATTATCTTGGCTGGGTAGGATTGCCCAAATTTGTATTTTTATTCCTGGCATTACCATTTCATTACCGTTTCTGCAAAATATTCAGTCTATGTTTGATAAAATTATTTTGGAGGTGGTTTGAAGCCAAGTTTCATGGCTCCAGTCAGAGAACAGCAGCATTAAGGGCTCCTCAGGAGAAGAGGATCCCTGGGTAGGCAGCCCTGGACCAGGAACCAGCAAGCAGTCTGACAAGCTACAGGGTCATCAGGTCCAACATCCAGCAGCTGAGGCAGAACCACTGACGCCCTCCAGTCCAGAAGCAACAACACGTAAAACTCAGTTGGGATCTTACAGGAAGACGCCGAGCTGAATGATGGAGTTTTAATAGATCCTTGATTTTCAGCTTTCCAGAGGTGCTGGGGGAGGATTTATCTTCCTAACCTATTCAGAGAAGAGCTAACGGATGGTGGTCGAAGGAGATGGAGGAGTGGGTGTAATCCCTTTACGACTTGTTAACAGCTGTGCTGAGTAAGTTGGAAAGACTTGGAATAGCCACAAGCTCAGCTCCCAAACTGTTTACTTTTCGATCCCTTCTCCACCTTCCCCCTCTTTATGGGATGATTAGTCTTTCTGAGAAGCAACTGTTTGTGCTACAGAGATACTGAGATACCAAGAAAGCAGAAGAGAAACTTGAAATAGCTACAGCCCCCCCTCTTTTCTTTTCCTTGCCTGTAACTCTTATCGACGGGTGGGAGTGTTGGAGGAATTCACTGGGAGAGAGGATTTAAAGATATGATATATGAAATCTTATACTTAATTTGAAGGTTTGTACAAACTGAAAGCAGACCTATAAGGGATAACACAGTATAACTGCATCATCTGGCTTCTTCTCTGCTGCAAATTACTCCATTTTGGATTTCTGAATTGACAGCACTCAGCTGGGCAGCAATTCAAAATATTGAACTCAGCTGTGTTTTTTTAAATTTTCTAAGGACATTTCTGTCAGGTTTTGTGCACTCTTCCACCTATTTTTGCTTCTCTTCTCCCCTTTCTTTTTTCATTTCTCCTCTCCTCCCCTTATTCCTTATTTTTCTTTTTTTGAGAAACTGAAAGAAATCAGCTGGGAAAATCACTTTTTGGAATGTGCCACTATTTGAAGAAGTTCATTGCACAGTCTTTACTGCCATCTAGTGGATAAATAACAAAAGGAACAAATGTAATATTTGGAACAGAGAGTGTATATAACTCATTAATTACTTACTAATTTGATTACTGACAGTTTAATTAATCTTATATATCAACATATATAAGATAGTTAGACTAACTATATTAACAGGTTAATATCAATTTCTACTAAGCTAACTTTTACTCTTTCTTTATCTTCTTTCTATTATATTTATGTTATTATTTTTTACTTGCTCTTGTGTTATATTAATTTTTATTTCTTCTGCACCTAATATTCTACTCTTTGTAGATTATTTTTATTTTAGGTATCTTCAGAGACCAACTGAGACAAGACCATTAGTCCCACAGCAAAGTGTTTTCGGTTTGAATGCGAAGCCTGCATGAAATGTTCATAGAGAGAAGATTACATAGGCTTCATAAAATGACTACAAGAAAGAAAAAGGAGAAAGACTGTAAGAAAGATGA
Organism: Eublepharis macularius; assembly: GCF_028583425.1. NCBI lineage: Eukaryota > Metazoa > Chordata > Lepidosauria > Squamata > Eublepharidae > Eublepharis > Eublepharis macularius. The sequence goes on along the minus strand of NC_072791.1, from coordinate 168,144,587 downwards.
TTCTGATGAGGAGTTTGATTCACATGACTTTATGGAAAAAATTCAACAGAATTCTATAGGGAGAGCCAAGGGAGATGAAAGAGCCTCTAATGACTGCCTTCATGGTGTCCCAAACAAAATCTGGGGCAACACCACAGTTTTCATTAAGTTTAAAATAATTTTGTAAATTTATTTTGACTGATTCATATATCTCTTTATCTAGTAAAAGATTATTGTTTAAAGTCCAACTATGCTTTGCCTCTATTATTTCATTAAGATTTAATTTGCTCTCTATCCAAGAATGGTCGGACCAAATACGGGGTCCTATTTTAGTAGAGAGTGTTTTCTCCAGTAAGCTTTTTGATACTAATATATAGTCTATCCTGGTGAAGGTGTTGTGTCTGGAGGAAAAATAGGAATAATCCCTTTCTCCAGGGTGTTGGTATCTCCAGATCCCTATCAAATTAAATTGCACCAAAATGCTTGCCAATTCCCTTTGTTGTTGGCTTTTTCATTTTTTAAAATCAAGATCTCTCATTTTGTTTTAGGGATGAGTGGTCAAGTTCAAGATCAACTACCATGTTAAGGTCCCCTCCTATAATAATTCCACCCTCTTGAAAGTTTTGTAGTTTATTTAAGGTATCAATTAAGAATTGAGTTTGATTTTGGTTTGGGGCATATAGTGACACTAAGGTGATTTTGTCTGAATCTAAGTTGCCTTTTCCAAATATATACCGTCCCTGTGGGTCTTGCTCAATTGCTTTGCATGTGAACCTAATATTTCTAGAAATTAATATGGCTACTCCCCTAGATTTAGATGTTCCCAGGGCTTGCAACTGATGTGGCCACCAGCTTGTTTTGACTGACATTGATTTTGATTTCAAATGTGTCTCCTGTAAAAAAACAATATCTGGATGATGTTTTAATATTGGTGTCATCACTCTTTTGTTTTTGATTCTGTCATTCAACTCTCTACAATTATAGGATAATAGTTTAAGTGCCATCAGTAGGTTCTAATAATGATCTATCTGAATGCCTTTCTACCTGTTGAACTAAGCTTGGTACCCTGTAGAACCATGAGTCAGCAAGATACTGCTTTGCCTTATCCATTGGTCTGTGGTACTGAGCTGTCTGACTCATAAGGATTTGATGTCTCGTTACCAGCTGTTCTGCAACCAAACTGAACAAATGTTGTGATCAACATACAAACAATTAGAACCCATAACTCCCTCCCATTCCCCCCCACAACTTGCCCCCAGCCCCAAGCTTATCCCCCCACCCCCTTCCCCCCTCTTAATGCTACCCCAAAAGAAAATAAGAAAAAGGTAAAAAGGTAAAGTGAAGTAGGAGAGAGAGAGAGTAGAGTAAAGTTGCATTATTTACATAACAAAACAGAATCCACCCGAGTTACCAACCAAAGGCAACATAGGGTTAAATAAACCCTATGTCTGGGGAAATACACTTATAAGGGGCTAAGAGAGTGGGATGTTCCTTCAACTCCCCCCCCCCCCCCGTTAGTTTCTTGTAGCTTGTAAAATGCTTCAACTTTGAAAGGGAAGAACTCCATGTCGGCTTATAATGTTCTAAGTGTTTTGCTTCATAGGGATTCTACTCCATCTTCTAAGAGTTGTTTGTTTCATGTTTCTTTCTCTGCGAGGAAGCTCTTGCTGCTTATGGTGTGGGTCAATGTTCAAATCTTGGAAGAAGTTGTTGTCCACTTGTGATGTCAGTCACTTGATAAACCTTTCCTTGGATTCTTACGATCTGTCTGGTGGAGGAAGCCCATTGATACCTGATGTTCGCCTCTTGTAGCTGTGAAGCAATCGTCTTGAGTTCTCCTCTAGCCTCCAGTGTTTCTCTTGAAAGATCTTGATATATTTGTATTTTTTAATCTTTAAAGGCAAAATGTCCTTTTTTCCTTGCTTCTTGTAGTATTTTTGTTTTTGTTCTGTAGTTCAGGAATTTAACAATTATATCTCTGCCTGAATTCCTCCTCCTGGGGTTGTTAGGTGAACAAATTCTGTAAGCTTTTTCTATTAAAGGCATAACTCCTTCTTCAAGATTAAGTTGTTCTGTTAGCCACCTAGCAAGAAATGTTGATCGGTCAGTTGCATCTTCATCAGATTCTGAAAAGCCACAGATTTTTAACTGGTTTTCTCTCATTCTATCATCCAAGTCCATGATTTTTGTTCTGGCCCAGCCCTCTTCTGCCTGCATTGCTTGTATATTCTGCTGCAAGTTCATTCCTAATTCCAGGGCCTTGTCAGCAGTTTATGCAACTTGGTGCACTGTTTATTTCAGCTCTTTCATTTGGGCTTTGAATAGAGCTTCAATTCTAATGGCAATTCTGTCCTGCAAACAATTTATTTTTGAGTCTATCTCCTTATCAAGCCTTTTTAACTCTTCATTGAGGAGGGCTCTAGTCATGGTGGCCATTTTAGCCTGTTTATTCCCACATTTTGGGCCTCTTTATTGTCTTTTTCAGCAGTTGGGCAGTCTACCTTGGCACTTTTAATAGCCACAGTCTTTCCTTTTCCCCCTCCAGCCTTTCCCATAGCTCAATTGCCAGAAATGTGTTTAGAAACGAGGTATTCTAGCTCTCTCCAGGGCGTCTCCTGCTGCCTTGTTGAGAGTGGAATCCAGTATTCCCTCCCTTAGAGCTCAGGTGCACTTGGCCCTTATAAAATATTGGTTAAAAAATAAAAATCTTAGATACGATTCTCTTAGTCAACAATCTTCTAATATTTTGATGGCCAATGATCTGCAGTGCTCTACTTATTTTAATGAGATTTTCTTAAGGTACTCTATCCTGATCTTATAGGGTACTCAGCCCTCAATTTAGGGAATGGATTTTTAACTCTGATGCATTGATCGCTCATTCTCAAATCCTAAACTCAAAAGCACTACCAATTCAGATTTATTACATTTGATCATGCTTGAACTCCTTATCTTGTTAACATCTCTAACCATAATCTTAGAGTGTCCTTTACTTTATTGCGATTTCAATCTATGCCCTCGGCAATACTGTCTGGTCGTTATTCTCAAATGATAGCACAAAGATTCTGTATTTTTGGATCTCACGTTAGAGGATTTACCTCATTATATCCTCTTTTGCCCTTTATATTCTGACTCTAGGTCTAAGAGCCAAGCTACAAGTGACGCCTGACACAGGATGGACACTTGTCAGCTTCCCTCAAGTTTTGATGGGAAATGTAGGCATCCTGGTCTTGCAGCTGTAATGGAGAGCCAAGCTGTAAAACCAGGATGCCTACATTTCCCATCAAAACTTGAGGGAAGCTGACAAGTGTCCAACCTGTGTCAGGCGTCACTTGTAGCTTGGCTCTTAGTTTTTGGTGGGAATTTTATCTGATTTAACGTCATATACAGATGCTGAGATTATATTTCTGCTTTCTGACACCAATGCGTACGTTATGTACAGAGCTTCACTTTGTACTGTTGCTGCTATGAAAATAAGGTTTAACACAGCAAAGAGAGGATGTTACCTGAACTTGTAGTCAATTTATTGATTTCTGGCTTTAATTAATCTCTGTTTCAGTGGAACTCTCTGTGTACTGGTGAATCTGTACTGTATATATAACTGTATTTTATCTAGTGGGGTTTTTGTAATTGGTGATGGCTTATGGCTATACACAATATGGCTATTCACCAAATGGAAAGGTGTCAGCACAAACATGATAACATTGCAGTTCATAATGATTTTTATCAATGCATACTGTATTATTCTAAGTTCTTTCTGTACTTCAAAGCTGTCAAGATGTCAATTTCAACCTTCTAAGAGCTCATTTAAGATACTGCATTCTCTCCATATACTATTGCTAGCACCTAAGGTAAGGGAAACTTCAAACCCCCAACCCCAAATATGCAGACTTCTGTGTCTGCACAATTTTTATGGTCCATCAAACAGATTCTCATTTTTGGGCTACATAAGGAAACTCCCCAACTTCCAGTCTTAGCCCAAATTAACTCAGGATACCTAGTTGACACAGTGACATGTACCAATTGTCCACCTTGATTAATATTATTTGCATAGTTAATAGTTTTCCCGGGGATAATGGTAACCTCAAAAGGAGTAGTTGTTGGCTTTATCCACCGCCGGTCACTTTATAATAATAATTATAATAATATTTGATTTATATACCGCCCTTCAAGACAACTTAATGCACACCCAGAGTGGTTTACAGAGTGCTATTATTATCCCCACAACAAATATCCTGTGAAGTGGGTGGGGCTGAGAGAGTTCCTAGAAGCTATGACTGACCTAGGATCACCTGGCTGGCTTCAAGAGGAGTGGGGAATCAAACCTTATTCACTCAACATGAAAACTGCCTTATTCAAACATCTTTTTTGAGGTTTACTGTGGAAAAGAATCCTCTCCACTCCTTCAGGATAGGTCACATGGTTTTTTTATTGCACCCACACTTAAACATGATAGGAACTCATGATTCCAAGCCTAATTTTAAGCAGCGTCACTGGTGTACAGCAGAAATAACTTTTTCTTTCTTACGGAATGTGTACAAGTCAACATTCCTTTTTTTGCTTATGTCTTTTTGTATTAGCTTTTCTAGTCTTTGCATTAATATTTGTTTTGCATGTAATTTTGATGAAGCCATGTTTTAGATCTGAGAAGTTAGGAGCCTGACTTGTTCTTGTTGCTGTTTTGTAATCGCTGTAGTCTGGGCACTGATTGTTGCAATTTTTGCCTTTCTTTGTATGTTTATCTTACCTTAATAAATCCTTTTTACCATAATTAAAGGAACTGCCTCAGTGATTTCTTTGTGGTTGGTCAGATTAATTTCCTATCAGATCAGATTGTAACATGGGAAGGTCTCTTATTAAGTTGGACTCCTATGAAACCAGGGTGTATATATAGGAAGAAAGATTCCCAAGCATACATTAACCCCTGTGGTATCAGTCTGCAGTTTGGATATGCTTGGAGGGATGCCTCTAGAGGCCAAAGAACAAACTTGGGTAGCTAATTGGGTAACAATGGAAATACAAAAATAGATGGGAAGCTGACTTAGGGTAGATTATCCAATTAGAAAAATAGAAAAGAACATTCAAAGTGATGCCAAAATATTATTTAATACAGGGATCAGAGAACATTGAAACTGTTTTATCAATGGCATTTGACGCTGATGAGATTAGCTGAAATTTCAAATGAATCAGAGTTATGTTGGAAGTGTAGTAAAGAGATGTGAGCTTTCTTCCATTTATGGTGGTTATAAAAATTTTGGAACATAGTTCATAAAGAAATAGAGGTCAGCCTGAGTTATGTTTTTTGACTTAACACAGAGGATTTATCTTTTGGATGAAATCCCATCGAAAATAGGAAAACAACAGGGAATCCTGTGACAGCAATTGGTTGTAGCATCCAGGATGACTTTAGCTCAGAAGTGGAAGCAGCGATGTACACCACCATTGAGGCACTGATTTAATAAAGTTTGGCATGTGTGGACTATGAATAAGCTTACAACTTATAAATATATCTGAATATGAAAATCAAGGTCAGTTTCAAAATCTTTGCTAAATATTGGTATTACCATAATACATATTGTGAAGTGCAACAGCTATTATAGTGCATTTAGAGGCTGTCTCTCTGATGAGTTATTGCGAAGTCTATGAAACATGTAAAATAATGTTCTATACTGAGTTTAAGAGATTGGCCACTTTGTAATATAACAGTTTAGTGAGGTGAGGACTGACATACATATATATATATATATATATATATATATATATATATATATATATATATATATATATATAATTTTATATTTGCCTTCTTTTACTGAACGATGAGTTTATGCATTATTTATAGTGTGCTTGTTGGCATGTATCATACGAAAGTTTGATATTGTACTTACTGTAAAGTATAATCATCTTTTAAAAGAAACCAAGTAAAAAATGTTGAGTTTCATTTTCTTTTAAATCTAAGCTCTCATTCATACATACATTGCAGTATTGCAAACCCAAGCCCATGAAATGGTATCAGGTTCCCAAAAGAGTTACTGCAATCGTGGGAATTGCTAGGCACACACGTTTTATAGGTATATATTCAGTGTTTTCATGGTGTTCCTTCTTTATGCCTGGAAGGGAGGTTACCTACAAGCATATATCTGTGCCATGGCACATATATCTGTGCCATGAAGTGGCAACCGACTTATGTAGAGACCAGCAAGGGGCTTTCAAGGCAAGTGTGAAGTAGAGGGGGCTTGCTGGTGCCTTCCTCTCCAGAGTCTTCCTTGCCCATCCAAGTTCTGACCCTGCACAGCTTCTGAGATAAGGCTATACCATGCTACCTTCCCTCCTATTTTCAGTATAATGGGCACACTTACATGTTTATCAAAAATTTCTGATCACTCAAAGTTAGAGAACTGCAAACTCAGGAAGAAAAAGGCATATATAATACTGAATTGTGTAAAATGATGTTGCTACATGCAACTATTGATAGGAAAAGGATGAGAAGGAAAAATCCAGAATATAAAGTTTCAAATACAAAAGGCTTTCTGTTGAGGCTGCAAACAGAGATGTTCTGGAGAGCTTTTAATGTGTTTATATTGGTTGTTTTTAATTTTTGTTTCACAAAACTGTTTTTACATTGTTGTTACCCATCTTTGGTCCTGGAATGCTCAGGAGAAAGGCAGGCATATACATATTTTAAATAAATAAAAGCTGCCATTCTTCTCTATGACACAGTGCCAGTAATTTCTTATATTGCTCCTTAGAGGAAACCTTCCTTTTCACTCTACCTCACAAAGTCTGTTGTCTCACACTTGTGGCACAAAGTCACTGCATTCCCTCCCTTCAGTCTCCAACCCTGCTACGGCACACTTTTTCTCCTGCCACTAGGCTATACTTTGAAATAGAAGAATGGTTATGCGATGGCACTGTGGATTTTGAGATTCTTGGATGTAAATTGGGAATTCTGACCTATTTCATGGCTTTATTTCTTTGAAACAACCCACCCCCCATTTTTTGTTACAAGAACCTCAAAGTGGATTGCAATAGTATGAATCAATTTACAGTTCATCAGCGGAATCAAACAAGTCAATAAAACATTAAAAATCAATACAATAAAAACAAAAACAAGCCAATAAAATAAAACAAGCAGGATTATAAATCAACAACGCAGTTCCTCATAAAATTGAGGATTAACTCAAACCAAAAGACCACCTAGTCAGACTTGTCCTGACCATCCTCCAGAAGACTAGAAGGGATGGTGCCACACAAACAGCATGTAGGAGGGAATTCCACAATCTTAGTGTATATTCCTTGTGATTTTCTCCCCCCCAAAAGATATTGGAAGTGTAAGAAAGTATGCTCAAGATGGCTTAGTTAGTATGATACAATGGGAGTCTACTCTGAAGTAAGTCCCATGTTATTTAATGGCAATTACTCATAGGAAATTTTCTTTAAAATGGTAGCCTAAGTGTACAAGGAATAATCCCCATTGACTACACCTGAGTAGGACTGATTGATTGATGGCTTCATTTAAAGTCTACCTTTCTCACTGAGATTCAAGGCAAATGATACAATTAAAAGCAATGTAATCAGAACAGTATAATACATACAATCAACATTCTATAAAAAGGGATTACAAAAGTAGCGAATAACACACTAAAACAGTATACTTACATACAATAAAACAGTATAATATATTCAATAAAATATGAAACAAAACTGGATTGCAAAATTAAAGAAACAGTACCACTGGACAATGAATAAAGCAATACAACCTAAAATTCACAAAATTTCTGAGTAGACCTCCTTAGTAATGCTAACTACCCTATAATATCATGAGAGGCATATGTGAGATAATTAAGATTTGTTCCAGATTAACATAAAAGGCTTTCTGTCAGCTCTTGTGGAAGATCTCAAAATCTATATAGACTTGAAGCCAATTTTTTAAAAAAAAATTATTCGGTGTTTATAAGGTTGTGCCACTTAAAAAGGGTTTTGGAACTCTCATCTTATTCTAATACTACAGTTTGAATAGCAAGGGATTGTTCTTATGTTTCTGCTCTTCTCAGAAGTTGGATAAAATTAATCTGTTTACTAACTCTGGCCCTGTTCATATGAAAAACTGTATCAGTTTAATAGATTTTAACTTTGACAACACTTAAACAGGTGAAGGTGAGGATATGTTCCTAAACTGTTTGTTGGGGCATTTTCATTCTTTTCCAGGATGCCTCTAAAACAGGACAAGATGTCAGGGATACTTCCCAAGAACGCATTTAACCCTATTCTTATTTATTTAGTACATTTTTACCATCTGTTTTTCTTCAAGGACATGGTTTTTGCAACAACCCTGTGTGTAATTTCAGGCTGAGAGAATAACTGGCCTGAGGTCACCCAGCTTCATGGTTAGAAGAGGATTTGAATCAGGTCTTCTAAACTACTCTCATCATTACATTATCCTGGATTCTTGGGGGAAAGGTGGGAATCTAAGCGTGTGATAGTGGCCATAAAAACGCGTGTGAACTGCGTGGAAGTCTTGAATAATCCAGGCCTTGGACACCCTTCCAGAGCACTGTGTAGGCATCTCTCCCTTTGCAGCCCCTTCAACGGCGCCTGCTCTTCCACAACGAGAGGCACTGCATGATGTAACCCAAGCCGGCCAGAAACCACATCCTTTGACCTCGCCGTCTTTGATATGGGGCGGTTGTCCCCCTTCAGTGAGAGGGGGAAAGGCGCTCTTGACATGGTCAGAGGCGCTCCCTCTCTAACCAGACCCAGGCTGGCGTCTCTCCTCGAAGCCCTGCCCCAATCCTCCCTTGTTTTCCCTTCACACGGGCCTGCTTTCTCGTGAGCTCCTCACGGACCTCCTTCGCTCTTCGTCCCCCCACCCGACTATCCCTTAACGCCTCTTCTGTCCGCTTTCCTCCACAGAGGAAGACACTGGATCGGTCTGGTGACGGGTTCGGATTCTGCGGACGGTTTCCCAAGCTGCACCGCGGCGGCATTGGTGCTGGCGCTTTCTGGCTCGGCCCGTCGCTGTCACCACCAGGAGGAGGCTGAGGCGGCTGCGCTTCCCCGACCGACCGGCCTGCCGCTGGTAGCAGGAAGGAGCCGTTGCTGCTGTTGCTAGCGCCGCCATCATGGTGCCCGGGGCTGGAGCCGGAGCCGCGGCCTGGGGGCTCTGAGCCCCCCTCAGATACTCTTTTTCTCCCCCTTGCCATCGTCACCACCGCGCCGCCGCCCTTCTCGCCGCAGCTTTGGGCCGCCGGTAAGAATGCGCCAGCGGAGGCAGAGCAAGCGGGAGGCGGGCCCGGGCTCCTTCGCTTGCCCTCCTGCTTCTGCCGCCGCCTGTGCGGGCCTCCTAGAGCGAGCTCTGTGGCCTGAGAGACGCTTCGGGGCCGGGAGGTGGGTGGCTGGGATGAATGCGGGCCAAAGAGGGTGATGTGTCTGTTGGGACGCTGGGAAGGATTTGGATTCTGCCTTCTGCTTTCCCGGGGCCTTCGCTGTTCCAGCGAGGGCGAATGGGGATCCGGCAGCGCAGCAAAAGCAAGCAGGCCTCGTTGGGGTTTTCTGTCGTTTTCAGCCGCCTCCTCACAGATCGAAAAGCGAAAGAGAGAAATCGGATACAAACAGACAAAGGAAAGGGCAATGGGGGGCAGGCAAGTATTATCTAGGAGGTTTCCAACCCCACCTTTCACCAAAGGTGGCCGTCCTTAAAAGTGGGATCTTGGCAGACAAAGAGACTTGTCGGGTTCACCGATCTGCAGAAATGCACATTCCTAAAGCTTAGGCTTGGAGTGATCCCCTCTCCTTCAGTTTGTAATATTATAACCTTGGGGTAGAAGAAGAGACAATAGACTAAGACACCACCCTTCAAATATGTGACAACGGGACAGAAATGGCTATATCTTAAAGAGTGACCCCTACCTCGAGCCCTTTGAACTACGTGACCCTGGGCTTGACAACCCCAACTTTATCTAATTCCTATTTAGCTATGGGCTCCCAGAATTCCTCAAGACAGGCTGAAAAACATGAGAGACAAAGAGACTCATAGATTGACAAGCATCCTTGACCACGTAATCTGTCATATCCATAGGCAATTCTTTACTGTTGTGAACCTGGAATTTTGGTATTGGTGAACAGAAAGACGACTGCAGCATTTTCCACTTTCCTCTTTCAAAATCTTTTTCATAAGAATATCACAAATGGGCCCACAGAATCTGAATGTGAGAATTCTGAAAATATCTCAAGTTCTGCATATCTGTGTTGTTTCTTTTTCCTGTCCAGCAGTTACAGAGCAGTAGAGTGGGTGCTGTACTTTACATACTGTTTTGGAAATAAGTCTCATAATATTGGTGGAATTTACTTTTGAGCAAACATGCACAAGATCAGGCTGCATAAAATGATAGGTCTGAAAAGGCATCCATTCCAGGCACTTAGCATTTAAAAACATACTTTCCCCTCGACTGCTGATATAAGCCCATATATATCCCTCATCAGCAACTGAACTCTGAAACTGGGAAGTATGCACACAATTTTCAGCTATTCACTTTCCAGCTTTGCTGCTTGGAAGGATAGATTGTGTTGGGGAAATCTACCCTAACTCATATTTCTGCAGTGTTCGAATTTTGCAATTAGGAATCAATCACTCTTTATCTTATGTAAAATTCATTCTTAGAACTTTTGTAAATAGCTATCTAGTCAAGTACTTACTACCTTGCTACAAGGGCAATGTGCCTAAGCAGGCCACAATGGGATACTTTCTGTTCAAGGGCAAGCTTAGCATGAAAGGGGAGTTAGAACTGTGAGTGCAATTAAGTTAAAGAGTGAACCGAGAGAAATTTTATTGTAGATCAGTGGTTTTAATCTTTAATATGTTACTGTACCCCAAACTACAGGTAAAACATAAAGACAGCACTACAAATAAGGCAACATAATTTTTAAAGCTTTATTTATGAAATAAGCATACAGTACATAGATCACAGGCATCTATTCAATGACCCTGGTGCCTGATGTACACTTGTGAGATTCATGAATATGAGGTTTGATTCCTGTTTGCTTTAAAACCTGGATGATAAATCTAGGATCTTGTTTCCTTTACTTGCTATCAGAAACCACTGCAAGTGTGGAAAAGAGGCATCCTAAAATTCTGAACCCCTCTGTTTGCCCCAAGACTTATAAATGCTCCCAAAGGTTTGTAGTTGGCCCCTTTAAGAATCACCACAACCTAATATTCCTGTTCATATATCAATCTCTAAACTATAATTTTTTTTAACTCAGGCATATGATAATTGAATATTTAGAGTCTTTACTAGTGAAGTCTGTTTTTCCTTTGGAGTGATTTTAGAATAATACAAGAATAATGGAGCAATACGAGTTGTTCACAAAAACCTTGTGGATGAAAAATTTTAAGTCATGTTTGCATGCACAGGAATAATTTTAGAAGTGTTCCCATGAAGAAAATGGCTCTGTTTGCATCTTAGTTAAATTTCATCTCAAAAACATGTGTGAGTTGGACATAAAATGCAATCCCAGATGGAAAAAGTATCTCACGTAAGGATTTTCATTGCCATCCTCCAAATCTTCACAGGTGATAAACTCAGATCTGTGATGGTGTTCTACCTATCTCTATCAATATTACTTAAACCCTGTTGCTCTTCTCATATCAATATTCTGGGGTGTTTGTAACTTGTAGGCCATGAGAAACAAAACTCAATTTTTTTCAGAAATGAATTTTCAGATTTAGATTTTAAAATTCCTTAAATTAGACATACCAGTTTCAAGATTTACACAAATGAAAGATATATTTCTTGTTGCAGTAAATTTTGTGAGGAATTCTAGTGTTGGCCTTATCTAAAAGATTGTGGCCCAGTTCTAGAGTAGATGAAAAGTTGAGATTTGTGTTTTATGGCATTCAGTCATGTTTTTAGAAGGGGCATAAGATAGATCTCTCCCATTATTTTTACTGTGTAACCTATGTAGATTTGGCAGAGTTGACAATCCTACTTAAAGAAGCTTCCTATATTGACATATTTTGGCTTTTACTCTTGACATACTTGATTTTGGAGGTTGGATAGATTTTGGCCTCAAAATAATGTGTTGGGGAAAGCTGGACTTGAGTCTTTTCTTACAGATACAATTTTGGACTACAGTTTGACGCACAATGGTCTGTTTTCAACTGCACATCCCCAAAGAGTTATGGACACGTAGGTTTTTAGAACGGGGCAGTGATCTGATATTTCCCATGGGTGTAGCCCACTGAGTCTTCTGAAATTCTGTTCCTGGGAGTCAGAGGACCTTTTGGAATAGCAAAGAGGCAAAGTGAAGGCTTATAGAGGGGGAAATCAGTGGAGTTTCACAAGCTGGAGTTGTGCTGAAAGCGCTTATGTAAATAGTCTCCTTATCACTGTGACTACATTGGCCTGAGTGGCAATAGATTGCATGACGATAAAAAAACATTCTGCAGTAATAAAAGGGCTCTCATAATTTTACAATGTGGATACAACTGAATGCAGTATTCAAAATAAATATTGAAATTTTTTAGTTGTCTGCCTGATTTAATATCCTTTCACCAGCTGAGATGCTTTAGAGGAAGGTCTGAAGAACAGAAACCTTTCCCACAGATATGTAGATACTGGATGTGACATCATTTGTCCTTAGAGAGGCACCCTTTAACTGTTATCATTTGAGACTAGCTAGATCTCTCTCAGATGACAGAGCAATTTCCTTTTTCTTTTTTCTTAAAAATAGTTACAGTAACACTGGTTGTTCCTGTTTTCTTTATAAACAGTTTTTTTCTTAAATCCAACTAAAGTCAGCGAGCGTTACAACTTAAGTTATGTTCAGAGTATTTAAGCAGCACTCATTGTACTTCTGGATAAGGAAAAGGCATGGGCTCTACTGAGAATCTGCACATATAATCATAAGCACATCATATTAAATGAGAGCAAAGAGTTTGATCCAACTTGCTTTTCTGCTGGTGAAAAAGGAAGGCAGGAGTCTTCTGAACGCTGAAAGGCTATGCGAGTAATCATGAGGCCTGTATGGTCAAAAGCTGTGTGGGACAGGAGCTGTAATAAGGAGGGGAGTTGGGTGAGCTTGAGCCAAAAAGTTGGTGCGATCCAACTCAATGTGTTTCAACAGATGTAAGGAAAAATGAAAAGGTTACAGTAGACTGATGATATAGTTACTGTACATGACCTAAGAGAAAATGATACATATTTTGTATCATGGATGTTACCAGGAATCTCAAGATAAAATTCTAGTTCCCAGTAGGATCTACGATATTACACAAGTAATTGTGTATTATTTGGAAAAAGATCTGTGTGAAGAAATATCTTTTAAGAGGGTAAAAAATGCTTAAATTAACTAAAATTATGTTAATTCCAAGATCTTTTTTCCCTCTCTTCCCCTCTAATTACTAGCCAGTTCAAGATTATATGTTAATCAGTCCTTGCTATTCTCTTTTAGCAAATGTAAGTGCAAGGGCGTCTATCTAAGATATGTTTCCCAACTATATTTCTAAAACAATTTTTTAATGAAAGATTTTCAAGAATACAAAAGAACAGTATAATATTACAAAATAAATTTCTAACAAAAAAAAAGAATGAGCCTAAGCATGTCTACTTGGAAGTGAGTCCCATTTTATTCAATGGGACCTACTCCCAGGAAAGTGTTCTTAGGATAGTACTATATAGGTATTTAACACCAAGTGCAGAGGAAAACACCAAGTTCAGAGGAAAACAAAACAGTCATTTAAGAAAATTAAATCTTCATATCTCTATTACAACTCAAAAATTCACTGACCATAAAATTAATAAGGTATAGTTCTGTTTTAGCAAAGTTAAATAGATATATTGAGGTTCTCCAAGTAAACTGTTCAGGATCAGGAATAGCTCACTTTTCAAAAAATGTCGCACTTTTAAGAGCCATTGCTACCTTGTGAATTGCCTGGGAATTTTCTGTAGTTGAGCTTTGAAGATTTTTTCTGCAAAAAAATAAATCCCCTAAAAATGTTCTGTATTTGTAGATTGGAATTTGATTGTCAGAACAGTTTAACAAGGCAGAATAGAAATTCATGCAACAATTTGTGATTCTAACTTTATTATCAAATAAATTATATAAGACTTCAGAATGGATTAAGATATTATTTCTCAGTTTAGAACAGTTTTCATTTTGATTTCAGAGATTTTTCAGGTTGTAGAATTGCAGTACATTATTTAGTTGGCCAGTTCAAACAACTTTTTTAACAATTTTTTCCTTTGGTCCTAAAATTTGTATTTACTCCCCCCCTTATTTATTATGCAGTGTTTATTACTGTAAAACCTTACCAAACTATGAATCTATGCTGATAAAATTGAGATGGAAGGCTGCAGAATAAAAGGTTTAGAAAAATCTGTAACATATTTACTTTGTTCATAACAAGTCTTCTTGTTTTACCCCTTTGGTTACAGTCCTAAACCAAGTTATACCATTTAAGGTCCATTGAAGTTAGTGGGCTTAGAATGGTATAATCCGTTTAGGATTGCACAGTAAATGACTTTCCTTTCTGCTGATCTCTTTGCCCTTGTCCTGACTTCTTGGCTAGTCTCCCACATACATTTGTCCTCCTTTACAGGAGCTTACAGTGTACCCCTGCTCTTTCCCCTTCCTTACAGCCACAAAGGGTCACATTTCAGAGACTTTATCATATTTACAACAGTTTTTGTTAGCCTCATCCTTCAGGTAATCTGGACAGTATATGTCTATGAAAAATCAAGGAAATGATTGTGTAGAAAAAATACTATGGAAGGGAAGATGATTTTAGCTGATTTCCTCCTCCTCCAACTCCCCTCTTATCCTGACAGTGGGATCTCTTGTCCTCTAGGAGCAGCTTTCCATCTGTGGAAATTTACTAATGTAGGTCCCAAGCCTATATTCTGAAAGTCTGGGGGTAAAAGAAAGAACACACACAAACTGTACAAGTAAATCAGGGCACTTGGATTCCGTGAACTTCCCAACTTCAGCACTTCTCTGTCATCACTATGGCTACTTGTCAGGTCTTGGGCCATGGCCATCATGTGCCAGTGTCCAACTTGTATGAGGTGCTTCCCCTTGGCTTCAGGTGAAGGGAGATGGGGATTAAGCAGCACCCTATTCCACCTCCGCTTCCCTACCTCTACTCCCCTCTGAGTTGGGAGTCAGAGCTCGTTATCTTCCTTGGCTGCTTCTCTCAAGCCTTATTAGCCATGCTTGGGGCATGCCCAGAAACATCTTACTAGCTAGAAGTCCTATGGAGCCTGGCTACACTTCTGAGAGACCAATGGCAGCCTTGTAGCAGTCTTTTTTCTGGTTGCTACCCTGTCCTGACAGCTGATTGTTAAAGGGCATGCTGTCATTGACTGGCCAACTTTTAAAGGGCCAGTTACTGTCATTTAGAACATGCATTTGTGGCTCTGCTATGCCTAGTGGTCACTGTTTATTTATTATTTCATATTTATATCCCGCTCTACCTGCAAGCGGGCTCAGGGCAGCTAACAACATTTAAAAACAATTTAAAACATTACATCTGTATAAATATTAAATATTAAAACCCCATTTAAACAGCAACATTTTGTATTGTGCGGCGGCAGCATCAGGAAGACATAATATTTTGCATGCATACTGTGGTGGACAGCTGTGTTTGGCAACTGTGAGTGTCAAAGAGAAGGGGCGGGGTCTAGAGTTGTCCCTGCCATCCTCCAAAACAGACTGTGAAAAAGTTTTATTTAGACTATATACGGTTGTGATATTTTCTGAGGTTTCTTCACTACCAGAAGTTTAAAATTGGATCCTTAGAAATCAGACCCAAAGAACTTGATGAGACCAAAGATTGTATCATGCACTCATCTGTCAAAAACTATCCAGTCATCAGCATTCTGTAGGTTAGTCAGCCTAGCAGACAGTATATCACGGGGAGTTCCTGTAGGGCAAAGTCCCAACTATACAATAAGTTATAGTGGGCAAATTGAGGGTACTTTTCCTCACTGTACCATTTATCCAACCTGGAGTGGACACTGGGAGCTGCTTTTTGCCCCACTGAGGAAACTTAGCATGTAGCCCACCTGTTTGGAAAAAGGGTATGGAGGGGGCTTGAGCTTCCTCATGTGATGTGAATTGGGCTGGATGTGAATTGGGCCCGAAGCACAGTACTCTGAGAATATGTCTGTTGACCCAACCTGGGGCTAAACCCAGGAAAACTAGGTAGGCCCAAATTCCAGATGATTTAAGCCAGACAATAGCTGAATGATTAAATACCCGAGATTTTAAGCAATATTTTGGCCATCATTCCTTTCTGTTGCTTAAGACAACTGGATTTCCATGTATCTGTTTACCTGGTTTAAAGGTGATATATAGCACTTTCATGAGAGGACTAAATGCATAAATAGTAACTGTGTGGGAGAAACCCACTTATCCTTAAAATAGCAGATGAATCCACAGTAAAATTATTCTGCTCTAGAACAGCCATAGATAAACACTATTGTTGAAGCATCACCTCCATCTGTCGTCTTTTGGCGTATATCCAAGAGAGAGAGTCTAATAAAATGTATAACTGTATTGCATTTTTGTCAGCATCATTAGCACTGACAGCGCTATTTGCCTTGAGTGCAATCTCAAGCAGAAAAACTTAACCTCCACATTAAAACAACTCCATCTAGTAACTTTGTACAAAAGTAAATTCAGTCTGAAAGTAGGATTCCAATTAATCATTTTATCAACACTTCAGTTTACAAGATTAGTTAATCTGCAAATATCCAGTTGACCCTAGGCCTGTTACCACCCTGCTGGCAGCACTTCACTTGTTTTTCTGCAACTAGGAATTTATCATAAACTTTGTAAACCCTGCTTTATAGTTGCAATGCTGATCAATCAAGCAGTAGTTTTGAGCTGAGGTTAAATTTTGTCTTATATGAGTCACAAAGTGCATTTGTGTATTTTGTGGCCTGTTTTTAAATTGTATTGTGGTGTCATTTACACAAATCTTAATATATAGTTGAGTAAGCGTATTTCAGACAACTCACTTTATACCCTGGTGCACCACCAGAGGGCGCTGCCATGGAGGGAAGCCTAGGCAAGGCACCATGTCCCTCCAGAAAATGTGCCATGGTGGGAAGCCCAAGTGGGGAGCAGGTTGGGAGCAGGTGGCAATGTCCACCTCCCACCTTCACCCAGCTGGTATTAGGAGTAAGGCAGGTGGCAATGCCTACCACCCAACTTGCCCAACTGATATTAGGAGTGGAGCAGGTAGCAGTGATCACTCTCTGCCTTCACCCAGCTGGTATTAGGAGCAGAGCAGGTGGCAATGCACACTCCCACCTTAACACAGCTGGTATGAGGAGCAGAGCAGGTGGCAATGCCCACCCCCACCTTAACCCAGCTGGTATTAGGATTGGAGCAGGTATCAATGCCCTCTTCCCACCTTAATCCAGTTGGTATTATGAGCAGAGCAGGGGGCAATGCATGACCCCACTTTGAACCAGTTGGGATCAGGAGCGGAGTGGTTGGCTGTGCCCGCCTCCCATCTTAAACCAGCTGGTATTAGGAGCAGAGAAGGTGGCAATGCCCACCCCCTTTCAGCCAGCTGGGATCAGGACCGGAGCAGGTGGCAATGCCTGCCCCCCACTTTACCTCAGGTGGTATTAGGATTGGAGAAGGTGGCAACACCCTCCCCTGCCTTAACCCAATTAGTATTAGTGGCGGAGAAGGTGGCAATGCCCACCCCCACCTTATCCCAGCTGGAATAAGAAGCGGAGCAGGTGGCAATATCCATTCCCCGCCTTAACCCAGCTGGTATTAGGAGAAGAACAGATGGCAATACCCACCTCCTGCCTTAACCCAGCTAGTATTAGGAGTGGAGCAGGTAGCAATGCCCACCACCCGCCTTAACCCAGTTGGTATTAAGAGCGGAGCAGGTGGAATTTCCCCTCCCATCATACCATCTATTATTAGGAGCAGAGCAGGTGGCAATGCCACCCCGACCTTAACCCAGCTGGTATTAGGTGCGGAGAACTTGGCAATGCCCCCCCTTCATCCAGCTGGGATCAGAGGCTGAGCAGGTGGCTTTGCCCACTCACTGCCTTAACCCAGCAGGTATTAGGAGCAGAGCAGGTGGAAATGCCCACCCCCACGCACACACCTTGACCCAGCTTGGATCAGGAGCAGAGCAGGTGACAGTAGCTACCCCGCTTCATCCAGCTGGGATCAGGAGCAGATCAGATGGCAATGCCCACTCCTCTTCACCCGACTAGGAACTGAAGTGGAGCAGGTGGCAGTGCCTGACCCTGCCTTAACCCAGCTGGTATTAGGAGCAGAGCAGGAGGCAATGCCCTTGCCCCGCCTTAACACAGCTGTTATTTGGAGCAGAGCAGATGGCAATGCCACCCCCGGCGTTAACCCAGCTGGTACTCGGAGCTGAGCAGGTGGAATTTCCCCTCCCACCTTAACACAGCTGTTATTCAGAGCAGAGCAGGTGGCAATGCCCTCCCCTGCCTTAATCCAGCTGGTATTAGGAGCGGAGCACTTGGCAATTCCCACCCCCCATTCACACAGCTAGGGTCAGAAGTAACAATATCAGCAAAAGAGGCACCTCTGGAAACTAAATCCACACAGTCCTCACAAGGGTTTCTGAAAACAATCAATAGAAAATTCAATGCACACTCATAAATAGAATAATGAATAACAATTCATACAAATTCTTATAATATAGAATCACTCAATGAATAGGTAAATGAGTCATAAATACAAAATACAAAACCAATAGTGACTCTATACAAAAGCCAAACCATCAGTACGGGTATACAGATTCTCATAAGTGCAATTCATGGACTGTATAACTCTACAAGTATCCAACAGTGTGTATAAAGTCTTATTTAATTTCAGTCCTGAAAAGTCTGCTCATATAGACAGAATACTGCGGTACGTGTAGGTGATGATCCAATGAAGTAGACAATTAATGGGAGACCCCGCTCAAGCCTCTGACGGAATGTCACAGATGTAAAACGCGGTTGAGTCCCATAATAGTGTAGTTTCTGTTGATTTCTGTATCTTTAGGTGGAGGAGTACAGACGAAGCGGGACCCGAGGGGAGAGGCCCCTCCTCCTGTTCGCCCAACAAGCAGCCGACGAAAATAAATGAGCTTCTTTCACAGATGATATCTTCCTCAGGGGCCACCTTGTGTCCACCCATACAATAAATTCAAGTTGTCCACTCATCCAAATAAATCAATTTCAGGTGCTCTCCGTTCTGTGCATGCCACGGTCTCAGTGATTCATTATTCTATTTATGAGTGTGCATTGAATTTTCTATTGATTGTTTTCGGAAACCCTTGTGAGGACAAGGTCAGAAGTAAAGCAGGTGTCTTTGCCCACCCACTCTCTTAACCCAGCAAGTATTAGGAGCAGAGCAGGTGGCAATGCCCATCCCCCAACTCAACCCAGATGGGATCAGAAGCAGAACAGCTGACAATACCCACCCCCCCCTTAACCCAGCTGGGATCAGGTGGAGATCAGATGGCATGCCTGCCCTCCTTCTCCCCACTGGGATCAGGAGTGGAGCAGGTGGCAATGCCCATCCCCCATCTTAACCCAGCTGGTATTAGTGGCGGAGCAGGTGGCAATGCCCACCCGTGCCATCACCCATTTGGGATCAGGAGTGAAGTAGATGGCAATGCCCATCCCCCACCTTAACCCAGCTGGTATTCAGAGTGAAGCAGGTGGCAATGCCCTCCTCTGCCTTAACCCAGCTGGTATTAATGGCAGAGCTGGTGGCAATGCCCACTTTGTGCTTTTGCCTGGCTGTGATCAGGTGCAGAGCAGGAGGCAATGCCCTTCTTCCCTTCAACCAGATGGGATAAGGAGCAGAGCAGGTGGCAATGCCCACCCTCTTTAACCTACCAGAATAAGCCACTGAGCAGGCAGCAATGCTCACCCTGTCTCCACTCTGCCTGAGTCAGGAGCCAAGCTGCAGCAATGCCTGCCCCCTCTTCAACCTGCTGGAATCAGGAGCAGAACAGGTGGCAATGCCTGCCCCCCCTTCACCCAGCTGGGATCAGGAGCAGAGCAGGTAATAAAGCCCACCGCCCACCTTCACCTGTCAGTATCAGGCAATGCCTGTTCCCCCCTTCACCCAGCAGGGTAAAGGTGGCAATATCCACTCCCCTTCACCCATTTGGGATCAGGCTCGGAGCAGGTGGCAATGCCTACCCTCCCTTCACCCAGCCGTAGTCAGGAGCAGAACAGGAGGCAATGCCCCCCTTTACCCGACATGTATCAGGAATGGCGCAGGTAGCAAAGCCCACCCACCACCCCTTCACATGGCTGAGATTACGCAGATCAGGCATGGTGCAGATGACAGTGCCCGCCCACCCCTCTTTCTCCATCTGGAATCAGTGATGGAGGAGGAGCAAATGCCTGCCTGCCCTCCCCTTTCTAGAGCCCGTATTTTTTTTCCTACAATGGGCTTTGTTGCTAGTATGGGTATAAATTATATGTGTCCCTTTCTCACTCATTCTGCTACCTTTCTTCCCTTCATTTAACCTTTTTCATTTGGTTAAAAAAAATTGTTCCTTAAAAATTGCTATCAATGAGGATGAAGACTTTTATGGACTATATAAAATGAATGGAAAAATTTGCAAATAAGTGGCTGATCTGCAGAACACATTGAAGAAATATATTAGATTGTATGTTGCAATGTATTCGCGATATATAATATGAATTTCTTTTTCCCATCCCCTTTATTCTGTACCCCTTATCTTTTAGTAAAAAAATAAAAATTAAAAAACAATTAGTATCAATGAAAATTATAAATAAAAACAATTAAACAGTAAAATTAAAACAATAGCAATCGAACTATAGAATGCAGATATCACAAGATATTGTATGGTAAGCTGCTTTGTGTCCTCCTTGGGGAGACAGTAGGATATAAATTATTAAATAAATGAATAGTACCAGGTTTAGACATTAAAACCCAAGTGAATAGGATGGACTTCATTTGGTAAAGAGCAGGTACATCAATGGCTACCAGCTATGATAACTAAAGGGAACCTTCATGTGTTGAGGCTCTAAACCTCTGAAAAGCAGTGCTAGGAGGCATCACAAAGGAAATGGCTTTGGCCTTTTATGTTCTGTTTGTTGGCCTTCTAGGGCAACTGGTTGGTTACTGTGTGAGACAGGCTGCTGGGCTGGAGGGACCACTGGTCTGATCCAGTGGTCTTACATTCTTATGGTACCTTCTTATGGTACCTTATGTACCTTACATTCTTATGGTACCTAAAGGATGATAACGTACATGCCAAGCAAATATGAGTAGGAAGAGAGTTTCACAGTTGGAGCTTCACTGTACTTTTCTTCATTTTATCCATTGAACTTCTGGAGCTGGGGCATACAGTAAAGAAAGGAGGTGTTTTTTTTTTATCGCGCACTGCTTGACTATTGTTTGCCACCCTGGACATTTTTTTAAAAGGCTGAGGTATGAATATCTTATATAAGAAATAAAATCTTTGTAAGTTCTTACGTAAATAAGTGGTCATTAAGATACCCTGGTCCCAAATAATTTGTTATAATAATTAGAAAAATATGAAAAGCTATACTTTAATTTTAGAACAATAATGCTAGAAATACTACAGATTTAAGTCAGAATTAGCAGAGCTACTACTTTTGTATGGCAAAAGGAAAGCTATGATATTGTGAGTCTAGTGTTCAATTTTAGTGTTCCATTTTAATTGATTAAATCTAAACATTTAAAAGCTACTGAACTTGCTGAAGTGGTAATGGAAGTATTGTGGAGTAATTTTTTAAGAAAGGCAGGATAAAAATATGATTGATAATTTGAAAATTTAAAAATATATATGATTTCCAGTATTCAAGTAAAATGAAATTGCTTTGGTTATTCTTCAGATTTACCACATAGTATAAGGGAAACTCTTATTGGCTGCAGTCTTATATTCTTATACTAAAACACTGGTCCCATCTGCCTCCATATGACTTCCAGCTGGCATGAGCCTGTACCATTGTGAGAAACTCCAGGGATGTTTTGTGGTGATTTTTGCCCCTTTTGTTTAATCCTGAAAACTGCAATGGACAGTGCCTCTGATGTGAAGGTAGGTTGTTGGATCAGTCTCTGCCTGTTCATGGCCATTCAGTATGTGAGGATCCCTAACTAAAGAATAACCCTGAATATGTCAGGATCATAAGGCTGAATTTTCAAAAGGGCTTTTTCAGCTGATTGTTTTGCAGGATGTGATTATAGCCAATTTTTCTGTTTGGTTTAAATTTATTTGTGTGTTTATAATGCTTGAATTTTTATTGTAAGCTGCCTTGAGTCCATTGTAGGAGAAAGATAGATTAAAAGAGAAAGAACAGCATTTTCTCCAGTATGAGCCGTATCGCCAGTGGATGTTACTGCTTTGGTAGTTACGAGGCCAGTTCTTAGAGTAAGAGTTTCACAATGCTAATTGTGCAGGAACTGGTCCTATACTCTATGGCTTTGCACTATGAAGAATTGAGTTTTCAAAAAAGCAAAATTGCCAGATAGTGACAGGGAACTCTTGTACTGTTTCTTTGGCAGTTTCACTTTGAAGATTTTACTGAGTTTTTTTTGTTGTAATAGGACATAGTCTGAACAAGGCACTCTTGGAGTGCTCTCTGTACCTCCAAAATATGCCTTGTGCCATTGCAGCCTTTAAGAGAGAGCCCTCTTGGCACTGCCTTTCCATCGAAACTAGGGCCCTGCGGGACTTTTTACAGTTCTTCAGGGCCTGTAAGATGGAGATGATTCGCCAGGCCAGTGGTTGTGACTAAGGCCTGGGTGAACTGTCTGACTTTCCCGCCCCCCACTGTGATCTCTGGTACACCTGTTATTAACATCATATATCATCTGCCTGCCCTACCTCATAACATCTCGAGTGATGGGGTGTATTGTGAACATTGATAGCCATCTTGGGTAACCTGGTTTTAACTTGGTAATGTGACTGTTTTTAATTCTGTGTATTGTAGTTTGAATTGTTTTATTGTTAACTATATTGTTGTAACCAGCCCTGAGCCCGCTTGTGGGTAGGATGAGTAAAAATCAAATAAGTTACATTAAATTGGATATAGAACATAAGCGCACTGCTGGATCAGACCAATGGGCCATCTAGTCCAGCATCCCTTACTATATTATCTCTTGCAAGTTGAAACAAAAAGAGCATGCTAAGAAATTATTTTTGTGGCTGCCTAAAAACTGTGTTGCTTTCTTGTCTGTGTTGCTTGTCTTGATTCTTGCCAGATATCAAGCTGGAGTATTTCCTGAATAAGTACTGTAGGTCTTTGGTTTACAAGGTCTGGGAGTAAGACTCATTTAATAGATCTGAGTAGATCTGCTGAGAATGGTGCTATTAAAGACTGACTTTAGTGCCTTGACTCAAAAAGTATGTGGTAATATTTTTATAGTCCCTATTTTAGTTTGTTGATATTTTATTGGGTATTTTCTCGTGCTGGTGTTATAAATGTTGTCATCAGTCCCAAGTTTCTGAGATAGGGTAGATCAGAAGAAGTACAAAATAATTATATTTAATTCTCAGCATTGCCCTAAATGTGGATGGATCTTTAAATCAACAGGTTAGGGCCACAACAGACAGAGATGTCTACAAACCTGAAAAAAGCCACAGATTTGCAGAAAAATCTGAATCTTAAAAAAAGAAAAGAAAAAAAGAAAACATTAAAAGGTTCATCCTCCAAATAATAGAAGCAGAGTCCATAGCTTTAAGAAATGAATGCCCTTTGTTTGTTTGTTTTCAAATAGTATTTTATTTGGATTTTTGAATTCGAATAACAGCAGTAACTACAACAGCAATAAACATCAACAGGTATTTAACAAACAAATAAAATACACACACAATAAGTAGAAGTGTAAGGGGAGATGAGAGTTGACATCACATCTCTTATTCGCAGTACCCCTACCCATGCATAATGAATGCCCTTTGTGATCTCAGTGGACATTTTGAGAATTGCTAGGCAACTACAACAATATTGTCTCCCTTCAGGCATTTCTTTCTGCCAGTAAAAGGCAGCAGGAGGGGGCAGGGCCATTTCTAGAGCTGTTTTGGCCTCTCAGATGACCTCTGCTCCCCCCCCCCAAGGGAGAACTCATTAGGGTGAGCTGAGCAGTAGCTGCTGGGCAACTTCATATTTGTGTGTCAACTTGTGTGACTCACCCAGGCCCAGCAGTGGCAACTGGATGACTTGATAATGTGCTACTTGCATGGGCCTAGCATCAGCCACCACACAAATTGTGTGACTTGACTGGGTGGAGCTGTGGCCACCACATAACTTGCCTGAGTGACCTGCTATTGTACAGATTTTTCAGCTTGGCTGGACTTTTTCCAAGGACAGGCTGCCAGGGGAAGGGAAGGTGGGAAAGCTGAGAGCCAGTGTTTTCGTGGTTAGAGTGTCAGTCTGGGATCTGGGAATCTGTGAGTCTCCATTCTACTGTGAAAGCATGTGGGGTAACCTTGGGCCAGCCACTTTCTCTCAGGCTAATTCGCCTCATAGGTGTTTTAAGGGTAAAGTGGAGGAGAGGAGAATGATGCAAGCTGCGTTGGGTTCCCATTGGGGAGAAAGTTGAAGTATAAATAAAATATATATCAAAAGAAGCTAAAAACTGGAGGAGCAGATAAAAGAGATTGGTTGATGGGTGGGAAAGAGAAAAGGTAGCAGTGAAAGGGGACAGAATATTGGGGCTATGAGGAAGTGTAAAACAGGAAATATGTGGGGAAGAGGATACAAGGGAAAATAAGATATTGTCCCCACAAATCCTTGCAGATTCTTTGCTTGTACATTAATAATAATTGCATAGACCTGCTAAAAGATTTTTTTAATTCATTACCTGTCCCACAAATCATTTGTAACAATAATAAATCATTACACTTCATTGCAATTGTTTCTTCCTATTAGACTTACTTTAGGAAGGTGATCTATGATGCTAGTATGCTTTAATTCACTTAGTGTTGTAGGAATCAATAGGACCAAATCAATTTAAAATCTAATAGTTTAATGTGGATGTATATTGGCTATAAAACCAAATATAAATTTATTAGTTTTTGTACCTTTTGGTACCTTATTGGTATTGTACCTTTTGATGTAGTTCTTTAAGTAAAATAAAATACTAATATATTTAATTCTCAACATGACCAGATATGTGGATACTTAAATCTGAAGCCTGGAGTAATTGGGTTCTTTCTGCTCTGTTTTTCTCAACTTTCAGTAGGAAGCATTTGAATCTTGAATTACATTTATATAGAACTTCAGAAGTAGCCTTGAGAAGGTAATGGGGTGGATAGGGGGTCAACAAACTGAATCTCAGTCCAGACAAGATTGAGGAACTTTTGATGAATGACAATATCACTTGAAGACTGAGGAGTCAGCTTGTCCTGGAGCGAGTTGAATTCCCCCTGAAGAACAGATTTGTAGCATATGGATATTGCTAAATCCTGGTTTAGAGGTTAGAAGTTCAAGACTCCTCAGTAGCACGTAGCACCTTTTGTCAACTTAAGCTGATAAGGCAGCTATGGTCATTCCTCAAAAAGCATAATTTGGTCGAGGTGATCTTTGATCCGATCACATCCAAGTTAGATTGCTGTAATGTGCTCTGTGTGGGGCTGCCTTTGAAAACTGGAAAATTTAGTTGGTCTAGAATATGTCAGTTATGTTGTTGTCAGAGGCTGGCTGGCTTTCACCTGTGCTGAAAGATCTGCCCTGGCTGCTTATTTATTTTGAGGCACAATTCGGATAGCTGGTTCTTACTTTTATCAAATACTACTCTCTGTGCCTCCACCTGCAGAGGTAAGGCAGGTGACAACCACCGACAGGACTTTTTTGGTAGTGGTGCCTCCTTTTTGGAACTCCCTCTCCCTTGAGGTTCCCTTAGCATCTCCCTTACTTTCCTGTAGGTACCATGCCAAAACATTTTTCTTCACACAGATTTTTAACTAAGGGGATCTATCTTTATTAACTGTTTTATGGTGTGATCCTAGCCTGGATGTTTTATCAATATCATTTTAGACTACTCTACTTGGTTTATGTCCTTTATGCCCTGGCTTGTGTTTATAGGTTTGGTTTTATTTATTTATTATCATGTTTTTAATGATTTGTTTGTATGTATTTATTTGGCTTGTTTGTATTGTATTGGTGTTGTTTTATTTTAATTGTGAGCTGCCTCAAATGGATTTTGTAAATAAATAATAAAATGCGTTCTTTTAATTAATTTTATTTTTATTAGTGGCAAATTAAATAATTGCATTACAAGACAGAACCTTTATTGGCATAACCGTAACAGTGTCGAAAACAAGTGGAGCCTGTTTGTTAAACATTCTAAACACACTTCTCCTCTTGTATACACGGTAAAGGAAGTTTGCCACCATTTCAGTGACTTCAACCTTGGTTGAGAATTGCATTATAAAATGAAGTTTGTATGAAGAAGAAATCAAAGTATTTAATTTATGACTAGCTTACTAAGAGTACTGTATAATAATACTAAAATTATGGATGGATTGATATAGTTATGGAAATAAGTTTCATTGGTATCTGTGGTGTGCTGTAGAGGTTAGAGTTTCCGACTAGGATTTGGGAAACCTAGGTTTGAATGCCCACTGTGCCATAGACGTTCGCTGGGTGACCTTGGATCAATGACACACTCTCAGCCAAACCACTTCACAGGGTTGTAGTGAGGATGAAATGAAGGAGAGGAGAACTGTGTAAACCGCTTTGGGTCCTCTCTGAGAAAAAGGCTTTAGTAGAGTTATAGTGCAATTCTAAGTGGAGTTACTTCAGTATAAGACCATTGAAATCACTGCACTGTTAGAAGGGTGTGACTGTGCCTGCCTGGCATGGCATTGTTTAATTCCCTTAACATTTGAAAGGTTTATTTTACTCATGTTCATAAAAATGTAATATAAACTGAAATGTCAAATGGAGGCATTTACAACTTACGCTGAGACTCCAGTAACATCATATTTGAGAACAGCACGTTGCTTAAGAGTGCTTTGAGTCCCCTTGAGAGTAGAAAGATGGACTATAGATTTCCTAAATAAAATACATAAATAAGGAGAGAAATGTTTGGTAAATGGTAAATTTGACAGATGAAGTTGTAATCTTCCAATTGCAATCTCTAAATAAGCATTGAAGGACTCTGTCATACATTCTTGTTTTAACAGAAGTAATGCCATAAAGAGAGATGGGATACTTGCTTCCTAATCCTCATAATGGTGGGCTTTTAAAAATTTTACTATTGTAAAAGTATGAAAGTAAATTGTTGAAAAGAGAAGATAGACCATTGTGGGAAGATTTCAGTCTTCTTGGATTTTCAGTGTTTGAGTTTATACTTAAGCAGTAGTCATGGAAAAACTGTTGTGGGAAGGTATAAAAATAGAGCTAGCTAACAAATATTGAGCAGGGAATTTAAATCATATAAAAGACTAGGGCACTGGCACAGATTGATGTGCTTGGATGTCTTCCATGAGCTTATTTGGTTCAGAGGTCAGGATCCCAGCCTCTATATCTACCTAAATTTTAAAAACAAAAGTCCAACCATTATAACTAAAAAAATTTTAATTCTTTCTTTGGCATTTTCAAAGAAAAACTTTTCATTGTCTTAAATATCAATTTATTCAGGGATTTTGTTGGATAAGTATTGTTGCAGAGTAGAAAATTTGCACAGCAGATAAAGAATCACAGACACGTGTGTTCAGCTTCTTAGATAAATGTTTACTACATATAGGAAAAATAAAGTACATTGGATATAAAATAAAGAAGAGCTAACTTAGTCCCTACATCCTTACATCCTGAAGATAACGTCTAACTAACTGGAGAACAATGGCGTCCTGAGTAAAGGAAAGAATGTCAATTGCCCCCCAAACCTGGTCAGCCGATAATCAATCCTAGATCTGTTCATTAAGCATGCAACTCCCGTTTTACCCTGGCGGGAAGAACAACTCCAAATCTAACTGGTCTTATGCTAACTAGTTGTCTCTAACTAAACACAAACAAATTAACTCTTTCATGACTGAAGAGATGACACTTGTAAAAATCCCAACAGATTTCCAGTACATTTTTGCTAACAATAATACGATTTTCTATTGAAATGATCAAAATTATCTTAAGGAAAAACTACTGAGATTTTAATTCCAAAATGTTTCATTTCCACAACTCTGAAGAGAATGGTATTTCTCTTAATATACTTGAAAACCATTATAAAAATTTGCTGTCAGACATACAGCAAATAAGTTGTAACAGAGTGGATCAGATTGGCAGAGTTTAATTCTGTGCAAGTTGTGGATCAGTAGGTCTGCAAAAGAAAAGAAAAAAACTGCATTTGTGAATGGAATTGCATATTTTCACAGTTTTTAACATGTATTTTCCAAGAGGAAAAGACATGAAAGAGGAACCTATTATCGGTGATGTGGGGGAGGGGGCAGATTTTACACAAAAATTTCTGATGCTGTATTTTTCTGTGGAAAAATTTCCATCTAACATATATAAATGTTTATCTATTGTTGGCAGGTCTATTGTGCTGCAAATCACTCATATTAGATGGATTAACAGCACAATCCTGAGGGGAGGGGCTGAAAGTGCTCTGGAAGCTAACTAGGAATCACGTTGGGCATATCCTGAACTTACTCTGGCGTATCCCCCCCCATGACAGCGCAGCAGCCTGGCACCACTCCGCTCAGGCCCTCTGCCTGTGACTGGCCATGGCAGCTGAGTGTGGGTATAACCGTGGTGTATGTCCCTGTGCCAGCGTGCTGGGGAGTGGGGCGCGAGTTAGTTGGCTCCCTAAGCTGTTTTGGACTTGGGAATGCCCCCAGCAGAAAGTTACATTATGAAAAACAATGACGTAGCCCATAGATGCCCATTGTATATGAAAAGTCAATCCCGCCCCACATGCCCAGCCCTGTGCAAGCAGCCCAGTGGAGCATAGGATACCAAATACCATAGGGACTAATCTGCTTGCAACCCTGCAGTGACCAAGCCCCCTTACCTGAGCCCAGTCAGCTCTTCGGGCAAGATATATAACCTTCAGGCAGGGTGCCCAAGATCCCAGGTAAGTAGGGGGCAGAGGCTCTGCACAAGAGCCCCCTGCTGTGAGGACTTAGTGTGCGAAGTGAGAGAGGGTGCTTGTGGTGGTGGGGCAGGAATGTGCATGGGGAACTTGACAAAATTCAGGGCATGCCTGACATTCACATGGGAGGAAAATGTCCAGAATGTCTGACTAACAACTACCACCCAAGTTCCCTTGCAGGTTACCCGTTTCCTGAGTTCTGGCTCGGGGAGGGCGCATCGACAGGTAAAATGGAGCTGAGGAGGTGGCTGTTCTGGCCTGCTTGTATACAGCAGCCTCCCCTCTCCCCTCACCCGCACCCCACCAAACACTGGCCTGTGCAATTGAGGCTCGTTGTGGGGAGCGCGGCCCCTGCCGTTGATCCAGAATGGCCCATACCTGCCACAGAGGCAGTTGCCCAGGGAGCAGTGCTCAACACAGCTGTTTCGGGAGGGGGTTCCAGCAGCCTATGTTGGGGCACCATTCAGACTTTCTTGGCAGGGCTCCCTGCTCAGGCAGAGGAGAGAGCATGGCTGTGGGTTTGGGTGACTAGGTGCTTGCTCTTGTGACTCTCCTAAGATAGCGCAAACCTATGACTATCTCCCTCACAGGATCAGAGCTCCAAGCAGCCACGCAGCAGTGGAACATCCAGATGCAGTCAGAGAACTTTCTTGCTAGAGGGGCATCCATCATCTAGTTGCTGACAGCTCCTGTGGTGATGGAGCTGCCACTGCCTCCTCCGACCATGGACACTTTCCCCAGACCTGGCAGACCTGGCTGTGGCTTGTGCAAAGCCAGGCCCATCGCCACACATGTCTCTGTTTCCCTTTCAGGCAAGTCATGACTCAAAAAGGGGACTGAGGAGCACTACTGTTCCAGCCCCCAGTAATCCTTCTTGATTGCCATTCAAGCCAGCCCCAGGAGCAGTTTCCCAGGTAGCCCATGAGTCAATTCCACTCCTGAGAAGGCAGCACGAGGAATGGCTTTCATGGCTCCGACTGCTGTGCAAACAGGCACAAGGAAGTTGGCAACAGACGTCCAGACATTCTCTTCACTTTAGGCAGTTCAATGAACTAGCTGACTAGCTGTGCCGCTGTTTCGTGGGTGTGTGGCCGGCAGCGGCCTGGCTTGCCCCAAGATTGCACTGTCCATGTCAGATATGAAACAGGCAAATCCCAGTTGCTAACATTATTTAAATTATGCTGCCATTATTTAAATTATCTACTGTATTTAATTAATTTATTTTATTTTATTTTTTTTTTGAAAAATTTTTATTGGGTTAGAATCCATTATTTCCACATTTACATTCAATTTTCCCCAATTTTTTCATCTCTAACCCCCTCCCTTTCCCCCCCCTTTTTGTTGACTTCCAACAGCTTTCCAACCCTTTGTCCCCTTTCCCTTACTTTTATTAGCTTCCTCTATCTAAAACAAATATATATTCTCCATTATTCTAAGCAGTACATCCTTAACTATTTTTAACATTATATGCCCAAACTGTAAGCCTTTGTTTCCATCTTAGATAAACAATTTATCCCAATTTTTCAATTTCAGGTATTTCTATATATCATAAACCATATAGATCATACATTCGTTTATATCAAACAATTTGACTTATTCTCTATATATATTACTCATTCTATCTTTTTATAATAGTTCTATATATCTCTCCTCACGTAGTCAATCAATTTGACCCATCTATATCTTCAGACATTCAGTTTGGTACAAAACTTGTCAGAAAAAAAAGAAAATATTGTTAGTTAATCGCTCCTTATATTTAGTCCTTATAATTAATTATTTTCTCTATGTTCTGTTTGTTAACCTATATATATCTATATATATGTCAATCTATTAATCTGACTGCTTATTAATTCACATTTATCTCTTCTCCCCCCGGTAAAGTCTCCCCCCTCTACTTCAATACTTCAGTAGTTCTCAAACTGCCACAGTTTTCCTCCCACCTCCCATTTCTTCTCCAGGTATTCATGATGCAATCATGATGCAATCTGCCTAGTTTGGTTGAAAGAATGGATGACATTAAAGAACAAGAAACTATTAGCCCTAGAGGGATATAAAAAAATATTTGGATGGCACGCATATTTATGGCATGACAAAGTAAAGGTCAACTCGATGTTCCTGCATCACTTTGTTCGGAGAAGTCTATACATAATCTGGAAGAAGTACAGAATTTATCTACAAGAAGGAACCCCTTTGTGGGTGGTTCCATATGAGGTGATAGACCCGAGAGCTGTTGATAATGAACAACAATGTTTAACGTATAAAGAAATAACTAAAACTGAAGCATCCAAACTTAGAATAAAGACACAAGAGGAACTATCACCTAACTACGATTGGTTCCAGTATAGACAGATCAGAGACTTATATAATTCGGACTCTGTAAAGGGAGGTATACGAATAGAGAATTCGGAACTAGAGCAGACCCTTCTTAAAGAAGATAAGAAAAGAATATCCAAGGTATACCAAGTACTGTTGAAGTGGTATACCGAGGATGAGATAGTTAAAACACAAATGGTGAAATGGGCTATAAACTTTAATAAAGAAATAACAATGGAGGCATGGGAATACTTGTGGAAAACTACAATGAAGACAACGACATGTATTAATATCAAAGAGAACATTTATAAAATGATCTATCGTTGGTACATGACACCAAAGAAGATTGCGCTAGGGAATTTGAATACTTCTAATAAATGCTGGAAATGTAAGAAGCATGAGGGCTCCCTCTATCATATGTGGTGGTCGTGTGAGGTAGCCAGGCAGTACTGGGGGGAAATAATAAGAGAAATGAGTGAAATTTTACAATTTCAAATTAATAAGAACCCAGAACTCCTGCTACTGAACTTGGGAATGGAGGGAATTCCAGCCCAACACAGGACGTTGATATTTTATATGACAGCAGCAGCTAGACTTTTGTATGCGCAAAAATGGAAAGTACAAGAAGTGCCAACTATTGAAGATTGGACTTACAAATTGCTGTATATGGCTGAAATGGACAAGATGACAAGAAAATTGAGAGATCTGGACTCAGGGCAGTTCAACACAGACTGGGAGAAGCTGAAACAATAATTAATTTATTTTTGGAAATTTTTCCAGAAAAAAAAGTAAAACATTCCTGGAAAACCCACATCAGTGCCCATCGTTATTTAGTATGCCGATGTACTACATTTACTTAGTATCTGGTTTGTAATTTTATAGTGTGTAGGGGGAGTTGGGATATATTTGGGGCAGTCACTAGAAGATTTTAATGTATTTTTTGGGAATGGCAAGCTGTAGAGCTAGTCAAGTTGACTATATTTTTAAGAGCTAATAAAACTGCTTTAAGAATCAGTAATTTGTGGTTATTAGTTTATCATCACTAGTACGTGATATATACTATTTAAAATTATATATACTGTCTTTTGTAGCTCCTTTTCAGTTTCTCAGCTGATTTACAGAATATAATTATTTTTAAAAGTTTCAACATAGTGTTTCTTTAAGCAAAAGCTATATTATTATTTCTTCACATGGTGCAAAACCTTCACTGAAATGTGAATGTCTTGGTAAGAATTCAAGCAAAAAATATCCCTGGGAAACATAGTTACTGCTGTCTTGCCTATTTCTGTGAGTGTGGCCACATACAGGATGGGTCTGTGCAGTTGTATTCATCTCAGATAGCCCTGCCTAGGCATCCATGGCTGTAATATCTGAATTTACAGACCTGTTTTGATCCCTTTCCAAAACAGATGAATGTTGATGAAATTTCTGACAAGATTTTTTTTTTTGAGGGAAGCATGGTGTGGGATCTGTCCACCCCTAATTTCTTAATTTTTAAAACCAGTAAGAATAAGAGCCAAAGAGTTTGTTGATATGCTCCTATCTCATCGAATATATTTAATTAAAATGGCTGAATTCCTTGATGCTATGGCTGTAAGGCATATACTTGAGTCTTTGACTGATTCAGAAAATGCTTTTCTTAGCAAAGTTAACGGCCACTTCTTAATTTTAGAAGTTGTATCAACAATTTCAAGATTATCCCCGTCCCCTGTCCTGTGATAATTAAACTATTTCTGGGAGTCTGTGACAGTGATGACAGAAGACAATGCATGGATGGAAAAAGAAGTGGAAAGAAGCATATAGAGTAGAATTGGAATGTCTAAGACAAGGGGTAATAGGGAAAAGAACAAAATCTTCTAGATATATAAAGACAAATGTCCTGGCTGACTCATCAACGCCCAGCCCAAACCTCTGGATCTAGAAATATGAAATTTGGGGAGAACGTTCCTTTTGTGATGTAGAGGCTCACTAAGAAGGGATTTAAAGAAATTCGCCCCCTAAGGGGGTAAAAATGGGTAAAATGTGTTTTCCCATAGGCATACAGCTTCCCTGTGCGGCTGACAGGCTTCTCCTCCCCGCCAACTGCTGACTCAGCCACAGTTTCCCTGAGGTCATTTGCATATGCGGCCTGATTGGTCATCACCCCAACATTCTAAAGAGTATGCAGTTACTGTTGGGCATCACTGAATGTGTCCTGAGGTAAAAATACGCCTCCCAGCCTTTCCCTCTAGGGTTGCCAATCTCCCTGTGGGGCGTGGCTTTCCTGTGTGGCTGGGAGGCTGATGAGTCAGTTGTGGAACTCTGTGTTCTGAGGTAAAAATCAGGACAAGGAAACTGCACAGTTGAAGAAAGACAGTACAAGACTCCTGAAAAGGGATTTTATATAACAGTCAGTATGGCAACTGAGTTTTTAAATGTTCATGAGCAGATGGTGTACGACCTTTTCAGG
The DNA here is from genome assembly GCF_028583425.1 of Eublepharis macularius. Lineage (NCBI taxonomy): Eukaryota > Metazoa > Chordata > Lepidosauria > Squamata > Eublepharidae > Eublepharis > Eublepharis macularius. The sequence continues at coordinate 168,110,758 of NC_072791.1, read as the reverse complement.
GGCCATTTCAATGCGAACCTCTCACATGAACCTGCCCACCACACCACCCCTCCAGTCCAACTCCACCTCACACCTCTTGCAGCCATCGCCTCTTACTGCCTCCAAGAAGCCTCCTGTGCAAGATATACTGATGCTAAAAGGAGGAAGCAACTTAGAGATGCGGCAAAGAATTATGCACATCCTCCTTCTGCAGTGCACCGAGCAGCAGTGCCCAAGTACCAGCAAGATCACCCCGAGGTGCACAGAGCGGCAGAGTCTCTCTATGAGCAAAGCAATCCTGGAAGATGAGTAGAGAGGTGCTCACTTTCATAGAAGGTCAAGGCTCACTCAGGCATGGCATATGATCCTTCGCTACCTTCAAGCTGCTTCTTAACCTCATCCATGTAGAAACACCCCTGTTCAGCGTCTCAAGGGTCTACTTGAGAGGCGAGGTGTCTGCTGGGGAATTCTCTGAACTCGTACTAAAAATAGGGGACGGAGAGTATCCCAAGCCCAAGGGAAAGGTGACCATCCCTGCAGGCCTGGGTACAGTAGACACAACCCTAGCAGACCTAACAGACATGATATAACCTGATATCGTCACTATTATGGAGAAGTCCATGGAATGGCTGTGCAAGCGTGCCATTCTGACCCCCCAAGAACGACAAGGCTGCCATCATTAATGAAACACAACTTAACTCCCTTGAAGGGGCAGAAATGGAGTACAGATCTGTGGACTCTGTGGTGCAGATGGATGATGCAGTCCACTACCCTGTGGAGTTCCTTAACATGCTCACCCCCCTTGGCTTTCCAGCCCACAAGCTTCTCCTCAAAGTGGGGGCTCCAGTGATGCTGCTCCAGAACCTCAATCCACTCAAACTCTGCAATGGCACCAGACTACGAGTGAAAGCCCTCCACAGGAATGTCATCGAGGCCACATTGTTCACCGGCAGTGCTCGGGGGAGGGGGGGAGTCGGTGTTTATACCACACTACCATTCATACCATCAGATAACCTCTTTGAGTTCAAAAGACTGCAGTCCCCCCTCAAAGTCTGCTTTGGTATGACAATCAACAAGTCCCAGGGGCAGACATCAATGCCCAGGTGGCAGGGATTGACTTGAGGGAGGATTGCTTCTCACATGGGCAGTTCTACGTGGCCTGCTGCAGAGTGAGCTCACCCAGCAGCCTGGTGATCCTAGCACCTGAGGCAATGTGGTCTACAAAGAGGTCCTTCAGTAGAAAAAAAAAGTTGTACGTATTTTTCACTTTATTTCTTGTACTACAATATTTTCCTTTTAAAATCCCTTCAATAAATGTTACATTTCGAAATTCACTTCATCAGTTTTCGGCATCAACATGCTTCACTTTATTCAAACACCTTTGTGAAGCTCGAGTACTATGCTATTATACTACAAAACCAACTCAACTCCACCCCCCGCAAACCAAAAAATGTTACATACCCATAAGTATTATAACTGGATTTAAAGTAGTTAAATACCATAGCGAAGCACGGGTATCAAGCTAGTTTATCTATCTATATAAGTGTTCTGACTGACTCACCAACACCCATCCCAAACTCCTGGATCTAGAAACGTGAAATTTGGGGAGAACGTTCCTTTTGTGATGTAGAGACTCACTAAGAAGGGATTTTAAGAAATTCGCCCCCTAAGGCGGTAAAAAGGGGTAAAATGTGTTTTCCCATAGGGATACAGCTTCCCTGTTTGGCTGGGAGGCTGTGCATCCCCCTCCCCACTGCTGACTGCCAACTCAGCTACTCTGCCCTGAAGTCATTTGCATATGTGGCCTGATTGGTGGAACTCTTGTGTTCAGAGGTAAAAATCAGGTCAAGGAAACTGCAGACAGTTGAAGAAAGATAGTACAAGACTCCTGAATAGGGATTTTATATAAAAGTCATATGGCAACTGAGTTTTTAAATGTTCATGGGGAGATGGTACACAACCTTTCTAGGGGCTGTTTCAATGCGAACCTCTCACATGAACTTGCCGAAGTGCCCACCACACCACTCCTCCCTCAGTCCAACTCCACACCTCTTGCAGCCATCACCTCTTACTGCCGCCAAGAAGCCTTCTGGCAGATGCTGTGCAAGATATACCAGTGCTAAAAAGAGTAAGCAGCTTAAAGATGCAGCAAGGAAATATGCATGTCCTGCTCCTGCAGTGCATCGAGCAGCAGTGGCCAAGTATCAGCAAGATCACCCCAAGGTGCACAAAGTGGCAGAGTTTCTCTATGAGCAAAGCAATCCTGGAAGATGAGTAGAGAGGCGCTCACTTCCATGAAAGGTCAAGGCTCACTCAGGCATGGCATATGATCCTTCGCTACCTTCAAGCTGCTTCTTAACCTCATCCATGCAGAAACAATCCCAAACAATGGATTTAAAGTAGTTAAATACTGTAGTGAAGCACGGGAATCAAGCTAGAATATATATAAAGACAAGTGTACTGACTGACTAATCAATGCCCAGCCCAAACACCTGGACCTAGAAACATGAAATTTGAGGAGAACATTCCTTTCATAATGTAAACACCCACTAAGAAGGGATTTTAAGAAATTCACCCCCTAAAAAGGTAAAAAGGGGTAAAATGTGTTTTCCCAAAGGGATACAACTTCCGTTTGTGGCTGGCAGGCTACTGCCTGCTTGTGCTCCCGCCCACTGCCAGCTTGACCACTCTTCCCTGATTGGGCCAACCTTTCAAGGTCATTTGCATACACAGCCCGATTGATCCTCACCCCCAGCATTCTAAACAGTCTGCAGTTGCTATTGGGAGTCATTGAATGTGTCCTGAGGTAAAATACATCTCCCAGTCTTCCCCTAAAAGTTCACTTGGGTTGCCAATCTCCATGTGGGACTGACTCCTGTGTGGCTGGCAGGCTCTTGCCTGTTTGTGCTCCCCTCTCTCTGATTGGTGAGTTGTGGAACTCTGTGTTCTGAGATACAAATCAGGTCAAGGAAACGGCGGACAGTTGAAGAAAGGCGGTAGTTAAATACCGTAAAGTATGTAAAGTAGTTAAATACCATAGTGAAGCACTGGAATCAAGCTAGTAAGAGTAATAAAAGGTTTGGTTAATGCTCTAGACCTTTTGTGTTTAGTGGTGGTAGAAAGTACCATCAAGTTGCAGCCAACTTATGGTGACCCCATAGAATTTTTAAGGCAAGAAATGTTCAGACGTGGGTTTTCCATTGCCTGCCCCTTTGTAGCGATCCTGGACTTTCTTGGTCATCTCCTGTTTAAGTACTAACCAGGATTGACCCTGCTTGTCCAAGATCTGATTCATATCAGTTGATTGAATCCAAAGGTGCCCCTGTGCAAAAAGAAGCACTTTTGTTCATTTATACTCCCAGCTTTTTCTCCAGTGGTGACTCAAAGTGGCTTATATCATCCTCCATTTTATCTTCACTGCAGTCCTGTGAAGTTTAGCTCAAGAAAGGAGGGCATATGATTTCTTTGAATTCCCCCCTTAGGCTGCAGCACAGTTTGATATATCCCACACTGTTCCTGAGATGCCCCTGTTTTTCAGAGGTGCAGAAAACAGTGTTAGGCATTCTTTAAGCTATGTTTGTGTTACTTCTTTGTATGCAGCCACAACATTCTCATACTCCTGTAGCTTACTTAGTAAAAACAAACACAGGCAAAAACAAACACATCTGGTAGCTGGCCACCCTGCTCCACGGATGGGTCCTAATGCTTGCTGGATGTGCAATATGGATGCGATTGTCTTAGATTTTATTGTTTTAATCTAATTTATACAATCTGTTTTTATTGTATTTATTACCATCTGTGATCTGCTCTGAGCCCGCTTGCAGGGACAGCGGAATATAAATGGAATAAAATAAAAATAAAAAGACTCCTCCAGACAGCAAAGACCAAGTGACCACCAGATTCCTGCACATGGAGCTCAGGCAAGGTCTGTGGTTGCCCCCTTCCTTAGAGGGGGTTACCACATAGTAGGCTGCTCTTGCTGGGGGATGTAGCATAACTATGTCTCCCTAAAGGAGCAGGTTTGTCATTTGGGAATGCTGCTGGACCCAGGCCTTTTGCTAGATAAATATGTGGCAGTGGTTGGCAGGGGTGCCTTCATGGGCAGGAAGAATCTTAGGGCTGTAGTATATGCCCTAGTAAAATCGAGATTAGATTGCTGCAGTATGTTGACTCAAGTGGGTCATAGGGACCATATCATTCCGGTTTTATTCTATCTGCACTGGCTCCAAATTTTCTTCTGTGTCCAATTCAAGGTCCCGGTATTCACCCTTAAAGCCCTGTATGGTTTAGATAAGTGATAGGAGAATTTTTAAAAAAATTCTGCTGTAAATTATAAGATCCCCTACTACTACTTACCCAAACATATTCAAGACACCAAACACAGTGATACAAAGAGATAGACTTTTTGCCGAGGCAAATTTGCTTCTTGTGTGGGTGTTCAGCTTCAATAATGCTCACATAGGATTTTAGGAGAGGAGTCCACAGAAAAATCCCTTAACAATAAGCATAATTTAAGGACCGCTTTCTCCAATATGATCCGACCCATCCAATCTGGTCATTTTTGTTGGCCCTGCTTTGTGTGCCCCAACTATCTGAGACTAGATGGGTGGCAATCTGAGAAAGGACCTTCTCAGTCATGACACCAAAACTTTGGGATCTCTCCTGGAAGATTTGTCTTTCTCCGTCTATTGCTATTTTCCACCAGCAGTGAAGACTTCTTTGTTTGGTTTGGCAAACATCAGTAACTGCTATTGGACCTCCTTCCTGTTCTTTGTGTTATGTTTTTATTGAATTATTTTATACTATTTTAAACGTTTTAAATTTAAATTGTTTTAAAATGTTTTAAATTTTTAAAACACATTTTAATGTTAGCCACCTTGGGGACCCTATTTGGGTAGAAAGGCAGCACACAAATACTATAAATAAATAAGTAGCAATTTACTACTACTATTACTACTGCTACTACTGCTGCTACTACTGCTACTACAATAAATAAATAGTAAACAAACTATTAGGCCCTTCTGGAGAGTTACAGTGGAACTGTGTCTGCCCTGTTCACTTGGTTGCTCCATGGGGTCTTATTCTGCAAGGCATTTCCTCTGTCCCCCACCTTCAGAGGAGGGAGTGACCCTTGCTTGGTATTGGAGTAATAATAATAATAACAACCACATTTGATTTATATACCATCCTTCAGGACAACTTAACGCCCACTCAGAGCGGTTTACAAAGTATGTCATTACTATCCCCACAGCAAAACACCCTGTGAGATGGGAGGGGCTGAGAGAGCTCCTAGAAGCTGTGACTGACCCAAAGTCACCCAGTTGGCTTCAAGTGGAGGAGTGGGGAATCAAACCCAGTTCTCCAGATTAGAGTCCTGCGCTCTTAACCACTACATCAAACTGAGTACCAACCTGTCTGTCATTCTCTACTTCTCGGTACTGTACACACACTGCTAGCAAGTCTTGTGGGGGTCAAGATAGTTAAGGCAATGCACAGAATATATACTGGGGGAAGAAAGATGGTTGCAGTAGTTGTAGGTGAGACTGGAACTCCTCCTCCTTTAACTATTTGGGGTGCATTGTCCTTGCATTCTCTCTTTTTTTAAAAGTAAAAATTTTATTTAAAAAGAAAAGACATAACAATAGAAAGCACATAGAAACTTATACAAGCACTACATTTAAATTTAGATTGAGGTAATAGAAAGATAGAGTATATAACAGCACAACTAAATTATATAATAACTCTCATCCCTCTCCTTAGTTGCTTATACCCAAACTTTAATATCAATAATTTTTAATTAATCATTTCTCCTGTGTTTTATCTTTATAACATAATTACCTTAATTTAGTTTTAACCTAAGCAATCAGAGAAATCTTTCCATTTTCCCCAGAATTCCACTATTGATCTATTGTGCACATTGTCCTTGTATTCTCCATGGCGGAGTAGGATCTCTCCTTTGATGTCTGTGTCCTGAGATGGAGTGCCTATAAGGGCTTTTTGCTGTACAGTGTTAGGCAAACAAAACAATGTTTCTTCTCTCCCTTGGCTGTTAATGTTAATTTTATTAAAGTTATGACAAAAGTGTTGTAGTATATAAATAAATGTAGCTGTGACTCTGGTTATTATCACAATAAAAGCTAACCTCTTACACTAATGTAACCTGTCTCCAATTTCTCATTGTTTCATTATTGCTTTTTAAAAAGCCCAATTTCATTAAATATTGTAGCCAGTATAGAAAGCAACTGGTTAAGAAATAAGTTCATGTACCACCATTGAGTGGTGTAAAGTTAACCTATAAACAAACAATGAAAAGAAACCTTAATGTATGTGCGTTTTCATTTCATTCAACAAAGCATATTTGGCATGCATCAAAGCATATTAGGTCCACAAGGAAATATCTAAATGCATTGGTAACTTGGCATTTGGGCTATGGTGGAATTTTTTCAATTATTTATTGACTTATATTGAATTTATTGAATTATAATAATATAATTATATCGTAATTTAAAATAGTATAAATAGTATAATATATGGAATAAAATAGTATAAATAATTCAATTAAACCAATACATTATAATAAATCAATATAATTATAATTTATAATAATTATAATTTATTTCAGGAGGGCTATGATTGGTTGCTATGGAGGGTTGAAATTACTTTTTCTGAAATTTTCTTTTTCGGATATAGCAATTGGTTCTTACTCCCTATTCCTCTTTCCAAAGAGGAGTTATAATTGATTTCTCATTAGTTTATCTTTAGAGGGGTTTTTGATTTTTGCTATGTGATCGTGTAGATTTCTTCATCTGAGGATTTCTGCCTGTTGTGTCACTGTAATATGATACAAAGAATAAAAGCAGTCTGATGCAGCAAGGATATGTTCAGACAAGTAGGAGTGTGCACCAAAAAAAGATTTGGGTTTCTGCTTTGGGTTTACCGAAGCAGGAAAATTTTTTGGATAAACTTGAAGCCCGAAACGGCAAGCTGCTCCAGCTTCAGGTATTTAAATTGCTTCGAGATTGTTAGGTAAGATTCGAGCAGTGTTTCCATTGGGAAATGCCATTCCCAGCTATCCAGGGGCCTAGGGGGCATTTTCTTATCTAATAATTCTAAATTTGTGGGGGGGGACCCTCTCCTTACCTCTTCTCATGACCACCCAAGTTTCAGGGAGATTGGCCATGATTACCCCCAAAGAAGGGGTAATCGGGGGGTGGTTTCTAGGTGGTTGGACCTAGAACTTGCAGAGGATCCTCTCCTAACCCTCTTCTCATGATGATCCAGGTTTCAGGGAAATTGGAGTTTGGGGTGTATGTTACTCCCCCCCAAAGAAGGTGCCATTGCCAAGCTCCATTATTCCTCATGGGGGAAATGGGGAGAGGGGTTCTGACGTGGCATTTTGCAAGCAAATTGCATTAAATTTGCAGGAGACATACACCTACCTGTCGTCTCATGACCACCCAGGTTTCAGGGAGATTGGACTTTGGGGGCCATATTATAGCCCCCCAAAGAAGGTGCCCCATCCTCCAATTTAAATTCTTGCAGCATTTTTAAAAAGGCACTCCCAGCGACTCTCTATTGTCTGGAAGGAGAACTGCTGCAGGATTGGCCACTCTCAGATTGGCCTTCTCCCTCTTCTGACTCACCTTACTCCAACTCTCTCCTCTCCCTCCCATCAGCCATAGAGAATAATGGAGATTGGCAGTGGATGGGGTACCTTCTTGGGGGGGGGACCATAACATGGCCCTCAAAGTCCAATCTCCCTGAAACTTGGGTCATAGTGAGAAGACAGGTAGGTGTATGTCCCCTGCAAATTTGGTGCATTTTGCTTGCAAAATGCCACCCCCAGCCACCTAATAACCACTCCCTCATTTTCCCCATAGAGAATAATGGAAATCGGCAGTGGATAGAAGCACCTTCTTTGGGGGCCATAACATGGGCCCCCGAAGTCCGATCTCCCTGAAACTTGGGTCATCGTGTGAGGAGGGTTAGGAGAAGGTCCCCTGCAAATTTGGTGCATTTTGCTTGCAAAGTACCACCCCCTGCCACCTAGAAAGCCCCTCTAGCCGCAGAAGCACTGTTTCCTCTTGCCGGAACAGTAAGGGAAAAACTGCTTCCATACTACTTGAAGTTTACCAAAGCATTCCGAAGCACTTCAGTAAGCTTTACTTCTGCATTCCTGAAGCGATGTTGAGGCTGATTCGGGAATGCCAAAACATCCAAATTGGGCCTGATTCAGGTTAAAAACCTGGATCCCAAACCCAAAGCACACATCCCTACTGACAAGTCCTGGCTTTTATTTAATTTTTGTTTAATGGCTCACTGTGTTCTTAATTTTTCAGCCATACTGAAATAAATACAATATTTCTTAGAGATTTAAATTGAATCTTACTTTTCTTGAAAGAGGAATTGATTCAAAGCCGACTCAAACTTCTAAAAAGAGGAAGAGAAATGGATTGCTGGATTTAGGGAGAAGTTTGGCAAAGAGGAATTAAGAGAATTCTGCTTAACAGCCCTAGATGGGAGAGGTGGAGAGCAGTTAGCTTTCCCCCCATACATTGGCCCCATGGAATTGAGCTGATCTGTGTTCTGTGCTAGGGATTTTGGTGGTGTAACATTGTACCAGAATCAGGGGCTGTCTGGAGCTGGGGGATTTTAAGCAACCAACTAAGTGTGTGTGTATGTTATATGCTGTCAAATCGCTTCCAACTTACGGTGACCCTATGAATGAAAGACTTCCAAAATATCCTGTCATTAACAGACTTGCTCAGTTCTTGCAAACTGTAGGACGTGGCTTCCTTTTTTGAGTCAAGCTTGGGTCTTCCTCTTTTCCTGCTGCCTTCCATTTTTCCTAGCATTATTGACTTTTCCAGAAAGTCTTGTTTTGTCATGATGTGACCAAAGTACAATAGCCTCAGTTTTGTCATTTTAGCTTCTAGGGAGAATTCAGACTTGATTTAATCTAGAACCCACTTACTTGTCTTTTTGGCCTTCCATGGTATCCATGAAACTCTCCAGCACTACATTTCAAATGAATAAATTTTCTTCCAGTCAGCAGCAACGCTCCGGGCGCCTTTCCCCCCACTTGTCCGGAGCACCGCTGCATTTCCCCTCCTGCTGGCCTGGCCCCTGCCCGAAGCCATGCTGCATGGCCCAGAGCTGCATAGCCTGACATTGCTCTGCGGGGGCTGGGCGAGCGGTGCAGGGGAGATTAAACGACGCTCCGGGCGAGCGGGGGGAAAGGCAGAGCGATGCTGGGCTATGCAGCTCCTGGCCACGTGGCTTTGGGCGGGGGCCGGGCAAGCAGGGGGGGGAGATGCAGCCACACTCTGGGCGCCCTATCTGCTGACCTCTTCACCCGGCCCCCGCCTGAAGCCATGCTAGCAGCAGCCAGGCACCCTGTCTGCTGTGTGGGGAAGGGGGGCAGGAGAGGGGCCGTGAACCCCCCCACCCAGCGGAGCAGAAGGGGGGCACCCGGCAAGAGCCCCACGCCTGCACTTCCCTCCCTGCTGCTCTGTAAATGTTAAACTTAAAGCTGCAAGGACACCTACACTTCCCATCAAACCTTGAGGTAAGCAGACGTGTTGAACTCTAGTAACTCGTCATGTTTAGTTCGGCTCATAGTAATGGGGAATATCATAGCGTGGATTATCTTGATCTTGTTCCCCAGAGAAACATCCTTATCTTTAAGGATCTTTTCTAGTTCCCTCATAGTTGCTCTTCCAAGTCTCATTCATTTTCTGATTTCTTGGTTGCAGTCTTGCTTTTGTTTGATGATTGAATATAAAAGGAATATAAAATTTTTAACAATTTTGGTTTCTTAATTGTCAGCTTTAAAATTTCTCAGTAGTCATTACTTTTGTCTTCTTGATGTTCAGCTGTAATCCTGCTTTGACACTTTATTATTTAACTTTCATCAGTAGCCATTTCAAATCTTCACTATTTTCTGCCAGAAATGTAGCATCATCTCCATTATCTCAAATGGTTAATGTTCCTTCCACTAATTTTCACTCCACTTTCTTCTAAATCTAATCCAACTTTCCATATGATATGTTTGGCATATAGGTTGAACAGATAGGGAGATAAATATCTCCTCTCTCCTCCAACCAACCAAGTACTGGTAGGAAAAAAGAGCAGGAAACAAAAAACACAGAGTTGTAATAAATGAAAGGATGTCTATGATTTGGAGAAAAACTGTCTCATACAGTTAAAATATAACAAGCAAAATATTTGGATAGCAAGTTAAACTCTTCAATGTAACACTGAACTCCAATAGTGTATTATCGTATACATAATAGCAAATTAATTGCGGGAAAATTTAGTCACAATGACATAATAAATATGTAATCGAAAATATGTTGCATATGTCTGCAGTAATCTCAAGAATTGTCAGTGTCTAATACTTTAGATTTTTACATTAAAATCTTCATACCATATGTTGAGTGAATAAAACTTTGTCTCAAAAAGCATTTAATTCCTTCCAAAACAGAAAAAAAATTCTCTAGAGTTTTTTCAGTACTCTTCAAAATTTCCAATAAGTTGAATCCCACAGTCTATCCAGAGAAGTGCTGATATTCACAGGAATTCCCCATGCCCCCTCCCCATCATTCCCCACTGGGAAGCAATTTGGACTAATAATCACATGGTTTGGGAGCTCTGCTAGTCCATGTGGGTCCCACAACCAAGAAATCAACTTTCTTTGGGTTGAATGATAATGGGGGATGTGGGAAATATTCCTGATTATTGCACTGATGGATCATGGACTGAAACTCAGTTATGTTGTTGGAAAAAATAGAAAAAAGTCCTCAAAATAATCCCTTCTTGATCCCCCCACCATTACATCTCTAAGACAAATGCACCTATTTTGCAGGAGCAAGCTTTTTGCATTGTCAAAAGGCTCTGTTATAGAAGAGTGGTATGTTTCAGACAGAAAACAGATCCTTTTTTCTAGTTTATAGTAAAGCACAAAAACAAATTTCACAAAAATGGACACAGCATCCCAGATGGGTGGGAGAAGAGAGAATCAGCCTGTAGTTGTCTCATCTTGGCCATCTGTCCACAGTATCCTGCCCTCTTTTGTAGATTTTTTCCAATATCTGTTCTGTGTGTGCATAGAATAAAAATCATTCCAATTTTGGCACTCTGAGAGAGACTTTGGGCATTATATTCCTTACAAGCCACTCCCCTACTCCATCAGACACACTGTTGGAGGAATCGTAGGCTTTTGTCACAGACACATGTCTGAAGACATACATTTAAGAGATGATTTATAGGCTGACCTGAAACAGTTTGTCTGATAAATCTGAGGAATTGCTACAAGTAGTGGCAGGAAAGTGGTAGTGGTTGAAAAAAAAACTACCAAGAGTTTATCTCTGAGATCCAAGAGAGCTGGATAATATGGAATGAATTGCTTAGTTCAGAAAAACACAAAGATCTCTAGAGTAGATGCATTCTGTTATGTGATAGGCTTTACCTTTAATGGAACAGAAAATTTAGATCCAACCCATTGTGTGCTCATGTGTTAAAAATGTAAGTATTGAAGTAAACTTCACTCTTCAGTTTGCTGACTTAGTTTCTCTTTTTAGGTTATTGCACTTAAGAATGAACATTGAAGATAAGCTGGGAGGATTGTTTCTCAAATGTGGTAACATAGAGCAAATGCAGTCATCCAGGGATATGGTTGGAATGGGTGCCTCATCTGACCAGTCAGTCATTTCTGGGGAACGGCAGGAAGCAGTGCTTCAAGACCGGACAATAGCACACCAAGAAATTCTTTCTGCAGATGAAGTGTTACAAGAAAGTGAGCTTCGGCAACAAGAAATGATCCCACATGATGAACTCATGGTACATGAAGAGACGGTGAAAAATGATGACGAGATGGAGGCACAGGACAGGCTTCCCCAAGGGCTTCAGTATGCAGTTAATGTCCCCGTAAGCATTTTCTGTAGTTAGTTTTACACATAGAGTTGAGGACATCCTATTACTGACTTCTACCAAGTTATGAATCCTTATAATATGGCAGAAACAACAAATTAAGACAAAAAAATTATAGCACACTTAAGAATGCTTTCCTGGGAATAAGCCCCATTTTGTTGACCACCTGAATAGGATGCTGAGTAGACCTGCTCTTTTAAAATGCAATCTTAAACAATTATAGCCTTCTAAGACAATTGAAGCCCATGGGCTTAGAAGAGTGTTACTCTGCTTAGTATATTGAGTGTTACTTAGCAAAGCCAAATCAGAGTATTTTAGACAAAAAACTGTAGAGTCTTTAACCTGTTAATTCTCTGATATTGGCTTATGCGATTGAGACAGAGATTGATCCAAATTATAATGGAAAAATTAATGTCTCATAGCTACCTTATTTCATTTTTTACAATGGAGAGAGACAGATGAAATTCAATGACAGATTCAGTTTGCAAATTGCATTTCAGGATCTCAAGTTTTTTTAGTGACTAGCAACAAGGAAAGAAGAGAGGATGATTGCTATAGGATGTTACAAAAAAGTGAGCTTCAACAACATTTAATTACTTTTTCTAATAATAATAATTTCTAAAGTTGTAAAATAAGGCTGAGTAACATTTTCTTATAATAAGAATAGATTATGTAGACTTTGCTCATTTGATTTTGAATGTCTGCATTCCTCCTGCACCTTGACTGCTGATAAGCAAATCAGCAATGTAAAATGTTAGTATTTGAATCCAGTGGCATCCTAGAGACTGATAAGATTTTCAGGATATAAGCTTTCAAGAGTCAAAGCTTCCTTCTTTTGATAGCTTTCATATCTGAAGAAAGGAGCTTTGACTGTCTAAAACTTATGCCTTGAAAATCTTGTTGGTCTCTAAAGTTCCACTGGACTCAAATCTTGCTGTTGTACTGCAGACCAACAGAGCGACCTACTGGAATGTAAAATGTTGTTGCAGCTGTGTTTAGAAATAGTGTGTGATGAGATTACTGAACTTTTAATGCAATTTATTCTTGGTATTGAGGTGTAAATTTAGAAGTAGTAGGGTTCCTAAAGTGCAAGAATTAGCTTCTTGGGCTGTTGGTGAATGAAAATACTGTTTACATTGATAAGGTTTTGGTGTAAGGAGCCTTTAAAATGTATTTGAAAGTTAACAGAGTGCTTTGAAACTAATACTATGGTAGTCTAAATTCTTAGTATAATTGAAGCAATTAAAGATTTGCTGATGTTAGGATTTTTGTCAAGTTATGTATTAGGTTTCATTTGGAAAATGTAGAACAAAACAGATATAATGACAGCAATTCTTTGTGCTCCAAACATGTAGAAAGAGGAGGTTGAATGATACATCTGATTTTAACAAGTGGACACATGGATGAGTAGTGTAAACCTTCCATCCCACTCCTGACTAGGGGTGTGCGATTCGTAAAGATTCAGTATTTCTGAATCAGGGCCATTTGGATTGCTTCAGGAAGCTTCGGGGCCTTTTTAAAGGGCTCCCTCCCACCCCCACCCCACTTACCTGTGGTATCCTGGCGGCGGTGGAAGCAGCAGCACTGGCGGTGGCCTTCCCTGCCACCTTGCTGGCTGCCGCGGTGGCTGAAGTGGCAGCGCGGGTGGCAGAGGCACCGGCTGCAGCCTTCCACGCTGTCCTGCTGGCTGCGGCGGCGGCACAGGCAGCAGAGGCATCAGCTGCGGCCTTCCACCTGCTGGCTGCGGCGGTGGCGCGGGCAGCGGAGGTGCCAGCTGCGGCCTTCTACGCTGCCCTGCTGGCTGCCGTGGCGGCCAGAGCAGCAGCGCGGGCAGTAGAGGTGCCAGCTGCGGCATTCGGGAAAGGTAATTGGGGTTGGGGTTGGGGGAAGAGGGGCTCAGGGTGGAGGTGGGGGGTCTCACTTCGATATGCTCCGAATCATTTCGAAGCATACCGAAGCAATTTCCAATAACCCAAAATTGATTCGGGTTATTCCGAATATTTTTCCTGCTTCAGTTATTCCATATCTTTTTCCCGCTTCGGGTAATCCTGAAGCAGGAAAACCGAATATTTCCCCGATGCACACCCCTACCCCTGACTTATCTCCCTGTGGGTCTTCTTCCCAAGCATTTGCCACTAGCCAGGTTCCAGAGTTCTCAGCTGGCGGAAAGGTGTTTGGGGCTGCTGGGAATTAAACCACAGGTAGGTGAAGGATTTTGTGTTCCTTACCCTTCCACTACTTTGCTGTTAAATCCAATGCTTTCTTGAATTTCTTCACTCTTTCTATGTGATCATGGTTGTTCCATACTTAAACATATAGAATTGCTGCCATCCCATTTTCTTTGGTCTTTGTAATGGGCTTGAAATTCTTATAGTAGGTGATTGTTCCAGAGGGCTCCCCTCCGTCCCTCCAAGTCTATATGCTAGGTCACCCATGGTCTCAGTAGGTGTCCTTGACATGTTGCTCATTCCCGTCATATGGTAGGAATTGAGTCAGGGAATATTGTTGTTATCAGAGGTATGAATGAGATCATTATGAAGTGTCTTATGTGGTGAAATTTCTTTTTTAAAAGTTTAATTACACATGGCACACAATCCAAGTAATAAAAGACCATCTCTATTGAAAGATATAAAAAAAGGAATGCATCAAGGTAATGCTTTATAAACATAAAATGTATATCAGTGGTTCCTCCCATAAAAACAGCATTAAATGAATCAATTTTTAAAAAAGATTTTCAAAATGTCTCTCATTATTATGATATGTTATCTGATGTTGGCACTTGATATTTTAGCAGATAAGCGTAAAACAAGAAATTACCTTTACTGATGTAGCAGAACAGCAGAAAAGAGACAAAAAACTACTACGGGAGGGGCTAGATTTGCAAAAAAAGAAGAAAAGGAAACAGCGGTCACCAGCAAAGGTAAGACAGTGATAGGTGGAAATCAGCCTTGAAAGCAGTCTGGTAATTTGCCAGGATTTTGTAGTATTTGGAAATATTGTTATTTGATAATGGCAGATTCAACCACATTACTACAGTCCCAAAGCACTGCATTAGGATATTCAATGTGTTTATCTCAACCTTTCACAGTTTGATTGTTCAGCATGCTTTTAACGTCAGCCTTTCCAGGCAATTTCTTCTATAAATACTTCATGTAGTTTTAACACAGCTTTTTGAGGCATTCTAATATTAGGATTAATCAGATAACAAAGTGTTTGTGATAACTGTCTTTGATTAAACTTGCATTAGTGCTGAGATTAATTACTGGTTACATTTGAAATTAAGTGATTGTTTTACATCCACAGGCATTTCATTTGAAAGAAACCATATTAATATCTAACTCAGGTTTTTAAAGTGTAAAACTCAATTTTCAGGGTTATAGCCGAGTCAATTTCACCTGTTCAGTTCCCATACTGTAGCGTTTTTTCATGACCATCTGCACCAGATTTGCTACCATGAGTAGTCACTCCAGCCACTATGTGGCTTTCCCCTGGCTTTCCTGGGAGCACCTATACTCTGACTTTTTTTTTTTTAAATTCACTTTGTGGTAGGCGGTTTCCCCATGCATACTCTTTATTCCGTTTTTGATGTTCCACCTTCTCCCCCCCCTCTTCTGCCATTTGCCAGCCCACTGCATTGTGATTGGCTACTCTTGTCTAGCCAGCCATTCCCTCTACCCTCCTTTCTTCCCCCTTCCCCTATTTCCTGTTTAAAAAAAAAAAAAGATTAGGTCCAGCGCAGGATTGATGAATCGCTAGTTTGAAAGCAGGCAGAGGGAAGTTCCCTTTTTATTCTTTTTGCTTTGGCACTCGTGGGAATATTGTATAGAGGGCTAAATATCTGGGTATCAGAAATAATCAAATTTTAGATTCTCTTTTTATTCCCTGCTGGAGAAACAGATGCTTGGGGTCAACAGAGAAGGAGGCAGGAATGGAGCTTTGCCAGCGATTTATTGTTGCTCTGAGAAGTGTGAACAGCCACATACAAGCTGATTTAATGTCTTTCGGTTTGAGTTCAGGGAAAGCGAGGAGTTACGTTCCTGGTGCAGAAGGGGCTTTCCTGGGAGCACCTACCCCTGACTTTTTTAAAAAAAGTCAATCTCAGATTTGTTGTCTTCATTGGTTACCACTCGGAAATGCTGCTTTGCTTTCAGAGGTTCAATAAAGATTTAGCAGCCTATGAATTCCAGTGGTGTTCCCATTAGCAATGCTTGAGGTATTCACAAATTATATGCAGCAACAATTAGCAACTGTTTCCATATGGCTGTTTCATTTGTATTTCATTCATTTTTATTTTAAGAATGATGGAAGAAATCTACTCTTCTGCTTCTGTGAAGTTGTCCTTCAAATGTTCCTAGTAGTGTGTTGAAAGGTGCCACAGCCTTGATAAGCAGGATGGGTACTGAAGAGATGTTTTCTAGTATTGAGTTTTCAACTTCAACTTACTAGAGCATAAAAATTTATACACATTCTGCAGTGGAAGGAAACTTTGTAAAGTTTTTGAGAGTTATTTACTGTTTGTGCTAGAAATAAGGGAGAAGTCATATTGATAGCTAACTTTCAAGACAGACTAGATTTCTTTTAGAGGCAAGTATCTCTAATAATGTAGTTTTTTCTGCTGTTCTAGGTGTATGAGTCTAAAACATATGTTTGTAAAATGCAAATTATTATGTGTAATTAAGACTGAAACATTGTAAGGTTTTCAGTTGAAAGTTCTGTTCATAAAGTGATAAAGTCATTTGTATAAATTTGTAATTTAATAAGCACATGTACGGTTCTGGGGACCAATATCAGTTTACAAAAACCCTAAAACCTAATTGTTTCATTTTGAGGTAATAAAATTGTTAAAACTCAGGTGGCCATCTAAATTTTGTTGTATCTGGAATTCTGCTCCTTTCTACGGCCGTTTGAATAAATACTTTTGGAACATAATTGCACATGGGACTATGCTCCTTCTGTGATAGGAGACTAGAGAACTGGAGCTTGAACAATATTTTAAAACATTTTTTCCTCAGAGTAAGCATTTTACTACTTTGTATAATATTTTATTCATACATATGTTTCAGATTTATATTGTAAATCTGAAAAAGGTAAGATTAAACAGTGTTACTTGAGGAAATAGTCACTTGAGAATAATGTCAACAATGTCTCTGCTATTTGGCATTGTAGTTTTGTCTTGAAGTCCTTGTTTTTCTCAATCATGGGAGTGTTTAGATATGATAAAATTCCTTCAGAGGCAAATGTAAGACTAAATTCTTCCCTTTTCAAAATAGATCCTTACAATAAATGAGGATGGATCACTGGGTCTGAAAACTACCAAATCTCACATTTGTGAGCATTGCAATGCTGCCTTTAGAACCAACTACCATTTGCAGAGGCATGTCTTCATTCATACAGGTACTGCTTGAATTTATGTTCTCTTTGCTGTTATCTGAAGAACTGCTGAATCTTAAACAATGAATGCACTGAGTAATGCCTAATAATATATATTTTATATTCCAAAGTGCAGGAAACATGGCATCTAATTTTAAGTATTCCATGCACCAAAGTGTCAAAAATACCTGAAAAGAAGAAATTCAGACTTAACTGTGTTTCTTTGCTTTCTGTAGTAGGCTCATAAGTAGCCCAATTTCTAGTTGCTTTGATTATAAAATAGGTTTTGTTTTCTTATTTGGCCAGCAAGAGATCTGTAGTCCGGATGGCTGAAAGAGATGCTTAATATTATGTTAGATTATATGTTACTTTCCAGCATCTTGCAATGCTGATTTTTTCATGAGTTTCATTTTTCTATCAGCATTACAGGCCGCCAGGATTTGTAGTACTTACCATTTTTTAGGCAGGCTTTTCTGTACTAAGATATTCTGGAATCCACTCAGATGCTGGATTGCAATAAGCAACTGTTTTCTTCCTCAACAGTATTTGTTAGAAACGAATGTTTGTAGCTTTTAACTTACAGATGTGGAATTATATTGTTTAAGGTGAAAAACCATTTCAGTGCAGTCAATGCGACATGCGTTTCATACAGAAGTACCTGCTACAGAGACATGAGAAGATTCATACTGGTGAGTATAGTTCCTTGAGTATCTTTACTGGTGTGCTTAAACAGCTTTTCCTAAACAAGGCCCAAGTATTGGGAGATGAATATGCAGCTTTTATTTTAATGTATGCATTACAAAAATTCTATAGAAGAGAAAATTAGGCTTATGTACGCTTCAGCTTTGCTTCTCTTTCTGTCTCTCTCTTTCTTTTGCTTTTTTTGTTGCCAGGATACTGTTAACTGAAATGAGCAAAGCTTGTAATTTTCTATTGGATAAATAGTTAGAAGAACATGTTCAGAACTACAATGGCCAAAATGCCTAACCCCTTAGGTATTGCTTTGCATCCTACTTTAAAAAATTGCTTACAGAAAATTATATTAGAGTGAGAGGTTGAGCAAGTCAAATAGAAGAAAAGTTAAAGCAAAAATAGTTACTTTGCATTGGTTTATTTTAAAATTCTACTTCTGCAAAACCACATTCTGTAAACAGGCTTGACTTCAATGGGTTTTTGGCATTTTGGTGCATGGCCTTTTATTACCTCTGTCAATATTTACAACTACAGTCCTTTTGAACTGGATGCCAGTTTTCAGCCTCCTTTTCAGAAAAACAGAGTTTGCAAATGCTGTGTGTTGCTTGGTAAAAAATTTCATACCTGCTAAATTGCTAATGTTTAATACTTTGTGTGCATATGTGAACAAGAAAGCAAATTACAATGTGTCTTCGCGCCAATGCATAGGAAGTTGTATGCAAAAATATTTGGTACCCTTGGAATTTGTATGTCCTTTCTTATTATTTTACTAGTCTTAGGCAGTGTTTGGACTCACACTGGTAAGACTGGACTCCTCAGTTCCTTCAGAGCCATGCTTTTCTTTTTTATGTCTGGATTCCTTTCTGCTGCCTATAAATATTAGGTTTTTTACAAGTGATACTAATAAAATTTTCACTTTGTGAATTGCATCTCAAATGAGAGAACATTTGAAATACTTAGTTTACAACGCATTACAAACGTTCAGGAGTCTGGTGTGTTCACTTAAAATAGGTTCTTAGCATCACTTGTGAAAATACCGTAAACTTGCAGAAATCAGTTAAGTAGGTTTCTTTTCAAATGGCATAAGCTGATTTATCTTGCTTTTTTCTGATGATAAATAATGAGATGGGAGGGGGAAAAGAAGATATTTATGAGGAAATTTGGCATTTTAAAGACAGAAGTCAGGAATAATGAGATTGGAAAAGAAAGCAAGCTTTACTGTGAGCTTGAAAGGACAACAAAAGATTACAAAGTTGTGTATGTATGTTTATGAAAGATGTAATTCCAGTTGGCACCAGTTTGGTGTAGTGGTTAAGAGCTGAGGACTCTAATCTGGAGAACTGGGTTTGATTCCTCACTCCTCCGCTTGAAGCCAACTGGGTGACCTTGGGTCAGTCACAGCATCTAGCTGTCTCAGCCCCATCCACTTCACAGGGTGTTTTGTTGTGGGGATAATAATGACATATTTTGTAAACCAACTTAACTTTGGGTGTTAAGTCATCCTGAGTGGCGGTATATAAATTGAATGTTGTTGTTGTTATACCCTGCTGGCCAAACTATGTTATAATTTTATTGTTCTGTGTAATCTACCCTAGTTTTTTAAAATCAAAAGTAGCCACTGGAGACTGCAGTCAGAAGTGAAAAAAAGGCCGAGACATAATGTCAGTACTATGTGACAGCCCCCCCTCCACTACTAGATTTATAGCATTGCCAGGCTGTGACTCCTGAAGGACAGAGCCTGTGGCTGCCACACCCTCCGTTGTCCTTTAGCAACAGGGCACAGGCAAAGCCTTAGTTGTTGGGGGAGAAGAGAGGTTCTGTATCATCCTAGCCCCCTTCCCCCTTGCTCTGCTCCCCTTCTCTGATTGTGAGGTAGAAGTTTGTCCCATCCTCCTTGGCTACTCTGCTTCCTGCCTTTTAAGGGATTTCCTATGGGAGGAACAGCCCTGGTCTCATTTAAAGCCCCATGAGAGAGGGAATGGTCCTGCTGGGTGTGGTAACAGAGGTGGGTGGGTTCCCGGCCCAGGCTTTACCTTTCTCTCCCCTGCTATCTTAAAGGGCCTCCTCTCTAGTCCATGCCAACCCGAGAGAAGTGGGGATGCTGTTAGCCTCATCCATGGGATTGCCTGCAGTCTTGGCTTGGTTGTGAAACACTGCCGCCTCTCTGAGCTGCATGATGGATGCAGTGGGCCCAGAAGCATCCCTGTGCTGCAGCCTACCCAGTCCTTCCTTCCTTGCTCTTGGGTGGGGCTTCCAATTCCTCTAGCCATTTGTGGAGCCTGTGTCACCCGCCTAGAAGCCTTTGTCAGCACAAATTTGGGGGCACGGCTCTCGGCCTACAAATCCCATTTTTTTCATTTATTAAAAATATTTTGTATTGATAGTGCTATGCTAGTAAGAAGCCTGTGCATATCACAGAATATTTTTACTGTGTTCCTGGTGACCAAACCTGTCGATAATAAGGTTACTGAATGCTGCCTCTGTTGAAATTTGCAGCAGTTTATCAAAGACAGCCTTTAAATTCTCTAAAACACCTTCAAAATTTCATTCCATAGCCATGTTTTTGTACATACTCAAGTAGAAAGCAGCTGAATGGTCTCTGTTAACATCCATTAGGGTTTCCATGCTAGAAATACATGGAACTACTGATGAATGATTTCCGCAAATATTCTTTTAAGCCATGTCATTAAAAGTCTGTCTTTTGTGGTGTGCTAACAGCATGGATCTTTGAGGAAAGTTTTAAAGGTGTTTTTCAGTTTCCATCTTTTGTCCTCTAAAACAGATACACTGTAATGCTCATCTCCTTTATTATATGTAATTGTGGAAGAATGTTCTAGTGCTTGTGGGTTGTGGATGAAGCCGGCTGCACTGACAAATTTCTGCTGAACTGCCTAGCACATACTGTTTCTGGATTCTTGCAAACATTATTGGGCTGTGTTGGTCTTGATATGATGCAGCAGCATATTGTTATTTTCTGCATTCTCTGTAATTTAGTACTGATTAGGGGTGTGCAGCAAAAAAAGAAGTTTTAATCAGATCCAGATATCAGGAATACCATAAATATTTGGTCATTCTAAAATTTGGGTCAGATTCTCTATTTGTATTCTGTCTTATTAGAAAATCCTGAATATACTTGAGCATTTATTGCTTGTGGGGGAAAATATTTTGTGGGGTGGGGGTGCTGGGGAGTATTTTTCAAGCAAACTCCACCAAAATTGCTGGGAACTTAATGCTTCCTGTCCACTAAAGACTCTCCCAAGTTTCAAGAAGATTGGACCTAAGAGTCCAGTTCTATGGGCCCATGAACAAGGTGCTCCCAACCATTCTTAATTGTCTTCTAAGGTGGGGGGTAGGATTCAAGGATTTCCAGGGCAAAGAAGTCTTAACCAAACATACAGGGGCAATTCTTGGTCAAAAGCCAGTCCCAATACAAGTTGAACCAACAAAGCCCAACAGAGCCAACACTAAACCAGAGAATCCCACCAGAACCAATGGCCAACGAGAGAATATCAGCAGAACCAAACAGAAGCAAGGGACACTGTTGCAAGGCCAACAGAACCAGTGTCACTCAAAGATGCCAGGCAGAACCCAGGGCCAATGCAAGCTCAACAGAACCAATGTCAACCAGAGACTCACATCAGAACCAAACTGAAGCAAGGGACAGTGTTACAAACCCAACAGAACCAACATCAAACTAGATAATCCAGCATCCAACCCAGCAAGCCAGTAATACCAAGGCAGCGTCCAGACCTGGCAGTGGCCTATGGCAAGCAAGCAACACTGACATAGACACACACACAGTAATACTACCTCCTTCTTCCCTCCTCCTGTTGGCTGGGAAGCTTGGGAAGCCTGCAAAGAGGAGGGGGACAAGCTGCTCAACCTTTAAAATGTGTTTTCTTTATATTCTTGAATATATCCAGATATATCCCAAGCTGAATTGCATGCCCCTAGTACAGATTAATTAAACTTTAACTGTTGACAGATCCTAAGTATGTGTAAGCATTGTAAGTTGAACACAGGCCCTCCCCTGCTGCTGCCTCCCAGCATTGGTATTCAGAGGTTTGCTGCATCTGAATATGGAGGCTCCCTTCAGTCATCATTAGGGGTGTGGACCAATTTTGTTATAATTGTGGACCTGTGCTTCAGGGGGTAAATTTTTATGGTGATTGCTTAGTTCTGGGTAGGACATTACTGGTTCTGATTCAAATACATGTGTTTTGGGGGGGGGGGGGTACTGGAGTTCCAGGACCATTATTTTCAGTGGGGAATGTATATGAGGGTCTAGGGCAGTGGTTTATAAAAAGAACGGCACCACATTTGCACAGAACTCAGTCCTCCCTCTAATCTAAAGCCTCCCTAAGTTTCAGGCTGTTTGAATGAAGGGGTCAATTTTACAAACCCACGAAGTAGGTCACTTTCTGTACAGCCACACTAAGTTCTCTCTACTAATCCTTAAAATGGCCATCAAGCAGCAACCAGCAGGAGAGCTCCAGCTGGCCATTAGTATAAAAAAGTTACATTAATTTCATTTTCCTACTTTCACAGTGACTATTTTTTTTCCTTGTTGTGATCTTCCATTTGTTTTCTTTCATGCAGTGATGAAGATTTCCTTTGCAGAACCCCTGTCAGTCTGCCATTATTTGTTATGGAGGACTATTTGTGGGGGAGCTGGAGTCATTTTTTATTCAACCAAATGTCATCAAAATTGCAGCAGCGCTTTTGCCTGTCTAGTAACCCCCCCACCCAGGTATCAAGCAAATTGGACAAAGGGTTTGAATTCTACAGGCCCGTGAACAAGTCCCTCCCCCAGCCATTGTAATTGCAGGTCCATTGTTCTCTACAGGGGAATGTTTCTGGGGGGCGGGGGCTGAAATCACTGTTTTTCAACTAGATTTTATCAAAACTGCAAGGAGGCTGCTTCTGTCTGTCCAACAATGAATTCCAAAGTTTCAAGCAAATTGTACAAATGATTTGAATTCTATGGAACCTTGAACAAGCCCAGACTTTCTACATTCAGAGGGGGAAGAAAACGCTTTGTCCATTCCCAAGGAGCGGGGAGGGAGAATGGAGGGGGGAGTGCTCTGTGCTTCTGACTGGAAGGGAGAGACACCATTTTCCACGAAATAAGTAGATTGTCATGGAGTGCTTTGTACTCCTCCTTTGCAAAGGTCTGATTGTAAGGGAGAAACTCCATTGTCCAAGAAATCAGTAGAATCAAAGAAAAATGTGCTCATTGCATGGCTGGTAAGCATTGGAACTTGAAAAACAATGGATATTTTAGGGGAGGGTATTTCATTATTCCCAAGCATCTTGGATTTGTGTTACAGTTCTCAAAAATTAAGTTAATGATTCAAAACAGCAATTTCCATGTATATTTTTGGCTTGGGGATTCCGTTATGCACACCCTTAGTCACCATGGCTAGTAGCCATTCATCTCCATGAATATGACTAACCTACTTTGAAAACTATATATGCCTGCAGCCATCACCACCTCCTTTGGCTGTGAATTCCAGAGTTGAATTACTTGTTGAGTAAAAAGTATTTCCTTTTGTCTGTTCTGAACCAATTTCCCAGCAATTCCATTGGATGCCCATAGCTTTATACAAGACCATTACAACATTGGCTGTTTTATTTTCAGTCCTATTCCTAATAATTCCTAGTGTCCAAGGTCTACAGCCCAGCCCCCGGACTTACTTGGAGAAGAGGACAGGAGACCCCCGGGAGGCAGCAACCCAGCTGCCTCGGCAGACAGCCAGACCCTGATCCAGCCATCCACACGGAGAAGGGAAGGGACACCCAAGCCCCAGCCAGCCACAGGGGGAAGGGAAGAGACGCCCAAGCCCCAGCCAGCCACAGGGGGAAGGGAAGAGGCTCCCAAGCCTCAGAGGGTTAGAAGGGGCAGGTGGAGGCCAGCCAGCCCCACCCTCCAGTGGGAGTCCAGGGGGCCAGGTAAGGAGACTGGGGGCAACCCAGAGGGAGCTAGAGCGGACAGAGGGCCAAGGCAGTGGGGACAAGCAGCCAGCAGCAAGCCAAGCTGAAGCCTTACCAGCCAGGGAAGAGAAGCAGCCTCATCAGCTCAGAGCCACACCCCAGCCTGCAGCCCAGCTGGAAAGCAGTAACCTAGCCCAGGGGATGCTAGGAGTTAAGCAGCTCCAGGTGGAACTGCCTGAGGCAGTCTGTGGGAGGAGATGGACAACCAGCCAGGGAGGCTCAGCTGTGCCTGCCTTCAGCCATCAGCTCAGCCAGGGGGGCTGGACAGCCAGCCAACGAGGCACAGGTGGACCAGCCCAGTGCTTCCAGCCAAATGAGCACAGGTGCAGCTGCCTAGGCCAGCTAGGGCCATGGGTGGAAGGCAGCAGGAGGGTGTGGTTGGCAGGTGGAGCATGGCTAGGCTGAAGGGATAAAAGGGAAGCACACCCACAGGGTGGGGTGGGTTGAGTAGGAGCAATGGAGTGGAGTTGGAACAGAGTGGAGCCAAGGGGGAGAGTCAATGAAGGAGGAGATGGTGGAGATCAAAGGGGGTGAGTGGCACAGGCTGAGCAGGCCAGCGAGTGGACTGAGAGGGAGTCTGGGTGAGGTATACTGCCCCTCCTTCCACAGAGCAGGGCCCTGCAGCATCCCTGGCACCCCTTTGATGTCAGAGCTGGTCAGACTGGTGCCCCGCCCAGCAGCGGTCACTGCAAGCCCTGACACCTAGCATGGAGTTTGCCTTTTTGACCACTACCACATGCTGGATTGACATTTTCATTGAGCTTTTCACAACAATCATGATACCTCTTTTAATCTCTGCCAGTTTGAACCCCGTCAGCATTTATTTAAAAGTAGGTTTTCCAGTTCCAGTGTACATTACCTAATACTTATGCATGTTGAACTTCATTTGCCACATGGTTGCTCAATCACCCAATTTATTGAATCCTCCTGCCTTGGATCTCAACATCCTGAATAATTTGTTATTATTTGCAAAATTGGCTATTTATATTGCTCCCCCCTAATTCCAAACCATTTATGAACAAATTAAACACCACTGGACAAATACCAATTTCTGTGGGACCCTGCTGCTCAGTTCTTTCCTTTGCAAGACTGTTAATTTCTTTCTGCTTTCTGCCTTCCTGCCATTCAACCAACTTTTGCTAAGCTTACTCAAGCTTTATTGGGGTGTTTTATCAAAAGACTTATCGAAGTGCAAGTTTATGATGTTTTCTGAATCACACATTCTTGTTAACCTGCTCAAAGAACTCCAAGAGACTGGTGAGGCAAAACTTCCCTTTGAAGATCCATGATGGTTTCCCCTCAGCAATCTTTGTTCCTCAGTGTGTGTAATAATTCTCTTTAATAACAGCTACTACTAATTTACTTGGAACAGATGTTAGGCAAACTGGTCTGTAGATTCCTAGATCCCCTCTAGACCTCTTTGTAAAAGATTTGGGTGACACTTGCTATTTTCCAGTCATCTGACACAGAGGCTGAATTTAGCAACAAATTACATACCTGTTAGTAGATGACCAGTTTAATATTTGCGTTCTTTAAGATCCCCTGAGTGTTTGCCATTTAGACCTCTAGACTTGTTTTCAATTTCCCTAGTAGCCCTAGAAGTTCATCTTTTGTCACCTTAATTTGATTCAGCTCTTCAGACACCCTTCCTAAAAATAGTGGCTCTGGCATGCATATGTGCTCCACGTTATGACCCGCTGTGTCCTGTGCAGTCCACCAGACATAGCATTGTGTCTTACTAAATACTTTTGTAATCCCAGGCAGGGAACAAACTTGGGTGGATTATTGTTATTCTCTCTCCCCTCCATCTGATTAGATTTAGTGGATTACAAATTCTCCCAGCTATGAAGAGGACATGTAGCATAGGAGTTATCTATCTGAAGGATTGTCTCCTCACTTATGAACCTGTGTGCTACTTCAGATAATCAAACCAACTACTTTTGGCTATTCTGCCATTAGAATTTGGATCTTTTCAGTTGTAGTTCCCATTCTGTGGAATGGCATACCATAGAAAGTTTGCTGCTAGCAGATTTTAAAAAAGGAGTGTGAGGTGGCATTGTTTTCCAGGGCTATTAATTAATTGCTATTTTATTTATTTTAAATAAATCTGTGCCATCTTTCCACTCAATTCATAGTCCCCAAGGTGACAAACATTAAAACATTTCAAACATTAAGAAGTATTTAAAAAACAAATATATATGTATTCTTAAAATTAAAACTGAATAAACATATTGACATACACAAACAGATCACTCAGTGAGCTTCCAGGGCAGAGTGAGGATTCAAACCTGGTTCTCCCAGATCTTAGGCTGACCGTCCAAACACCAAACTATGCTAGCTCTTGTGAAATTCTTTCTTTATTATTAGTAACTGTTGTCTATTGGGCAATGGACATTCACTGTTCATATGGGGAAATGGGTTATTTTTATTCAGTATGGGAAAGTTACTGTATTTTTTCTATAACAGCTTCAGCAATACGGAGATTTCATTTTGTGCTTTTAAAATCTGATTTAAGCAACTTCATTGGGATAATTATTTATGAAAAGGAGAATGAAATGCTCCTTTAGAACACATTGAAACATATTGTGGGGGTACACTCAGACTACATCATATTCCCCACCCCAAATAAGTTTAAAATCAAGGATGTATAATGATTTAATCCAACACAAATCAGGCGTTAAAAGTGGTCTGTTCTAGCTCAATGAAATCATAAATGTATGGAGTGAGAATTATGCCTGGGTATCCTGGTTTTAAATGTGGCTCTGTTTTCTGTTCATTTGGTAACCTTCTGACATGTTTACAAGTTGGATCCTCCCAGTCTCTTTTGTCTACCAGAAGTATTATTCCTGGATTGTGGCACACATGTGGGAGAACAGCTGTGCATGGTAGAGGGCTGTGGTAAGGATCAGAAGGAGTAAAATTGCCTCCTCTCTTCTATCAACAGAAGCTTACTGATGGAAGGGTAGAGTGGGGCAATTTCACCATCCTTCTGCAGCCCTCCAGCGGAAACACTGTTTTGCCATGTGGGCCCACCAGTCTGATGCAAGCCCATGAATTAAAGTCCATTCACTGACTTTCAAATCAATGGGACCAAGCTGGCTTAAATCCAGGGAATTCCATCTTAATGTGTAAAGGGCTGGTTTAAGACAATATAATGATTTTATGCCAAGGGAAACAATTACTTTGCAGTTTTATGGCTAAACTTGGGTTTGGTTATCTGTTCTGATACGATTTTGATATGTGAGTTGCAAATTGATTTTTTGTAATGGAAAGATGATCTGGGAGCTTGCTTTCCTCCTTCCATGCATCATGCTAATATTGCAGTGCTTTCAGAGCTGGGGTGTTTCCCTGTTTATTCCCCCTCCCTCCACAATACAAATGAAACAATTCATAACTTACCTTGTAAATATGTTTAAATAAAATACAAAGGGAAATATAAAAATTACAACAAATAAAGATTACATTGAAAATTAATCTTTAATGCTGCTTGTCCTTAAAAATAACGGACAGCAAGCTAGGATTTCAATAACAAATCTTCTGAGTATTTGTAAAGAAGTCATTGCTGGAATAAATAAATATTTTTGTAAGAATGAAAAAGATACTTGCCAGCCTGAATTTTAATTACCTGCTTTTAGCATTAGCCTTTAAAAAGGAAACTTCCAGTGAACGTTCTCTAGTGTGTTATTGAAATCTGTTAAGAATGTTACCTTTGAATATAAATCCAAAATAAGTAATGTTGTAGTCACTAATGCTGTTGCATATGGTTATTTACTTAGTGTATTTTATATTTTTGCTCAGTCATACCATTTCTCTACTCATTGTGAGAGGAAAGTAAGTCTTGGGTTCAGTGATCTTACTCTGTCCTGGAATAACTTAGGTTTTCTCCCTGAATCCTGGGTTCTTTATCTTCTTTTTAGTCCAGGGACAGAAAGAATGTTTGGTGGAGTATTGTGCTGGGTCAGATGCCACTTCCAGAGGGTGAGGGGCATATACAGATCCAAGATTCGCTTTCCTTTCATAATGGATAAATAAATGAATGTATGGCTAGCATCTTCATTTCCACCAGGTCAGCAAACAGTTACCTTTCAGCAAAGATGCTAGGAGGTATGAATTACAAAAGCAGCACTTCTATACTTGAAATTCATGACAATGTGTATTGTTGTTCTAGAAAATATATGTGTTAGTTACAAAGGCATAGCAAATTAATTATCTTTTATTATAAACATAGCCTTTTCTTTCAGTCTGATATCTGGCCTGGTTTTAGAATGGAAATTGCCTTGGTCAATACTGTTTGCAAAATACAGCAGCAAGATTACTAGCCAACAAAAGTTATAAGTATCACTTTGCCAGTACTGAAAGAGCTTCACTGACTTCCTATTCAGTTCACTGTTTTGGTTGGCTTTAAAAGGGATAAGACCGATGAATGGTACCGGCCTATCAGTGGCTACTAGCTCTAGAGAACAAAGGGAACCTCCATATTTAGAGCCAGTAAATCTCTGAAAACCAGTACTAGGGTGGAGGGGGTGGTTTCTATGCTCTGTTGGTACTCCAGGGCAACTGGTTGGCTAGTATGTGAAACAGTGTTGGAGTAGATAAACCACTAGTCCGATCCAGCAGGGCTCTTCTTATGTTTTTTTGTTATTACCTTCAAAGACCTAAAAAGTCTTGGTCCAGATACTTAATACATAAATAAGTACCTGGCCCTTGAGATCTTGTGAAAAACCCCTTCGCTGTATTCTCTCACCTGCAGATGTGAAGTTATTAGAGGTAGAGCCTTCTCTGTAATGGCCCCTCATGTCTGGCATTTTCTACCTATATTGATCTACCTGGTGATGAATCTAATTTTAATTGAAATTTTGTTATTTCAGTTGTATCTGCTGTTTTTATTATCTTTTTCTTATTAATGATGTATTTGGTATTACATGGTTTGGCTTTGTTTTTACTTGAGAAGCACAGATTTTGAAAGCATGGAAAATAGAATACAGTAGAGAAACTTTTTATGCCACCTTTCCACTTTAGAAATAACAAGGGTACATATTCCCTCTTAGAATTAAAATGGAAACTATTCAACTCCCCTCGTCCATTATTTCAGTTCTGAATATTGCACACTTCTGTTATTATGTCTCCTCTTTTGTATTTGATTTCTTCCTCTTATTCGCCTGTATATATGAATCTTTTGGGTTGATGAGCCATACTAATGTGGAGAACAGATCCATAGCTTGGTTTTTGGCTTGTAGAGCTTGACATCTTGTAATTTGGAGGGGGGCGGGGTATAATAAAAGTTTCTAATATCAACATTATGGTGATCTGTATACTGTTGGCTTCTACTTAATTTATTTAAACAATATCTTGCCTTGTTATTTTTTCCCTTAGGTGAAAAACCCTTTCGATGTGATGAATGTGGCATGAGATTCATACAGAAGTATCACATGGAAAGGCACAAGAGAACTCATAGTGGAGAGAAGCCTTATCAGTGTGAATACTGCTTGCAGGTAATTACAGGGAAAGGAATTAAAATGTTTCACAAATGTAATTCCAAGTGCCACAGATGATTATTTTAGGTATATTAGGGTATAAAAAGCAACAAGTTGATGTAGTCAGTATTATGTTTTGTCTTCTGAATGCCATATATTTTTCTTAAATTGATTGTTCTTAAATCTGAAAATAATTGTGAACCATCAGTATAACAAACAAACTGGGTCCATGAATCATTTGTGTGTGAAGAAATAAACAGTTTGGGAATTTATCCTCCATACATACACACCTCAGTTTGTCTCTCAAGGATTGTATTAACTCTTAGGGCCTTCAGCAAGCTTATTTTCTCTCCTGTTTATCTCCAAGTTAACTGACTTCTAACAACTGTCAACATTCCTTACCCCCTGAGATATTCTCATAAGCCTATTTCTTTTACTTCTGGTTAATTTACAAAGTCGTATTAGTCCACTAAATACTTAGGAATCTATCTTGTCTGAAGATAGCCTAGTTTAGTTGCTTCTCGCCCAGAAACCATTCAGTTTACTACTAGATATAATATCTGTCACATTTCGACCCTGCTCTTCCTCCAAGAGCTTAGGGCGGCTATCATGGCTCTTACTGCCTCAGTGTGATGATGGCATCTCAGTGGATGAGACTGTGTGACTTGCCCAGTGAACATCATGGCAAAGGGGAGATTTGAGCCAAAATCTTCTTTCCTAGTTCAGCACTCTAATCACCATACCATATATCAATCCAGAAACAAAATGTATATGTATCTATACAATAGAGTAAGGAGAGATGCTAAAAAAAAAAAATCTTGATTTGGTGGAATTTTAGATGTCTGATACTCTTCTCTCTCTCACCTTTCTCAAAAATGTAGGATCAGTAAACAAACAGAAAAGACACTTGTTCCTTTTTAATGCTCTAAAGGGTAGCTCCATATTGACCCAAAGGGTTAAGTATCAAGACTGAAATTGTTTGTGCATTTTTGACATCTTCATATCAGCAGTGCAGATTATTCTGGGATTTGACTAGCCCCACCCCCCCCGCATTTTACTAAACTCACTTTCCACCAAACTCAGTAACCTGTATCTCTAATTTTGATAAATTAGTTTGATAAATTAGTTTGATAAATTAGTTTGATAAATTAGTTTGATAAATTAGTTTGATAAATGAGTTTTTCATAAATGGAAGTATTTTAAAAATATTTACCAAAAATGCAGCATGGTTTTCATTTATTTGAAAGATTTTTCATGTCTATATTAGTATGAAAGGGAAATAATTTGGTTTGTTCAACAAAAGTGGGCTGTGTGAAAATGCACTGTTCACTGACATCAGAAATCGTCATTTCTTTTATTAACATTTTCACAGGGGGGTTTAACAGTCCAAACACTACCCCAGTGTCTCACCCTGCTAAACCCAATGTAATGAGGCCGACTGAGGTGTGCCTTCAAAAGATTTTAAAAAATATATTAAATGGAAATAAAACCTGGTCAATTACTTCCTAATTTATAATTTTATCTAGGACAGGTTAATCATATTTGACGATCTCTCAGAACCAACCACCAACTTATGTTCTATCTATTCTACCATCAAACCTCAGTAGCAATTCTATAACCTTTCAGCCAGTCTTACTTCATGCCACACTATCCTCTGGGTGATGTCCTCCATTACCCTGCCTAAAGAGTTTCCTTAATTTCACCCACCTCCCAAAATAGTGAGAATCTGCTTCTCAAGCTTTTCCTCTGGCTATTCCTTGCTCCACAGTATGGCTTTACTATCTTTACTCCCATGTGGAATCATTGTTTGTTACTATGTCAGAAAAATTGCTAATGAGGACTTCAACATGTCAAAGTATAACATGTGAATTAGCTGATTTTTTCTAATTTAAAAATATCCTCTACAGTTCTTCTCAAGGACTGACCGTGTATTGAAACACAAACGTATGTGCCATGAAAACCGTGACAAGAAACCCAACAGAAGTGCCACCAAAGTTGGCCTTTTGACATCTGACGATGACCAAGGCTTCCCTATGCCTTTGAAAGACAGCTCTTTGCCAAAGAAGAAAAGGCAAAAAATGGAGAAATCGAAGTCTTTGGGGCTTGACAAAGAAAGTGGGACAGATAAATCTGAGCATAAGAAAGATAAGAATGATTTCTTGCCTTTGTATGCTGCCAGTGCTAAGATAAAAGATGAATATATGGTAGCAGAATATGCAGTTGAGCTACCACACTCTTCTGTCAGTGGAGGACACTTGCAAGAAGCAAATTCTGGTGAAATACACCCACCTAAATTGGTGCTCAAAAAAGTTAACAGTAAGAGAAGTCTAAAACAGCCACTAGAGCAAAGTCAGACCATTTCATCATTAACCTCTTATGAAGACAGCAAGGTTCCAAAATATGCCTTTGATCTTGTGGATAAACAAAGCCTGTTGGACTCTGAAGGCAATGCTGATATTGACCAAGTTGATACTTTACAGGAAGGCCCCAGTAAACCTGTACACAGCAGCACAAACTATGATGATGCAATGCAGTTTTTAAAGAAAAGGAGGTATCTCCAAGCAGCTAATAGTAACAGCAGAGAGTATGCCTTGAATGTTGGCACTATAGCCTCTCAGCCTTCAGTCACACAGGCTGCTGTTGCAAGTGTGATAGATGAAGGTAGTACAGCATCCATATTGGATACAACAGGATTGAATGTGGAGATTAAAAGTAACCATGACAAAAATGTCATTCCAGATGAGGTACTTCAAACTCTGTTAGACCACTATTCCCATAAAGCTAATGGCCAGCATGAAATAGCTTTCAGTGTGGCTGATGCTGAAGTGACCTCCAGTATATCAATTAATTCTTCTGAAGTGTCAGAGGTTGCACAAACTGAGAATGTTGCATCAAGCTCTCAAGCTTCTTCATCTGATAAAGCCAGTATGTTACAGGAATATTCCAAGTTTCTTCAGCAAGCTTTGGACAGAACTAGCCAAAACGATGCCTATTTGAACAACTCAAGCCTTAATTTTGTGAGTGACAACCAGACTCTTACAGGGCAACCAGCATTCTCCTCTATAGACAAACAGGTCTACGCTTCTATACCTGTCAACAGTTTTCGGTCAGGAATCAACTCTCCATTAAGAACAACTCCAGACAAGTCTCATTTTGGACTTATGGTTGGTGATTCTCAGCACTCTTTCCCCTTTTCAGGTGATGAACCAAATCATTCTTCTTCTTCCTCTACCCAGGACTTCTTGGATCAGGTGACTTCTCAGAAGAAAGCAGAGGCCCAGCCTGTTCATCAAGCATATCAAATAGGTTCCTTTGAACAGCCATTCAGAGCTCAGTACCATGGAACAAGAGCTGGAATATCATCTCAGTTTAACACTGCTAATGGACAAGTGAACCTGCGGGGACCAGGGACAAGTGCTGAATTCCCAGAATTCCCCTTGGTGAATGTAAATGATGCTCGAGCTGGGATGAACTCTTCACCAGATGCCACAACAGGCCAGACATTTGGCTAAAATAACCTTAGAGAGAAGATTGGCACTTTAGCACAGGTCTGTCAAAAATGAGCGTGTTCTGAGGAATCCTATACATATTTAAGGCCTTGTGTTATAACAAAAAATTGAGCTGGTACAGCAAGTATTGGTAATTGTATTTCTTTGGTTAGTCGCCATTCTTTTAAAATTGCCTTACATGTGGACATCCACTGAAAAGGCAGATTTGTTATTTGCTTGTTTGAGATCCGGAACTTGCTACATTGAGATTTAACACAAGACAAAACAAACCAAAAAAACAACAAAAAAAGATAAGATTTCTTTCCTGAAATAATTTCGTAGTTTGGTATCATTGGATATTTTTGGGAGAATGATAATTATGAGATTATTCATATTGGAATTTCCTAGTTAATCTAGCCATTGCACTTCAGCAGGAAATATGAATAGACTATATAGACAAAATAAACTTAAAAGTTTAAATGTCAGGAGAATTATGGCTAGACAAATACAGTGCATTCTGGAAAACAAATACCATTCTGTCACCTCTTTTAAAAATAGTTCACATAAGATTCCTTTTGTTGTTTTCTTTGCATTTCCTTTTTCTACACCTTGAGAAAGGTAATGATGCTTGCTAGACGCACTCCCCTATTTAAATGTCAGAGTTAATTTTTAAAAATACTTAAAAGCAACATACGTACTATTAATACTTCTTTCTTGAAGTATTGGAAATTTCTTTATATGTGAACATAACTTTTGTGACTTTTCCCCAAACAGGCAGGTATCAAGATCATTTTTAGCTAAAATGCTTTGTAGTCTACATTCCCAGATTCATAATGCTTATAAGAATGGTGAATTCCATTATTTGAAGTTTAATTATACATCCTAGAGCTCTGCAATAATTAACATTAGAGCACTTAACATTATTTTCAATATTTTTCTGCTTTTCTCAAAAATAAAATGATTTTAGACTTTTAGGTTTGATGTGGTTGCATCATTATGACCTCTTATAACAACAGAAGATTTTTTTTTTAACTAAAAATTGAATGGAATGTTTTTACCACAACTCTATTTTCTCTTTGAAAATTTTGGCAGTTCAGTTTGCTTGCTTTTTATGGTAAATTGCCCCAGAAAGCAGAAGAAGTTGACGTTTTCACTGTGTATTGCCTTTATGAACTATTTTGTCGCATTTTTACCAACTAGAACTGGTGAGTGATGACATTGACTGAAAGATGAATGGTCAAACTTTTATTGCATTTCACACATAAATAAACTGACACCTTTATCCTTCTCCCATGAAAATGTTTTAATAGTAGTTTGTCTTAAGTTATGCAGTGTGATGCAACAATTAGTTCTATATACAGTTTTAAAATGGTGTAGTTTGACTTAACATAAATGTTGGGATAATTTAACCATTTTTTTAAATTAAAACTTTATTTTCTATCAGTTGTACATTCATTAATGGGATTCTTTGAGGAAACCTTAAGGCTGTGTTTTATCTAAAGGCTGAGTAACAGGTAGGTAGGTAAATTGTTTTTCAAAACATGATAAGCATCTAGATAAGGAGGGATTATGCATGCTAAGTTCTCAAACAGTTTAGCTAGCTTGAATAGTATCTGTCCCACCAAAGCATTTAGTTGTGGCAGACATCTTTGTAATGTCCAGAGAAATCATTTTAACTAATTAGAATTCTGATGCTGGTTCTTCTTTCCTCATTCTTTCAGTGAAATTTTAAGTCCATCTTATAAATACACATTTATAGCTACTTAAGTAACCAAGAGATATTCCTTGGCTAGCTTCTGTATAGCTTCATAGCTCACAAAATGCATTCTCATTTCTGCTAGTCAAACAGGCTCCCTCTGTAGCAAGTTAGAATTAAATTTTATTGCTCATTGCAAATGGCCTGAAGATTTGATTTGTAACAAAGTTAACACAACTGCTGTGTCAAGATGAAATAGCTCTTTTAGTAATTTACTCACACATGAAAACTTAAAACACAACAAACCATTGCTTTCAAACTTTTTTCCTGTTTCCTACCCCACACCAAAACAACCAGCACATTTCACATGCTGATTTAAATGGAGTGTCTTCAGTACAATGTCCTAGTACTCTCCTGTGGTTTTTTTTAAATTAACATTGGTCCAGAGAAGTAGCTAGATTGGTACCAGATCTCTAACACATTGCAATGTTAGTTCCTTATCAAAAAAGATGAAATATGTACCCGGATTCAGTAAATAAAGGGAACACTGTTGAACAGGAAAATGTGCTCATGGATATGACAAGAGCATGCCTGTATATCAAAGTCAGCACATTGAGTGGGGTGTACATGTTATGGTGAGAAGACATAGGACTACTCTTCTGAAAGTGTCAGCTATGAGGAAGTTAATAGGAAGCAGTGGAAGAGCTGGCTAGTATCAAGAAGAGCTTGTATATGCAGCCAAGCAATTCCCAGTAAGGCATACAGCCCTGTGCAGATTAATCTTCTGAAAGGAACTCTTTTTGATGCATTGGAGGTTGCTCCAGAAGGATCTTAAATTTCTGGAGGGCTTATCAGAAGAATGAGGGTCTGTTGATGGAAGGGGGATTGAGAAATCCTGTAGTGTATGTAGTATCTCCCAGGCCTGTGCAGAAGCTGTGCCTGTGG
Source organism: Eublepharis macularius (assembly GCF_028583425.1). Classification (NCBI taxonomy): domain Eukaryota; kingdom Metazoa; phylum Chordata; class Lepidosauria; order Squamata; family Eublepharidae; genus Eublepharis; species Eublepharis macularius. The sequence goes on along the minus strand of NC_072791.1, from coordinate 168,075,188 downwards.
CTTTTGACCCTTGTACAATCCTGAGAGAAACTGCTCCTAAATGCTGCCTAACCAAAAGCAGAATTATGAAGCCACATTTTTATCCTTGTTGATTATCTTACAAATTTATTTAGTGCATGGTAGGAGATAACACTGACAAAAATACTCTCTTATTTTTGTAAAGTAATGATTATTTAGGGTGTCTTGGGCTACAGCTTCATTAAGCTCAATGGTATATCTGCCAATCAGCTGATCTTTTGATGTCAGGTTTAATATATAAATGTGCTGCTTAAATTTTCCTCCTCAATCTTTAACCGGTCATATTTTGCATGTATGTGGGATCTAAGTGTTACTTTTAACACTAATTTTCTGTCCTGTTTAATGTAACTAATATGTTAATGAAAGAATTGGCTTTCAGGCTTACAGCTGAAGGAGCCACATTATCTTCTCTTGGTCTTATTAATTTATGGTAAACACTTATCAAAGACAATTTATCTGGAGAGAAAAACAGCATCACACACTGCAGTGCACTACAGTTTTGAAGAATATTTTAGTTTAGAAGATCTTTTCCATTTGTTTAGATTATATTTATAGCCGCTCCTGAAATTGGTATAAATCAATTATTATATACTCCCAGATATAACAAGTTGCCAGTATTTTGCAGAAAGGAAACAGTTCAGAGGAAGCACAATTAAAACCTGAGTTTGCAGATTGCTAATGGGAATCCATGATAAATACCCACAAAGAATCAATGAGATAATACCATGTAATTGAAGTCTCACAACACTATGACTAAGTATATTGCAAAACATTTATTCATATACTATGAAGTATAAATACTACAAACTAAGACGTGGCTTTTATTTTATTTATTTTACTAATCAAATTTTTACTCTGCCTTTCTGCCCTCACAGGGGTGGCTAACAAATTTAAAACATACAAATTAAAATATCACCTTAAAAGCCACTAAAACTGATACATAAATGCATAATTAAAACAATTTAAAATAACTACAAAAGGTAAACACAACAGTTAAAAATATTGGGAATGTGGAGGGATCACTGAGGGAATGTCAAGGGAATGTCAACAAAAAAGTCTTCACCTCCAGACGGAAGACAGCAACAGAAGGGGACAGGTGACCCTCCTTGGGGAGAGAATTCCAGAGTTTTGGTGCCCCTACTAAGAAGGCCCTGTCCCAGGTTGCACCCACCTAATCTTGGAAGGAAGGGGCACTCAAAGCCACAGTCATCAGTGAAATGTCACATACTTGCTTTTGCTAGCCTATTTATTTTGTGATTTATGGGTTTTCAAGTCACTAGTGTGAAACAATGAGGTTTTAGTGAAGCTGTTGGATTTCATTTTCATGGCTTGGGGCTGGGAAAAATCTCCACATGGATACATACAACATATTAGTCTATTTATGTATGTATTCTGTTGCGTAAATATTTGAAGAGAATCCAGAGTAGATCCAAGATCACTTTGTTTAAAGATTTCAGTATTAACTCACTTTGTATTTGTAAAATCGCAGTTTACAATTTTTTGGGGTAGAAATTTAAGCTACACAAATTGTGGGAGTATTGCTATTATAATATAGCTCAAAACTTTAGAAAGCAGAAGTGTGCTTGTGATCTGTATATTTCAGTTGGTAAAAACTCATGTAATTTCTTTTCCCAATTGACATGGTGAATAAATTAAAAATTATTTTTATGTTTTCTTTAGAAATTCTGCTCAACAGAAGCCTTGCAACTTTTGGAAATGCTTTCATTTTAAGTTAGTGCATGTTTGTTAGGTATGTAGCAAATTCAAATACTCTTTTTGCAAAGAACATATACTGAGAAAGTATTAAAATGAATGGAAAACATCATGTTAAAATTAACTTGCATTATTTTCAAACTACTTTAAAACTACTTTGTTTCAGGGAAATTTTCTAGTTGCTGTTGCTATACATATATAAATTCATTGTTTCCTCTTTGGAATAATAATTTTAAGAGAGTTCTTTTAGTAGTGAAAACAAACTGAAGCAAGCAAACCTTTCTCAGACTTGTTTCTTGCTTTCTTTATCCCAGTGGATGGAAAGGTAGAAATTGTGTAAACGTTATTTTATTTTTTTATGCAATATTGTTCTGTAAATATGAGTTATCAAATAAGGATGTACCTATGATTGAATCTCTGATTCTGCACAGTTAGAGTTTATATATAAAATATAAATGTGTTTTGACAATCAAGGACTTACTGTCAGTCTTCCTTTATGATGTTTTATTAATGTTATGCATTCCATTTGTTAGACTTGAGTAACAATGTGGGAATTTGTATTGTCTGTAAAGTATGTAATGTTTTTACAGCTTGTTTTAAAAAAAGGAAAAAAGAACCTTGTAAATGTATATAAACAGAAAACAGTACTGCTTTATATCCGGAGGCATATGATGTACTGTATGTAAGCAATAATGCCTAACAGTGCTAACTTTACAGGTAGCATAAAGATAGTTCCAAAAATTGTTTGGGGAAGATGATAGCTTTGTTTAAGTTAATTAATATTCTTAATTGTTTTTAATCAATAAATTCAACCATTTTTCTGTTGTAGTATACAATGTTGTTTACATGGCACAATCTGAGTGGCGGGGGAAGCAGTCTTTAAGAACTGTGACTGCACCTGCAGATACACATTCATTATGAATCTAATGGCGTGACTGCACTTCTGTGAGATAAGGAAGACTGCAAGAGTTATTCCATATCCTGGAAAGAAGTATAGGGTGGTCTTCTTTTTCTCCTCCTCCTTCTCCTCCTTCTTCTGCACCAGTTGATTATTCTTGTAATTTAAGTTAAAATCCTTAAGTCCCAATATGGATTCAGTATAAATTAGGTTCATATGCTACAAAAAGTCGTTCTGTTGATAATTCACATTACAATCGAACATGGTCATTGGTTATTTTTTCATAATTATTTTTCACCATAGGAATTGTCATTGCTGAGATGAGCTTTATCCAGTTCAAGCAAAAGACAAAATTAAACTTAAGTTGAGTTTGAACTGTGCTTTCAGGCTGTACAGAGCAACAGAGTTATTTGAAAACTGTTGTAATTGCTTTAGGGTTTGGGGGAAAGATCATTGGTTTATAAATGTATATGACCTAAATTTTATAGGATGAAATGTTTTTAAATGCTAGTCATTTATATGATATGTGCTTTGAAGGATTTGCTAGTTCACTTCTGTCACTTTTAGTACACTGGTATCTTTTTATATGTAATGTATGCTTTTTATTATTGTAGCAAACCATTTCAGTAGAAGGAATTTTGCAACAGTGTTGAGGGAAATTTTATTGTTGGAAATTAATTATACTGGATTCTGTCTCTGTAGTTTTGTCTCATTTTAACAATGTCTGGAAAGGAACTTGGTATGCAAATAAATCCAATTAGCCCCTTTTAAAAAATACTGTGTGATCAGCAAATTAGTTCAGAAATCATATGTTTGAGGAAAAGTACACAATTTAATATATAGTTAACTCCAGTGCTAGGGGTGGAAAATAGGTGCTGTATAGAAGAATGCTACTGGAATGCGTTTTCTAATATAGTACTGTTTTTCCTGAAGTCTATATGCTTTGTCTTTTTAGTTCATAAAATCCCCTATAATATGGGCAAAGGAGATTTATTTCAGTGATTATGCAGTATTATTTTAACATGCAAAGTCAGATCTGTCCATTTTACTGTGAGTGTTGATTTTTTTAAAAAATTGAATTACCAATTTCATCAGTTTAAAATGTGTATAAGTAATACAGATGCTTTTGTATAAACCTGGAAAGTATGAATTTGTGTAATTATTTTGTATTTGAAATAAATTAGGTGATGCAGGATTCCTGAGAAATCAGGGATTTCGTGATAAAGTCTGTTTTTGTGGTGGTTGTGTATGGACATAGTAGAAAGTTGCATAGGCTTTATTAGATTATGCTGATAAATTGCTATCGCTATACATGTAGTCTAGGTCTATGATTTTTAAGTATTATTTACTCTTTCCAATAAGGCATTTGGTAGTTCCAAGGGAACTGCACAGACCCTGCTGCCATTAACAGCCAATGGTTACATCCACATAGGTTCAATATTGTGCTATTGTTGCGCTATAGCAATAATTCACCTTCTGGATTGTCTTGTCTACACAAGAAAATCCAGTTATAAGTGACTGCTGTATTACAATATCCAAAGTTGTAAGGCTATAGCCAGTATTTGGGAATGTCATGGGTCAAGATTTCCTAGTGTAATATGGCCCATTGTTTGGCTTGATCCAGGCTGAAAGTTCTGGGAGCAATAATAATAATGTTTGATTTATATGCCGCCCTTCAGGACAACTTAACGCCCACTGAGAGCAGTTTACAAACTAGTATGCTATTATTATCCCCATAACAAAACACCCTGTGAGGTGAGTGGGGCTGACAGAGCTCCTAAAAGCTCACCCAGCTGGCTTCAAGTGGAGGAGTGGGGAATCAAACCTGGTTCTCCCGCACTCTTGACCACTACACCAAACTGGCTCTCAAATGGAATACCACTTATTTTTCAGGGACTGGCTTCCCTGCATACTAAACTAACATAACAGATGAATATCATTTTGATCTATGTTCCATGGGAGCATATACCTGGTGTCCAGATCAGTGCATATAAACAACTTTAACAAAGTTGGTTAGGAAACATCATTGTTTCAGAATTGCCTCTGTTTTCAGTATAATATTTAGTATCTTAAAATACAAGCTGTTAAATACAGACTATATCAGGTGAGAACTGTACTCCTCGACTATTGTGCATCTCAGCAACAAGAATTAAAGTGGTGTCAGTGGAACAAAGAGAGGTGAGTACCGACCTTTTCCCATGAGCAGCAGTTTGAAAATATCTGGCATATATTCCCTGGGTTGCCAGAGCAGGTAACAGAAAGGATCACTCTTCTGTTTGTATTTCTCCAACCAATTATAGAAGATGTAGACACAATACTGACCATATACAGCCACCAGTAAGAGACATTTGTGCAATTTGCACACTTCTGTTAAAAAGGTGAGAAACTGGCTTCTGGTTGCAGACATAATTTAAACCTGAGATTGAATAAAAAATGGAATGAATGTGTAGAAATTAGTTAATAAACTATTCAAATTATTATTAATTTTACAAAGAGGTTCATAGGTATTCCAGACTATTTAAGTACTCCATTTGCACTATGTGGTTATCCATTAGAATATCAGTATGTTATGCTGAATTGTGCAGATTACCTGTTCATTTTTCTAACTTGACTCGCTACAGTGAACAAGGTGGGTATCTAAAACCATTTGTACTTAAGTATTGGTATATCTGGATCTATGATAAAGTGCATATGCATGGTCCTGAAAAACAATATATTCTTAGGTAGGCTGTATCCATTCAGAGGTTTCACTGCTTTCTGGAAAATTTTCCTGCTAATGAACTTGATGGTCCCTCTTAGGGGCCTCTTAGGACAGTGAGATATGATACCCACCAACAAAGGATTTCTGCAGGGTTGGAGGACTCCCTATGTATGAAGGAAAATACAGGACTGCGATTGTTTTAAAAAATAGATACTCCAAAAACAAGGATTGAGCATTCTCATTACCCCCCTAGAAGCCACAGAATGTTGAAAGTCAGGTGGAAAAATAAAAAGGAAAAATTGGTTTGCTGGAACCCAATGTAGAGCACTATGGAGAAAGGGGGATTCGGTTGGAGCAATGTACTAATTTCTCACCCAGCCCTATCTCCAGTCCAGGATGCTTTAAACTATTAAGGGCTCTTACCCCTTAGAAGACCCAGACCTGGATAGCCCAGGTGAGCCTGGTCTTGTCAGATCTTGAAGCTAAGCAGGGTCGGCCTTGGTTAGTAATTGGATGGGAGACCTCCAACGAACACCAGGGTTGCAGAGGCAGGCAATGGCAAACCACTTCTGATAGTTCCTTGCCAAGGAAACCCAATCAGGGGTCGCCATAAGTCAATTCTGACTTGAGGGCACCACACACACACACACACACACACACACACACACACACACACACACACACACACACATCCCTTAGAAGGTAAAAGTCCAGGAGAAGGGTTTATTAGGATCAAAGGTAACTCAGCTACAAAGGGAGCATAACCCCTGCATACTTAAAAGTATTCTTAAATGTGAAGTGGAAATAGGGGTGGGGAAATGTGTGTCTGAGGCTGATATCCCCTGACTCATTTCTCTGTCCACTTGAAGTGAGGGAAGTGGTGCCCAAGCTGTACAAGGCAAGGAAAGCAGCACTCAGTCAATTGGTTAGGCACACCGCCTCTTTCTCCCTCCTCCTTGGGAGGGTGGGGCATAGTCAGGTAAATCTTCCTTCCCTTCCTTTGGGGCTATGACCTTTTCCAGGGTTTTTCACACTTGCTCACTTGGTTGTTGAATTGGAGAAGACAAGAATTACGTAAGCTGGTTTGGGTCCCCATTGTGGAAAATGGGTGAGATATAAATGAAGCAAATAAATATAGCTGAAGATTAGAGGCAGATAAAAGGTGGGTTGGTGGGAAGGAGAGAAGCAGGAAAGGAAAATGCTATGCGGGTTGCCAGGAGGTGGTAAAGGGGAAATAGACTAAGCTAAGGGATTCAGGGGGGAATGAGGAGACCCTTGCAAATGCTACATCTGTGCCTGGCAAATGCTACATCTGTGCACCATGCAACTAGTTTTCCTGGGTAAAAGCTGCCAGGAGTAGGGGAGGGGAAAACTAAACATAAGAGAGGGAGAGATAAAGGCAAGTTTGCTGATGGGTGGGAAGGGGAGGAAGTGACAGGAAGAGGAAAGATTGTGGGATTTCAGGGAGGGAAAGAGGAAATGGTTGGGGGGAGGATGAGATGCCCCCCTGCAAGTCCTAGTAGGTTCCCATACATTAAATGGTTCTATTAATGTTTTGAATTTAAAACTACCATTAATTCTCTCCTTAGGGAGGGAGATAAAACTGTACCATTAATTCTCTCCTTAGGGAGGGAATTGCAGACTCCAATGCCACAACTGAAATGAACATTTTTAATACCATGTCTTCCAGAAATATGAAATATTAACCAGAACTTAAGCTGTACATCTCAAGGTGTTGTGTGCGATGGACCTTTGGAAGAAAACAATTGTGATAGAATATTCTAAATCCCATGTCTAGGACTTTGCAGCTAATTGCTAGTGTCTTGGATTGTTCTCAAAAGCAGAGCTGCAGGGGAGAGGGAACTAGGAAGGAGGAGAAAAGTAGGAGCCCTAGTTGCCCTAAGGGCCCGTGAAGCCAGGCAAATTAAGTGATTATTGTGTTGGGCTTGAAGGTGGGGGTGTCTGAGGACCCATGGTGGCTCTTGCTAGTCCTACCAAGAAGATAATGGCCAGTTAATACAATTGACTAGAGATGGGCACGAACCAAAATATGAACCAAAAAACACACGGTTCATTTTTTTCAAGTTCGTACCCATCTCTACTTCAGAGCATTATCCTAAAACTGGTCTATTGAAAAAAAAACAGTATTTAAATTTAACTTTTCCCACTAAATGTGTAAAGGCTGAATACATTTCTATATCTTCAAAGGTAATCCCTAGAGTATCATCTAGAGTGTCATATATTCCTTATCTTCTACTACATTGTCTTCTACTACATTCTTGAAACCGTTTGGAAATTTCCAGTGGTACAAAATATTGTGATTCAGGTGCCTTGATACTTAGATTATTTTAGTAACTTATTTTAATGTCTTTATGGTCTCAATAACTGTTATCCTGCTATAACAATAGTACACTTTCCAAGAGGATCAAGGCTTCAAAAACATTGAATACAAAGTAGCCTTTCCTTTCATGCATAGAAGGAGTTTCCAGTTATTTCCGGGTTACACTCCTTGAACTGCAGCCTCCTGTGTCCTTGACCTTAGTCAAGGTGTAATTTTTCAGTTTCAGATGGCAGTGGACAGGTTGCAAAAGGCATGGAAGATCTATTGCACAAAGAGCTTCATTGACAGTTTTTGGATCCAATCTGTTAGAGTTACAAGGTCATTACAAACTGGTATATAACTAGTTTGGATTCCCCCCCCCCTCTTTTTTTGGTCCCTATTTGGAGCTGTGGACTTGTGTGCAGGTAACAAGGTTACTGCCTACTGCAATTTTTTTGTTACTATGTAGTGAAAAAAGCTGCAAGTAGACTAATGAGATGTTCAACAACCCTGCACAGCCTGGCTATTTAGTTTGGTTCAGTTTGTATCCTGCCCCTTCCAGGCAAGTTTTGTGTTTTCTACAATATAAGAGGTAAAAATTATAAGTGTACCATGAGCAGAAGAAATAGAAATCTGTAGTGTAAATAAAGTCACTCAAACTTGTGTGCCGTTTCACACAGCTGTCTTATCCCCCAAAGAGGCCACCTTCATGTTCCTGTTGGCCAGCACGGCACTAAGATTTATGTGTAGGATGGAATGGTTTGGTGTGATACTTTAGACATAATAATAATAATAATAAACCATAGTAATAACCATAGTAATAAACCATATTCACCATAATTGACCAAGCCTGAACTTGCAATATCACCACCCTCTCAAATAAAGGGCTGGACACAAGACACACAGTTTACAGCTCATTCTGTAAAAGAAGATTAGGTTACCAACATTTATTTAATACAGGGTGTTAATCATTTAGCTTTTTAAAAGTTTCTGAAGTGGTTATTTTTTAGCTTTATTGAGCAGCTTCCTCATTACCAACACTTTTTCCAGTACTAAAATTAATTCAGATCAATATTTTTAAATGGTTAGTCCTTCCCCAAAACCTGTATACCAGTCTCTAGTGTGTGCTTGTTTGCATGACACTGATAATTTTTTGGCATACCGGAATTACCATTCACCTGGATTCACTCTCTAGTCCTATTAGCTGATTCTCTGATCTCAGTGGAGTTTTGTTGATTTGGAGCAGGTACAGAATAAGGATTTCCTTTTGCCTGTGCTCTGTATCAGCACAGGGATCATAGAGCCCTACAATCAACTCTTCTTACCTGATAAATTTGTCTCTCTCAGTGCATTGGCCTCCCCCTCATAGTGGATTGTGATTTCCTTTGCAGTCAGATTGTAAAATCATGTCATTTTTCTATTTTTTTGCCAGCTTCTTAACATTCATTTATTTTTGTCCCAGTTGATAGATTGTAACCTGACTCATACACAATGTACATTCAAATCCCCTTCAGTTCAGAAAAATGATTGTGCTCACCCTAACACCATTGCCTTGTGCTTCTCTCCGTACAGGTATGAAGTAGAATGATTCCATCTCTTGCTTGGCAAAAGACATCTTGACACATTTCCATTGAAATCTTACAAAAATTAGAATCAAGTTGTCTTGTGGCAAATGCCATGACCACCTCCTTTGTTTTGCTGGCATCTCTCCTCACATCTGTCAGTTCTGCAAAGGATCCTTTTTCTTGTTATCTTTTTGTTACTGACGTGGGTTCCTGGATCAATCTGACTTACTCTAGCCCAAGGTGCTTGTTTTAAAACCTGCCAAAAATCATTATCCAGAAGTATATTGTGCTAGACAAGAAGCATTGATCCTGCAGCTGTCAATGTTCTCTTTTTCTTCAGCATCCCAGTCACTGATAGTCTGAAAGTGATCTCAGATATTGGCGTTTCCTCTATACTCTTCAAATGACTACATTATTCCTACTGGATGGCCTGCTTCGGGTTATATCTACACTATGGACCTGATTTCATCTATTAAGGTCTGACAAGATGTACATGAGATAGTCAAGTCTGTAAAGTGTCATTCCTTATCTGGGGTTCCAGACTCTAGTTATAATGTGGGCTGCACTCTCTCGATTTGCAATGTCCATCAATGTCACTCAGGGAACACGTGTGTGTGTGTGTGAGAGAGAGAGAGGTCCCAGGTATTTCCCCATCAAATGACACTTCATTCAAAACATAGTGATAGGCCTATTCCTCATAAGTAAGTCAGCCCAAACTATTCATCACAAAAAGTAGTCACTCTCCCTTTGGAAACATAAGCCAGTAATTAATTTCTTTCTATAGTACCAATGAAAGCCATATAAATGCCAGGTGGTGGTGGTGATCATAAATATTAAGCCATTTTAAATTGGCTTTTTTGCAGAGTATTGCATCCAACGTAGCTGATACGATGGAGCCATTACTGGCCCCAGCACCTGCATTTTCCCTTTCAACCATAGCTCTTCCTTTAGTGACTTACTAGAGTCACTCTCTTCCTGAGGATTGTTTTGCAGGACAATTTTTCTTTCCTTAGAGAACAATAATGAAGTGGACTGTGTTTCTATCTGCCATAATTATGAAACCATAGATTATAATCCCATGGGACAGTTAACCACTGTGATAATAGCGATTTAGAGAGGCAGCCAGGCTGTTGCTGTTACAACATGCAAAGCCTAAAGTAATATTACGAGCCAGCCACCAGATAGCATTGCTGTGGCATTCCCTAGCAGCATACTGACACATTTCGTTTCACCAGAATGATTCTTTAGGCAAATGCTGGCTTTCCAGATCAGATCATATTTCTTGGTACTTAGGTTTGAAGTTGTTGGGTGAATTATGCCAGTGACTAAGAGTGGACTAAGCTGGGAACCAGGAAGTTGCCAGTTCAAATCTTGCTTTAGACCAAAATCTTCTGGTTTGCTTCTCTGCAGTACATGGATAATACCAATCTGATTTACAAGGATTGTAATGTATGAAAAGTTTACTATTATATGAGCTTTTAAAAACAAGAATGTAAATCATGTTGATTTTACAAGTCATAAGTCTTGCTTGTGATAGATATCGTTGCCAATTTGAGCAATTTAATTTAGCAAGAATTATTAGTAGAATATGGACATGTAATTATGAAACCTTTGATTCAGCTGAAACAGCTTTGATTCAGGGCATCTGAACTGGTCTTCACTTCTAAGGCAACACATAATACATTAACACACACCAAATGCTGTAGTACATTCAGCTTCATCACCTCCATCAGTGCACATATTGGTCAGGATCCAAAGAACTATGAAGCTAGTCATAAAAGGCCAAGGATGTTTAAAACTCTCTCCTCTTACACTGCAACCCACACACAGCACAACTGGGGAGGTGTAAGTGCTCAAAACCAGCTGTTCAAAGAAAAAAAGCCCCCCCCCCCCAAATTCCATTACTTTAGGAGAAGCCTGTGTGACCTCTAAATTGGATTTTAGATCCTGGCCACATTTTGGCAAAAAAATAGGCAACAGACCCACCCAAATGTCGATAGTTTTTCTAAATACTAAGAGTATGAGGGGAATCATACCAGAATCTGGAGACCCAGGAGGCTCTGCCTTGGAAGCTTGCTGGGTGACCTTGAGCCGGTCACTCTCTCTTAGCCTAACTCACCCCAGAGGGTTGTTGTGAAGATAAAATACCCCAGCCTTGCTTGCATCAAAAAACCTTTTCCCCCGTGCACACAATGCACAAAGCAGTTTTTCACTTAATAAAAGAAAAAAAATATTTTAAACATGATGACGAATGGACATGCTGCACTCTGAAGGCATCCTTCCCGAAGCATGGGGGAGGGGACAAGATTGATCAGTGATGAACCTGTGGGTTTTTTTTTTTTTGATAGATTCTTCTTTCATTCAAACTAAAAAGCTAAGAAGCTGGGCTCACACTGCAGCTCTGGGACCCACACTGAGTTAGTTATCTTTTTATATTATGTCTTTTTTCACCCACAGTAAACATGACAGGCTTATTTTGTACCATTTGGTTATCAAGGTTTTCTAGTATTCTGCCCTTGGACTTTCAACCACTGGAAATATCCTTTTTTCCCCAAAGTGGCGATTCTTTTCTGACAAAGGCCAGTGAGTGGACCATATGTTGTTTGTTTATAGATCCTGGCTCTGCCTTTTTTTGTGTATGCATACCGCCAAGAGAAGCACAGCATTTCCCCTCTTCCTGTTAAATTCCAGTTTACTGCTTCAGGGTCATGGAGGTTTTTCTTTTTGTAAAGTTTTCAGCACAGCTGCAGATAATTTGCATGATTTTAGATTAAACATAAACTGTTCTTCTCTGTGTACTGGAGAGAATGTTACAATCCCTCAGTGTGGATGTAAAAACAAACAAGCAATGTATAAATTAGTCTGAAAAAACAAACTTGACAAGAAGGATATTGAACAGTTATTTCTTTCAACAGTTTCTCACACCACACAATAGTTTGTTACATTTATTTTCTTGTAAGTCCTTGCTTGAAAAAAGAGATGGTGTTGGATTTAGATAACTTTTTCACTCAGTCTCACCTAATTCCCTGCCCTACTATAGCCCCCACATGTATAATACCCAGCATAGCCTTTTGGGTAGTATAAAGTAGAGATGGGTACAAACCGCATTACGAACGTCAAAAACCCACGAAAATGGCGATCACGCGGTCATAACCCATCGGTTCATGATTGTCCACGGCCAACGAACCAGCGGTCGGGAGAGGCCTGGTTCGTTGCGTTCGGGTGCGGTTTGGGAAGCCAGACACTCAGGCGCCAGCAATCTATTCCCCTCACATTGTTATTAATCAGTGCCTGATCTGTTCAGGTCTGTGGGAGTGGTGGGCTAGGGCTCCAGTCCCTCCCTCCCTCTGGTGCCAGGGCTGCTGCCAGGCCCTGGGGCCAAGCTCGGTGGGTACCTCGGCTGAGGGTTCACATTATTATTAATCAGTGCCTGATCTGGTCAGGTCTGTGGGAGTGGTGGGCTAGGGCTCTAGTCCCTCCCTCTCTCTGGTGCCAGGGCTGCTGCCAGGCCCTGGGGCCTAGCTAGGTGGGCACCTGGGCTGAGGGCTCACTGAATGATTCGTATTATTATCACAATCCTAATCATTTTAATTATGATTCTTATTACTACTGTTATTATTCTTAGTCACTGTACCTGTTCTGCCCAGGCATCCTGGTGTGCTGGGCTATAGCTGTAGCCCCAGCCTCTGGTGCTAGTGCTGCTGCCAGGCCCTGGGGCCAAGCTCAGTGGGCACCTCAACTGAGGGCTCACACAGTGTTATTAGTGCCTGTTCTGTTCAGGTCTGTGGGAGCAGTGGGCTAGGGCTCTAGTCCCTCCCTCCCTCTGGTGCCAGGGCTGCTGCCAGGCCCTGGGGCCAAGCTCAGTGGGCACTGCGGCGGAGGGCACACAGAGTCATCTCCTTTCCTGTCCTCCTTAATTCTAGTTTTGTGGCACAACGAGTCTTCCTCTTGTGTTGGCTGCCAAGGGTGGTTGTGGGGTAAAGTGTGATGGCAGTCCTCCAGGTTCAGTTGTGGAAAGCAGTTTTGGGTGTGGCTCGGGGGCAGCAGGGAGTCCTCCCGCTTCCCCCAATTCACCTACGTGGGCTGTGGAGGCCCAAGAGGTCTTTGTGCAGGGGGAATAGAATCTCTCTCAACATTTTGAGGAGGGGTGGGTGGGCGATGGATCCCTGGAGGAATGGTATGTGTGTTATGAAAGATCCCTCCTGTCCCCATCCCAAACTCTCGGTGGTGTCCCCTCCCGCAGTCCACCCCTCACCCCGTTGTCCGTGTCCAGCCCCACAGCGCAGCCTGTAACCATTCATCCTCCTTCCCCTGGGACAGTTAGCAGCTGGCGTTACAAGGCCTCCATATGGAGGCACTTTCTGGCCCTTCCTGATGACCCCCATGTGGTGCGGTGCCATGCCTGTGGTGTCCTGGTGCACAGGGGCAAAAACCCAAAGCACCTGTCTTCGACAGCCCTGACTCGGCACCTGAAGAGGCACCACCTGAGCCTGTCTCCCTTCTCATCCAGTGAAACATCCATTGGGGGGAGAAAGGGGGCCACCCGCTGTTCTGAGCGGGGGTCAGTGGGAGGATCACTTTGCCCTGACGGTGATGCTGGTGAGAGCAGAGCGCTCCGGCAGGCTGTGCTGGCGGAGGTTGTCCCCTCGAGGTCTGGGACAGCGCCGCTTACAACCTCAAGAGTGATGGCTCAGGAGGCGGCTGCCGCCGCACTGTTCCTCAGTGGGACCCTCGGGTGAGGATCCATGGTGGCTGGGGGATCAGGCCCCTGGTCCGAATGACACGTCCTCTCCCTCTCATGTCGGGAATACCAGCGCACTCCTCTTTGGCCTGGCGATGGCGGGGGTATCTTCCCACTTACCCCCCACATGACAGGTCCTCTCCCATCCTTTCCGGCAAGGCAGGAAGGTGGGTGATGCTGCTGATGGAAGCCTCCTTTGGGCACTTGCGCAGCAGCTTAGGAACTGTTGCACATATAGTTCTGCCACACGGTGCCCCCATCCATCGCAAACGCAGAGCCCTCTGAGCAGGGGGGGAATGGGTCGCTCGACTGATGTCCTTCCTGCAAAGGCAGGAAGGTGGCCAATGTCAGCTGCTGCTGCTGCTGTCCCGTTTCCGTCTCCCCCTCTCAGGTCCCACTCTGACCCATCCAAACAATGCCTCCTGTCTTGCCCATCCCCTACTTTCCGCAAAGGCAGGACGGCAGATCAGGTCAGCCCCTGCTTCATGAGGGACTATCCTGTTACTGCTCCCTCCTTGGTTACACAGCTCGGTTGCGCTCGCGCAGCCGATTGTATTGTGTATATGGATACAGTCGGTTGACAATGTGGTGGCACCCCTGTCAACGGGACTGACGGGACCTCTTTCAGTTGGGTAGGAATGTGTCCTGCAACTCCCGTCCTTTCTGTCAAGGCAGGAAGGTGGGTATTGTCGGCTGCCTCCGCCGCACTGTTCCTCAGTGGGACCTTCGGGTGAGGACCCGCAGATGCAGGGCAGGCACATGGGGGGTGCTGCCGATGAGCAGCCAGACCCCCAGCCCCCTGAGGGGAGGTGGCTTGACGCCACCTCCCCGTGCCCGCCAGGCCCGGCGGCCACCACCAGCACCCACCGTTCCTGCCTGCGCAGGGAATACCAGCGCGCTCCAGTTTGGCCTGGAGGGCACATGGGGGGTGCCGCCAGCGAGCAGCCAGACCCCTGCCTCCTCCCCGTGCCCTCCAGGCCCAGTGGCTGCCGGCATCACCCACTGTTCCTGTATTGCTGGGAATACCGGTGTGCTCCGCTTTGGCCTCCACGAACCATGAACCGGTTAGGAAACAGGAGATGGCCATTGCGGTTTGCTTATTTGGGATCATCGTCTGCACTGAACCACGAGCCGCTGATTCATTAAGTTATTTTGATTCGTGCCCATGTCTAGTCTAAAGTCTACCTTGTCCTCTTTGTTCACCAGCAGAAAAACTAGCTGGATCTAACCCATGGTGAATTAGTAAAAGGGTTGCATCATCATGGAGGAACCTTTCTAATTTATCTGAGTACTAGTTCACATGGAACATTATGACAGTTAGCATTTTTCTCAAAACGTAACCTTCTGGAATCCTGTCCATTTTCTACTTCAGTTTTGGCCTGTCTTTGATAAATTCTTAAAACAGCCTCAAAATCGAAAAGAGTCCAGTAGCACCTTTAAGACTAACCAATTTTATTGTAGCATAAGCGTTCGAGAACCACGTTCTCTTCATCAGATGCATGGAGGGCAGAAGGGAACTGTAGCCAGTTTCCTTCTGCCCTCCATACATCTGACGAAGAGAACGTGGTTCTCGAAAGCTTATGCTACAATAAAATTGGTTAGTCTTAAAGGTGCTACTGGACTCTTTTTGATTTTGCTACTACCGACTAACACGGCTAACTCCTCTGGATTTAAAACAGCCTGTTTCTCTGTTACAATCCTGTTAAGTTTACTTAGAGCTCCTTTACATATTATGGTCCCTATAGAAAAGCAGTTATTTGATATTCTGTTCTTCATACTTGGAATAAGTTGCCTTATATACTGAAGAAGGCAGAGATTTAAAAAAAAAAACCTCTCCCAAATTACTCTGAAATTCTGACTCTTGAGAAGAGAAAATCTCAAGGATCAGAGTAAGCTCACAGAATTGTTGGTACTTTTAGTAGCAAAACTCATGAAGACAATTTGGGCTTCAACACTTTTAAAGGTTACTATAGTAACTGAGCTCCACAAATTGTTTCTTGTATAGAAAACAGCATACCAGATTATACCACTATACATGCATGTTTCAAGGCACTTTGATCCCATTGTTTCCAGTCTTTTTTTTTAACTCTCACATTTGTCTGTCTGGCAAGGAAGTACTTGTTGTCTTGAAGGTGCCACAAGAGCACCTTCATTTCATTTAAATCCAAAAGCCACCCAAATGTGTGCAGTCTTTGGAATTGTCTGGAACTCTTCTGTAGGCTAGATGTTCAAAAACAAAAAGAGGGAAGGAAGAAAGGATCCTTTCCCTTCGTTGTTTTTTTTCTTCACATGGTGAAGAGTTCTGGATTCCCTGACCTGCATAGCCTAGGTGAATCTGATCTCAGAAGCTAAGCAGTGTCGCCTTGGTTAATAATTGGTTGGGAGACCTCCAATGAAGACCAGGGTTGCAGAGGCAGGCAATGGCAAACCACCTCTGTTAATCTCTTGCCATGAAAACGATGACACACATCAGATATGACTTGAGGGCACTCTCCACCACCAGAGTTCTGGACACGGCAGGCTGTTTTGTGTTATCTGGTTGGTCTTAAACAAAGGTATTCCATACCCCCCCTCTCCAGTTTTTCCTGTGGACCAGCACGGCTGCCTCTGTCTTCTGTTTGACACGTATTGATTCTTCTGATTTGAGAGTTTCAAACAGCTGCTCTCCTCCCTCGAGAAAAACAAGCCTTAGTTATCAGTTTAAAGGGAATGGAACTTTAAAATAAACAAGTTAGTGTTTCTCATAAAGCTCTGAAATATGAAGGCCTGGCCACGAATTTAATTCCATAATGGCAGAACGTTATGCGCTTTATCGGGTTACGAATCGCAGGGACTAACCGAATTATTTGTAGCCGTTTCCCTCCCTCTTCTGCAAACACCTTAAAATAAAATCCTCCTTCCCGTACGAGAAAAGGCCGCCCCCAGTCCGGCCCACGTGGTGCTCGGGTGCCGGACCGTCGCGGGAGGCCAGCGCAGCAGAGGCACTAGTGACCAGGAGCCTACGGTCGGAGGGCAGGGACACGGCCAGGAGGAGCTGCGCCCCTTTCTCGTCTGGCCTGGCCCAAGAGGCGCTCGGTGAGCTTGGAGAATGGCTGGGGACGGGGGAGTCATGGGTTAGTGGATGGGAGTTGGTGGCGGGATGGGGGCGCCACTGAACAGCACGTGGGCCTGGTGTTGGGTCGCTGCTGGGCGCTGCGAGTCAAGCTGAACTCTCGCAAGCTGCCGAAGCAGGGCAGCCTGGCAGTTCCCTCGGAAAGCAGCTTGAAGGAACTTTCCAAGGTGCCCCTGGGCTCGCCCTTCGACTTTGCCGGTGCACACATTTCTTTGCTGCTGCAGGCTCAGCCTCCTAGAATTTTCTCTCCTGCCGCGGATCAGGCTCAGTGCGGTTGTGCTGCCGCCTCCCCAGACCTGAGGCCGGTGCAGAGCGGGGGACGGAGCCTGGGGAACAGCAGCAGGTGTTTCCCGGATCCAGGAAACTCCTGCGCCGCGGGCGTAGCCGGCTGGGCTGGCCCGGCGCCAGGTCAAGCCTCGTCAGCACTCGGAGGCATCCGCCCGAGAGCACTTTCCCTAGGCGCCCGCACAGGCTGGGTCTGCTTTCCCGCTTTCTGTGGCTGGGGTGAAAGCGCTCGTCTGTGGCACTCGCGCTACATGTACCAGGTTTGCGTGGGTTGGCTGCAGGCTGCAGCCCAAAGTAAACGAGTGCTTCACCTCGGCCAGTGTCAGGTTTAAATCAAGACTTTCTCGCGCGCATGAGGTTATTTTCCCCTCTCACAAAACGTGGCTTCTCTCTTGTATTAAATGAGGCTGAGAGGTACAATAAGATGAACAGGTACCTTATATGAGCTGGGGGGGGGGGCGTTGGTAAGAGACGTTCAACAGGGGCAAGTGCTTCCTAGTCTGGGGAGAGAGGTCACCTGTTGAATTTTTACGGTTTGAAGACACAGATGCCCTGATAAGGAAGAACAGTAGAGATGTTTGCTGTATCTGTAAATGTGGGTGAAACCAAGACAGCAAGAGTATTCTATGAGGCAAAGGGGAAAAAATATTAAGACAGCACATCTTACAAATATTCTTTCTTGCATGTCACTGTAGCAAAAACAGTGACATGTGTAGAAAAACTACACATGTGAGACAGTGTAGCAAAAACAGTAAATTGCTTGGGAACTGTTGAATACAGTCTAAACTGTTTTTCTGAAAAACTTACATTACTACAGGCTGCAGTCCTAAGAACACTTACTTTGGTGTAAGCCCCTTTAACTAAAGTAGGAATGCTTTTAAGTAGATCTTATGATTGCTCCCACTGTCTGCTTGTGTATTTATGGACTGACCTCTGCTTCCATTTGTGATCAGAAGCACTTTCACTAGATACCAGTGACATTACTGGAACTTCTGTATTGTAGATTCCCTGTCTCTACAATACAATTTTTGCTAATTGTTCTGGTATCTTAAAGGCAGCTGATTTCATTAGAGGAAATATAAAGAAGGTCAGGATATGGTTGGAAAATACATGTTACAGCCAGGGTTGCCAACAACCTGGGGGGGAATGTTCTGTTCCTTTAATAGGGATATTAATGGGATATTATTTATTTACATGCCATTAAAAGCTTCACCTGCCAGTTTCCACACATTAACCCTGTATGAAAGCGGCAGGACATTCTTCTTTTTTACTCTCTCCAGGATATTGGCAGCCCTAGCTAGAGCCCTCTTTGACGAAACTAAGCAAGTTGGCGGCGGGGGGCGGGGGGGAGAGGTTTGCTTGTTGTGTGAATGGGAGACATTGTTGGAAACACTGTATATTCCATCTGAAGTTCCCTGATGGTACAATAAGTAAAATATGAAACAACTTTAGTTCTAAAGTGTATGAATGTACAGAAATGGAACAGAGTTATTTTTAATGTGCATTTTCTGCCTATCAGATGTGAAAATCTTCCACTTCAACCTTATTTGTCCCATATATAGGTATTTTGCACTCAAATATACCTCCTAAATTGGTGACAGTACCTGATCCCCTAAGAAAGCACTTCAGGTTTAGCAGGAAAGAGTCCTATTAAATATTTATCATGGTGTAAGGCTGGTTTCTGTGTCATATAACAGCTGGCACGTTACATTGTGTTTAACATGATTAGAAGATTTGACGCACATTTTCAAAACCTTTTAAAAGATATATTATGTCTTTAGTGCTTAATAGAGGAGATGTGCTCAGAATTACTCTTTCAGGCAAACTGATAGCACACAGTTTTTTCTGGGTTGTCACCTTTTCCCTTACTCCTGTACTTTCTGTGATGCACAGACACTTTTCACAAAGCTGGTAAAGAACTGATTCTTGCTGTGAGGAATCATGAATTGAACGCAGAATTTTCAGTCTAACTTGCAAAAGCTTATAAACATGATCAGTCTTTAACAAATGTGGTTGGCAGAATACTTTTTGTTTGTTTGTACTACAATGGGCAGGATGTTTCTCTGGACTTCATAACAGTTATTTCAAGTAAACTATGAATTTAGCTCATGGTGTTCTGCTACAAAAACTGCTTGATAGTTCTGCAAAAGACTTTCCTTAATATGATTTTATTTATTTTATTCAACTTATACCCCTCTCTTCCCGCAAGCGGGCTCAGAGCGGCTTCCAACAAATATACTGTTAAAATACAATAAAAACCTATTAACATATTAGCACATTAAAATTCAGGTGCTGTCAGACAGATCGGCTACTACAAGATCATCATAAGCCCCGGCACCACCATGATATAACTCAAGGGTGGCTGCAGAAAGAGTGTGGTGGTCAGAAGGGGGACAAAAATCTGGCCCCTAGTTAAAGGCCCAGCAGAACATCTCCGTCTTGCAGGCCCTGCAGAACTGTAAAAGGTCCCGCAGGGCCTGGATCTTCATTGGAAGAGTGTTCCACTAGGTCAGGGCCAGGGCAGAAAAAGCCCTGGCCCTAGTTGGAGCCAGCCGAATGCCCCTCACGCTGGGGACGTGATAGTGTCCTTACTTACACACCTAATTCCCAGACAATCCTTGAGGACAACAATTACCTACAGTTATAATAAAAATCATAGTGTGAATCTAACAAAAACATACATGAATCTTCCTTATATTGAGTCAGACCACCGGTCCATCAAGGTTTGTACTGTTTACTTAGAGTGGCAGCTGCTCTCCAGGATCTCAGGCTGAAGTCTTTCCCATCACCTATTACCTGATTGCCCTGACCTGGATGGCCCAGACTAGCTGATCTTGGAAGATGAGGAGGAATTGAATCTGGGATCTTCTGCATGCCAAACAAATGCTCTACCATTGAGTCACAATACCCCTCCTTAGGCTTTTTCTGTTTTAGTGCAGTTTCACTAAGCTTTAATTTAGTTCTTCCTGGGGTTCCATAAAGAAAGCGTTCCTTAAAAATCAACTATAATACAGGCTTTTGTTAAATGAAGGCATGTGATATGTTCAATCATGTTACATAACATGCTTAGTAAATAAGAAAAAAAGATTTTTCTCTTGTTAATTGCCTTGCTAATATAATCAAATGTCTTTTAAAGTTCAAATTATCTTTTTAAAAAGGTATGAAAATTAAGAGGAACAGCAATATTAGTTTTGCTTTTGTTTTACTTTCACAGAGCTTTCATTAACCAATTTTGGGATAATGCTGGAGCACCTACAAAATAAAATGTCTGCCTGATATTTTTTTTAAATCTTTGAAAAAAATAGCCCCTTAAGAAGCCATTTTTTCCTGCTTGATGTGTTATTTTCTTTGCTGCTTTTATATAACTGAGGCTATTCACATAAAAGCTCTGTCTTTGTTGCTGAGAGTTCATAGGCTCCTGCTGTTTTTCCCCCCAGTGTGAAGCTTCAGTTGCACTGAAAAACAGCAGCCAGAATTCCTTCCTTCCACTGGAAGGGAATGAACATCAGGGGATCAATGAGCCATAACTGCTTCATTGCTGCTTAACAGGCTGCTTGCACAGGGTAGAGCATTATAGCTTAACAACAAGACAGCTAGAAAGCAGAATAGGTACAAGAAGTCTGCTTCACCAGTGATTGGGGTGGGAGATGATAGATTCTGAGCCTCAAGATCTAACCTAATCTGAGTCTAGTGAGAGTGGTTGGGAGGGCGATCCTCCTGCTCATATTAATATATCTAATTCTCATCATGGCCCAATCTGTAGATATTTAAATCTGGAGACTGGGGCTATGGACAGACAAAACAGATCTTTCTACATACCTGAGAAAACCCCCAGAATTACAGAAAAATCTAACATTAAAAAAAGACATTAGGATGTTAACTCCCGCCCCCCTGCCAAATGATAGAAGTAGCGCTTGTAGCTTTAAGAAATTAATGCCATCAGTAGCCATTGCTAGGCAACCACAACATTACTGCAAGCCTTCAAGTCTTGGTTTCTGTCAGTTAAAGGCAGAGGTAGGAAACAGAACCCTTTCTAAGTCTGTTTTGACTTTTGAGGGAGGAGGACCTATCGGGCCATCCAGCAACCACAGAGTGATTTGTTACCACATAAGTTGTATGACTCACCTTGGCCTGGCTGCTTGCTACTGTTCAACATCAGTTAACCCATGAAAGCCAGTGTGTGTAGTAGTTTCGGACTAGGATTTGAACCCAGGTTTGAATCATCACTCTACAATGGAAGCACACTTGTTGACCTTGAACCAGTCACACATTTTCAACCTAACTTACCTCCCAATGATGTGAGGATAAAATGGAGGAGATGAGAATGATGACAGCTGATTTGGTTCCCCACTGGGGAGAAAGGTGGGGCATGTATGAAATAAGTACATAATATAGGTGAAGATTGGGATAGATGAAAGTTAGGGGGTGGGAAGAAGAAAAGGAAACATGAAAAGTGGGGGATGCCAGGAGAAGAGAACAAGCAAGTAGTATATGGATGGAGATACAGGGGAAAGTGAGGTGTCCCCTGTAGTTCCTTGTAGGCTTTCCCCATGCACCTGAGCCCAGCTCAGTGGCTGGTACTGCATAACTAGGCCAGAGTTTTCCCAGGAGAGGCTGCCAATGGGAGGGAAGGAACGAAAGCTGAGAGAGCCAGTTTGATGTAGTGGTGAAGAGTGGCGGGACTGTAATCTGAAGAACCGGGTTTGATTCCCCACTCCTCCACTTGAGGCCAGCTGAGTGACCTTGGGTCAGTCACAGCTTTCCGTAGCTCTTTCAGTCCCACCCACTGCACAGGGTGATTGTTGTGGGGATAATAATAACATACTTTGTAAATCGCTCTGAGTGGGTGTTAAGTTGTCCTGAAGAGTGGTATATAAATCAAATGTTATTATTATTAGATGGGGGTTGTGGGGAAGAGATGAAAGTCAGTTGGCTCCTGGGTGGGAAGTCAGGAAAAGGGAAGATGAAATAGGAGAGGAGTTTTAATATCTTAACATTGCTACAATATGCATGTCTGGTTCCAGTATGATACTAGTCTAGGTTAACTGCACTATGTATACTGTGATAATATTGTTATGTCTGTAGCTGTGAACGTGATGACAAGTTGTTCTGTCTTTCCATTGAATCAGGGGAAGTAAAGCAATGACGTTTCTGCTGTGCCAAACCCATGGTTATAAGAATTCACTTGTGCAGAACAGCTGACCTCGTGCTGTGTCCAGTGACTTTGGCTTTATGGCGACACGCCCTAACTACTGCTTTAACATGAAAGGCAGGCCATTTGTGCCCAGGAGCAATACCAGCATGATGAACAATGGGCACGTGCAAGAACTTTTTCATGAAGAGGCACATCAGGTATGATGAAAAGATCTCGTTTCCTTGCCGTTTAGTCCTCGGTTTTTGATACTTGACAATATTGTAGGTGAAATGCAAATGGGCAGCAATGTTGTTCATGGCCCTCATAATTTCACAGCTCTTCTGACACTGATCTATATTCATTTTCAGACTTATCCAAAAATATTCTCAAATGTTGAAATGTAATAATTTGTTTATATTATCACCAGGGACAAAAGAAGGGTGTAGAGGGAATACTAGTTGCTGACAAGCAGGCTGTTTGGAGAGGTGGAGTGGGATCAATCTGGGCCCTCTACCCTGACTCATTTCTCAGAGTTGTGCACCAGGAAATTTGTATGCTAACAAGGGGACTAAAAACTTTAAAAATGCAGAAGATCCTGGTTTGGTTTCTCATAGTTAAAGACAGACTTAAGGGAGTAGGATTAGCTTCCTTAAAGTGCTTCCAAGTTCCAGTACAATTTACTTGGGATTCTCAGTCCCCTGCATAAAGTGCTTTGAGGACAAGAATAAGACAGTCTGCGTCCTTATTAATGCAAGGCAATACAGATTTGATCTTTTAGGCCTCTGTGCCACCACTAATGTCCAGCCAGAGCTGGCTTGAGATATTTTGTCACTCTGAACAAAGTATAGTTTTGCCACCCAGCCCACTGTCATTACTTCCTCAGCAGTTAAAAGTGGTTATGGAAAATAACCTACAGTTTTGTGGGATATAATTAGTTTTAGTTTTAATTTCTTTAAATACTTATTAATGCATTGCCAGTAACCGTAAGTCCATGGCAGAAATGAATGTGAGTTAAAGTTGCTCTCCTTCCATATATGAAAAAAGAGTTTTATAGCTCTTCAAAGACTAGCAAATTATGTAGCATAAATAATTGGTGGATTAGAATTTAACAGTTTTTTCCTATTAATAAGGCTTAAACTGATACAGTGTAATGGTTGTGAATGAGATTAATGGTTGTGAATGAACACCATCCTTATCTAGTATTTCTGAGTTTTGTAGAGAAATGTGCAAAAGTATACTGCATTTCATGCTCTTTTTGTGGTTACACTTTTTCTTTTCTGTATTCCTTTGTGTAATAACATCTGCTTAGTGAGGATTCACTAGATATATCTGATGAAATAAGCTTTAGCCATGAAAGCAGACACTACAATAAATCAGTCTTCAAGGTAGCATACACCTTTCTCTCCCTACTGAATAACTGAAGTTTCTTGCCTTCCAGCGTACTTAATAATTGAAGAGCATCTTGCCTCCTGACACAGACAAGCAGGATTATCAAATATAACAATGGGTGTCTGAAAAAATCAATATATCTACTTCTTGGCATGGCCAAATATGTTGATACCTAAATCCAGAAACTGGAACTATGAACAGACATGACAGATCTTTCTATAAACCTGAATAAAAGCTTAAGGTTTGCAGAAAAATCTGAAATCTAAAACAAAATTATCAGGGTGGGGTGGGGGGTTAGAAGCCCCAAAACAATAGAAGCAGCAGCTGTTGCTTTAAGAAATGAATGATCTAAGCAAGCACACATTATTGGCAGTCTTCAGCCCTTGATTTCTGTCAGTAAAAGGTGGGGGGATGGGGTGGGAGCAGTATGGGTGCTACCATGTGACTCACTTGCATGTCTCACTTAGGCCATTCTGCTTGCTACTGTTCAACTGCAGCCATTCCACAAAAACCAGTGTGGTGTAGTAGTTAGTTTCAGGTTATGATCTGGGGGACCAGGTTTGAATCCCCACTCTGCTGTGGAAACTAACTAACTGGGTAATCTTGGGCCAGTTAAAAAGTCTCAGCTTACTTACCCCACAGTGTTGTTGTGAGGATTGAATAGAAAAGACTAGAATGATGTAAGTTGCATTGGTAGGTGGGAAGTAGAGAAAGAAGCAGGGAATGAGGGTTGCTAGGAGGAGAGAAAGAGGAAATACTGTAGGGAAGAGGATACAGCAGGGAGAGGAGGTACCCCCCACTAGTATTTGAGGTTTCCTACCAAGCAACTGGGCATGGCCTGGCAGCCACCATTGTCCAACTAGGCCATAGTTTTCTCAGGAAGAGGCTGCCAGGAACAGAGAAGGAGGGAAAGCTAAAGATACAGGGTGGTGTGGGGGGCAGGGGGAAGAAATAAAGATGTGAGCTAATGGGTGGGAAGAAGAGAAAGAAGCCAGAAAATGGGAGAGGCTATGGGGACTAGCAGGGAATGGAAAGAAGAAATAGTGGGGGAGGAGAAAATGGGATTCCCTCTCAAGTACTTGCAAGCCCTCCACTGGTTAAGGCATCTAATTTTTACTTAACGCCAAGAATTCTGGGAGGAGTCAGCAATATATAAAAAGTATTTATGACGGTTTCTTTGCATGCCTCCATAACTGTGTTTCTGAAAGTTAGTGTCATCACAGAAGCTGCCCCTGCGATTTGGGGGCCCTGCTATGAGGGCATGTCTCCAGGTGACTCCTGGTTTTCTGCAAAATGATTTTGTCATACTACTGCTACTTTGATCTGGAGTACTAGACATACCTTACTTCTTGTATTCTGTTTTAGTGCGAATGCTCCATGTCATTGCAATGCGTTGCAATTACGTTTTCCTCAACTAACTGGCATTATCTCTAGATACTGTGCCTAGAGTCATGGGTTGTTTGGCCTTGCTACATACTGTGACAGTCCATGTCCTGCCCCTTTGTTTGCTCCTTTGCTGCCAGGGAGCCCTTGTCATTGGGGAATGCTCTTGCTAATCTATTGGCAAGGTAATCTTTTTAAAAATGTTTTATCCCCTGGCCATTTTCACCATGCAGATTGTTCTGCTAGCCACACAAGGTTCATTTATGGTGGTACTATCTATCCTTTCTTTGGCCTCATCAGGCTTGTTTCACTGTTTTCATTGTTCTGGTGTGGATCTGCTATGTTTTCACTCCCACTGACAACTTCAGAAGGGTTTTAGTCAGCTCCTTTTCCTGCACTATAGCAGTAGTCGTAAGTTTTTTTTCTGAATGGCAACTGCCATATATTGCACCTTTAAGTGCGTAAGAGTCTCTGCTGAGGCTCTAGAAGGACTTGGACCCTGATTCTTGTGCTATGGATTATGTTTCAGACTCAAGCACTCTTAAGCTTTCCTCTTCCTCATTGGATTTCCAAAGACATTCCATGTAGGAGTGTAACCCTTTGTTAACTTACCTAACTGTTGTTCATCGAGTGGTCTTCTGTGCAGGCATACATCCCTCCCTCCTGCCCTCTGAATTCTTGGTAACCTTAGTTTCTGCAGGTTCTCTGGCAGTGGCATGGAGCAAACTGATGGAATAGCATGTGATGGTTTTGGTGGGAAAGCACCAAGCGGAGGAGGGGCGCTCCTAGCCTTCTAGAAAGCTCTGAAAATCTTTTTTGTAGCTGGCCTGTGCCTGTGCAGTCCCAATGTGTGCCTGCACAGAAGACCACTCGATGAACAACAGTTACAGGTAAGTGCAACTCATTTTTATTCATGAGGCTCTTGAATTTAGCTTTAATGATAATCATAGAGTCTTCCACAAATGCTCAGGTAGGTAGCTCCCAGTGGGAGGTAGGAGCAGTGATCAAGGGACACAGCTCTCTTTGTCTAGAGTGGCACCCCTGTTGTCACAGTGCTCCAACCAGTTGCTTGTTTTGTGAACTAACCCCCATGCCAGCAAAGAGAGTGTAAAAAGTAACTTCCTTATATTGTTTACTTCCTTATATGCAGAACAGACCCTGGTGGAAGATCCAGCTTTTTGTCTGGGAACCAGTGCTGTTTGGAACATGGGATGGAGTATTTACTTCTTGTATGATCAACATTTTTGGAGTAGTTCTCTTTCTCAGAACTGGGTGGCTAGTGGTAAGTATGAGACCACCCCTGCTGTCTAAGTAGCAGTAGATCTAACTGACATCATTATTGATTTGTGAGATTGATTTCCCCCCCTTGATTTCTTGGTTATTTCAGGGTCTGACAACCGTCTTGTAAGAATTACCATGGGTCTTTTTAGCTTGTTGCATTCACTCAAAAAATAGTTGCAGGTCTTCCCAATTTCATTCTATAAGAAACAGTAAATGTATATTCCTTTCAATTTCAGTTCCATACAAAAAAACAAAAAGCCTCATAGGAGTTTGCCATGATGCTGCCACTGAATTAAAAAAAAAATCTATCATGAATCAATAGGACATGTTACTGAATATTGATAGACCAATTAACACTATAATGCAAATATATAGTATCTTTAGCTGCCCTGGGCCTCCCTCAAATAGTGACAGGACCAACACATGAAAGAGGTCACATATTGGACTTAATCTTTTGCACTGAGCCTTGAGGGGAAGTGATAGGGGAATTTTTTAAATAATACTCTGCTGCCAATTCTAAATTCCCCTGTCACCACTTACCCAAATATATTTCAAGACACTAAACACAGTGATACAAGAAAATATGGGTTTTATTGTGTTTCAGATAACACCCAGACACATATCGCCTCTCTTTGGCTGATATGTGTAAATAACAGTCACATCGGAGAATCTTATATACCCTTAGCACTGATTGTTTACAGAATAATTGCTAATTGTTTACAGGATAAAAGATCAAGACATCCCTTCAGAATTACATTTCCCAGGATATATGGCACCCAACAAGCCTGACAGGACAGTCAGATCTCACTGTAATATAAACACCTCAGTGCTGAAGTCATAGTTTTGTTATGGATTCAAAATGCTTCTGGGAAGTAGCACATTCAAGGCTAAAATCTTAGTTATGGAATGAAAACAATGAAAAATGTTTACAGTTGAAAGGAACTTTCTCACCTCACTGCAAGATTGAGCTGACCTGTAGTTCCATCTCTACCATGAAGGAGAAAAAAATCTGCCTAAAATTTGCCGTGTGTGTGTTTTGCTTGAATGTGCTTACACGTAGATTCTAGGAGAGGGCTCCTAAAAATCCCTTAACAGGAAGTCTTCTTTCATGACTGGAGATACAGCCTGAACCATTTGGCCAGAACCATGGCCAAATCATTATCTAGGGTGTCTTGAAATTCTTTTCTTTTGTTTCATGTATTGATTAGAATTTTACTTGTGCATGGCCTGGACACATAACTTTGAAGAGTGACCCCTGATACAAAAGTCCAGCTGTACTCAGTAAAACATCATTGTGGTTTAAATTATCAACTGGAAGGAGGGGGAAGCATGCCACACATTGAGGAGGAGGATGGAGTTTGATTTAGAAATTGGATTGGATTCAAACGGATTTGAACTAAAATGATCTTCATAAAGTAGAGGATTGGGATGAGAAGGAAGTAAAAACTGCAGAGGGGTAAAACAAATGCATAATGGGCTGAATGAGGGTACAGATCAATGGCTGGGCAGTAGCTGGTCTGCTGAGGTCAGTGTTCCAATCTAAGTAAAAACTTACGTTGATAGGAGCAGTTAAGTGGCAATAAGGATAATACTTACATAGTTTCACAGACTCCTGCATGCTATACCTAAAGTGTGCCTTCAGTAGCTGTATCAATTTAAGTTGTGCTCACAGCTGTGAATATGTGGCTTATACATTGGGTGGCAAACAACCATCTCTAGCTGAGAAATTTAAACTGGACAGCAGTAAGTAGGCACAATGACAGAGGAGAAGAAAGAATCCTTGGCTTCCACCATTAGTTCTTCAAACAAAGTGACAGCTTAATGCTTCAAATAAAAGCTGGATATTCACCAACTTTTGTGCTGTTTAGGAGTATGCTCTTGATAAGTACTTGGAGAGATTCTGTGGATCTTTGCAACGGATGGAACAGATCAATCACTATAGAATATTCATTGATGTTTTCCTTGTAGGCTTGAGTTAATGAAGGCAAACCGCCTAATTTGTTTTATTTATTTAAACACTTATACCCGACATTTCTGCCCTCATCAGAGTCACCAAGGTGGCTCATGAATTAGAATCATACATAGCAAGAACACATCTAAAAAGCCATTAAAACAATCAAAAACACATAATTAAAACCAAGATAAAATACACATCCAAAAAAGTTCAGTGCTTTTCCCTGTGTATTATATACATGAAACTGCTGAATGGGATCTTCACATGTTATTGAGTGAAATGTTATCAATATTTGGATGACATACAGCTATTGGTGCTTTGCATGTGATTCAGGTAGGGGCAGCGGGCATCCTGGACTATTGTCTGGGTGTTATCATCAGCTGGATGAGAGCCAATAAAAGTCCAGAACGCTGTTTGAAATGATTTTTCTTTGGGAAAGTATAATTCTGTGTTCAGAGGTGTCTTATATCACACTTTCAGAGGAAACTAATTAGATGTTTTAATAAAGTCGTGAGGGTCACAGAATCGGGCCTATTTAAAGTAGCCATACCCTGATATCCATGGTTCTTGCAGACTGGGGTTGCAGAAAGACTCTCTTACCTTTTCTGAAAGCACTTTTGTAAGAATTTTAGACATTGTATTTTAAATTTAAGATAGGATAAGGAATGACATGTGTGCTTTTTATTTCTAATCTCATTGACTTATGGTAATGTTTTTGTATCACTGTAGTTCTTTTTATTTAATTATTTCAAGAGTGATTAGATTGCTTTTAAATACAGATCTTAAAAGATAACATTGAGAGATTTTTGGCTGGGATACAAGGTTTTTCACTTGATGCCTGGAATAAATAAACTTCTGGCCTTTCTTCAGTCAGAGGGCTGATTACCTGTTAGAAACTGATTGTTAGAGAGAATAATCATCTAAATAACAGCCTTGTGGTTTAGTAGTTAATGCATTGCTTTGGAACAGTATTTTCCATGTGCCTGTTTTAAAGTAATGCTTAGTTCACAAAACATTGTCTACTTTAATCACCTACTGTATTTCCCTCTCCCTCTTGAGATCAGCCTCAGGGATTTAATGAGGTGGTGATAGTTCTTTTAAGTAACCCTTAAGACCTAGTTTCTCTACCCATATCGATTCAGTCAGGGAGTTCATTTCCTTAGAGTTTTCTAACTTATTTATCTCTATGCCATCTTTGATACACAAGCAACCCCCTCCCCCA
The DNA here is from genome assembly GCF_028583425.1 of Eublepharis macularius. NCBI lineage: Eukaryota > Metazoa > Chordata > Lepidosauria > Squamata > Eublepharidae > Eublepharis > Eublepharis macularius. The sequence continues at coordinate 168,045,472 of NC_072791.1, read as the reverse complement.
ACAAATCCTTCTCCGTCTTGCCTATGGACCTTATACTCTGGAATGACCATATTCCATTGATTTCCCCCATCCCCCATTCCACCATGTTTCTGAAACACACTGTAACTAAATTGTCATTTAGCACCAAGCACTACTGCTCCTCCATTTTCTCTTGGAAGCTTCTAGCATTGGCATATAGACACCTGCAATGGGTTGCCATCACTTCCCTGGCCCTTTTTTCCCTCTGCAAATGGCCCTCTGCCATCCTTCTCTTACTCCCAAGTTCTGTTGTGCTCTTAGCAATATTACCCTGAAGCTAAGTTGGACTGGGTTGTCCTGAACCAGAGACTTAAAACCCTTCTTCCTGGTACCACTCTCTCATCCGTGCATTGAGGCCTTCAGTCTGTGCCTTTCTAGCTGCCCCTGTGTGTGGAATCTGTGAGAGTGCTACCTTTGAGGTCCTGACCCTTAACTTTCTGCCTAGTAACTTAGATTTTTCCTCCAGGTCCACACAGCTCCCTTTTCCAGTTCATTGATGCACAATCACTGACTCCTCCCCAGCACTACCTATTAACCTATATAGGCAGTGTGTGATGTCTGCAACCTTTGCACAAGGCAGGCAAGTCACCATGTGGTCAAAATGCCTGTCACAGATCCTGCTGTCTATATTCCTAGTAATTGAACCAACGAGTACCAAAATCCCATCTCCTCTCAACCCTTGGTATGAAAGGATATTGGTCTGTCATCCAAGGCAGAGTCCCTTATAAGGGATCATGTCCGTCCTCATTCTGATGACCTCCATCTCAGCAGACAGAAGAGCTGTCAGCACAGGAGTAGGACTGTTCTAGTAGGTCCCTGAAGGTCTCATCCTAATACCTCTCTTGACCCCAGCTTCTCCAGGTTAGCAAATCTAGCCTCAAGGGAACAGACCTGTCCCCTGAGAGCCAAGAGCTCCATGCATTGAACACACACCTGCAGTTTCTCCTCAGAGGGCAGATAATTACATATGTGGTACTCCCTACAAAGCACTGAATACCCCCCACTCCCGTGCTGGTTGTCTGCAGTCATAATTGGTTTGGTAGTTGAAAGGTGTTGTAGGGTTGCAATATGGTGCTTACCTGAATCTGTGCAGATTTCTGTAGTGGGAGGGATAATGCAATACACTGCCCTCCTTGCTACTGTGTAGCTTGTATGTCCTTTTCCAGGAAAGTCAGACTACAGGGTTTTTCTCCTGCTTCCCCTTGAACTTCCAAGTTCAACTGTCTTGGTCAAACGTCCTGGATGCAAGCCCTCACAGGATACCTGTGTGTCTTTTTACAGGGTCTGACCTCTAATGAACTCTGCTTAAAAGCTGTGAGCTGTGGCTGCACCCCCAGGAGTTAGACAGTAACAGTCAGCCAGCTCACCTCACAATCAGCTTCACATCTCGGGATGTTATTATATCTGAGTCTTCCCAAGATTCTTTGGCTACCTTCTCCAGTTGCCCCCACTCCTGGTGACCCACAGAGCACTTGTGCATGTGTATTGAAATTGGCTAATCTAACTGACTCTTCAGGGTCCCAAGAAGAGAATGGTTTGTCAGTATTTGCCATTCGAGACCTTTGAAAATAGAAATTCCAGGAGATTGAAATGGGAATCTTCTGCATGCAAAGCATTTGTTCTGTGACTTAGCAACAGCCTCTCCCCAGTACTTCTGCAACCTCTTCACCATCTGCCCTACAGTTAGAAGCTGTCTCCCATCGTCACAAAAGCAGTACCAGATATTATCAAGTTGGCATTTATGTTCTTTTATTTCTTTTCAAAATTAGACAGTTATTGCTTCCTCTGTTTAGTGTGCTCTCTCTCTCTTTCTGCTCCCTTGTAACTAGCTGATATGTATCAGGAATATTGTGAAGAGCTGTTTTGGTTTTGTGTCCTGCTGGTTTAGATGAAACTTGCATCAGATTAAGGAAGAGTGGAGCCAGGACTCAGCATGCACATATCTGCTAGCACACAACCCTTCACTCTTCTGTTCCCTCCCAAAACAGTTGTTTTTAAAAGGAGAGCATGATTCTAACTTTGCATCAATTACAGTGCAGTCCAATGCAGAATTATACCCTTCTGAGTCCACTGAAGTCAATGGCCTTAGAAGGGTGTTTCTCTGCTTAGAACTGCAGTTAGTTTTTCAATTTCAACTGCATTAAAAAAGCAAACAAAATAAAATCATTGTCAGCATTGCATAAACTAAAAATCATGTGTTTTTCAAACTGTGGGTGCTATTTGGGAATATTGACAGGTGGAGAGTTAGCACATGAAAGTGTCATACAAAATAGCAATTAGGAAGAAAAAGATAGCCTAAAAGCCAAGGCTCCTCCTTGACAGTCATTAGAGGAAGGAACACCACGCCTGTTGGATAAGAGCAACCCACAGAGTTCTTTGAAGATGGGCTGAAGGAAGAAAAATACTGGAGTTTGTTCACATCAGGGATCTCTAAAGCTCAGAGGAAAGGTTTAAGACGTCACTTTTTTATTCAGCATCTGCATGCTGATAACACTTGAAGCCTCCTGATGGGAGCTTGTATATGTCAAAAGCTGTGGCAACATGAACACGTTTTCCTGCTTTTCCATATTGTACTCTCCAAATACTTTTTCTGTGTTACAAAGACATGTCATGGGAGTGGTCCTGTATAGGTATGGAGCTGAGAAAGAAGTGGCTGCTGCTCTGTCACTTACATAGTCTTGTGATATCTGTGTCTTTCTGAGAAAGTTAAGCATAATTGGCACTCTTATGCTTTTACAGGTGTGAATGTGATTTGCAGAGAATTCAAGAATTAAGATACTTTAATGTGTGAAGTAGTCTCTTGCTATATATATATTTACACCTGCATTTGTGTCATCTTTGTAATCTTGTGATGAGGCAATACTTCATCCAAAGTAGGAAGAGGGTAGATTCTGTGTTGATTCCTGTGGTAGAGCATCAGGTAGTAAGTGAGGTCAAAGTCCTCTACTTGAGACCCTGGAGAACTGCATCCAGTCATAGTATACTGACTTTGCTAGAGCAATGGTCTGACTCAGCTGAAGGCAACTTTGTGTGTTCTTTATGTCAAACAAGTAAGCTGAGCAAAGGAGCCAGTTCCATTGGGTCAGAGGAGCACGTTCCTTGAAATATTTTTGAAATATGAAGTGCAAGATAGGCACATTTAACCTCCAAACTATGCATTTTATATGGGTATAATCAGGGCTTTTTTTCAGCCGGAACGCGGTGGAACGTAGTTCCGGAACCTCTTGAAAATGGTCACATGGCTGGTGGCCCCGCCCCCTGATCTCCGGACAGAGGGGAGTTTAGATTGCCCTCCGTGCCGCTGGAGCAGCGCGGAGGGCAATCTCAACTCCCTTCTGTTTGGAGATCAGGGGGCCAGGCCACCAGCCATGTGACCATTTTCTCTGAGGGCAACCCACGGAGTTCCACTACCTCTTTTCCCAGAAAAAAAGCCCTGGGTATAATAGATAAAATGCTGCTGCCAAATATTATAATTCCAAATTCAGTGGACATTGTGAAATACTCACACACCCAAACATGTGATTCCATGCTTCAGTATTAAATATTTGTGGAATCTGAGGTGATTGTGGCAATACAGATGAGAGGTGAAGATGGTTGACATGTGTCCTCCATATAATAATCATCTAGTGGTCTGCTTGTAAGATAGTTACTAACAGTGCTATCCTAAGCTAAGTTATACCTTTTTAAGTTTGCTTAGGAGGACACCATCAGTCCCATATAATGTTCCAAAGAGGGTTCAATAATTTTCCCCTTTCTTTTTTTTCAGGGAAACACTGGCATTCTGATGGGCATGTTTTTGGTGTCCTTTGTCATCTTGGTGGCTTTGATAACTGTCCTGTCCGGCATTGGGGTCTGTGAAAGATGCAGCATTGGAAGTGGAGGAGTCTACTCAATGATTTCTACCATCCTTGGAGGTCAAGTTGGAGGGACCATTGGCCTTCTTTATATTTTTGGCCAGGTAGGAATATTCACTTCTCAAAAAAAATCCCTTTTTTATAGATGTTTTCAGTTGCTTTTCCAAGTTTTGCCCAAGACTTGTAGCTTTTACTAAATGTTAATATAACCACCTTGAAAGGGCCATTGTGCTGTGTGACAAAACTTAGAATTGTATTCACCAGGACTGATCAGTGATGGTAGTAAAGGGAGCCCTTCCTGTTTGTTCATGTGGGTTATAATTCTAGGATCATAGCTTCAGAAATAATGCTGATGACTAGTTCTTGGAGTGAACAAGTACAAGGAGTAGCTGTTCAAAGAGGGAACTGGCCAGGCAAGTAAATTTTTCTGAAACATTGTCATATCAAGCTGGCTTTCTTCTTTCCCTTGCCCATAAAGAGGATATTGTGTTACAACAAAAATATGTGTACAACACTGGTAATGCTGTTGATTTTGATTCCACAAGGCAGGCACATATGCTCTTTTCAAAATATTGAAAAGCAGTACATCATGCTCATTCCAATATGATTGCAATAGGTTGATTAGTTGTGTAACAGATCTGTTCAGCAAGAATTGCAACCACATCAGTGGCTATGGTGTAGATCCGGACAGTTTAAACACCATATTTCAAAAATGTATTGCATATGAATCCTAGAATCCATATGTAATCCTAGAATCAGCTTTCTTATTACTGCAGTCAGGTACAGGGACTTTTGAGCACACTGATATTAGGTATGTATGGCACTATCAAGTCCTTTTGCCACAGAAAATCACCAGTTATAAAAAGAAGACCCTTAAATACCTTAATGAGATTCTTTACCCTTCTCACCAAAAAATCTTTGCTTTTCTTCTTTCCCTGAAATCTGAAATGGTCTCTCTTCTTTCAAAATAGGGTTAGGGTTAGAATTTTTTTCAGTGGTGGCACCTATTCATTGACAGTTCCTTTCCATAAAAATTCACCAGCTTACTCTGACCACATATTCAGGAAATCAGAGAAAATGTTTTTGTTCCAACACAGTATGTAAGCTGTTTAACTGAGTTAGGAGGCATTTTATTTCCTACTGTATAGTTTGTACCGCTGTGCTGTTGTTTTAAGTAAATGAATGTTATGAGTTGTGGTGGAGCCTCTTTTATCGAAGTATTATTTTTGACGGACCTTTTAAAACCACCTTGAAAGAGTTTCTTGATCCATGTGAAGAGTTATAAGTACTGAGATAACATATCTTCTGGGCTTTCCAGATTTTAAATTCATGGTTTCTCATAATAGTTCAACTGAAATAGAACTATCTTTTAGTGTGTTGCAGGTGCTATGTACATTACGGGATTTGCTGAATCTATCTCTGATCTTCTGAGTCTCAGTAATATTTGGGCAGTGAGAGGCATTTCATTTGCTGTCCTTCTCGGCTTGCTTGGAATCAACCTTGCTGGTGTGAAATGGATAATCCGTCTGCAGCTGTTGCTGCTCTTTCTACTGGCTGTTTCCACACTGGATTTTGTTATTGGATCTTTCACGCATCTAGATCCAGGTAGAAATTTTCTTGATTTGATCTGTTTCACTTTTGTGCTTACAAGGACCACAATATCCCCCTGTTTCATTGATTACTTGAGGAATTTTAAAGACAAAAGAAATGTATAGAAGAGAGTGACTTGCCATGCCCTATACATCCAGCTACAGCAGTGTTAACCTAATGTATCTGTGTCATGAGAATGCAAAAGTGTTCATTGCAAAAGCAATTCAGTAGCAAGAGGAATAGTGGGATCTGGTACCTCAGTTTGCAACCCAGCTTCTGGGTACTTAAGACCTTTTTGTATGCAGTGGATTTTTGTGTGTGTATGCAGGTAGCAGGTTCTTTTTAAAGAAAGTTAAAAGTGCAGACTATAAATTGATTATTTGGCACAGAAAAAAGTACTCTGTGTTACAGCAAACAGGTGAAATAACTTGCAAGATAATGTTAGAATGGTTTTAGACACATTTGAGAATTTGGAGAAACACAATGAGAAAAAAGCAGCTGTTATCTTTCTTGATGCCGAGAAGGCCTTTGAGCATTTGAATTGGTCTTTCTTGTTCAGAATTTTGAAGAGAGGAGTTTTGGAGAGAATTTTGTGAAATGCATGAAGTCAATCTATATCTCACAAATGGCTAAAATTATGGTCAATGGTCAACTAAATAACCTTGTGAGATTAAAAAAGGAACACATTAAGGGTGTCCACTATCACCACTTTTAGTCTGATGTTGGAGATTCTGAATAGAGACATCAGACAAGATGAAAGGATTTCAGGGGGAGGGGGAAAATCAAGGAAGAGACATACAAACTGAGAGCCTTTGCAGATGACTTAGTCTTAACTCTGGAAGACCCCTTAAGAGGAATTGAGACCCTGATGTAGAAACTGAAAGAATTTGGTGATCTGGTGGGTTTCAAAGTTGAACAAAAATGAACCAAAAAAAAGATGCTAACAAAACGGGAAGGACCTGGATAAACAGCTGCCCTCAGGGTGTGTGCTTTGAATGAGCTGCTGAAGACACAAATCCTTCTTCCAGGCACAAGGCTGGATGCAAGGGCACCCAAAGACCATTTTGGGGTGGGCTGCTATTGCTCTCTCCCAGGACGCCCTCGTGTTGGGGGTGGGGAGGGGGGCTTGTGCCTGGAAGAAGGATTTGCATCTTCAGCAGCTCATTCAAAGAACAGGAAAAGCTGTTGAAGAAAACAGTTTAAAGGGGAAAAAAGGGTAAAATATTCAGGAATTACACTGACAGAGAAGAACTGTATGCTGTTTCAAAATAACTATGAGAAAACTTGGAAAGAAATAAGACAAAAAGATATGCTGAGATGGGATAGATTACAATTGTCTCTGTTGAGAAGGATGTTAGTTATCAAGATGAATGTTCTTCCTTGAATGTTGTTTTTGTTCCAGACAATACCGATTCTAATGTCAGATGTACCATTTAAACCGTGGCAAACAGATATTTCCAAATTTGTCTGACAAGGGAAAAAATCAAGAGTTAAATATAAAATACTACAAGATGCAAAGGAAAGGGGCAGTTTAGGGCTATCAGATCTAAAGCTGTATTTTGCAGCCTCATGTCTGATGTGGATGAAGGAATGGATGACACTGAAAAATGACAGACTTCTGACACTAGAAGGACACGACTTGTGATTTGGTTGGCATGCCTATTTATGGTATGATAAAGTACAAACCAAGATTGTGCCCAAAGACACCATTGTGGATTTCACTACAAGAAGCCTTTTATAGAAAGGAAATGATAACAAAACAGGACTGGTTGACTCAGGGCTGGTGCCAGAGTTTCTGGTGCCTGAGGCTGAGGGGGGGCAGCTTCAGGGCTGTTGCTGCCCCCACGTGCGTGCATATGTGCGCGCACACACCCAGACTGTTCAGTTGCCCTGCACCGCCCTGGCCACCTGCAGTACCTGGCCCGCAGCTGTGTGCTAGCAGCCAGCGGCAGCCGCATGGGGCAACTTAGAGCTGGACCAAACGAGACGAGGGTTGCGCAAATTTTCTTGGGAAATGTAGGAGAAGCCTTCCCCTCTCTGTTGCTGCTCACTGCCCTCTCTGAACGTGTGTGTTTGTGTATGGGGGTGGAGCCCCAAAGCATTCCCCATCTCCTGCCTGTTGCCTCACAAACTGGAAAGGAGCGGAGGAAAAGTGATAAGTTTCTTTTGGGGAACTGGGCAGGGATGGGACAGAATAATGACAGAAGAAAGCAAAGGAGAAGGGAAAGGAGAAAGTGGGAAGGACCTAGAGAAGCAGCTGCATCTCAGGGTGTGCGCTTTGAATGAGCTACTGAAGACGCAAATCCTTCTTCCAGGCACAAGCCCCCCTCCCCACCCCCGATGCGAGGGCATCCTGGGAGAGAAGCAACAGCAGCTCACCCTGGAATGCTCTTTGGTTGCCCTCGCGTCCAGCCTTGTGCCTGGAAGAAGCATTTGTGTGTTCAGCAGCTCATTCAAAGCACACACCCTGAGGTGCAGCTGTTTCTCTAGGTCCTTCCCACTTTCTCCTTTCCCTTCCCCTTTGCTTTCTTCTGTCATTATTCTGTCCCATCCCCCCCAAGTCCCCCAAAAGAAACGTATCACTTTTCCTCCTCTGCTCCTTTCCAGTTTGTGAGGCGACAGGCAGGAGATAGGGGGGAATGCATGGTGTGCATGCGTCCTCCAAGCCCTCCCGCTCAGTTGTTCCATAGCGCGCACACCTGCCTCTGGTGCCCCCTCTGGCGTCTCTGTGCTGGTGGCGATTGCCAGACTTGCCTCCATGGATGCGCCAGCCCTGGATTGACTCATGGAGATCTAGTAGTGTGTTTTTGGAAGACTGTAAATTGAAGGCAAGAGAAGAACTATTAGCTAAAGGTTATAAGTGTTAATGGTTCTTTTATTCGCAACTGCTAGAAAGGTTTTAATTGAATAAAAAAGAATGGGGATTTCAGAAAGAGAGGGCAGATTTTGAAAAAGAAATATGTACAAATGATGATCATATAATTATGAAAATGTATAAATTGTTATTGAAACTTGATAAGGAGGAAGAATGTCAAATAATGTATGACAAAATGGGCAAAGAATTTTGGGTATAACATACAAATGGATCAATGGGAAAATATGTGGTTTAGGGCCTCAAATTTGCTTTGTGTTCTACTCTCAAGGAGAATTTTTATAAAATGATGTATCGTGGTATGTGTCTCCATACAAAATTGCAAAAATGGCTAAAGGTGTCTCAAATGTTGGAAATAGGGATGTGTGCTTCAGGTTTGGGATACGGGTTTCTAATCTGAATTGGGCCCGATTCAGGATGTTTTGACATTCCCAAATCTGCCTCAGCATTGCTGAAGCGATTCGGGAATACCAAAGCAACACTTACCAAAGTGCTTCGGAATGCTTTGGTAAGCTTAGGCTTCGGGTAGCACGGAAGCAGTTTTTCCTAAACAACGGCAAGGAGACACAATGCTTCCGTGGCTAGTGGGGCTTTCTAGGTGGCTGGGGGTGACATTTTGCAAGCAAAATGCATCAAATTTGCAGGAGACCCTCTCCTAACCCTCCTATCATGACCACCCAAGTTTCAGGGAAATTGGATTTCTGGGGTCCAGAAGTCCCCCTCAAAGAAGATCTCCATTATTCCCTATGGGGAAAATGGGGGGGAGTCCTAGGTGGCTGGAGGTGGCATTTTGCAAGCAAAATGTACCAGATTTTCAGGAGACATACATCTACCTGTGCTCTCATGATAACCCAAGTTTCAGGGAAATTGGACTTTGGGGGGACCATGTTATGCTCCCCCCCCATTAACTTACACATTCATTATATGTAAGGCATTTAATTACTCTGCTCTGGAGTGGTTTTGACTTCAAGAAAAGAAAGATCTTTGCTTTCCATGTTCTGCATTTCTAGAGTCATCTTAACCTTACTACTATCTCTTGTTTGTCCCCCGCCCCCCATCTTTTATGTTCCTTTATCCACCCAAATGATTCAGTTGTGCCTTGAGAGTGCATTTATTTATTTGGTATTTTTTTACTCTACTATTCCTCTGAGATGCTCAGAGTGGTGTACATAATTCTTCCTGCCCTCCATTTTGCCCTCAAAGTATCCCTTTGAGATAAGCATCTGAGACAGGAGAAATACAGCAGGTCATACACTTGATTTTGTTTTCTGTGGGGGGTAAAGTATATGGTTTGGTAATGGGTGAATTTTCCACTGTGCTGAGATTCAGACTCATGGATGCTCCAAACCTCCACAAAGGTGGGGGGACAATTAGTCCCCACCAGGAAACTGACGGATCCAGAGGAGTTCCTGATGAAATTACTGGGAGAGGTCATCTGGGGATTTAGAGTGAGCTGCCACCAATAAGTGACTGATACCTAGCTCTGTTTCTCCTTAACAGCTAAGCCTGTCAGTGGAAGTCTTGAATAGGTGCCTGGAGAAGGTAATGGGATGGATGAGAGTCAATAAACTGAAGTTCAGTCCAGGCATGACTGAGGTGCCGTTGGTCAATGGTGAAGCTGCTCAGGAACTGAGAAACCAGCCTGTCTTGGAGGGGGTTGCACTCCCCCTGAAGGAGTAGATTTGTAGTTTGGGAATGCTACTGGTTGCTGGCTTATGGTAGGAGGCTCAGGTCTCTGTGGCATATAGTGCCTTTTATCAGCTCCAGTTGGATCATCAGCTACAGTTGTTGTTCACAAAGCATGATCTGGCCACAGTGATCCATACTCTGATCACATCCAAGTTAATTTACTATAATGCACTCTACATGGGACTCACTTTGAAAATGGTTTTGAAACTTCAGTTGGTCCACAATGCAGTAGACATGGTTGGTTACAGAGATTGTCTTACCCCTGAGCTGAAACATGTGCACTGGTTACCCGTCAGTTTCTGGGCACAATTTATGTGCTGGTGCTTACTTTTAAGGCACTAAATGGGCTGGGGTCATGGTACCTGAAGGACCATCTCCTTGCAAACTATCGAGCCCACTAGTTAAGACCTGCCTTTCAAACACTGTGCTCTGCACCCCATTCTACAGAGGTGGTGACTAGAGACATTTTCTGTGGTGGCACTTGCCTCTGGAATTCTCTCCCCTTTGAAGCTCATGTGTCACCTACTTTACTGACTTTTGGGTGCCAGGCTAAAACATATCTTTTTACTCAGGTTTTTAATTTAGGGTTTTTATTTTATCAGCTTTCTAATGGTCTGCTTTTGTTTTATTGATAGTTTTTATGCTGTTTATGTCTTAATGGCTTGTGTTTTAATATTGTGGTTTTTAACTGCAAGCCATCTCGAGCAGGAATCTGAAGAGGCAGATAGAAATATTCTAAATAAATATGTTAGACTGAGAGAGAAAATAAGGATCATATAGTAGGATTCATGGCAGAATGGGGATCTCCCAGGTCCGAGTCTAGCACTGTAACCATGTGCCATGTTAACCTTATGGAATTCTTAAATTACAATTAACATTCCAGATTTAGAACCAGATTTAACACTGGCAATATACATGTAATTGTTCCATATGTTGATTCTGGTATCCTATTAAGAACAGTGTATTGTTTCTCTTTGCCCAACGGAAGTTAAAATTGGTTGTTCTATTATTTAAAGTGGTGAAACATAGTGCCTATAAATATGTAGTTTTTTTTTTAAAGCTTGATGATACTGTTATTAAAGTCCATAAAAATTAAATGTAGTTACAGAAGTAAACAGAAGGTGTCACTTCATCTTCAGTTTTTATCATGTTGTAGTCAAAGACAAAATTGCTTATTTAATATTAACTTTATTTGTGAAAGTCTAAAGTAAAAAAAAAACAGCTAGAACAGGAATTCAAGTTATGTTATGTTGCAAACATTCCTATTCAGTTTATCTGGAGAAAATTTCACAGAAATGTCTAATGTGCTTTAAATGACAATTGCAAGATTCACAATTACTGGACCTACTTACAAGTTGTTAAAAGGTCTGTCACACTTTTAAAATAGCTGCTTTTCTTTTTCCTGCTTTTTTTTAAAAAAAGTGTTCCAATATATCGCTGTTTTGAGATTGCCCACAGTAATTTGTGTCTGATGTATTGGGTTAAAGCCACTTCTTGGAGGCTCTGCTGGATGTCTGTTTTACTGTTTTATATTGTTTAAGCTGCATTTTATAGCATTTTATTATGTTTTATATATTGCTGAACCTATGGTTATTTGATATTGTGAACAGCCCTGAGTCCGCTTATGGGGATGGTGGGATATAAATCTAATAAATAAGTAAATATGTACCACCTCAATTTTTTCCCAGCCTTCCATAGCTTCTCTTCAGAATACTGTTGTGCTAATTACCTATTTGTTTATGTTAGGGTTAACTACCATTACCCTTTCACTCTTGTGTTGAGTCATCAGACCTACTGATATGCATCTCTAAATTGTCTTCCAGTTATTCCCTTGATAGTTCTGCAATTGAATGATATCTATTTGTTTGTTTAACTGCTCCTGCCCAGCTTAGTGGGTTTGTTTTCTTGTGACACTGCACAGGGACAACATGGTAAAAAGAATGTAGAGTAGATACTTTCAGTTTAAAATAATAGCAGGATTTGAGTCTGGTGGCACTTTAGAGACCAACAAGATTTTCAAGGAATGAACTTTCAAGAGTCAGAGTTCACTTCTTCAGATGCAAGTTGGAATGGAGATCCCTGAACCTTTATATCCCAGACAGAAGGTGGGAGGGGTGATGCAAAGGTACAGTGCAGCTTAATTAGATGGGAGGGGTGTAGCAAGGGAAGATGTCAGAATGTAAAGGTATAATGTAGCTTAATTAGAGCAGAAATTAGAATCTGTAGCGAGATAAGAATCCTATCAATCTGTTCAATCCTGGGGGAGTCCGTTGTACTGAATTTGTGAATGAACTCAATTTCACGTTGTAATCTCCCTTCTAAATTTCTCTGTTTGAGGACTATTTTAGGTCAGCAATCGAATGTCCTTACAGATTAAATGTTCTCCCACTGGTTTTTGAGTGTTGTGATTTTTAATGTCAGATTTATGTCAGTTTATTCTTTTGCGTAGAGACTGACCTGTTTTTCCAACGTAGAGAGTGGAAGGGCATTGCTGACACTTGATAGCATATATAATGTTGAAAGATGAGCAAGTGAATGAACTTGAGATCGTTAGGTCCATTGATTGTGTGTCAAGGTGAATATGGGGACAGAGTTGGCGTATTGTAGTCCCTGGTCCTAGAGTCTGAGTCAGTGTTGGGAAGTACATTCTTATGAGTGAAAAGTTGTTTAAGGCTAGGGGCTGTCTGTGGGTGAGAAAAAGTTAGTCTCCTAATACTTGTGAGAGAAGAGTATCATTGTCCAGCATAAGTTGCAAGTCATTAATGATGCGTTGAACTGGTTTCAACTGTATGTGACCATGAGTGGCGTTCTATTTTGTTTGGACCTATCTTGTAGTAGGTTACCTCATGGTATCATTCTGGCTTTGTCAATCTGTTTCTTTATTACATCAGCTGGGTATTGTAATTCCAAAAATGTCTGTTGTAGATCCCACAGCTGAGAATCTCTGTCAGGGGGCTAAAACAGATGCGGCTGTAATGTAGAGCTTGGCTGTAGATGATGGATTGTTTGGTGTGTTTAGGATGGTCACTGGAGGCATGTGGATGTGTTTGCCAATCAGTAGTTTTCTGGTATAAGGTGGTTCTTAAGCTTCTGTCTTGTATCTGTACATTGATGTCTAGAAAATGTACTTTCTGTGCAAATTGATTCATGGTCAGGTTGTGGAGTGAAAGTTGCTAAAGACAAATATTGGCATATTGTGGAAATCTTTGGGGGAGAGGGAGTTATTGAGGGGTTGTATATTTTAAATCATGGCGTTTTTAAGTAGTTTTAAGTGTAGTTTGTAAGCTGCCTTGAGGTACAAGGAAAGTTATAAATATTTTAATTCTATTTATTTATTTATTTATTTAATTTGTTCGATTTTTAGCCTGCCCTCTCCACGAATGGACTCATGGTGGGGTACAATAAAATGCTTAATGAGCATTTAAAATATATATACATATATAAATATATTTTAAAATGCAGAAAACGTAAATTCATAAATACCTAAAACAGCATATCAGATGGTGGCCCCCTCCAATTTTCCCAGTCCGAACATAAACATACCAAGAGGAGTGGGTGGGGCCCATAGTTTGATAATATTCTGGTGACAGTGCTTATATGGGACAGATGACTTTGTTGCCCCCCTGGTGGGAGACCGGTAGAGAGGCTCCTAAGCAATCAGAAAGTCAAAGATTGGCCTCAACCATATGCCTGGTGGAACAACTCCATCTTACAGGCCCTCTGAAAGGACATGAGGTATTGGCAGGCCTGGGTGTCCTCCAACAGAAAGTTCCACCAGGTTGGGGCCAGGACTGAAAAAGCCCTGGCCCTGGTTGAGGGCAGCTGGGCCTCCCTGGAGCCGGGGACCACCAGCTAGTTCTTATTTGCCAATCTTAATGCTCTCGGGGGTACATAAGAGGAGAGAGGGTCCAGCAGGTATGATGGACCCAGTCTGTTTAGGACTTTAAAGGTTAAAACCAAAACCTTGAACCTAATCCGGAACTCCATGGGGAGCCAGTGCAGCCGCTGCAAGATGGGGGTAATATGTGCCCTGTATGGTGTGCTCATCAGGACACATGCAGCAGCATTCTGGAATCTGGACTCACTGTAATTTCCAGGTTAAGCCCAAGGGAAGCCTTGTGTAGAGCAATTTATAGTAATCTGTTCTGGAGGTGACTGTTGCATGGATCACTGTAGTTAAGTCATGGGTCGACAGATAGGGCGCAAGCTGCCTGGCCTGTCGAAGATGGAAAAATGCAGACAGGGCAACTGCCATGACCTGGCTTTCCATCGATAAGGAGGAATCCAGTATCACTCCAAGACTCCAGAGTCCAGACCGATGAGACCGGCACTAACAGCGCCCCATCAAAGGTCAGGAGCTGGATCCCCAAATCTGGCAATCCCCAGCCCAAGTACAGGACCTCCGTCTTTACCGGGTTCAACTTCAGCTGGCTCTGCTTTACCCATCTAGCCACAGCCTCCAAAACTCTCACTAGGACATCAGGGGCAGAGTCAGGCTGGCCGCCATCAACAGATACACCTGGGTGTCATCCGCATATTGGTGACAAGCCAGTCTGAAACTTCGCACCAGCGGGGCAAGGGGGCACATATACAGGTTGAATAGCAAGGGGGAGAGTATTGCCCCTTGCAGGACACCACATACCAAAGGCTGGTGTGTGGATAAGCTCAAGCGCCTCTAGATAAACTATATCCATTAATTTTATACAAGAATAGAATTGCAGGATGACATGGGTCCAATGCAAGAATTAAAGGGGAAACAAAGATATGAGACTTCACTTCTGAATGAGGTTCTAGGCTTATAGTATCTACTTGGTAAGTTACAGTGCAATCTTAAACTGAATTCTAAATTTATTGACTTCAGTGAAGTTGTTAATGTGGACTTCTCATATTTTATTGAGCTGTTTACTAAAAACTAATGTGGTTCAATAGTGTACTAATGTAATGAAGTGTAATTTCTTTGCAGCTTAAAGAGGTTTTAATGCTAAATCTACACAAACTATTTATTTAGGAACTCCTGCATTACTGCAGATATCCTCTGAGTGGTATCTCGACACTGATTATAGGGCATTCAGAGGAAGTATCTTTTATGTGTGTTTTCAAAGTGGCAGCATTATAAAGAAATAAAGTTTGTTTGAATAGATAAAATATATATAAAATATATTGTTTGATATATAAAAGGGTGGTATTCATTCAGATACTTTTTAAAAGTTAGGTGATCTTTTCTACAGACACAAATGGACAGTAAATGCTAAAAATAACAGAGGCCTCTGCAGCCGAGCAAAAGAAGATTCTGTATCTGGTACACAGTTTGAATTACTGCTGTCCAGACACTTTTAAAGAACGATATTATTAGCTTGCTACTGTTGTTCTTTAAACAAGCCTATCTGAATAAATTTCTCCCAGGAGCTTTGAAATGACAAGACAATGTAGTTATATAATTGGGGGGGATTATATAGGGCTCTAATGGGACAAATCATTTCAGTACAGGTAGAGTAATAGAACAGGAGGCATCCAGTTTTCAAATTCTGGGTGTGCAGGCCTGTGTTTTAACTTTTCTACTTCCAGATGTATCACATCTAATAAATAGTTTTATCCTGCTGGGTTTCAGTTTCTCTACTTATTAAAATAGTATAATGTTTAAATGTCTGTCTCCAAGGGACTATTAATGAGCAGTATTAATTGTGCAGTTCTGTGCAAATGTAAAACAATTTGTATGCATAACTAATAATCTGGCTTTTAAAAGGATAAAAGTTCTAGGATAAAAATGTATTAGAAAGGATACTCTGAGACACAAGGAGCAATCCTAAGAAGGTCTACTCAGAAGTAAGTACCATTGCATTCACTGGGGCTTGCTGTCTGGAAAGAGTTCTTACGATTGCAGCCGTGGAATATTTCATTCCAGTTTGATTAAAAATTAGTAACCATTATGCCCCCTTTATATTACTAGGTTTTGGCTGTGTATCTTTGGATTTAAAAAAAATTTGAACCCCAGACTTGTGTACATCCTTCTTGTAGATTTCAAGTGAAATCATCTACGTGATTATGCTTGGGTGGAGTTTCCTAGCTGTATCACTCCCATTTCCCCCAACGAGACATACACACCAATATTATCCCAATGTTCAGTCACTTCCTTCCCCTCATTGCTTTTATTTTTAGAATAAGGCACAGACACATTTTATATTTAAAAGATTTTTTAAAAGATGGGCTTCCTATCTCCCTATATGAGTTCTTTATTAGATGGTAAAAGTATATAGTCCTGAATTTCTACAACAGAGGAAATAATAGCTAATGCTCTTGCTAGGACAACTTAGAATACATCTCTGCAGTGTCTAAACTTTTGATATCTTGGTCCTACTCAGATAATACACATCCTTATCCCAACCCCTAGGTATGGACCTGGGTAGATACTGGGACCAGGTCTTGAGGTTGTGCACTTGATCTTCTCTGCTCCTCTCATAGTGAAGAGAAGTGAAAAACTAAATTGGGAGACCTTATTAGTTAGAGTATGCTAATAGATACTTAAAATTCCAGATAATTCTATATTATCTTTGAAGCCTTAAAGATAGCAAAGTGTCTACATAATTTCAAAACAAACGTTCTCTTTCATTCTATAATTGAACTTACATTGACTTTATAGACAAACAATTGTTTATGGAGCATATATTTTATATGTGAGGGGCACCTATATTTTAATTAATGGATGCTCTGTTGTATGCCAGCCATACAGTTGCATTTTCTTTGACTACCTATAGTAAGAGAAGTTTGCTATAAGCAAGAATCCAGTTAGCAGATGCACCTACCTCTTCTCTGTTCTCAACATAGCCTGATGGTGGCAGATAGAATACTCTTTCATATTCTCTTTTAGACCCAACTGAACAAAGAAGCTACAGTTTCCATGGGGACACAAGCCAGTAATTGTTGGACTTCTAGCCACTTGGCATCTCTGATTAGGGTATATTATGTCTATTTCCCATGAAGGCCCAACTGTGTGAATCAACACAATAGAGGCACCCAGGACTAGGGGAAATGTGTCTGCAAATCTAGAGGAATTTTTCTTTCTTAGAACTGAAAAAGAAGAGGAGGAGGAATAAGAAATATCACCAGTTGTAAAAATACCTGAATGCCAGCCAGCTCTCCTGAAGCTGTGTCACAAGCTCTCAGGTGCCGTTTGGATTGCTATTACATTTGCTTCCTAGGTGTGTAGTTTTAATCTGGACAGTCTGGTATTTATCCTTTCTGTCTGAGAAATAATTGGAAAAGTCTAGAAATAAATATCAATTTTTTTTTATCATGACCATCTGTGTGAGCCTTTCTCTTACTGTAGGGGAAAACCTTTGCCCATAGAGAGGGGGCAAAGAGGCGGGCAGGAAGTGGCTAATGTCTATGTTGCACCCTATCTGCTCCTTCAGCCT
This sequence comes from Eublepharis macularius, assembly GCF_028583425.1. Taxonomy (NCBI): domain Eukaryota; kingdom Metazoa; phylum Chordata; class Lepidosauria; order Squamata; family Eublepharidae; genus Eublepharis; species Eublepharis macularius. Next base: position 168,028,037 of record NC_072791.1, on the reverse strand, counting down.
CCTCCTCCTCCACTTCAGCTGCTACTACTTCCTGCTTCAGGCAAGGCTGTGATCAGCTGCCCTCCCCCTTCCCTTTCCCTCTCTCCATGCGTAAGAACTTCATTCTCTCCCATTTCGAACCCTTGTCTCTCTGAAGCTGCAGGTTGTTTGAAGAAACACCGTAGAGAATGTGAAGATTGCCTTTATTTTATCAACAGTCATTGCAGCTTTCTCCCACCCCTGACTAAGAAGCCAGAGTTATTCCTCCTCTGCACAGGACCAATTAGGGATATCAGACCCCCGGTGGGGGCGGGGGATTTCCTGCCCCTGCTCCCGCACCCCGTCCCCACTTACCTAAACAGCAGGGGGGCGCGCACCTTCCCTGCAGGCTCCCCCGTGGCGCTGTGTGCTCCTGCGCACAGCAGCCACTGGGATTGGGCCTGTTTTGGCCTGGATCAGGGCACTGCGGAGCAAGGGAGTGCTCCAGATCGGCACGAGTGGCTCGGAGGCTGCCCACACCGTTCACCTGCCCCGCAAGACAAGGGGTGGCCTTGTGATTCCTTTGATATATGGCAAAAACACTTTTCCTGTGGGAGACTGTTTTTCCTTGGTTGTTTGATTTATCCTTGGTTTAATTGCTCTTCTGATTTCATTTCTGGAGTAGCCATTTGCTTGGAGTGCGTGGTTTAGATGATTAGTTTCCTTGTTGAGAAAGTGCGGTTCACATATCCATCTTGCACGGTCTACTAATGTTTTTATTATGCCTCTTTTCTGTCGAGGCAAAGCTTCCCACCAGCAATATAACACGCAAGGAGAGGAACGCCAGCAAGACCCTCAATGCGGATCCAGACATCATTATTCTACCAGCTGACAAAGGCAATGCCACAGTGATCATGAAAACAGAAGAATACAAAAGGAAGATTAAGGAACTCCTGGACCCTTCCACCTACAAAAAACTAAAATGAGACCCAACCCGCAAAATCACCAGGCTAACAAATGAACTGATCAAAAATTCCTCACTTCATCCTGACATGCACAGAAAACTATGCAAGATGGAAGCACAGCCACCTCGACTATATGGACTCTCTAAAATTCATAAGGATTCAGTCCCACTCTGACCCATCGTGAGTGCCATTGATTCACTGACATATGAATTAGCTAAACATCTGGCCAGTCTTCTACAGGACCACATCGGAAAAACCACGTCTTACATCAAAGATTCAGCACATTTCATCAACAAAATCAGTTCTCTGAAACTCAATCCACAGGACATACTCGTCAGTTTCGATGTTGTATCCCTGTTTACTAAGGTTCCGGTAAAAGACACACTCGCACTTATTAATCAGATTTTTCCAGAGGATGTAACAGCCTTATTCCGCCATTGTCTGACAACCAGTTACTTCCAATGGGATAACGAATTCTATGAACAGATGGATGGGGTGGCCATGGGAAGCCCTCTCAGCCCAGTTATAGCAAACTTCTACATGGAACATTTTGAAAAAACAGCTCTAGAATCAGCACCCCACAAACCTAGTGTATGGTTCCGGTTTGTGGATGATACCTTTATCATTTGGAGCCATGGTGAGGAAGAATTGATGGAGTTTTTAAACCACCTCAACAATATCCACCTGAACATACAATTCACCATGGAGAAAGAAATCGGGGGGAAACTTCCATTTCTAGATACCTCGGTCATCCGCAAAGCAAGCTTTCAGTTAGGTCACAAGGTCTACAGGAAACCAACTCACACGGATCGGTACTTACACAAAAACTCCAATCACCACCCTTGACAGAAAAGAGGCATAATAAAACATTAGTAGACCATGCAAGATGGATATGTGAACCGCACTTTCTCGACGAGGAAACTAATCATCTAAACCACACATTCCAAGCAAATGGCTACTCCAGAAATGAAATCAGAAGAGCAATTAAACCAAGGATAAATCAAACAACCAAGGAAAAACAGTCTCCCACAGGAAAAGTGTTTTTGCCATATATCAAAGGACTCACTGATCAGATGGGAAAGCTTATGAAAAAGCACAACCTTCAAGCAGTATTCAGACCCACCAGAAAAATACAACAGATGCTATGATCAGCAAAAGACAGTAGAGACCCCCTCACCTCTGCAGGAGTATACCGCATACCCTGCAGCTGTGGACAAGTTTACATTGGGACCACACAGCGTAGCATCCAGACAAGAATAAAAGAACATGAAAGACACTGCAGACTTGGCCATCCGGAAAAATCAGCAGTGGCTGAACATAGCCTAACTCAAACAGGACACAGTATCCTATTCCAGGACACTAAAATACTGGACAACACTTCCAACTACTTTGTCAGATTGTACAGGGAAGCCATTGAAATTCATAAGCATAAGCACAATTTCAACAGGAAAGAAGAGACTTTAAGAATGAATAGAGCATGGTTTCCAGTCCTGAAAAACACCAGGCTAACAAAAGACTCTATACCTACAAGAGCCCTGCAGAGAAGATTACCATATTAAGCACCAATCCATATGCAAAAGAACCTCCTCAGGATATAGTGAAGCCTCCCTCCATTAGCATTCCACACCCTGGGAAACTCTTACAGGATGACTCAGCCCAACCCCACCTTCCTGAGTAGATATAAATGACCTGCCAACATCTTTTCCACACTGTGACACTGAGAGATCTCTGTCTTTTGGTGCTACACCTCTGAAGATGCCAGTCACAGCTGCTGGCGAAACGTCAGGAACTACGATACCAAAACCATGGCTATAGAGCCCAGAAAATCCATAACAACCATCAATTACATTGTGGATTCTCTTTCTCTTGTAAAAAGCCGCCCTGGAGTTCCTGGATCCTGTACATCCCTCCTTGCCCCTGATCTCCTGGAGGAAAGCCTGAGATATGGCTTTTTGCAAGACATAGAGATTCCCTGGTGGAGAATCGCATCGAGCTGCTGTTCTTTGTAAGATTACAGCACCAGGGACCCTTGCAGGACCTGACACATGCCCAGGCATCTCATGTAGTTTCCGTGTTAGTCGAAGAGTTTTGCATGCAGAAGTCCATGGGGGGTAGGAACTGATGTAAGGCAGGGAATTTTGATTTAAATTTTGAAAGGAGGAAGTGACCTCACAGGAAGGGGTCGTGTTTAGGAAAGTGATATCATGTGTCATCAGGTGACCTTTGACCTGGAGGTGAAATCATATGATATGAATAACAAAGTGACATGTCCTCCGCATACTGTACCTTCCCCAGGCACTGCCTCCAAAATCTCCAGGAATCTTCTCCCGTCAGAGTTGGAAACTCTGTGTGGGGAGAACATGCAAAGGAGTGTGTGAAAGAAGGAAAGGAAGGCTGCTTGGAGGTAGAGTGTGGTCAGTATTATTGTTAAAACCATTTGTCAACTGTAGTTACTAGGCAATGCCATATAATATGATGCAAAGCCTTTCTCCCCACCCCCTCCAGTTCTGTGAATGGGTTGAAGACCCTTTCCTACACATCAGATGACTATTGTTCACAGATGGTGGGGAATACAGGTACAAGTGGAGACAGTGTGAAGGCCAGCAGGGGTGGGTGAGATTTCCTTCCCTCATGAGTCTTCAAAGGTTCCCCACTTATAAACTTAAAAGGAAGTAGGAACCTCAAAATGCATGTAGGTTTCAGCTCTGCATTTAGTTCACCAAGTGTCTGGCCCGTTATGCTTAGCAGAGCAAAGTAATGGAAAAAGAAGGGGATGGGGTTGTATTAACGTTGCCTCACTTTTATTTTCTTGCATCTCTGTCTCTGGCAATTCATTTTGTCTATAGTTGCTTCTAAATTCAGCCTGGGCATGAGCACTCATCTTCCTGTTCTGTCAATTATTTCAGGGAGTCTATTAAAACAGAACTATGTAGGGTGTAAATACAATTAGGAAGAGGATTTTTCATTTTTTCTGGACAAGATCTGTTGTTCATTTTCCATATTTTGTTTTTGTCTTTAAAAATGGATGTGTGGGGGGTGGGGACTGGAGCTTAAGAAGAAACAGTTGTTTTAAATATTTTGTAATGGTCTTTTTGTTTTGTTTTCAAGCAAAAAGTTTTTCAGTGTCTTTTCTTGCTAGGACTTTTAATTGGATATTTATGTATCTTTAAAAGTTAGGACAAGAACATCTGGCTTGTTTCATGTTTCATGATTGTACCAAACTGGTAACCACTTGCCATAGATGGTTAAGGGCTAAGGATATTATTTTTATCATACACTTTTTAAACAATAAATATTGAATACCAAAGTATGAGAAATTAATTTTAGTAGTAATCCTAGGACAAGCAGCAAACAAAACTAAAATTCTACATTAGATTTAAGGTTATATTAAAAACAAAAGTGGTGCCTGCAACTGAGCTGTGTGTGGGGTAAATCCTACCTAGAATCTCCCTGGCACAAGGGGAGATTTTCACTGATCCCAAGTTATTCATGGGGGTCCTCTGTCCTATAGGGGCAGCTTTTGGGGGTGGGATGTTTTGAGCTGCTATGGGACAGGGGATTGGCAATAATCACCTCCTCTTCTTGTGTCCAATGGAAATTCTAGACAAGTTTACACCTTTGGATTTTCAATCCCTGTAAACACAAATTAATACAGATTTTCTGTTATTTCTTCCATAAATTTATAGACAGTCTAATAAAGTTATCAGCAAGTAAAGGAGTAAGGAAAGAGAATTTGAAATGAGATCAGGAAATAACCAAATTTAGCTCTTGCTGGAAGAGAGATTAAGATACCAAATTAACAAAACATCTAGCTGAGTGAATACAAACGGTGAAAATTCACAGCAAGAAAGAAACTGCACTAATCAGAGGAGGTGCAGGACAATTAACAGGAAAAACAAGGGCACAAATCTTCAGTCCAGACAAATGCTGTAGAAGTTGTAAGCGCCTGATGTATGGGCAGAAGATCCCAGATTCCATCTACAGTTAAAAAAAATGTTATCAGCAAGGCTGGGAAAGATCTGTCGGAGACTTTTAGAGAGCTACTGCTATTTGACAGTACTGGGTTAAATGGGCAATTGATCTGTTAAAGAAGCTTCTGTCTTTCATATGAGGCATTAGGGACAAGGAAGCAAAGGAGAAAAGGGAACAAATCACATGGCACAATGTGGACTGTGTTCTCTCCTTGTCAAATATCGGTATCACATTGCATGAATAACTCTGAGGATATGGACATAACCTGTTGAAGGGTCTTTTCGTCTTTCATGATTTGCAGCTGCAACATTTCATGAAGGCATTTTGCTGGGCTCTTGTATGAAATTATCACTTTATATTGTATTATAATTCCATTTGTAGTGGTTTTTTTAAATGTAAAACAGATCTTGTAACTGATACTCATTTTTGTTTATTGGAAGCAGAAAGGGCAGGAGAAAGCATATTGTTATGGATGTGCTTTTTCTAATAATTTATCTCAGGCTTTGTGACCAAAATTCAGTCAGATCATCTTAATTTGAGTGGTTCTGCGTCCGACACTCCTGAAACAAAGAAGATATGCCACATAACGTTCAGTGTAGCAAAAAGACAATGTTAATTAACAAGTCCTTAAAACAAAGTTATCTTTTATAAACATTTGATTCTCTGATGTTTACAGAGCTTGGGTGGAACCTATTACACAATCTACTTTAAAAAAGAAAATGCTTTGAAAATATGTTTTTGGATATAAAAGGTGTGGCCACAGTTGTGAAAGAAATCCACAGGGAGGTTGTGTGTGTGTGTTACAAGGAAGCGAGAGATGGTGATATACAGCTAATCTCCCCAGGCTTTGCCTGTCTGCTGACTTCTGGTTCGAAGAACATCTGGAAATTGGCACTGGATTCCTGTGCAGCAAAACTACTGAACAAAAACAGCAGCAGAAAACCCACTCAGCTACTGAACAAGGTAGACACCATGGGTGAACAAAGCAGGAGACTACTAATGCATTTTTTAATTTATTTAAAAAACCCACCCTGCTTGTTTCCATCCACATTTTTCCAATTACAGTGCATTGAATTGATGTGACATCACTCTTGACCATAGGCCAGTCTATTCAACAGTCTGGCAAAGAAATTTATTAACTGGTTACCTGCCAATTGTCTGGACTCCGGATTGCAGTGCAGATTTTTTTTATCAGTAACATTGTTATGGGGCCTAACATTAACAGACATATGCAGGCCTGCAAAATCTCTGAAGTAGTTAGTTCAAAGACAGAGTGTGGCCAAGATAAAAGATTTATACATTACTTTGGGGAGCAGAAAGGATGGATTGAAAATTAACCTTGTTTCTTTTCACTAGCACTATGGCTCACAGCAGCTATTTCTTTGGCTGGTAAAATACTAATAATCAGCTGATGCAACTGCACTACTACTATGCACTTTGTCCATTATCATCTAGTTTGCTTTTGGGCATGTTGATATAAAACACAAAGACCTCAGTGAAGTTTCATGGTCAGCACTGAAAAAAAACTGAGCTGCAGGATCAAACAAAGTCTTCTGTGCAAAAAGCTGAGCTCCCCTCTTTCTTAGTTAAAAATAAAACACAAGCAGTTTCATAACTGCTGGTCATTTAACATTAGAACTTGAAATCTTAAAGATTACTTAGATGTAACATTTTAATCTTTAAAATATGAAAATCTGAATATTTTAATTTTTGTGCTTAATAAATATATTTTAGAATGTTAACTGAATAAGTAGAGAAATTAGAAGCATGGTTCAGGAAGTGTCATGAGAGTTGTGCTGTCTGAATTTGCATGGCGTATTTTGCAAGTATATCCAGGTAGATTCCTCTCCTAGAACGGTTCATAATTCTTTGATAAAGCACAAACTGTTCATGCAGAAGCACTTGGGCTTAATCCTAATGCCTACAGTTAAAAGAATCCTAGATATAAAAGGTGGAGGGGGGAGGTGAAGAACTGCTGTTATCAATATATGCTATACCAGACTAATGTACCAACTCTGGACTGGCTCAGCGTATGAAAAGATTGGATCCTTCGCATGTTTTTAAAGCTAAATTGCAGTTGTATGGGGGCTCAATTTGTGTTGTGTGGGTGGAGGTTAATCCTTTCACCCCTGCACACTTCTGCTTGTTGAAACTGCCTCTACTCTTGAAAAGAAAATAACAAGCAAAAGGCATAGAAGATGGCTTGATAGGCAAAACCATATGTGGGGTGAATTGAATGATTAACCTTCTCTCCCTTGTCCATCAGGGTTGCACTCAGCTGCAGTTTAGCTTTTAAAAATGCAGGGAGAAAAATCCAGTCATAGATCTCCCACTAGTATGCCTGCTTTGCCTATCAGTGTAAAGCTGATTCATATGTTTGTATATAGAAAGATGTGGAGCTTCTAAGCCCCCCCCCCCAAAAAAACCTTGTGCTTGATTGTTTATTCCCACATTTCCCCCCTCAGGTGTAAAGAAACGCTTACATTGTATTGTATCACTTCAGGCTTATTTGTAGTACACAGCCAAAATAAGCATTGGATTGACCCAGCATCACCTGCTGCAAAGCTAGAGTTGCCAACTTACACTTGGGAAATACTTGGAGATTTGGGGATGGAGATAGTGGGGTTTGGGGAGAGGAAGGACCTCAGCCAGGTATGATGCCATACAGTACACCTTCCAAAGTAGTCATTTTCTCCAAGGGAACTGATCTCTGATGGCTGGATGTCAGTTATAATTCTGGGGGATCTCCAGCCACCAGCTGAAGGCTGGCAACCATATTTTCGTGCCATGTAGATCCAGTAATTATGTGGAAAACACAAAATGCCTGAACAGTGTGTCAGTAAAAGGATGCAGTGCAGTGAGGCCCTCTCCATGCTCACTCTGCAAGACAATTCCAGAGGAATGGATATATTATAGAGAAGCCTCTTACCCAACTGTTGCCATATGAACAATCCTAGAATTGGCCATCACTGTGACAAGGCTTTCTGAGGAACATAACTGGCATGTGGGAGAATATTAGGAGAAATATACAGTGGTTATTCCAGTAGTGATAAAAGCACCAGGTGTGATTCCGAAAGGACTAATTAAACATCTAGACAATATTGGCATAGACAGGATAGCAGTTGGACTGTTGTAAACAGCCACACTACTTGGAACGTGCGACTGACTCTGAGGTTCTTGGATAAATCCAAGTCGGTAAAGGACAAAAAAATTCCAGCCCAAACATCTGATAAACTGTGCTAACTTCATAATAATAATCAACCTTTAAGCAACCATGTAGCCAAGTATGTGAAGGAATGCCAGCAAGGATGGGGTGAGGCTAATGTCCTTGAAAAGCAGTTCAAAAGGCATGGTGCTGCTACAGAGAAGGCAGCAATCTTCAAATGGTAGAGAAGGACTTCTTACAATGCTTGGATAGCCCTATGTAGAAGAGGGGCTTCTGACAAACAATATGAAGCTGGTTAAAGACACTCCTGTCTACATCTGCAACCTGGCCTTCCAGCCAACAATTGACCTGTTGTTGGATAAAATTGGAATACCCCCAAAGTTGCAGACCAGAGTTTTCAATGGAAATGCAATTTTATCCAACAACAGGTTAATTGTATTTCTGACCAAGAGTCTGCCTTGTCTGGATTATGTTTCTTCCATCACTGACTTAAAATACTGGTTGAGAATTTTTATTGCCTCCTCAAGGTTGTCATCTGCATATTTGTGATGACAAAGCTCAAATTCTGATTATTGCTCGATCAGTTTCATGTAGATGTTAAACAATATGGAACCTCTGGCATCTTGCAGTCAAAAGTCCACTGAGCAGAACTGAGCTCTACTTTGAAGGATGTACCTTCCCAACTACTTTTTTTTTGAATTTTTTTAAATTTTTTTTATTACCTACATTAACTAACAATACAGAGGGAAAGAAGGGGGGCAGGGGAAGGAAAGAAAAAAAACAGCAACATATAACAACACTACACTACAAATAATGCTTTCCCTTCATACTGCCATTATTAAAAAATTAAAACTTTGTAAGATATTGATGGAGTGGTTGACCTTGCAAGATACAGATTACAATCCAATTAAGTCTTCCCCCCCCCCCCAGGCCTCGGACGCAGTTCTCTCTGAGCAACTGCAACCGCAGTGCTCGTTCCCCCCCCCCCCTTCAGACTTCAAATCCTTTTCTTCTTGCTTGGTGTCTTGCTGAAATTCTTGATTTTTGTCCTCAAAATCCCTTAGTTGATCTTCTGATGTTATCTTGTAAGCTTGATCTTTGTAACTAAACCAGATACCTTCCGGAAATAGCCATTTATACTTTATTCCATGTTCCCTCAGAAGAGCTACAGACTTTTTATACTTAAATCTTTTCTGAACTAAAAATGGAACGTCCTTCAGTATCTTAACTTTATTACCCAGAAAGTCCAGATCCGCATTGTATGAGTTGTATAGGATAGTGTCTTGGATCCTCTTAGATGACAAATCGATGATGATCTCGCAAGGCAGCTGACGCTTCGTTGCATATTTTGAAGAAGCCTGACGGACTTCCAAAATGGCGCTTTTTACCTCTTATTTAGTTGCCCTCGCGGGTGTCGCCAATAGTTCCGAGGCCAGATCCCATAAATCCTCATTTTCCTCCTCTTTCACATTCTGGATGCGCAAAATTGTCTGTGTTCATTCCACTTGTAGCCCGATCAGCTGGTTCTCCACCAGCTTTAACTCTTTATTCGTTGCCCTCACGAGTGACGCATTTTCCCGAGCAGACTTCTCTGCCCCCCCCGCTGCTTCCTTAATGGTTTTCACTTCGCTCTCAATTAAGCCCACCCTTTGATCTGTTTCATTCAGCTTGTCAACAAAGGGCTTTATGGCTTCGATAACCGACCTCTTCACCAAGTCCTTGAGCGACTCTCCTTTCCCCTGCAGGGCAGCCGAGATTGACTTGCCCAAAGTGGGACTCTGTTTTTTTGCTGCCATTTTAGGGGGGGGGGGACCGCCGACCAAATTCTGAAACTCAGCGAGGGGAAAGAACAAGCCTTCTTAGCTTCAGATCCCACCACTCCTTCGCGTGCGCTTGTAATAACAGAAGGGATTCACTTACTTACAGGCTTCCGCCTAGTTCTGCTCTTTGCCGTTTTCCATGGCCTGGCAGCACTCGAGGTGCCGCGCACGTCTGCTGGCCTCCATAGGAACAAACGGGCAATTTACCCCCTGCATCGATTTCAGGGGGCTCTTCCCGCCGCGTTCCGGACCCTGCCTCCCTCACTGGGAGTCCTGGGGGCTAATCTTCGCAGATCAGCCGCCCGGTCAGGCTGCTCGGGCGCTTCCTCCTGGACCTGTGGAGAGGAGCATCCGACATGGCCGAGAAAACGAAACCGAATCGTACCTTCCCAACTACTGAAGCTTTTACTCAACAGTGCCAGCCAGCCAGGCAATTCAGAAGGATACTGTAGTTCAGGGCTTTTTTCTGTGGAAAGAGGAGTGAAACTCTCTATTATTACATATGTGTGTGCAAAGCATGCTCCTGGAAATGTGTGATGATGTAACTTCCGGAAGTGACATCACTCCCAGAAGTGACACTGCTTCCCAGAACCCAGCACAATGCATTACAGCAAGATAAATGTTAGTAAGCTTGGGAAATTACAATAGTATGAGAAAGGGTGTGTTTCCTTTCTGTATCCTCTACAAAAAGTGAAATCTTCCATTCCCTTTCCCAAACATTTCATTTCTTTGGAATCATATTTTAAAATATGCAGGAAGGGGGGGGGGGGCTCTAAAAATCCAAAACCCATCTCACAAATCTAAATTCTAACAGATTCAGCGTAGAAAAAAAATCCAAAATTCTTTCTCAAAATTCCACAGAGTCTGAAATTCCTAATCTAATGAATATTGAATTTTCAAATTTTCAGAAAAGGTTTTGCTTTACTGGAGAAATTCAAAATTAGATACTCAACTTTAGCAGCATTAGATTTATACTTAGTTTAAAATGGCTTTTTTTTGTTGCCTGCTAATTCTACCTTACCAACAGCTAAGCTGTTGTGACATTGTGAAATGCTCATAAATATTCCAATGTCCCAGACAAACAATATTCATAAAAACTTCCTTAACACCCATGTGTCCACTGCAATTTCAGTGATGTTAATTAGCTGAGCGTGGGGAGAACCATTTGAGTTACAGCTATTAAGACATAAGAACATCTATGTGCTGTTGAATATATTGATGAAAGCCTTCTGTGACTTGGACACAGCTATCCATTCCTAGTATAAAACTGGAATAACCATAACTGATATTTTAACTAATACAGATAACCATAACTGATATATCTAACTAACACCTAACCAATATGCATTCAAAAGCTGTGGGAACCATAACAATGTCAACTTCAATCAACAAAAGAATGAAAGCAACATACGCACACAGCCCCACCCACCCCCATGAAAAGAAAGCAGGATGAACTCAAACACCCCCACCCACAGCCCCATGAAAAAAGCAGAATGAATTCAAAGTAGCGTGCGCGCGCGCGCACACACACACACACACACACACACACACACAGCTGCTACCCCCCATGAAAAGAATGAACTCAAAGCAGCACACAAACACACAGCCCCACCCACCGCCAAATCAAAATAAAACAGACTGAACTCAAAACAGCACACACACACAAATGCCAGAATGAAAATAAAACAGAATGAACTCAAAGCAGCACAGACACACACAGCCCCACCCACCCACTCCCCCAATGAAAATAAAACAGAATGAACTCAAAGCAGCATGCACTTACGCAGAAATCCCTGAATGAAATGAAAGCAGAATGTACTCAAAGCAATTTAGCTTCCTCTGGAGAGCCAGCCCCAGCAGCTCCCCCCCACTCTCTCTCACTCACTCACTCACTCACTGAGGAATGGAAAAAAAGCAGAATGAACTCAAAGCAGCTAAGCCTGTTCTGCAGAGCCCGTGCTGGGCCCCAGCTCGCTCGCTCGCTCGCTCACTCACTCACTCACTCAAGAAAACAGAATGAACTCAAAGCAGCTTATCCTCCTTTGCAGAGCCTGCTGGGCCAAAGGAGGAAGGAATCACATGGGCAGATTATTGAGCTGCCGGAACAGCGTTCCGGAGCATTCCTCCTCAAAAAAAGCCCTGCTATAGATGATGTCATCTAAAATCAATGTGAAATCCAGATGAACCAATGGAATATACTTTTCTTCATCTCTTGGCAAGGATTGTCCGCCAGACCGTGACTGTTGCTGTTCTAAACCTGGGCAAAAACCAGTTTTGAAATGATTTAAATTTAAATCTGTATCATCCAAGAATCTCTGGAGTTATGTTGTGATCTGTTCAAACAACTTGCCTCAAAATGAGGTATTAGGCACTCGATGGAAATTACCAGGGTTAGATAGGTCAAAGGGAGGCTTATTAAATAAAGGCCATACCACAGCCTCCTTCAGCTGTCTGGGGGGCCCTGCCATATCTCTGCCTTACCTTAGCACCTCTCCTAACCAATTGGCTGGTCCCTGCCCAGTAGTCCTAACCAGCCAAGCCAGGCAAGGGTCAAGTAGGCCTCATCTGTCCAAGGAGCTACACCTTTAATTTTTGTGAACTAAAAGGCATCTAATAGATTAATATCTACATACCTTCTGTGTAGAAATTCTGTAATGTGAAGAGATCCAAGTGGAAGATTGGGAGAGTCTTCCTCATTTTAACTTTTTGGTTTGGTTAAATTATTTTTGGCCACTTACAGTGAAATCCTAAGCAGAGTTACTCCAGTCTAAGCTCATTGAAATTAATGGGCTTAGACCAGAGTAACTCTATTTAGGATTTCACTGTTAGTAAATATAAAAGAAGTAACTATTTCTGTGTAAAACTCTTATTATCTGCTGTCTATGTGTTTTCAAATTCTTGTGTGAAGTTTTATTTATTCCGGCAATTTGGAAGAAAATTTAAACATTCATCTTAACAGCTGCTGCTATAGTTTTTCCTGCTATTTTTTAATTTTGCCCTCATCTGCAGTTTGTAAATCAAAGTTTAAAAATAAGGTAAGTGACATGTGGATGACACAAGGTAGTCATAAGACTGGAGAGGCTTGATGCTAAGGTGGGAACTGAAAAACTCTTTTGGGAACTCTTTTTGAACAGCTTGGGAGGTGCAAAGGATGTGGTATGAGATAGCATGGCTGTTTGGAAAAAATGTTAAAATTGAGGAAACAACCGGAATTCAGTTTGATAGACTTGTTTTCCTTAGTCTTTCTCTCTGAGTTGGGAGTTGGTTAATAAAGTGGGCTGGACGGACAGTATCTTAAAGTTCCATTCACCATTCTCAAGCCATGACCTGTCTCATCATGATTATCAAATGGCTTTCATCTCTATGCTCATTTTAAGCCTTGTTTTGTTCAATTTATCTTTTCTCTCTTACTGTGTTTAAGTAATTTTCCACCTGGACTATTCTGCAAAATTTTGCCCCTGTGTAAAATATTTCCTTTTCCATGCTTCTATATTCCATTATCTGTTTTGCCTTTTCCAATCCAGTTAATCTTGTTGGCTTTCCTTTCTGTTCTTCATTTCTTCTAGTTCAAAATCTTAGAATCTACATTTTTCAAACAAAATCGCAATTTGGTCCCCTTTTTCATACACTCTTTCAGTGCTATCTTAAGCAGGTCAACTTACTTGGGACTATTCAGTGGGGCTCACTCCCAGAAAAGCATTCTTAGGACGGCACTGTTAGTTTCATGAAGATTCACAAATATTTCTACCAAATTCTAATTCTAGTTGCATACCTGAAAGAGGCTATAAGTTTCGTTCCATGTACAGATGGTGTATGTATATTCTCCCCTTGTATGTTGGAACATGCAGCAGATCATGAAAGCATGTTCTTCAGCATGTTCTAGTGTTGTGCTGTCTCCTATCAGTGCCGAAGGTAGCCAGAGTGCCTTGAGAGCATATACAACTTCCGTGGCTATATTGTCCATTGCTTCATACAATTTGGTCTTTCACCAATCCAAACTCACAAGCTACAACCACAGAAATGTTTGTTTTATAAGGGCTGACCTAGATGTTATGAGATTCGTGGCTGCTTCCTAAAGCAAGAATTCCTCTTACGTCCTTGTCTTCTCAGTAATGTCCAGAGAGAGGTGATGTGATATCAATGCACATAATTCTTTCTCTTCCCTCAGGCATCCAGCAAATGAAGTGGAGCAAGGGCAGGAAAACTCTGAGCACATCACCTGTCTTTTAAGAGCTTTTACTAATGTCACTGGATTGATGGGGAAAGTAATATGGGGTTTCTTTATGTGTGCCTTTGAATGTACAGCCTCAAATGGCAAGAGATGTGGGATATAAATATTTTGCATAAAGAAATGCTAGTATAGCCTGAATTCTGCTCCAAGAAAGGCTAAATTCCTCAGTGACTGAAGATTTTTCTAAACTAATCAAATGTTAAGTTTATTTACTTATTTTAAATATTTTACTTTGCTTTTGTTGTTATATGCAAAGCACTAAAGTGTCCCCTTACATTAATAGAAATATTGTTCAGTCTCTGTTTTAGATACTATGATTTCAGTAGGTATTTTTAACCTATTGTTTCAAGCTTCTTTCTGCAGCTTTTTGGGTGGCCCACCCTATTTAATAAAAACAGAGATTCTCAGAATGCTCAATTCTGTTCCCACAGCCAATTCTAGTGCTTCTTAGTAGTGCAGTCACAAGATGCACACAGCCCTACCAGTACTGAATTATAAGTGTGTTGGACTGCTGTGATTTTGACTTTAATATGTTTGCAGAAATTGTGCTGTCTTGGAAATATGGACATAAAATATTTGCACATTGTGGGGCAGGGGAGTGCAGAAATTTAACTGACTCTTTGATTAAGTCGATTAATACAGCATGACCTAAATAAGCTAACTTTCACACTTCACTGACTTGGCCACAGCTGGGGTAACAGGTGCAGTTCATTCTTCTTACTTCCCAGTTGTGCAGCTTTCAGTACAGAGTTAAAATGTGGAATCCTGAGCATCCTGAGCAGCCAGCTGCCGACAGGAAATTGCATTGTACAGCAGCTTTAAATGGGAAGGTTTGAGAGATCAGTTCAGAATCAGTGAACAGTGACTTGGAAGGAACAAACAGTCAGTGCTTCAGAAGGGTGGTGATTTCCTTTTTGGTAAACACGTCATTAATCTGAGGGAGCACATTCTTTTTCATCAAAAGATAAGGAGGCCAATTTGACTTTCACAGGGCTGGGCCTTGTTAAATTGTTTTCACCCTTCAGTCCTAGTTGTAACGCCTTTGAGAGTCCGTTTTGCTTGTAATATGGAGACAGCAGTGGTGGGGAAATAAGTCAAGCATCAGGAATCATCATCATCATCATCTTTTTTAAAGCTTCCTTTCTGTCTCTGGGATAACATTGTCAATCATTCATTTATTGTCAATTATGAATTTTATAATTAACTAGCTAGGAAATTATATTACATGCTGGATTTGTTCCTTTAAAGAGAGTGGGCTAAATTTGAGCTTTGAGATCTTTATGTGCATTTACTATTTTAATCTGTTTCGTTACCTCTGTTGTGAACACTTGTACTGATCTCCCTGCAGACATGTCTGCTTTACACAATATTGGTTTAGCACTTTAGGGATGAAGGAGTCCCTTTATACGACATATTTGCCAATGGAAATCTGGTTGGGCAGATTGTGTGACTGGAGCTGTCTCTCCTTTGGTTTGGACTTCCAAACACCTGTGGTGGGGTTAATACAATACTAACTGCCAAACATAAAGTTCAGAATTGATAAATGCCCCCCATCCCATGCCGATCCCCCCCACCACTACACATCTCCCTTCAGTCAGAAAAGAAAATGTGTGTAGCTTTACTGTACATCTTTTATATCTTCCAATTCTCAGAATGGCTGTGACAGAATAATGCGCAGACGAGCTAAATGCTGGGTTAGGTGGGTGGACCATGGTATGATGCAGCAAAGGCAGTTTTTATGTTCTTAATTTTAGTTACATGATAGATTTCCTGGGAGGTTTATTCAGCAAAACTTGTCCAGACATTATAAATTCCATTAATTCTCATCTTGACTGCTACCTGAGATATGAGAGACAATGATATAGTCTGTGTAAGCAAGGGTGTAGGAGCCAAGTGTTTCCAAGATATTACACCACATTTTCCAACAAGATACACAGCCTGGTTATCAAAACAGCTTTGGACTACACAGCCAGATCTTTAAAACAGCAGTTCTAAATGTTCCTGTTCTTAGAAATGTGTTACTGAAATCAATCATATACTCAATGTAATAAGAGTAAAGTAGAATTGTATCCTCACATTCTTTTCCAAAACACTGGGAAAGGTCCAGTGTGTTATTGTGGGTAGACTGCAGGAATAGGACTGGACAGACTCAGGTTTAAGTCCTTTCTCTGAATGAAGCACAGTGACTGATCTTCAACCAGTCACATTCCCTCAAACTAACCTACCTCAAGGAGGTGGTTGTGAGGATAAAATGGAGGAGAAAATCATGCATATTGCCTTGATCTCTTTGGGAGAAGGCTGGGAATAAAAAGGAATGGAAGGAAAGATAGCACTGGAATATTTGTTTAAAGGTAGGTAGGATTGAAAGTGAGACTGTGCAACCACAAAATGCAAAATTATTAGTTATTTGATTTTTTTACCCTGTGAGATGGGACACTAGTTGAACAGTCTCAGATAGTAAAATAACTCTGAAGCAAGGTGAAAGAATTAAGCAGCTCTCAACAGGTGAAGACTTTATTGCCTTCACTAATGAATGACTGCAACCAGTTAACATTCAAGAGATATTGGGGGAGGGGGAGGCTGCCATTTCCAGGCTATCACAAGTTTTCCACCTCTCATACAAGAGATGAAACACGGATTAATATGGATAATTAATGCTTAATACGGATAATTTACCATTTTAAATCTTTTTTTTAAAAAATGAATTTTTATTGGATGGGTTTACAAACATAAACATAAAAATCATTATCATTTCCCACTCCATTGCATTTTCCCCATCCTCCCCCCCCCTTTTCTGGTGACTCCCAGCAGTTTTCCATACCCAACTTAATCTAAAAAGTATATCGTATAAATTCTTAAAATCTATAATAATAATATAATATATATCTATATTATACATACTAATCAAATCTCTTTAGTTATCTTAACTATCTACACTAACTATATTACTTATCTTAGTTAAAAATATAAAAATTACATAAGTAATAATAAGTACATATGCTAACTAAAACAAAATTGCATATGTATATGTAACATACTATTCCTTTATACCAATTAACTATAATATCTATATTTCACACATATTCCCTGTAACCTTATTACTCATATTTATACTCCCCTGTAAATATACTATACTAATACAATAAAATATAGTAAGATATACCCCTTTTTAAGCTTAAGTAAGTTTCTATCTCCCCTAATTCTCCAAAGACCACAATTTCCCCTTCATGTCCCACTTTTTTTCCACATATTTCTTAAATTTTCCCCAGCTTGATGTATAGTCCAGTTCTTCTTGTTCTTTCAGTTTCCTTGTTAATTTGTCCATTTCTGCCATATTCAGAACTTTCAAAATCCAATCTTCCATAGATGGTATCTCCTGAATCTTCCACATCTGTGCATAACACATTCTAGCCGCCGTGATCATATAAAACACCATAACTCTGTCCATTTTGTCAAAATCTTCTAGGTTCATACATAATAACAGCAATTCTGGGGTTTTATTTATATTCCTTTGTAAAATTTCTGACATAACTTTAACTATATCCCCCCAGAACTGCTTAGCCTTATCACAAGTCCACCACATATGATAGAATGAACCTTCATGCTATTTACATTTCCAACACTTATCAGACAACTGGCTATTACCGTTGGCCAACTTCTTCGGTGTTAAATACCATCTATACAACATTTTATATACATTTTCACGCACAGTGGTACATGCTGAAATCTTGACTACATTTTTCCAAACCTTTTCCCAAGCTTCCATTGAAATTTCCTTATTACAGTTTATTGCCCATTTGACCATCTGAACTTTAACAACTTCCTCCTATGTAAACCATTTCAGTAATATCTTATATATTTTAGAAATTAATTTACCATTTTAAATCTTACTTACTGAGTGAATTAAGAAAATTTATGTGATTTTACTAACTTATGTCTAACCTTGTCTTGTTTTTCATTTACAAGAAATAATACATAACAAGAGATAAGGTGATTAGTTGGTTGATTGGTTTTTAATTTTAAAAAAAATTCTATTAATAGAATTAAAAGCCCAATAAAAAGGGCAGAAAGCAAAATAAAGAAAATGATAATAAAAGCTTACAAGAAGAAGAAAAAACAGAACTTACAAATAAAAGAAATTGAGTGTGTTCAGTATTTTTGTTAAAACCATTTGGCAACTGTGATTGGTTGGTTGGTTGGTTGCCTTTTTCACTGAGGCTCAAGGCAGATTACACAAGATTTGTGTCTTTCCTAAGGAAAAGAAATGATGGACTTAAATTTCTGTTGTAATTATTTGGCAAATGTTTTTCTTGAAGTTTTTCATTTGATAATAGCAAGAATATCTCTCCACATCTTACATGGAAAGAAAGCAATTAACACTGCAAGATTTTCTGAAGGAAAATTACGTTTTTAGAACTGATGATAGAATATTGGTACATTATGATCTGCAGATAATTTCTAAAAATGATGGGTAGACTCTTCAGCTGTTTTAGAGATGGGCTGTACGCTTTTTGTCATAGCCTTGAATATGAGGTGGTAAGCTGTGGGTTATGAAGAAAAGGCACCTGAACATTTTCTGATGCACTCTTCTTTAAATGTTAGGTTAATATATTTGGTTTAGTACTGGAAGACCAAAGTGATGAGATACAGAGGACATTTCTCCTTCTCTAGCATCACTTAACATTTTAAAAAGGAAGTGTGAGCAAACTATTTCTTTTCCAGTGTCTTAAATGATTATATAAACTCCTATTTTTAATAATCCTATATTTCAGCATGTGTTATTTTTCTAAAGCACGAACTCAGTGTGGTTTAGTGATCATCATTTTGGGCTACTTTCAAAATTGTATTTGAGTTTCACACTACAGACCTGTTTCTGTGCCAGACTTTGCTTAGCTTTAACTTTGTGAACTGGCTATATCTTGAATTTGACCCAAAATTTGACTTAATCTGTAATGAAGACCAGGTTTCATGGAACTTGGCAAAAGGAATATCCTTCCAGCAGTTGCATAATGGTTTACCCTACATAACCACTGTTCACTGGCCAGTGGCTTTGCTTCTCAAATCATTTTCCAAGTTCTCAGAGCACTAGGCGGAAACCTCAAACTTTTCCAAACTTCTAAGGTGTGTCCTATGCTCCAGCCAGTCCAGCACATCAAAACATCTCCCAGTTCTTAAACATTTCCTTTAGTCTACTCCTTCCATTAAATGGAAGTCAAAATTGTGTGGAAATGTGAGTTTCCAACTTAAGAGTGTTCCGGCTAGCATACAGATTGCAGTAATGGATCCTTTTTTCTCTTTGCAGATGGCAGTCCAGTGAGAACTATAGATGCTTCTTTGTTTGCTTGCTTATTTCTTTTTGCAGTTACACACTACACACACTACAGGCAGAGATTGCAAGCACAATTTCTGTGCTAAATCTTGTTGTTCAATATGCTTTTTATGGGATCCTTTTTGACTGTGCATCACCCTTTCTGAGAAACTCCTTCTGGGGAGCCTTTTAAGTTCTGCACACGCTCCAAATTGTGAATGCCAAGTCCCAGGTTTCATGGATCACTGATTATCCATTTAAGGCATGCAGAAAGAAACAGTTTTCTTTTTCATGCAAACTAATGATGGTAATGGAAAGCTGTGGTAGCATTTGACCTCAGTGACTTGGCCTGATGTTTTGCCAGATGTCAATCAGCCCAACCTCTGGTTGCCTCAGGCTACAGGTTTTTATGGCATAGCAACAACTGACGTATTTTGCCAAACCTCTTTTCCAGATGAGCTTTCCCAGGATCAGAGAGAAATGATTAAAAATAGTCGCTGGGTACCTCTTAGTGTATGTTATTTTGGTAATGCCAAAAATCTGGGCTTGGAGAGGGGGCAGCAAAGAGAGATTTTGGTACCTTTCTCTGTAGCAAGCAAAGTGAATAAATTGTACTGAACAAGAAATTATATGAAAATGTGTTCTGGTTTCAAAATTCATTTCGCCAGGGACAATTGTTTTACTGCAACACATGCAACTACTCTTGTCAGCAGAACCCTGTCACCTTACTCACTATGGAGCTGCTCTTCTGCAGCTCTTCTCTAGATGGCCAATCAAGTGGCACTGGAGCCATCAGTTCAGAAGGTACCAGTTAGTGTGAGGGTCCAAGAGGGTTGTCTGACCCGCAACCTCTGTCTAAGCGATGCTAGCTAGCCCAGCCCAGCCCAGCCCAAACCATGACCAAGGCATATATAACTGTCAGGTTCTGCCAAGGGTGCTGTCCTGTGAGATGCCAGCCTGCCTGACTTCAGCCTTAAAGGGCCTTCAGGGAGTGTGTGGGATCCCGCTCTCTGGAAGGAGGGGGGTATACCTCACCCTCACACCCTCTCAGTCCACTCGCAGGTCCCTTCAACCTGACATTGTCCTGGCTGCTTTCCATGACAGCTGTCCCCAACCTGCTGTCGGTCTTACTCCTCCTCGTCCTCTTCCCTCCACCTCCTCTCCGCTGCTCTCTCATTCTCTGTCTCTCCACTCCTACACAACAACCCACCTTGCCCTGTGGGTGGACTTCCCTTGTATCCTTTTCCTCATTCCTGGCTCCACCTGCCAGCCACACCCCTCTTTTGCCCTCTAGCCTTGGTCTTGGCTGCCTCAAGCAGCTGCTCCTGGGGTAGCTAGTCTGGCTGCTTTGGGCAGCTACAGATGTGATTTCTTGGCTGGCTGCCAAGTCTCCTCTGCTCAGAGCTTCCTGCAGCCTCAGCTGGTCCCTATTATTCCCTTCCTCCTTGTTTGCAGGTTGGGGTGTGGCCCTATGCTGCTTTTGCTGTTTTTCTTCCCCTGCCAGTAAGGTTGCTGTCTGACTAGCTGATGGCTGGCTGTCCCTATCTCTTGTGCCTTCTCCCTCTGCCCTGGTCCCCTCCTGGCTGTCCTTACTCCCCCTGTCGGGGCTCTTAACCTCCCACTGGAGGGTGGGGCTAGCTGGCTTCCACCTGCCCCTTCTGACCCTCTGTGGCTTGGGTGCTTCTTTGTTCCCCTCTGTTGCTGTCCTGTGCAGGGCCTGGATGACTGCTGGGGTGGCTGGGTAGCTGTCTCCCGGCTGCCTCCCATCCCCTCCTCCCAGCAAGTCTGGGGGCTGAACCTCTGACCCCGGACAATAACTAAATATTCGTTCCCAATTGCTGATGTTTCTTTCTGATTATATGTTTGTTTGTTAAATATCTCTAATTTTGATAGATACTGTTCATTTTAAACTGATCCTTCTGATTCCAAAGTGTCAGCACTTCAGAAAGCATATTTGATGTTCCATATTTGAGCCAGCATCGTGTCAAATGTCTGTGGACATTTGCTCTTGCATCTTGTGATTCAGTGGCAAAGCAGTTAGCATTATGTGATGCAGTGTTTGTGGAGAGAAAGCCCAGAGATGGGTAGGGATTGGTGAGGAGAATGTATGATGAAGAGAGCGTCACACAGACCGGGCCTTTGACTAGGGGCCAGCTTTTTGTCCCTCTTCTGACCGGTACACCCTCTTTTTGCAGCAGCCCTTGAGTTATATCATGGTGGTGCTGGGCTTACAATGATCTTGAAGTAGCCGATCTGTCTGATGGTGCCTGAATTTTAATGTGTTAATATGTTACTAGGTTTTTTTTTTTTGTATTTTAACAGTATATTTGTTGGAAACCACCCTGAGCCCGCTTGTGGCAAGGGCAGGGTATAAGTTGAATAAAATAAATAAATAATCAACAAAGACTGCAGCAGGCATTAAAATGTGTTTTCCTCTTATTTTGCTTGAAAATATACAGAACATGGTTTTGTTGGCTATTCTGAAGATCTTATGTTGAACAACACGTTTCCTGACTACAGTTCAGGGGAGTCTTTCTTCACTGTATTTGGCGTATTCTTCCCAGCTGCTACAGGTACTGTGGAACTTTATGGAATGTAACCAAGAAGTTTGAAATTAACATGTATGCACCTTTGGGCTAGATTTTGTAAATTATGGTTCAGCTACAGAATTTGGGTATTTTGTGTAGATATATCTGCTAGCACTATAGAGTTGAAACAAATGTGAACAAATAATGTCTGGAGTACATTCTGACAAAATTTCCCCTTTTCAAGTACTTGAATCAGGCGATATTCACCTGCTATAGTGGGTTTGTGTTTTTTATTCTGTACAGCTGTAGTTCCATTCTATAATTCAGTATTCTTTCTTTTTTGTTCCTGAGGTATCATGAACATCTCTCTCTCTCGCTGTTTCCACACAATCTTAGAGGGATGGCCCACTCACCAAATGCGGGTGGCTTTTCCACTTCTCTCCAGATGTCTACTTTTTCAAAATGGTTGCAGGCTGTTTGGCTTCCTTTTTTTAGCGCCTTTTCTGGAACTGCATTTTCCCATGCAACAATTCCAGCATTGTGATCATATGACTGATGTAATCTTAAACTCATTTTCTTGTAAATACGGTTGAAATCAAATTTTAATAAAATTATTGTGCAATGGTGGGTAAATCTTATTGCATAGGAACTGCAAGAAGCCCTTCATGCTACTAGAGAGCTCATCATGTGATAATGGTGATACTAAATGCTTTCTTCACAAAGGTATCTGAGCCCAGTGAGAGATCTGGGAACTCCTGATGCTATAGTGCTGCTGAAGTTATGTAGGTATCTCAGCATTCTGATTATTACACAGCCTTATATAATCCATTCCAGACCTATTTGTGCTATCTGTAACTTACTACTAGCAAGCCAGAGGTGTCTCTTTTCAGTGCTCTTGTCCTCTCCTTTAACACAGATTGTTTCCCAATTACTAATTTTGGGAGATGATTTAGGCCAGTTTTGAATGAGTCTAGTGCTTCTGTCTCCTCCATTCCTTTGCATAATCCAGTTCGGCTAGTTATTTCCTGCCTGAACACTGTGTTTTTACCCACAGGCAAGACTCCCTATTGGAAGGAATAGCAGTCAGAATAGCAGGGAGCCACAAGAGACCTTAGTCCAGAAGTGACAACAACCTGGAAGTGGGCAGGTACCAAAACTCAGCAATGCTATGGGTCAAATAAATAATGGCCCCATTAGGACCTAGGAGTCACTGGGCCTCACAGGATACCAGTGAAGCAGCAGCCTAATATGATGGTGCTGTTGCTATAGTAATGGTGACGCTAATATCCCAGCTAGAGCCAGAAGTCCCACAGAAGGAGGAAAGATGATGGAAAGCACATCAGGACTGTGGGTTTGCATTTAAATTCCTACTTGGCCAAGCCAAAAAAGGAATCATCTGGTGTTAGTGGGAGAGTGTGAGGGGAAGAGGACAAGGGACCATGGGTGAAGAAACACCTTTCTCAGATCCCTGAGGCTGCTGCAAAGGGGCAGTAGAGAGATGGCATTCTAACACTTTCTCTTCAGGCAAACAATACTTTGCCATTACATCCAAACTGCACGTTTGTACTTCAAAGCAAACTGCTATGAATGGCAAATTAAGTGCATAGATTGCCAGTTTGGATGTTTGTGCTAAAGAGGTGATGATGAACTGGAATTTATGAGTGGAGGAGGGAGAAGGCAGCTCATAAGGACAAGGCACATGGCGTAGTGCCAAGCCACAGACTGGCATTAGATGTGGAACCTTGTCTGGTTCCTAAATTGTTTTAAAGGATGCATTGCAATGATGTGATATAGCTACCAGCTGCAGGTCCAATAATAATTTGCATTATGTACAAAACTTCCCTTAAAAATATGCATGCCAGGGCTAGTTTTGTGACATGTGAAACCACACTTCTGATTGTTACAAAACTGTACAAGAGTCTGGAGATAAATCCCTTCATTAAGAATTATAGATTGCCTTTTAATCCACAATTTCACCACAATTTGTAGTGAATAATTGAGAGCCAGTGTGATGTAATAGCTACAGTGTTGGACCAGGATCTGGGAGACCCAGGTTCGAATCCCTGCATAGCTATGGAAGCTCACTGGGTGGCCTTGGGCTAGTCATACTCTCTGCCTAACTTACCTCACAGGGTTGTAGTGAGGATTAAATGAAGGAGAGGAGGAGAATGTAAACCACTTTGAGTCCCCACTGGAGAGAAAGTGGAGTATAAATGAACTAAATAAAAAAAGTACCATTCAGTTTAATACTTGCAATGGCAGAGTCAGTTTTATCCCCAGCTTCACAAACGGAGTGATGTCGTCCCGACAGCAGAGTGCCAGAACTTAAGGTCATGGTTAGGTCTCATTATGGTGATATATAATTCCATGACTCAGTTACTATCTGGCTCCAACTTTGTAAAATTAGAATAACTTGTAATTTCTAGAAACTTCCTGAGAAAATAATACATTGAAAGGGTGTGGGTCAAACTTTGTTCTTGGTATCTCTGGGTTTTTGTTTACATTGCTTCAGTGATACAAGTGAAATTACTTTATAGCCACATAACTAAGACACCTCTGCTCCTCTCTTTGTAATAGCTATCAAAAGCATTTCAGACAAATCTACTGGCTTTCTTCCTAAACATTTTGTAATGTAATAGTAGAGAAGTGGCTTTGCCATTCATGTAATTTAACTGTTGCACGTACTGCATGCTAGCTTGTGGATATGGGAGATTTCCATTATTGGAATATGAACCTTGATGATATGCAATACTTAATTCTAATCCAAGACAAGTTCCTGAATTAAAGCCTGAAAGGTTTTTTTCCTGGCTCAGATTGTAATCTGAGCTGGAGAAGTCCTTTTACCTACCTTTCCAATTTACCTATTTGCTGCAGGAAATACTGCAGCAATGGAAGTGGAAGGAAACATCACAGATAGACCACTTGCTCAAGGCCCTAAGAATCTGAAAGCCAGCATGGTGTAGTGGTTAGATTGTTGGACTAGGTTCTTGGAAAAGCAGGTTCAAATCCCCACTCTGCCATGAAGTCTTGCTGGGTGACCTTGGGCTAGTCACACACTCTCAGCCTAACCTACTTCACATAGTTGATGTATGGATACAGGGTCAGTCTGGAAATCAGAAAAAAATAAAGTATTTGGGAGTTAACTTTTCATTAACTTTAAAGAACTTACTGGAACTGAACTTGAATGATTTATTACAATAATCTGAAAAAAATATTTTAAAAGTGGTAATTATATAGGCTATCTTGGTTAGGATAGCAGCTCTTAAAATGAAGATCCTACCAAAGGTTCCCCCCCCCCGATGTTACTGTTAAGTCATTCTCAAGAGCTACTTAGGAAAATACAATTAATGTTTGATATGTTTATATGGGGTGGTAAGAAGGCAAGTGTGCTGAAAGATATTACCAAGCTTCTTTAACAAAGAGGTGTAGTTGTACCGGATATAAGGAGATATTATCAGGTGGTATTATTGACAGCTTTGGTAGGATGGTTTAAGGAAGGAAATAGTATAATTGGGGAATTCAAACAGAAAAGGGTTTCAGTGCCTCTGAACAGATGGGTATGGCAGATGGGTAAAAAGCAGAGGATTGCTTATTCTAATCCAGTTAGAGAGGCACTGATTAATATTTGGGATAGTTGTTATAAAAGTTTAGGCCTTAAGAATTCACTGTTGAGACCTTGGTTTTATGAAAAAGGATTGCAAAAATGCTGAGAGCAGGGAATTTTAATTTATGGGTCCAAGCAGTTCTTATAAGGTTTGTAAATCTTCAAGATAATAACAATTTTTTAAGTTTAGAAGAATGGAGATCTAGAATTGCATCTTTACACATTCCAATATTTCAATATTTTCTACTAAGATATGAAGTCCAATCTCTTTTGAGAAGACATATTTAGTCCACTGCAGGTGAAAAATTTATTAACGAGGATTTACAAATCACTTCAAGAGATAGTTATAATAAGGTGGAAATGTAAAGAGAAATGGAAAAGGGATTTATGTTTGATCATTTCTATAAGAGACTGGGAAAGATCACTTTGGAAAATCCCTAAGATATCTATAAATGTCTAGATAAGAGAGAATTGTTTAAAGGTCTATTTTAGGTGGTATATGACCCCAGTAAGGGGTCATATAAAGGAGAATACTGGTAGTTGCTGGAAATGTGGAGAAGAGTTGGGGACATTGTTTCAGTATGATGGTCTTGTTCCAAGAATTTTGAAAGATGATCCATACAGAATTAGAAGTAATTTTGAGATCTTCCCTTGACTATAATCCAAAAATGTATTTGCTACAAAATATGCCAAATGACCTGGATTTATGGCAGAAGAAACTTTTCCTGTAATTGATAATTGTGGCTAGACTGTCTTTGATGCAAACTTGGAATTTACAAACTATACTTTCATTGGAACGATGGATAAACAAAGAGTTTACGCTGACTATAAATAAAGTTTCAGTATACAGGAATTATGATAATGTTATGATAATGTTTATCAAGAATTATTGGATATTGTTTAGTGATAAGCATGATGTATGATTAAGACTGGTGTGATGCAGTACATTGCCTATGTAAGGAGTACTAGAAGTGTTCTATAATATAATAAAAATAATATTTTAAAAAATGAGAAATGATGTAAGCCGCCATGGGTCCCCATTGGATAGAAAGGTGGGGTATAAATTAAGCAAATAAATAAGTCCTGGAGCCTGTGATTTCCAGAGTGTGCCCATACTAAGGATATCAGGTACTATGGGAAAACTGTATTTTCCAATGTCTCTGATGCCTAGGCTGCTCATAGCAGCATTTCAGGTGCTGAGGAGAGATTTCTCACCCAGAAACTGCTGTGTTAGGTAAAGGGGGCTTGGATTCTAGGAGGAAGATTTGAACTTCTTAGGAAAAAATACTTTTTAATGTTAAGTGCTGCTCACACTTGCCTGCCCAATTCTGAATCAAGCCAGGAAGAGTTTACCCATCACTGGTCTTGAGTTGCTACTGTCTAATACTTCACAATTCAAATGTTTCTATTTAGCTAGGGAATCTCCTTTATCCAAACAGTACAGATGTGAGTAAATGCATTACAGACATAAAGGACTAAAGATGGATCTCTGTCCTGAAGGTTCATGATCTAAAAGGATTTATGACAATAGTTGCCTTTTTCAAGAACGTCAGAACCCATAATGTGTTTGGGGTTAACAAATTGCATAATACACGTAGCTTGCTTAGATGACATGCCAAGTTGAATGTCAATGGACATTTGGACAGGGACTGCTTTCAAGTGATAGTTCTGAGATACGCTGTTTTGTTTAAATCAGTGTTTTTCTTTTGGTGTCATTGTCCAGTTTGGAACAAAGAACCTCTTTGTGGGCATGTAGTTAGAGGCTTGTTGCCACTGGATACTTGATTGCTTAGTCACAAAGCTTGCACACATGGTACAGATATCAGTAAATGCAGTGGTGTTGTTTAAAAAAGTCTATTGTCTTACATTGATCTAACATAGTGTCCTATTTATTTTTGGGTGTGCCAAACTGCAGGTGTGATGGCTGGCTTCAATATGAGTGGTGATCTCCGGAAGCCTGCACGAAATATCCCTCTAGGGTCCTTATCTGCGATAGGTATCTCGTAAGTTCCTTGAAAGTAACTTTTTCTGCTCTGTATGTATATGTATCTCCTAGGCATGATAATCTATTTCAAATCCAATCAGCTTCTAATTATCTGGTGAATCAAAACTTGGCCCCTTGCTCAAATAATCTCCCATTATGATCTTCTATCTTGGATGGCTTGGCAACAAGATTAATTAATGAGAAGATAAATAGGTTAAAAATTCAGAATTATTATGGTTTTGTGGGATTGATATTAACAACAGCCAAAATTCCTCAATAGGTGTGTGCGAACCTGACCAATATAAAACAAACAAACTGTTCTCCCTAACATCTAGTGCCTGGTCTCTAGATGAATTCTATAACAAACTAGTTTTTAGGAAGAATGCTTAGATAAAAGAAGCCCATATGATGTGATTCCTGTGGTGTTTCTTAACTTAGTTTATAGATAAATAATTTTTTTGATAGCCAGAGATTGTAGCACGTAGTCAAAAGTTCTTGGCTGCTTTCCAGAGAGCTGTTTCTTACTGAATAGCTTGCCTTAAATTTGAGGGCTTGGTCTGTTGGCCCAGAGAAATCAGAGGCAATCATTCTTTACTTATTTGCCATCTTTAACCCATAGAAATGTGTTTCTTAATCACATTAGACTATTTGGAAAATGGCTTTGGGTAAACTACTGTTTTAGTCCTGGCTAAAATTTTTTAAAGATGTCTTATTGTGCCACCTCTTTTTCTTCAAATTTCTTGAGTAGGTCTCTGGTGGTATATACATTTTCTACACAAATAAATGAAACTTCTCCTCACAACCTATACTTTTCAAGAAATGTTCGGTTTTGTCTCCAGACAGAAGAAAACTTAAGTGCATTTCCCCACATCCATCCCTTGTTTCCCCTTGTCTCTTGCTCACTGTTAATTCTGTCCCATCTTTCTTTCCTCTCACTTACCACTATAAGTGTGAGCTTCTTATGGCAGAGGCTTACCTCATATGTTTTTAGTAGTAACAGTTGCTTATACAATTCAGTAAATGCCATGTACACAGATGGCACTGAACATAAATAAATAATAGCTATCCGAGTGTTTGGTTTAATTCTTGTAAGAACTACAGTATCTTGAAGGCCAGAAATACCAGTTGCCACTAAGGTAAGTTATGATTTAATCTCTTTTGATGCCCCTCCCCCGTTCCAGTGTCAGAACTCTGTAGTGCAGATCACTTTCCAAGGCTCAGGCCATTCTCCCAGCAAGCAGGAGCAAGAAGAAGGCATAGCCGCTATTGCTGTTCCTCGCCTACTGGGCAGTAGTGCAATAGATGGGGCCCAGAGTTAAATGAGCAGGTGGAGGCAAGGAGACTAACCCACTTAGGGTGGGGGGAAAGAGATATTACTGAGCATTTTGCCCAAGAGCCCTACCACCAAAAGCCAAACCTGAGTAGGTGACTGCAGATTGACAGAGGGAGATATATTCCCAAAGTCACTCAGATTTCAGAAGGGCTGAAAGGTACCTGAAATTCATGTAGACCAGTTTCTTGTACAAAGAGAGGAAACCACATTCTGAAAACGTATAGTCAGTTTGCTTAAGGGGGGGAGGAGGTTCCACCAATTTTCTACCTGCCATTTCAACCCCCGTCCCCGCACACACACTATGCTGCTCCTGAGGAATTACTGAATCCCAGGAACAAAATTTCAGGGGGCTCACTGGGCTGCAGCAGGAGGGAAGAATCAGTGGAAGTCATCACCCTTTCTTAAGAAAACTTATATTTTCTTAACTGCATGGTTGGATACTGGCAAAAACTCTCCCTGTCTAATCCAGGACATATACAAAAATGCTTCTTGCTTTTTCTTGTCTAGTATCAAGATTCTGAAACAACTTAATGAAATTGTTAAGATAAACTAAACAATATTACCCTCCCAAAAAGGTTCTAGCAGACTAGATCACAAAGAGTGTCCTAAATCTATTCTTGTTTAATTCGTGCTCTGATTAGGTTGTTCCTGTATGATTTTAATGGACATGCAGATTTATAAGGGGCAGTATGTTTGCTTCTGAAAACAAGTCATCATGGTGACTTGCATTGCCATCTGAAGCAGAATTACACCATTCTAAGTCAATTGAAGCCAATGGGCTTAGAAGGGCGTGACCTTGCTTAAGATGGTACTGTGATTCTCAGCCAGCATGTGGTGTCTGCAAGCTGTTACTATGTGGAACTCAGCTAAGTGGAACTGTCATGTGTGTCTCCATACACCACTTAACATTTCTGGTAGCTGCCAAAAGGTCTGGCAACTTAGAAGGTATGGCTAAGCTCCATTTAGGATATTACAGGCTGGAATCAGTTACCAAAAGTGATGGCCTCCAATCCCTTTCAGTGTACTGTTAATTGCTACATTTACCATAATGTTGCCATAGCATGAATGGACTGTCTGCACAGCATTTTGCTATCACTATTTGCATGCATATTTTTACTTTTTGTAAACTATACCTCCAGGAGTGATCTCATAACTGTCCCTAAAGTGATCTAAGAGGTAGAACAAGAGAAATCATACATTACTTTCACTGTGTTTCCTTTTGGAAAGAATTGTTGCCTCCTCCCCCTTTTATACTGCAGCTCTGAAAAACAACCCCTAAATATCAGGAGACCCTTGGCAACAGTGTGGCATGTGGAGTGGAGGCCTGTAATGAGAAGATGGCATCTGCAGAAATTTCTCCCCTTGTTGCATGAGCAGAAATGTCCTACTCATGCAGTGCAGGTTTGGAGCATGTTGTTTAAAAAAGTGAAAGAATGATATGCTGCAGTTTTGCACAAACATAATTTTGAAAAAAAGATTGATGGCCCTCATCAGCTTGACACTAGTATTTTTTTTCAGGTGGTTTCTTTATATGGTCTTTGTCTTTTTGCTGGGAGCCATTTGTACCCGGGAATCACTGCGTTATGATTTTATGATAGCAGAAAAGGTAATTAATTAAACACACAAAATGTTGCACTCAGTCTGAAAATGCACTATTATGAGTTTATGTATTTTAAAGCATGTTGTGGGATTTCTGTACTCAGAAGAATTAAAGAAGGCTAAGTGTCTGAAATGTTCCAAAACTAGAACAAAATAAACTCAAATTCATTGCACCCAACAAATACAGATGGATTTATATGTGGTTGCTATGCATAGCTTATTCAGTTTTCAAGATTCAGATACCTGAAGTTTGGAGGAAATGAAATGGAGAGAAGGCTATAGAGAGACTGGAGAGAGACAGCCAGTAGGGGCTGCTATAGGATTCAGTGAATGTTGTTATCACCATTGTTAGACAGCTGTTTAGCACCACCAGATATTACTAGATATTGCCACAAAATATAAAATGTGGAGCAATAGTTTCCATGGCAATTATACATCTTCTATAATATCTCATTGTGGCCTACATTAACTCAAAACAGGATATCATGATTCAGTTGCAAAAATGGAGAAAGTTTAACTATCAGAAAACACCTAAAGCATGGTTCTGTGGCACTTCAAAGAATGCTTTGCTGTTTTTTTAAAATTATTTTTGTAATTTTTTCCAAATACTACCGAATAATAAACAGTAAACTATTTACAATACAAAGGAGATAAACTGGTCATGAAAGAAGTAATTTATTACAAAGCCTGGAGGCTAACATTGTCATTGCTATACATAGTGTGACTTTTAAAGTTAAGGCAACAAAGCTGTAAACAAGAGGGTCAAACGTGTGTGGTTGTTTTGTATTGCATCATCTTATGAAAGGTAGCCAATGCTCAAAAAAGGTTGGCTGATACTGTGGGTTTTAAATGACTGGAGACAATCAGAAATTTTATCCATGATAAAAATGTCCCATAATTTCTTATTTCAATTTGATATGGATGAACGCTTCTCTTGTTTCCAAAATGATGCTAACAACATTTTTGCAGCAAAAAGCATTGTAAAGATCAATTTTTTTCTAATGACCAGAATCGTGGAATCCTCCCAGAGACATAAGAGGATTGTTTCGGGATGCTTAGGAAATGTATATCCTGTTATTTTTTTGGATTTTTGCTATAGTTCCAAAAAGATTGAACTTTGGGACAGCTCCACCAGGAGTGGAGATAGTCTCCAACCACACCTCATTGTCTCCACTTTGCTGGGTTTTGAAGAGAGGATAGCTTGAATGGAAGGAGTATGAGAGGGAGGTAGGAAAGGAAAAGGTAAAGACTCCAGATAGATAAATATAATACAATTGTAGAGAAGTATAAGATGCATGAGAAGCGGAGAGCCATAAATAATATGGACTATAGGCTTGAACTTGTAGAAAGATGTTGTAAAGGCTAACTGAACATGAAGAACAGGTAACCAAGCACCGTGTTGCAACTTGATTCTTGTCCACTGGAAATTCTTATCTTGTTTCTGAGATTTTGCCAGACACATTCTGGCAAAGCTGTTCTGCACCTTTTAGGAAACATGTTTTAAAAGAGAGAATGTGAAGCTGAGATATTTGGGATCCCAAGCTTAAACCAGATATTTGCTTGCTTAGTGATTCTACAGGCTCAACCCTGTCACAAATTGAAAGAGTTATAGATTCTTGATGACATGAAGCTTTGCTGTGAATGAATTTTTATGAGAGTTAATATTCAGCAATGAAACTGCTGTCAAACACACTATACCCATCAGTGCCAGCAGTTTATGTAAAAATGCAAAATAAATTTTTAAATGCAAGTTGTTGCAACCAGTATGAACTAGAAATGACCAAACTGTGACATGTGAGCCATATTTGGCTCTAAAGGAATGTGTTGTTGGTGAGGAAGAAGGAACTGGGGAGGGTTTTAAATATTCCAGGCAAATCTCTCTCAGAATTGTGGAAGCCCGTACTTGCATTTGCCCATGCTAAATACTGATGAAAATTGTAAATGGAGCATATATTTTCCCTTTATATGCTGAGGTTTTTTTTAGCAATGACAGGGCATGCTATACATTTGCAGGACTGCCATTATCCCATTGCTAGACAAAATATAAGATCCTGCACTTCCTTTTTTCGATATTTTGCCTTAAACATCCTGTGGGAAACTGATTTGAGCAGCTTACATTCTCTTACAGAACTCAGTAATACCAAATCTTAGCATAAATCCTCAGTTAAGAACCTTAAGAATTAAAGCAGGCCAATACTGCCGAGTTGTATTGTTTAATGTATCCCATTCATTAGAACCTCAGAGCAGATTAAGAATAAAATTGTTAAATAATCACCTTGTCTCTCAGAAATCTCAGTATAACTTCAATAAAAGTAAGAGGATTATTAAATTCTAGACATTCCATGACGGCATAGAAGCCTGGTCGTAGAGCGGCATCTTGTACAAAAGGCTTCCATTTGATTTCCTGCTAATTTATGGTTGATGGGAATTATATCAAGATTTCTGTGGTTTAGAAAAGTCTGTGATTTGCAACATGATAGGAGCAAGTTACCCATAGGCATTCAAGAGGATGTGTTTGTCAAGGCTAGCAACAGAACACCCAACTCTGGTTAGCCAATGTGAATGGCAATCTCCCACTCTTGATCAAGCTCCATGATTTTACCACCAATACTCAGCAAAGTATTTTGTGTAGCTTAATTTCCTCTGTAATTGGGGATAGAATTAGGCAGATAGTCCTATAATGATGAAACGGAGGTGACCAGACTTACCTGGCACCTGGTTGCCTCCGACGGGGCAGGAGAGAGTGAGGCGCAGCGGCTGCCATGTCGATGGCTCATCCGGGAACTCCCAGGCGGGCCATCGACGAATAAAATTCAAACTTGGGAGCTGGCCCTGGCCAGCGCTGTGGGGGCGGGCTCAGCTGTGGACCTCAGATCCGTAGTTTTCACTCAGGTCCGGCAGCTGGGTATTTACCCAGCTGCCATCCCCACTGCCCTTCACTTCAGCTCTGTCGTTCGGTCACCCACCCACCTCTCCTGTATTTGCAATTGTCGTTTATTGTCACAACTTTGTAGGCGGTTGTCATTGGATCAGATCCCTTTTGAGGGGAGTCAGAGGCCTCTGCGCCCCAGGCTCCTTGTTAAGGGGATTCCGATAAGGAATCTTGGGTGTGAGGCATGGGGGTGCATGCCCAGCTCGGGCATACTCACTCCCAGGTAGCAGGGGAATTACCCAAGGGTGTACACCCAGGTGATCTCCCCAGGGCCGGCGCGCCCATGGAGGCCAGGTAGGCGGTGGCCTCGGGCGCGCGGCCACTGGAGGGGCGCTGGAGGGGGTGTTGGGGGCGGAGGCACGCGCAGCAAAGCTGGCATGACTGGGCTGCAGCTACTGCTGCAGCCAGCCCGTTGCTGCCGCCGCCGCCGCCACTCACCTCAGCTGGGCGCAGCCTCCGTGCGCCGCTCGAGCAGCGGCTCGCGGCTTCTGCGCCCAGCTGGGGCGCACGGCGGCGGTGGTGGCATGGAGCTGGCTGGATGGCTGCAGCAGCAGCTGCAGCCAGCCACGGCAGCTCTGCAGCGCGCTCCTCTGCCCCCACACGCCCCAGCCAGTCGCAGAAGCCGCGAGCCGCTGCTGGGGCATCGCGCCAAGCAGCCTCCGTGCGGCACCCACCCCAGCAGCAGCTCGGGGCTTCTGCACAGGGCCGGCGCGCTGCCGCCGCCACACGCCCCAGCCGGGCGCAGCCTCTGCGCACCGCCCCAGCAGCGGCTCGCAGCTTGTGCACCCGGCTGGGGTGCGCGGTGGCGGCGGAAGGACGGGGCTGGCTGGCTGCAGCAGCAGCTGCAGCCAGCCACGCCAGCTCCGCTGCGCGCTCCTCCGCCCCAGCCGAGCGCAGAAGCCGTGAGCTGCTGCTGGGGCGGCGCACAGAGCAGCCTCCGCGCGCTGCTCCAGCAGCAGCTCGCAGCTTCTGCACTCGGCAGTCCTCCGTGCGCCGCCCAGCCCCGCTGCGGCACGTGATGACGTCTGCGATGACGTCATCACGCAGGCCGTGGCGGGCGCGCACATGCACGCCGCCGCGGGCGCCAAAACCTCTGGCACCGGCCCTGGATCTCCCCCTTAATGTCACTCCTTGGTTGCCCACACCCCAGCAGGGGCCTGGGGGGGGTTGAGGTCCATCGGCTGGCAGACGGGTCAACTGATGCTTTCTGGGATCTGATCCACATGCGGCGATCCTTCTTTGCTGTTGTTCAATAAAGCTGTGACCATCTTTTTATCCAGTTAATGTGTGGTCTGAGTTTGTTGCGGGCCTCCTCCCTCCTCCCCTCAGCACTAGGCGGCAATATTCATTTATTAAATAACTTGTATGTGTTATGTTCAAACAGAACTGCAAACTAGTATACCTCATGGAAGGCCATTACTTTAAGTGATGCCACCCAGATATTGTGGTGTTTTCCCAGGATAAGAGATAAAAAACTTAGATATTGTTTGACATCCTACTAACCTAATCAGTTGGTAGAATTGTGTGTGTGGGATACAAATATTTTAATCACGCTTTCATAAGAAAAAGCCTTGACAGGAAAATGTTACAGTAGAAACTCGATTAGATTATCTAAGTATATTTCTTCTAACAATATGCCAGCCAGCACAGGAAGCATGCAGCTATAGAAATTTAACTCCAGGCTTAATCTGGTGATCCAGCACAGTAAAATTGACTTGTTTTAGCTTTTAAAATTCTGTATTGTAATAAAAGGTACTAGAAGGCAGAGAAAGAAGGTTCATTTTTAATAGAGTTGAAAGTAGAAATGCTTCTGAATTTTGCAGCCCCCACTGTTTTGTTTTTAAATTCTTTTTATTTTGGGGTTTTTAAAAAAAAAATTGTGCCGTTTTCTGCTTTCTTGCACCAGAATTTCCCCATTAAATCTATGCAATTTTAATGTTGTCTTTGCATCAATTGTATAATATGTAGTCTTAGAATGGATCAAAATGTTATGCAGAAATAAGCAAACTAGAATAGCAGCAATGAAAATGGGAGAGTTGAAAAGGCTTTCAACAAGAAGATACAAACCCTAAAATAGGACATATTTGTAATCTGTACTTGCGAGTAGCTTGGGAAGCTTTATTTTCCTGGGTTTCCCACTGATCAAACAATTTCTGCAGTTTTTGAAACTATTCCCAAACCTGTAAAACCTAGTTAATTGTGGTGCAGGCAAACAAACCATGAACATTGATCCTTTTTTCATACTACCTTCAACACCCTAAAAAAACAGATGATTTGTTCCTGAGAGAAAGTTGCTCATTGCAAGGAATTGTGGTTAAATGACACCTGCATTTTAATTTGTTGCTCCAAAGTGGAAGTATATTTCAAGCCCTTCAACTGCAAAGGTGAGAACCCTAGCTTGTACCTGGTGGTACAAGATGTGATGCGTACAGCATAGTGTTCAAATATTTATACCCAGTGAAAAAGGTACCAATTTACAGCTGAATTGACTGCTCACAGGCAGAACTGAGCTGCAACTGGATGTATGGACAGCAGACTGATTGTGCCTTCCTTTTTTGAAGTTGTCATGCAATATATTGATTATTATGCTGAAGTACTTACTATGTTGAAGAAGTTACTATTCTTACTATCTGTCTATTGCCATTCATTTTGAGCAAAGCACACAACAAGGAAATAGAGTATTGGAGTAAAAGCTTTAGCCTAGATCCATAAAACTGACACAGCATAGACAATGTTAATTCATACCAAGCACTGTTGTTTAATTATGGAGACCAGTTGTCTCCATATTTGAATATGTCACTCTTGTCTCTAACAATATGTTTGGTTGGCACTCTGCTTTCTCCCTCATGTGTGCGACCGTGTTAGAAATCTGGCCCTACTCAAAACACAGGTAGTCATTTGTCCCAGTCACTTGGCGACTGTGGTTCATCTTAATTTGTTAAATATTTTAAAAGCTAGCTTGTCAGTTTTACATCAGGTCTGTATACAGAAAAACTTTGGAGTAGAGCATAACAAAGAGTCAAAATAAGCAATTGGTAAGGCTGTGAAGAAGCAGTTGTGGCAAAATGGGAAAAACTGAGGCTAGCGAGCCCGTTGCCAATCTCCCGCCGGGAGCTCCTTTCGGGGTGGCAAGGCAGGACGATTTCACTGCATAACGCGTCGTGGGTTGAATGTTTACCCTGAAAATGAGAAGAATAAAGATGGATTGAAAAGAATGATGTGGATTGTTTAAGTATACATTGATTTGGATAATCCTTGCCTGTAGCATAAGAGGTTTTGCAACAATTGGGTCTGTTTGGGAGTTGTCCCCTTCGTTTGGTGAACTAGATCAGGCTAATGGACAGGGGTTGTGTGTGAATTGGATCAGGGCTATGGTCTTAGGGATCCCCCTAAAAATGCTTCCCCCCACCCACATATCAGCTGAAGCTGATATTAGCTGCAGTAGGAGAAAAGGTACTAAGACTCTTCTGTTATGGCTGATAGAAGCATCAGGAAAGGGATATTTCTGTTACACTAATTCATCTTCCACTAGTTTCTTAACCCCATCCCCCTCCTGCTCTGTGGTGATAAAGAAAGCACTGGGAGATCCAGTCAGAGATCTCCCATTAATTGTGTTGTATGGCCCGAAGGCCAATGCTATCCATTATTACACCACTCTGTATCTCTACTGTGTAGGCAGGCTTGTATTAAATTTTTGCATTATCCTAAAAGCTTTTGTGATACAGGAGGCATTGGAAGATAACAGCAGACAGCTCTTGATTAATTTATCTTGCAGGAACTACTGTTTGTGTCTCCATTGTCCTGTGCTACCTACTGTCATAATGTATATTAAACCATATGGTGGATATGGTGGATTCAGTAGAGAAGGGGAATGCACAGCTGTTAACTTTTAATAAACCACCACCACTACAGTGGTTGGACTAGGATCCGAGAGACCTGGATGCAAATGACCATACTACCATAAATCTTGCTGGTGTGGATAACCTGGGGCCAGCCGCTTTTTGAGAGTTTAACCTACTTCACAGGATTGTTGGGAAGATATAATGGACATGGGAGAACCATGTCCACCTTGAGCTTTTTGTGGGGAGAGCTGGGTTAAAAATGTACTAGATAGTTAGAACAGGGGGAAGCAAGGCATAAGGAAACTGAATTTAAAATTTGTCCTTTGGGGGAAAGAAGTGACTCAGCAAATTCCTTTTGGAAAGAAAGTTTGAATTCATCTTAATACATCACGAAAAACACAGAAAACATTTTTATTTCCTTTTTTGGGGAGAAGGCAATGCAAAGTGCTGCAAATGTAGTAAAAGGACTAAAACATAATTTGTTCTTGGCAGAATTACCCTTTATTGGCATTGCATTGGAAAGAAATGATGATTATATATTTGTCATTTATTCTTAAAGAAACATTTGTCATCTGACACAATTTAAAAAATTAAAACAAACAGCGATTAGAGATATGAAGTAATGGCACTTGAGAAGCAATCAGAATAGAATTACCAGTTCCTTTTGAGGAATTTGTTCTAATTAAACAGTTCTGTGTATTTTTGATGACCTCAGTGAAAAGACCACTTCCTCCTAAGCTGTGAATAGAATGTCAAGTGGCACTTTCAAATGCAGGCATTTGAGGTGACTAAAATGGTATGCAAAGCCTGACACAATCAACTGTTTGTTTTCACTAGTACTGTAAACCAGCTTAAGAAAACACATTGTTGTAACTGGTAGCAATGCTATTTTTGAAGTAGCTGTTTATTTTCATACTAGAAGCTTATATTTCTTGTTGTCCTCCCTATCTTTTCCTCATACATTTTATCTGTTAGCAGCACTTTAGTTAGCTAGAAATAAAGTTTGTTTGGTTTTGTGATGGCTCTATGGGCTTTGAAATACATTGCAAGAATTTTATGTATTTAATTTTGTGCCTCACACTGCTTTTAAAAAAGGAAACAAAGAATATCTTTAAAAATATGCATAAACCCCAAACTGAACAAAAAAAATACTTTCCTATCAGCTTCAAGGGGACAAAAACAACAGAAAAGACATCAGAGAGAAAATATAACTGTATATGCTTATTTCATTTCCCCATTAAATACAAATGCGGGTTAAAAATGACACCAACATCAGTGTGGTGGTTGAATGTGCCATCAGTTTGCAGCTGATTTATGGCAATCCCATAGAGTTTGCAAGGCAAGAGAAGAACAGAGGTGGTTTGCCATTTCCTGTCTCTGCTTAACAATCTCAAACTTCTTTGCTGATCTCCCATCCAAGTACTAATCAGGGCAGACACTGCCTTTTCTCAACTCCTCTTGGTCAATTTGACCCACTTTTTTTCTTAAAGGAATTGGATTTATTAGGGAATATAAGAATTCAGAAAGTGAGTATGGAAACAAATACACGATCCCTGAATAAGAATGCTAATTAATACCATTGTAGTTTTCATGTAAAAAAATGCTTCTCTGGACAGGGTAGACTGCTCTAAGCAATTGGATAATCTGACAGTTTAGTGCATACTGTGTATTGCCCCTGGTTTGTTGAACAGATCTACATACCCAGGATCCTCCCTTTCTCCCTTTAATTTCAGCAAACATCTGTCTCTACTTTATTCAGCCAGAATTGACTGAAAGGTGACTGGTGAACATGCCTTGTGAACAGAGGTGGGCACGATCCAAAAAAAATTACCGATCAAGCTGATCAGGGATCGGCGCTGGTGACGACCCCAAATCACCAATCCACACTGGTCATTCCCATTTCCGATCCGTGGATCAGGGATTGGGGAGGCCAAAGCGGAGGGGCGCCCTGCTGTTCCCAGCTATGTGGGAAGGTGGGTGGTGGTGGCAACTGCCGGGTCCGGCGGGCACGGGGAGGCGGCGATGAGCCGCGTCCCCTCAGAGAGGGGACGTTCACACACACACACACACACACACACACACACACACACACACACACACTTAGAGCAGAGGGGGGGAAAGTTTTTAACCTGGCGACGAGCCGCCTCCCCTCAGGGAGGGGATGTTCACACACACTTAGAGCAGAGGGGGGAAAGTTTTTAACTCAGCGACAAGCCGCCTCCCCTCAGGGAGGGGACATTCACATACACACACACTTAGAGCAGGGGGGGAGTTTTTAACCTGGCGATGAGCCACCTCCCCTCAGGGAGGGGACGTTCTCATACACACACACACACTTAGAACAGAGGGGGGGGGAGTTTTTAACCCGTCCCTGCCTCTCCAAATAGAGAGAGAGAGACACCCTGTCAACATGTTTCAGCCAGCTTTTAAAAAAAAACAGGGACAGAATCCTCCATTCCTCCCCACCTGATTTTAAAAGCAAGCAGCCAGTCTTCCAAAAGCATATTTTAAACACACACACAGAGCTGTGAATGAGGTTTTCCCACAAAATACAGTGTTTTAAAAGCAGGTTAAAAACAGAGAGTGACAGACAGAAAAACAGCCATTCCTCCTACAAAGCCCCGTTTTTTTAAAAAGCAAAAAACGTTTGGAGTGCCCATGGCTACAGAACACCCCCTTCCCCCTCCCTCCCCTGGGTCTCTTCTCCCAAATGGTGAGTGTGTTGCTGGCTGCTCCATAGTTGGAAGGAAGCCCTGCTGATCAAGGCAAGCTGGGCTTCCATTCGGGTTTCCAGGGTGACAGAAGGAGGGCAAACTCAGCTCAGGCATTCCCCTGGCTCTGTTGCCAGGGGAATAGATTACTGG
Organism: Eublepharis macularius; assembly: GCF_028583425.1. NCBI lineage: Eukaryota > Metazoa > Chordata > Lepidosauria > Squamata > Eublepharidae > Eublepharis > Eublepharis macularius. The sequence goes on along the minus strand of NC_072791.1, from coordinate 167,987,931 downwards.
CGCCGGAGTGACTGGATCTCCGATCAGATACCAATCGCTCCAATCAAGCCCCGATGAAGGCCCCCCCCCATCACTGGATCGGTCGCTGTGGATGGCACTGATCTGCCGGGTCCCAATCGCGCGAACGCCATTATCGTGGGTATTTTTCTATCGTAATGCCGATCATGCCCATCTCTACTTGTGAATATATTAAAACAGTAAAACAGCACAGCTAGAATTAAGTGGCCAGGAAGAGCAGCTTCAATGATAAAAGTGGCCAGAAAGAGCAATGTGGGAGTGTCTAACAGTGCAATCCTAAGCAAAATTATACCCTTGTAAATTGATTGAAGTCAGGATTGCACCACAAGAGTAGCAACATTTGGCTCTGTGATGCTGTTCAACACCTCCTTCTGTGCTAGAGCCTGAATTCAGGTCTCGTTTGTTCACATTTGGGCAAGGCAGCCTGGTTGACATTTTAATATAGTTTCGGGTCTGTCTAGTAGGAGATTATGCAGAATGAAAGTCTATTTTACTCTGAAGCCTTTAGTTATTGTAATGATAAGGGGGGAAAGGATATGTTTTTTGTTAGAACATATAAAAATGTTCAAGTCAACTGCAGATCAAAAGGTGCACAATATAAATATTTGAATTCAAGTTGGTTTAAGGGCTCATACAGCAATCCTTTGCACACTTGCTTGGGAGAAGAAGACCCACTGAACTTGGTGGGACTTATTTCCAAGTAAGCACACATAGAACTTGACTGTAAAGCTCTTATGTTTTGATAGTGTTTGAAAAGGAAATGACTTGTGAATAGAAAACAGAAGGGAAGACAAAGGATCCATCTGTTCAATGACAGTCCTACAAAAGTACAATCAATGTTACAAGGGAGTAGCTCTTGGAAGCTATCTAAGATAATTCGTTACTTTAAGTCCTTTAGAAATAGAATACATTTTTGAAGCACATTTGATTTAGATGGTCAATTAGATCCATTTTTTCCTGAATTTTAAAACACACAAAACAAATTATTGATTTTCTTCACTGGGCATATAGGATTGTTTTCCCGTTGCTGGAAGGCTTTTAGGCTTCTTTGTCTTTCTCTGCTTGATGATCTATCTCCGTAAGCGCACCCTCCTGAAATAAAACTCTGTCTAGGCTTGCGTCCAGTTTGTAAATGGAATCAAATATCTGTTGCTCCACTGCATTTCCTGAAAGTGGGACAGGTTTCTTAAGAAAATTGCTGCTAAGTGGAATGTTTTCCATGGGATTGCTTTACTCAGTTAATAGTTTATACTTGCTTGCATTGTGTTTTTGCACTGTTAATTATGCTTTCACATTGTTAATTAGAAGTGCGGTGTCCACTAGGATTTTTTAAGGGGAAAGTCCCACTGAAATAACCACATTTAAATGGTTTCTGAACAGCTTCCATTCACTTCAGTAATTTTGTAAAAGAGAGCTTGTTAGCAGATTGTGATCCCTGTCACTTAACAGTGCCATTCTTACTCAGGTCTATTCAATAGAGTTTTCTCCCAGGAATATGTTTTTAGGAATTGCACCTTTACTTCCCAAGTATTTAGAGTTTAAATTTAAGATCAACTGTAAACATATGTATTTGGAAGGAATTATATCTTTCATATATGTTGTATTTCAGATACCCTGTAAAGTATACCAGATTATTACCATATTGCAGACAGAACTGGAGGTGAGGTAGCTGCAGCTTCCCTAAAGCCACCTATTAAATTTATGGCTGCGGTGAATCCTGGACAACTCACACTCTTAACCATGTTATACAAGCTCTGTTGTGGAAGCCCCACTGTTTTCCATTGAATGCATTTCTCCAGCAAACATGCTTGCATATCAATCAAGAAAATAATCAGGTTTTCTCTTTTTTTCTTTTAGGTCTCCTTAGTGGGATTCTTGTTCTTAGTTGGTTTGTACATTTCATCTTTAGCATCCTGTATGGGAGGTCTTTATGGAGCACCCCGAATCCTTCAATGTATTGCTCAAGAGAAGGTGATACCAATTCTTGCATTCCTTGGACAAGGGGTTAGTAAACAAGAAATTCATACTTATCTGCATTTTTTTCACAATACACAAAATCTCAGATATGTATACCTTTTACTTAACTGTTACATATTGTCAAGCCGGTAGCTGCATAATAACTGATTACCATAAGTTTGCTTGTCATTCCTCTGATATTTTGTACCCCCTCTTTATCAGCTAATTCTCGGGGAATTTTTTTATTGAGTGGCACACGTTCCACTTTTGGAGACTTGCTACAATCTTCTCTCTAGAAGTACAGAAACTTTATGTAGAGAGTAGATCGCCAATAAACTTCTGAATCTAATACAGTTTTTGACCCCAGTCCAGGCCATTAACCTTCCCTTTCTCAACTGTGCCGGTTCTTACCAGGCAGTTCAAGGGGAAGAGCTGTACAAGACACATATTAAGATATGCAGAATATTATCGGTAAAGATTCTAGAGCAGATTATTGCCAACACGTAAACACAAGTTTTTTTTAATCTTAATATAGAAAGGACCAAACAAAACTCCAGTGGCTGCGATCTGCTTAACGAGCCTTATCACCATGGCATTCATTTTCATTGGTCAAGTGAACACCCTTGCTCCAATAGTCACCATAAACTTCATGCTTACATATATTATGGTGGATTACTCCTATTTCTCTGTATCCATGAGCTACAACCTTCAGCAGAATTCCAAAAGGTTATGCAGACAAGACTCCAAGGTTCTGCTGAGTTGTTCTCGGCCTTTAATACTGGACAAACCCTCCTGCTATGGATCAGATGGAATAATTCAATGCAGATCAGATGGCACCTTGCTAGAATTCACAAAAGACATGGATCAACTTTTTAGGCCTCTCAGTAATGAGCCTGGTGCTACCAATGTGACAAAGGAAAAAGACCCAGATACTAGCCAATCAGTCAAGCAGAGAAGGCAAAAGAAAGCAGCCAAACAAATGTTACAAGACAGCTTTCTCTTGCATCTGGATGATAATGCTGCAGCTGCTCAGGAGCTCTGCAAGGATGTCCTGGAATGCAATGACAAAAATATGCAGAGCTTTTCAGAAACAAGCTATCAGGGTGAAGAATATGCCGCTCCCCCTGCAACTAAGGAAGCCAAGCAGAAGCTCAGCCAAAATGGAAACCAGCTCTTTAATAAGATACAAAATACTCCCAATCAGAAAACTGAAGGTAAACAGAAACAGATTTTTTTTTTAAAAAAAATGCATTACGTTGGTACCCTGATATATGGAACTGGAGAGCTGTTTTATGTGGTCACATCCAAGGCAATGTTTTTTAATATAAAGTTTATTTTAATGGTTCACAGGAGATTCTAATCTAATTTACCTTTGATACAACAGCCCAAATTTCATTCACTGCAGGAAGATTTATTGCTTACAATATTCTACGCAGTGGGTCTTGCGTATGCATCCTTTATGTGTGCAGCAGAATGGACATTATATTGCAGCATTTATTTTTATTTTGGCATGATGGAGAATAGCTTTTTAATATCCTGAACAGCAAATTGAAGTTATACCTATGCTCTAAAAGCAGAAAGGACTGCGGTTTTAATCTCATAATTCTTACTATGGTTTGGTAAGGGAATGTACTGATTTTGCATGCCTGGATAACTCCTTTTTAAAAGTTTCCTTATTATAAAATTGTGGTGTAGTAAGGAGCCAAAGGCAAACTTTCAATAGCTTGTTATTCAGTAAGATTGCTTCTTATCCAAGCATTCCTGGCAGAATGAGTCAGAACCTGGCAGATAGTATTTTCAAAAAAGATAAATTTCAAATTCTAAGTTTTGAAAATTCAAATTTTGTGATCAGAATGAATTATGGAAATAAAAAATGTTACTTACATTTACATATATAATGTATTTTCTGTTTCTTCTGTCATTCATATTATCAGGTAAATTGGCTTGGAGGTTTTTTTGAGGGGTGATTCTTTTAGTAAGAAATACGGTGATAGCAAAGACTGTGAAGGGAAAGGGGTTTGAGAAGTGGAAGCAAAGTAAATATAACCACTGGACTTGTTTTTTTGATGGAAAGGATAAAGAAAACAGAACTACAGCCAGGTATGAATGTATCATCAGCCATTGATCATGAACATGGTGCCTATGGGTGCCGTGCTGCTTGCCAGTGTGTTTCCTGGCACTCATCTCCATCCTTCCCATAGCAAGTGTAAATCCCAGCAGGATGTGTTTTAGAAGATCCTCAGAGCCATCACCCATGGGGAGCACCCATTCAGAAACAGCTGGCTTGATCATAGGAGGATGTTTGTGATGGAACCTCCCAAAGTTTTGTGATTTGCACAGCCCCCATGGCACTGATCTTGTGGTGGTACCCACTGTTTGTTCTTAAAAGTGCCTACAAATGTGGGGGCCTCGGCAAAGACAGGGTGCAAGAACACCTGTAGTAATTCAGGCATGGGGTATCCCTATAGAACACGTATCCTGTTGAACAGTATCAGACTTTCTGAGAATCTATCTGTGTTATGATTTATTGTCATGGCTTTGTCTCTTATTCTGCAGATTTAAATGTAAAACAGCAAAACCAAGAGTTAGAAATTCAGAAAATGCCAGTGTCCTTCTACTCCAAACTCTGTAACCATTGGGCTTCTCTTTTTGGTGTAAGTCATACTTCCTGATATTTCTATTGTTTATTTATGTATAAAATACCTGAGATGGCCCTAGCAAATGAAGAGGACACTTCAGGCTTCATAGGCAAAGTTCTGTTCTACATTGCAGCAGGGGATGACAGGTACTTGTCTTGTATGAAGAGTAGTTGGCAGCTGGGAAACCCAGTGGGAGAAATGGAATTGCAAAAGTCAAGGGCAGCGTGGAATGAAATCATGCTAGAATCCCCTTACTGTTCTTCAAAACAGGAAGCTATTGTGATATAGAAAATTTTATTTTAAATATTTACAACCCACCTTTTTCTTTAAGGCCTAAGGTGATTTAATAATCCAGTTTTAATAGAAAATTAAATACTTTATAATAGCCTACCCAATGAAAGCATAGCTACTGTAGCATAGTGGTTAATGTGGTTGGGTTGTGAATTAGCACTCTGCTAGTTTTAATCCCACTAATGCCATGAGCTCAGCAGGCGGCCTTGGGTAAGCAGCTCCACGGCTATATTGTGGGGATAATAGTAACAATGACTTGGTTCACCGCTCTGAATAATCACTAATCTCTCTAGAAGAACAGTATGTAAACACACTGTTGTTATTCTTATTACTAGGAGCATGTCCCTGACTGTATAAGATGAAGCATACGGGAGTTAAGATTTCAAGTTTTTTGTTTGTGTGTGTGGTCAAATGTGACTAATAGTTGTAATTAAAACCATTAAAATATTTATGAAAGAGAGAGAGAGATGGGGGACTTTTTGACAGTGCTTCTGGGCTGGTTGCTTAGAGTGCATCAAAAGAGGATTAGAAAAATCCATGAAGGATAGAGAGGTATTAGCATGAGTGCTAATTGAAACCTACCTGGTCATCTGCCTTTGTTTACCAGATGAACAAATTATAAGGGGGCACTTTTACCATTGTGTCTTACTTATAAATGTTTCAGAGGCATCTGAATGGCCACTCCAGGAAGCAGGATGGACTCTTGGCCTCATTTGGCAGTAGGGTTGCCAGGTCCCCCTACCTTCTCTTCACTGGTTGCATGCGCACATCTGAGAAAAAAAGCACCACACTGAGACTCTCTGGTGGTAATTACAAGCACCTCAAGTGGTACCTCTGGTGGTAATTACAAGGCGCTGGCTGATTCTCAGGTGTATTGTTTCTGCGACTCCTGGGGAAGGTTCTACTAAGCAAGTCACTTGCTGGCTCCTTGTCGAGTCGCAGAGTCCTTGCACCCCTATATTTACAGCACTTCTAGAAAGGAAAAAGAAAAATAGACTATCATTGTTTGTTTGAAGTATTATATACTTACCTGGTATGACGAGACATCGTTGCTCTGTCTTCTTCCCCTATTCTACTTAGCACCTGTATTGGTAATTAGACTCAGGGGCAGCGCCAGGGTTTCCGGTGCCCGCAGCCAGGTGCTCGCGCACCACACTGCATGATCACTGCGTGATCACATAAGCGTGCGCTGTGAGCCAGCCACATTGCTGCTGCAGGCGGCTGGGATGGCGCGTGGGTGGCCTCCCAGCTCTCCGGCTCGGTTGCCCTGTGCTGCCCCAGATGCCTGCCGTGCCTGGCCCACAGCTGCTGCGCCTGGCCGGGGGCGTGTGCTGGCGGCGGCGGTGTGGGAGGGCTGGGAGGCTGCAGCAGCTGCTGCTTCCCGTCCCTCCTGCTCAGCTGCCAGCGCTGCCACCACCAGCTCTGTGGTGCGTGGCCCCGCCCCCAGCATCTCCTCCAGCACCCCCTCCAGCACCCCAGCACTCGTGGCAACCACCTACCTGGCCTCAATGGGCGTGCCAGCCCTGTTTAGACTATTAGTTACTAGAGAAATTGTGTGACAGCCACTGACCTAGTTTACTATGTACTTTTTGGACTAATGTTTTCACTATATCTACTCTTTTTCATGGTTATGTAGCATATGCACTTTACTATTCTTGGAATATATCTTTAATATATATTCTTTTCATTGTTATTGCCCTCTGCGTTTTGCTTGTTGGCGTGTTCTCTCTGAGGGCGGCTCTTTTATTTTGTGTCCTTTTTATCAGGGTAAGCACAAATCAAAGCTTGCCAATTTGGATTTAATGGCAAACTTATCATTCAGAAAGAAACTAGAAGTAGCTAGTAGGCTTATGATGGGACAAGTAGGGGAATGTGTGAGACTGAGATTGCCTTCGTTTATTTATACAACTGCGCCAGTTATAGTTTGGTGTCAGTCTGAACCAAGCCTGTGGTATAGTTGCTTTGAGACTTAAAATTTGGATCAGTCACATGACCAGCTTGTTATGGGTCATATGATTTTCTTCATACCATATGCCCAGATTACATCTTCATGTCATCTTTACTATGCTATTTGAGGCCTACACACTGGACTTCTTCAGTGTCAGCAAGGCTTTATTGTACAGCCACCGTGCACTAACAGGGTCATGTGATTTAGATACTGAAAAGTAGCCAAAAGCAGTCTGAGAATATAAGTAATTCTCTCCACTTCTGGATGCCCAGTAATGTTTGGCATCTCAAGACTAATCAGAGAAACATTCTGCCAAGATTAGTTTTGATCCAATATATTACTTAGGAGAGGTAACAGTTAACATGTCAAAGAATAATCTTAAATATTTTATTTTTTTCAATAGGCAGTAGGATCCCTTGCAATTATGTTTGTCATTCAGTGGATCTACACCCTTGTCAATTTGGGGCTAGCAACTATTCTGTATTTCTATATTGGACAAGTGAGTCCAGGACTACCACCTGGTAAGTATTTTCAGTCCATGGTATTAGAACTGCTTCAGATTTTATTAAACTTTGCTTGAAGTTTACTAAATGCTGAAGCATTATCATTCAAATCATTTAAATTTATATATATACAGTTATAGCCTGTGCTAACCCAAACTAATCTGAAGAGGTCATAATGAAAAGAACATACCGTTTTCAAAAAAGCGGAATAAACCTTGGCCAGACTAAAATACAGTTACCTCCCCAACATTCTGCTACTTTAGCCTTAATCTGATAAACCCAAATCTTACTTTTTGGGAAGCCTCCAGTAAGTGGGAGTTTCATAACTAGGCTGGAGGGAAGAATTCATGAAGAACTTCCCTCTGTGCTTTCTTCCTAGCTGAACTGTACCTTGAAGCTCATTTACAATCAGTTGCTGAATAGCCTTTGCTTCCAAATGGAAGATTGGGAACATATCAATAGCTGGCTGGGGGAATCTTCAGCCCATTAGATTATTTGAGTAAGGGCCAAACAACATGGATCCCTGCAGTACTATCCTCTAAGTGAACCATTAATAACTTTAGCCAACGAAGGATTCAGCTGATTTGCACCAGTCAGGGGGATGGGCTTGCCAGCAGCCCATCCAGGGTGGTGGAACCTCTACCACCCCAGAACCCACTAACCTGCCCAGCAGGGAGGAAAGGCACCAGGGGGAGTGCACATGCCCACACTCACCCATTGTGCTGGAAAATGAAATCATTTCTGGGCACAATGGGGGAGCTGTGGGTCATACTGAAGTCCAATTCATTAAAAATTCCCTCCAAACAGGCGATTTTTAAGGACCCACAGCACAACCCACAGCTCCCTTGTCATGTAGGAGCACATGTATGGGAGGTGAGTACCCCGCTTCCTCCTGCCACTCAGCCCCCTGCACCCCTGCTTTGGCCCCTGGTAACCCTACAGGGGGAGCATTAGGCTCAAATCACAACCCAAGCACACCGTAAACATCTCTAGGCAAAACATAAACTGTTAAAAAAATAGCTAGCTGGAGCTACATATCTGATGCCGTAGTCTATGCCTGTACATTTAAACTTACATCCACCATCTCAAGTCAAAGCCAGATGATTTTGTCTGATTGTTGTGGAGGGCATAACATCCTGAGCTTAGGTCCAGACTGTATGTGGGATTTATTTGCAACTTGTTTATGTATGTAGTAACATAGTGTATAATACTGTCTGGGTGCAATTAGTAGGATTTAGTTTGCAGTTAGTATGTTCAGTTTAATTATGCTTTTTTGATAAACTGAAATATTTTCCTGAATACATTTTGTTCCATGTAACCATGTAATAAATTAGGAAGGATAGTTGCTAAAAAGGAATTTCTTAAATACTCAATTGGAAAAAAATCAGTAAATCTTGCTATTCATAGACGGAACACCAATGAAGACTAGATTTTAATAATTAGAGCACTGAAGACCAGTATTTCTAACTAGAAGCAAGGAGGCTGTTTGATTTAAGAATTAAACAAGTGAAATATTTGAGAAATGTAAACTGAGAACATAATCTTCAAGGTAAAGGTCACTATGAGCTTGTGCAGATGATTAGCTTTTGTATTCATTCACTATATAATATTAAATGGTATTCAGAGATCAACATTGCAATCCTAAACAAAGTCACAACTTTCTAAACCCTTTGATTTCAGTGTATTTAGATGAGTCAAACTCTGTACTGCAAGTATTATCATCTGTATCAATGTTTCTCAGTTTTGGGAGATCTAAATTGCAGTTGCACTCTGTCGCTTCTTAAATTGCAAATACACAGTGGCATGAATAGAAGTGTGGATGATTACCTTCATTTTTGATACTTACTGCCTTGGAAATGACCACTTAAAGGAGAGAGAATAGAATTTTTAGGGCCATTGGCATAACATTGAGGTATTATTAATGTACACTGAATAACGTTATAAGGAACTGTGCATCTTAATATATGCTGAGCTTTACCTTTCCAGTTTTAATATCTGATTTTCAACATGGCCAAATCTGTGGATACTTTAATATGGAAACTGGAGCCATGAGCAGACAAGACAGTTCTTTGATCTTTCTACAAACATGACAAAACCCCAAGTTGGCAGAAAAACCTGAAATCTTAAAAAAGAAAAAGGGGGTAGCCCCGCCATAATAGAAGCAGAGCCTACAGCTTTAAAAAACAACTGCCCTCTGTAGCTGTTGTTAGGCAACTGTATTGCAAACTGAACCTTGATTTCTGTCAGGAAAAGGCTGTTTTGGCCTTTGAGGGAAGACTTATTGCGGTTAGGTCTGGCAGAAACCGCCAGACTACTTGCTCTCTACCTGACTTGCATGACTCCCCAGGCCTGGCTGTTTGCTGCTGTTCAACCGCAGCTACAACGTGAAAGTCAGTTCAGTCTGCCATGGAAGGTCCCTAGGTGTATTCTCAGTCTAACCTTCCTCCCAGGGTTGCTGTGAGGATAAAAAGGAAGAGAGGAGACTGATTAAGCTGCTTTGGGTCCCAATTGGGGAGAAAGGTAGTGTATAAATAAAGTAAATAAAAAATAAATATACTGGAAAGTGGAGGGAGAGCAGATAAAAGGTAGGCTGGTGGATGCTGAGAAAGAAAAGAGGAGGCAGAGTGAGAGGAGTGGATACGGGGGTTGCAGGGAGGAGGGAAAGTGGAAATTGTGTGAGGAGGAGGGGGATACAGGGGAAGAGAATATAGTAGGGAAGGGGAAAGTCTGCAAGTCATTGCAAATCCCGTGCTTGTATAAACTAATTTTTCAACTTTTTGACAATTTCCTCAATTTTTGGGAGCATTTTTACAAAATTCTAGTAATGTGTTCTAGAAGAAGTATATGTAATATCTACCTACAATCTATATTAATTTCTTCAGTAATGATTCCAAAATCTAATTTACAGAATAAATCTTAAAACACAATCCCACCAATATTAAAATTTACTTTGGATTATTCAGGATCTGTGCAGAGGTTTTAGGCTAATTTTAGATTATGTATTAAACAAATAATTTTCTTCTAAAGGTGCTGCAGCTAATTTCAGTTTTTTCAAGTGGATGAAGCTACTTTTGATTAATACCTGCAGGTTAGTATCAGTAAAAAGACATATTCTATCTTTGTAATTAATTTGCTATTGTTATTCAGATGTTCAGTTATATTAAAAACACAGCAAGATGAAATCTAGCATGTAAACAAAGTCTTTTTCTTCCAACCTTGTTTTTAATGAACCTTGGCTCTTGAAGTAAGTGGAATCATAGCAGTAAAGACAGAGCGTGGTCAATATGGACACTGAGGCAGTAATAATTTTGTGTGGTTTCCTAGGATAGGAAATGCCACCTTCTATTTTTTCATTACAAAGATACATAGTGACAGGTTCACTCTGGCTAAAGGAACAGTATTTTGTCAGTATTTTATCTTGTCTTAACTGTGTTCTCTAAGCTGTGGACATTTAGGTCTTTTTGTTGGCCTTGTACAACCTCCAGAGCCATTCCTCTGAACTGAATTATCTAAAGAGCACTGAAGTACGTCGTAATGGCTCTTTCTTGAAATGTCAGCAGGCAACATGGTCGCTTGCTTAATTCTCATGCTCTGATTAAAGGAATAACACAACTCTACTGTGCCTGGGCAATGTTGGGAAGAAGGCTTAGAATGTAAAGAATGAGAGACTGTTGTTCTGGCCAAGTTTATACAATAGCTAATCCCATAATGATGTTGAGTCTGAATTAACAGGTAAGCTTGCCTTGTGGTTTTACAGATCTATGTGCTTTTAATCCTTACATGTCGAACCATTTTTTCTAATGCTAGTGCCTTTTTTAAAAGAAATACTTTTTACAGACGTATAATCATTTTGCAGAACTAATAATGTTATCGATGCTGAACTTTGGCTTGAGTAGATCCTCACTTTTGGTAGACCCTTCTCTATATTAGTTTGCTCCCTTCTCATGAGCTCACAATTACACTGCAGTTAGTACTGCTTCTTAACATTTTGTTACTTCTAACTAGATACTGTTTCTTTTATTGAAGAAAAACGTATTTTTGGAATACTTATTTACTATGCTCTCACATCTTGTCTGTGCAGTCATATCACTAATAGGTGCTCCTTTCCAACTTTATCAGCTTTTGTCAAGCATTCTAACAGCTGTAATGAGGCCGCTTCCACACTAAGACACATTTGTCCAGCTCAGCCATTTCTTTTCTATAATTATTTGCAATTAAATTGATGGTTCCTTTGCTCTTCACAACAATAAATTTTTTTCAACATATTTAGTTACTTCCTGTTCATTTGTGGTTAGGGTTATCAGGTCCCCTTACCCTCCCGGTGGGAGGAGGGGTGACCCAGCACTTATCTTTAGGGAGTTACACTCCCGGCTCCTACACAATGATGTCACTTCTGGGAGTGATGGCATTGCACAGAGCCACAGGAGGACTCCGTGGACCCTCTCTCCCCTTGAACTCAGCTGATGCCAGGTGCACAATCCAAAATTATGTTTATTCAGAATGGGTTACACTACAGCTCTGTCTGTCCCCACATCCTTTGCCTTAGGAAGAGGTTTGCTTCACCCTTTTCTGTAAATGGACTCCTCTTGCCTCTCTGCCTGCCTTTATCCACCCCAAACAGCACCTGACCACCACTTACAATGCTCTGCCCAGCATCTGGACCTGCCCCTGGGCTTTGGCCCTAGCTCCACCCTCTACAGATCTTCAGACTCTTCTCATTCCTAGGGGCATATGTCCCCCCCCCAGTTGCTGCTGATAATGCCAACAACCCCTCCCCAAATGGCATGGGTACCAGGCCAGACCCTTCCCGCTAACTGGTTTGGTGACCTGACCTCTTGCCTCCACCCAGGGGTCAGTCTTCCCAGCACCTGTCCTTGTCACTGATGCCCTTGTTCCTATGTCTCTGTGCCTGCTCCCTTCTGGGAAAGACATCCCTGGTCTGTCCCTGCTACAATTGCTACAAATCAGGTCTGAAAAAATGGGAGGACAATAGAGAAACACTGAAATGCTGCGGAGTAGTAACAATATTATCTGGATTTTCTGTCAAAACTGACTGAACAGTTAAAATGGAAGTGCCTGAAACCACAATATCATGTGAAAATAAACTGAATCAACCTTTTATTTTTTACAAACTGCAGAATAGGCACATGAATATTTATACCAATGCTCTACTGATTGCAGTCCCATGTGTATGTGCATTTCCTAATAGTCATCAGCTTAAATCTTCCTTACGGTATTTATATAAGCTTTCTAACATGGCAACTCCCCAGCATGTGCTATAAACCTCAGTTGAGATTGTGGCTGCTGCAGTTGATTTATGGACATTACAGCCAAGTTGACACAATCTGAAGATAAATGCAGTAGCACTTGCCTGGTTTCCAGTTCTGCAGTGACCATAGAGATGGGGTAAAAAGTATGTAAGGGGAAGTTGCCAGCTAATGGCCTTTTACTCTGCCGTTCATCAGGAATAATGACTGGGATATTAGCCAGGACTACAGATGGGGTCATGATAGATGTCTAGCACTTACCCCACCTGATAAAATATACAAAGGCTTTTCAACTAGGTTTGTCTTGTTTACCACACTCTGCATAAATTTATCTGTTATCAACCAGCACTTTTTTCCAGGGTGACCAGGTGCAAAGGCAGTCAGCCTCCTGTTACATTTTTTTTTCTTTTACACAAAAGCGAATTTCATCAAGAACGTAATTTTTCACTTTGGCATAACATGTTAGTTACACCTGTTAATATTCCTTCACATCTCTTCTGCATGCAATCACCCTTCCTATTCTATACTTCTGCATATGCGTGGAGCCAACTTTATGTCCCAAGGGTCATTCCAGAAGATCAAATTAGAATTGAAAGTATAAAAATGTAAATGCAAAGCTGTTTTGTCTCAAGGAAGTTCTTGTGCTTAAGTTTTAACTGGGGTTTTTCTCAGTTTGAATCTATCAGAGAATTTCTGCAGATAGAATTATTTCCACCTGCAGAGCATGACCTCTTCACTGCCTCATACTCACTGCAACCCAAAACATCCCCTGAAATGCTGCTTCTTGGAGACAGGGTACTTCCAGGAGCAGCATTTCCAGGGAGGATTTTGTGCTTCCATACTTCCATCCATGGAAACACTCTTGTGGATCCAAATCTTTGACTACAGTTTATTGTTGCTGTGAAAATGCAGCTGTTTACCCAGCTAGCAAACTACAATAACTTGGAATACAGTCAAGGAAACTAGTGACGTGAGTACCACATGTACCTACTGGATATTTCCCATGGCATCACTGATAACAAATAAATCAGCCCTCCCCACACCTATACTATACTGTGACCCCAATATCAGTGCTCCACTTGAAGATAACTAGACTCAAATTGTAGAAGTTCCCTGTTAATATAATTTCAAACAACTAGTTTTCAGACTTTACTTGAAGAATATAGGAGCGCTGGCCTTCGGTGACATTTGTAACATACTTCTTGCTGTGCTGGCAACTTGAAAAATATATTGTAGTAGAAGGCCTGAAAATAGGAGCTTTTTTAACAGCCTCTTGTAAAAACCAGCTGCCTTGTTGGACAGTGTCTTTGGAGCAATTCAAGGAAGCTTTAATGGTAGACTGCAATTTTTCTGCACTCCAGTAAGGAATACTTCAGTAAGAAAGAAGCTGCAAAATACCTGTGAATGCAGAAGACGTTGGTTCTAAATATATCCAACTTCCACTCAAAATAGAGAAGGATCATTTAAAAAATACTGTCCTGAAGCAGTGCCAAGTGTCTTTTTGCATTCTGGAAATGCATGATAAGCTTTCTGGATTCCCCACCCCCCCTCCTTGGATTGCTGCCTGATAACTTTGGAAAATGTTGAGGAGTTACAGGAATAATGTTAAATGATTTTAGTCTTTTAGCCATAAAGTATAATATAACTAAAAATAAATGTTCACCTGGTTTTATAGAACTGGAGCATTTTGAAGCAAGAGAGAAATAACTGGAATTGCAAGTGTATGTGTGAAGAAGAAAACTTTTCCCAACAATTAAAAATAAAATCTAATATAAGGAATAGGACTTTGATGAATTTTAGCCAAACCTTGGAGTCATAAATAAAAGTTTGCATCCTTTTTTGAAGTGCCATGTCTTTGTACATAGGACAGATTCTTTTTCTATTTTGTTTTGTTTACACAGTTCAGAGCGCAGCTACAGATGTATTGGGAAACAATGGGGCATCTGAAAGTTCTGCGTGTTTTTGTTTTTCAGGGGAAGACCATCCTTGGAGGAGCGGTTTGTTGTGACACCGTCCCTTGCAACAGTTGGCATGGAGACCACTCAGCTCACTGAAGAGAATACAGATTTTGCCTCCCGGGACCGCTACCACCATTCCTCTGTTATCACCAGAGAAGAGTTTGTTAATCAGTTCCAATGAGAAAGAAACATGCCATTCAGTCCACCAGCCAATTAAAAACACTGACCCACAGACACACCGCCTGATTAAATGGCTTGCCCTTTCACAATGATTTTAATGAATGCTGAAACTTCCAATTAAAGAGGAAAAGGCCAGGTTTACAGCCAAGGCTTCTAAACCTCGTTCTGTTCAAAAAGATTTAGGGCCTTTTCAGACCATAGGGATTATTTTTTCACAGTTACTGTACAATCATTTTGTTTAATGTTATATCCTAATTTTATTAAATTGCTTAATTTTTGTTGTAAATTGTTCATATGACATCTCTTTTATTTTATTAATTTGTAACATAGAACTTGATAGTTAGAAGATACAGGAGAAATGACAGTGGGAAACAAGGAATAAATAAAGGAATATAAAAGAGCTGAGATTTGATCACAAAAATCTGTAGGTGTCCAAAACAAGACTGAATGCTCATACCCACCTTTGTTGTTTCATGCAGTATGAAGTAACTTCCTCAAATGGACACATTCCATGCAGCTTTCCTGCTTTGTTTTAAACCCTCGAAGCTTTAAGTGATGCATAAAGAGATCAATGCCTGTGCATGATTCACCTCACACAAACGCTTATACCTCTAAGTATCTTTACTTACGTGGCTGCCACCGCCTCTGCAGTTGAACCCACACTATTTTTATACGATGTCAATGATGTCTAAAGTCCATTGCTTGTGTGGCATACAAAGGTAGTGTCAAAATTGAGCAGAATATATTATTTTGAACAGTTGTGGACACAGTGGCACCCATGCTGGTAAAGGGGTATCAGATGGCCAGAATGTGCCTCTTAACTAGCCATTTAGCATGAAATTGCTATGCTTTATTTAGTCAGAG
Source organism: Eublepharis macularius (assembly GCF_028583425.1). Lineage (NCBI taxonomy): Eukaryota > Metazoa > Chordata > Lepidosauria > Squamata > Eublepharidae > Eublepharis > Eublepharis macularius. The sequence goes on along the minus strand of NC_072791.1, from coordinate 167,972,307 downwards.
AATCCAGATTTTGCTGGCAACCCACTGCATTCCAGTGTTTTCTTTCTTTTGCTTTTATGGTGACTTGTGATTTTTTTAAAATGTAAAACACAACTGCAGTGTTTGGTTGTCTGCAGTGTTTGGTTGCCCAGTATGGACAGTCAAAGCACTATTCAGGTTTCTCAGGGATGCCGTCTGTCTCTAAATTTCTTTCCTTCTCTTCTGCTTCCAACTTAATTATTTCCTGTTCTCACCCATGGCCAGCAATGGCATTGATGAATCAATGTTAATTATTGCTTTTGAAATGGGATTAAGTGCTGGTTCTTGCTTTGTAGGCTAAGTTGCTGCTAATTTTTTATTTATGCTGTTGCAGTATCTCTACATTACGATAATGAAAAATAAAAATATTGGTATTTTCATGCAAAGGGAAAAGCAGTACTTAATTTCGATGGCCTTCCTGTGCAGTCCCACATGGGACTGCGCATGCGCAGGCCTGCCGATTTTGGAGATTTCCATAGCTCAAGATCACTAGGGGGCTCTCCCGCCTCTCAGCACACGTGTGGCTGTCTTTCCTGCCGAAAACGGCTCCTAAGAGGCAGAGCACCCCTGACATACCCTCAGTTCCTCTTTTGCCACCGATAGTAGAGGTTTCCAGATCTTCTTTTCATTGCAATGTCGGAAACAGCTCTCTTCAAGCGTTGTGTATCCTGCAATAGAAAGATGACAAGGTTGGATGGCCATTCGAATTGCTTATACTGTTTGGGGGAAACCCACAAAGCTCAAACCTATAAGCACTGCCGTGCCTTTACTCTCAAGGCCAGGGCAGAACGGGTGGGTCGACTACAAGCCTCCCTTTGGAAGCACGCTATGGCAGCCACGGACTTACTGGCTACGGCACCGTCATCTGCCTCATCCAGTTCCGCTAATTGACCTGGCCCTGATTCCACTGGCTCAAAAACACCTCGCTCCTGACCTTCACTGAGTCAGTTGGAACCTAGACAGTCGGAGCCGACCGCCACCTCAGTTTGGAGCTTGTTGGAACCAGCTGTCCACTCTGAGCAAAGACCTTCGGTTCCAAAGACTCCTAGAAGTCGACCACCTTCGATATTGACTGCGGTCTCGGCTTCTCCTTGGAGGACTCCTGACCTGAAGACTCCTCGGAGTTGAACACCTTCAGTTCCAGCTGCTGCTCCACCAACTTCACATCAGGAGGATCCCTCCTCAGTTCCAAAGCCCTCGGATCCAACTCCGGCTCCGGACTCAGCGGGATCCAGCCAGGAGAAGAAGAAAAAGAAGTGGAAGCATTCATCTAAGCAGGACAAGGCTGTCTTGGAGAGTATGCTTTCGGCTCCCCCTTTGAGTCAGCTGGAAAATACCGGTTCTGAATCCCTAGAGAAGAGACATAGGGGCTCAGGAGACCACTCATCAACACGCAGCACTCCTCTCTCCAAGGCGACTCAGGATGAGGATGTGATTTTGGTGGGAAAGCCCCTCACATCATCGGGGTGACCTAGATCACCCTCTCATAACTCTTGGTCACCCAGATCATCTAGGGAGCGGAGGGGTCGTTCCAGACATCGGCACAGCCCATACTCCTATAGAAGTTACCTGAGGAATGATCATTTGCTTGATGAACCCGTTCCATTCTATCATCACAGGGAGGGTTCCTCTTACTCAGACCGCCCTTACAGGAGAGAGTCCAGGTCTCCATCTCTGCGAGTTTGTTCTTATGCAGGTTCGAGGAGGACCTCGCTGCCGTCTGACACAGACTTGGCAAGAGGCACTGGACATACTCGGGCTAGCGACTCCCCGATATCTGAGTCTCCTGACAGAGAGATTGGACTCATGGAAGAAGCTTCTTCTACAGATGACTTCAGGGCATATAATGAGCTGCTCCAATGTATGGCTAAGGCCTTGGAAATAGATGTGACGTCTACAGAGATGAAATTCACAGATAAAATCTTGCAAAATATATACTCAGATTCTACCCCTACAGTTGCCTTTCTATAGATCGAATGCTTTGTAGAGTTGTGGAAGGGCTTAAACTTGAAGCCTGCATCCACCCTGGCTACCAACAGGAAAGTGGAAAATCTGTATCGAACGAAATATTATCTCTGTCCTTTCCTTTCGGCTCACCCTCCTCCATCGTCTTTAGTAACAGAGGAGATGCAGGCTAAGCCTAAGCAGGGCTCCCTTTTGGTCCCTTCTGATAAGAAGAGTAGGAAGATAGACGCAATGGGGGCTCAAGTGTTACACCTCGGCTGCGTTCGGGGTGAAGGTGGCAAATTAAGCCACAATGATGGCTGCTTATCAACTCCTGTTATGGAAAAAAGTGGCGACCTTCGTGCCTAAACTGCCTGAGGCTCAGAAGATTTTCCTCAGGGTCATCCAGAAAGAGGCGATCCGCCTGTCCCACCACCAGATTAATGCTAGCAGAAGCATGGTGGACACCTCTTTACTTTCTCCAGTAGTCCTACGTCGCCACGCTTGGCTTAAAACAACAGCACTCCTTGCAGACACCAAGATTAAAGTGGAGGACCTCCCCTTTGAGGGGAACATGTTATTTTCTGAAGAGACGGATGACTACCTATCAAAAAAAGCAGAAGGATCACCTTACGGCTCGCTCTTACAGAGTCCTGCCTCAACATCAGCAGTAAGCCTCGTCCAGATCTTACTACCGATCTTTTTAAAGAGGCCGTCAACAGCATTACCAGCCATACCTCAGGTATGCTTACACAACCCAGAGGTCTTATCAAAGCCCACAGTCTTCGTTCTCCAGACGGAGGCAAAATCAAAAGAATAAGCCAGGTGCACATCAACAGCATGCCAAAGAACAGCCCCAGGCGCACAAACAATTCTGACAGTTACAGGCCACTGTTTGGGGTCAGGCTGAGTGCGTACTTGGCTGACTGGTGTACAATAACATCTGATGTTTGGGTTAAAAAAAATAGTTGTTTGGTTATAAAATTTAGTTTTTGCAAATACCTTATTTACGACTCCCTGTGTTTACTTTTGATACTCCTCAATCGGGAGTACTATCAGAGCTTTCAGCACTTTTAAATATGGAGCTATTGAGGAAGTTATGGACTGCTCCTCGTGGTTGGGGTTCTACTCTAACTTGTTTATGGTAGAAAAGAAGGATGGAGGCCTTAGACCTATTCTAGACCTCCGAAACCTGAATAAACTCATTAGAATACATACATTTAAAATGATTACCCTACAAGCAGTCTTGACTCTCTTGCCTTCAAATTCCTGGTTTGCAGTTATAGATTTAAAAGATGCCTACTTTCATATTTCGATATTCCCAGGGCATAAAAAATCCCTCCGTTTTTCCTATGGCCCTATGTTTTCCAGTATAGGGTACTACTTTTCAGATTAGCTACCACACCAAGGGTTTTTACTAAATGTATGGCGGTAATAGTGGCCCATTTGAGAGTCCAGGGGTGCTGTATTTTTCCTTATCTGGACAATTGGCTGATCGTCAGTGGTTCAGCGGAAGATGTCACTAGACAGGTTTCCACTACTTTGACACTTTGCTTACGTTTGGGGTTGTTTGTCAACCAAAAGAAATCTAAACTTACCCTGACCAGATCTATTCAATTGATAGGGACAGTTCTGGATGGCATCTGGGATGTGGGTTTCTTACCCTTGGAAAGAGCCCTGAAGATCAAGACTCTCATTAAGAGACTAAACCGATGTTGTTTTCAGTCTGCATGGTTCCTGCAGACTCTGTCAGGCTGCATGGCCTCTACCACTGTGGTGGTGCCACTGGCTAGGTTACATACGCGCCCACTGCAGCTCTGGTTTAGTTCTGTATTTTCCCTGGAAAGGGATTCCCAACATAGGAGATTTAATGTCCCTAGGAAAGTCATTTGCTCACTGAATTGGTGGTTGGCTGACTCAAACCTTTTCAGGGGTGTTGACTTTGGATGTAAGCAATCTCAAGTGTCGGTCACTACAGATGCCTCTCCTTTAGATTGGGGTGCTTTAACCTGAGATATGCAAATAAAGGCTTTGTTGTTGTTGTTGATTGGGGTGCCCATTGTGAGGGATCTTATGCCCATGGTATGTGGGATGATTCAGAAAATGGGGAGCATATTAATTTGCTGGAACTAAGGGCTGTGTTATATGCATTAATCTCCTTTTCCGATACCGTGAAGAACAAGTCCGTCCAGATCCTTACCAACAATACAACTGCTATGTTTTATATAAACAAACAGGGGGGCATGGCATCTGTGACTCTGTGCAACGAGGCAGTGAGAATCTGGATGTGGGCCATAGAACATTCAGTATGGCTGCAGGCAGTTCATATCCCCAGTGTAGACAATTCAATAGTGGATCATCTGAGCAGACTACAAGGGGACAACCACAAGTGGTCCCTCCAGGACACGTCTTCTCCAAATGGGGTTTTCCAAACGTAGATCTCTTCGCTTCGGAAGAGAATCGCAAGGCTCATGACTTTTGTTCCAGAGGCAGCTTAGGCTGAAAGTCTCTTGGAGATGCGTTTCAACTCAGGTGGTCGGGACACCTCTTTTATGCATTTCCCCCATTTCCACTTCTAGCTAGGGTCTTCAGCAAAATTCAGAAAGACAGGACATCAGTCATCTTGATAGCCCCGTTTTGGCTGCGTCAACCATGGTTTCACACCCTCCTGTGCCTGCAGTCTCGTATGTACAGCCTCCCAATAGTACCGGACCTCCTGTTCTGGAGGAGGGTCCTTCACCACGAGATAGAGAAACTGGTGGCCTGGCTGATCAGACAGGACACACTTTCTCCTCAGAAGTGACTCATGTACTACTAAATGCAAGGCGACTGTCTACTTGCCAGTCCTATGCCTTTAAGTGGGATAAGTTTACGACTTGGTGCCGGGATAGGGGTTCAGGCCCCTTCCTCTCTCCCCTGCCTGAAATTCTTGATTTTCTATGGGAACTCAAAGGGGATTGGCTAATTCTTCAATTAAATGTATTTAGTGGCCATTTCCACTTTTCACCCTCCAATAGACCGCAAAACGGTCTTTTCTCATTGTACATCTAAACTATTTTTAAAGGTTTTAACAATTTGTTTCCTCCAATTAGGGCCATTGTCCCTCAATGGTCCTTACCTTTGGTTTTGACCCGGTTGATGTCTAAACCCTTTGAGCCCTTGGCCACGTGACCTCTGCGTTTTCTTTCTATGACAGTGACCTTCCTTGTGGCCATCACTTCAGCTAGGAGGGTGGGGAAATTAGCTGCATTATCATGTGAATCCCCTTACCTAAAGGTTCATACTGAAAAAGTAGTTCTTAGAACTGAAGTCAAGTTTTTGCCTAAAGTAGTGTCTAGTTTCCATCTTTCCCTGAAAATATCCTTACCAGTTTTTTTCCGCACACAGTTCGGAAGCGGAGAAAGCCCTGCACTCACTAGATGTACGCAGCGCACTTCTCTTTTATCTGGATAGGGTAAAACCCTTCAGGGTAGATTCCAATCTGTTTCTGTATTTTTCGGGGCAGAAGAAGAGAAAGAGAGCATCCTCTCAAACCTTAGCTCGATGGGTCATTCAGACGATACTAACGTGTTATAAAACTGCTAACTTACCTTGCCCTCTGGAGGTTCACGCCCACTCTACTAGGTCCCAGGCATCGTCAGCAGCTCTCCTGAAAGGTGTCCCTCTTCAAGACATCTGCAAGGCGGTGACGTGGGCCTCAGCCAATACCTTTGTCAAACTCTACACACTGTACATCCTAGACAGAAAGGAGACAGCGGTGGGCACAGTAGTCCTACAATCAATCTTTCTGTGACGAGTCTTCAGTACCTCCACCCAGGTATTAAGCTTTGTAATCTCCCATGTGGGACTGCACAGGAAGACCGTCAATGAAAAACAGTGTTTCACTTACTTGTAACTGTTGTTCATCTAGGTCTTCCATGCAGGCACACATGCCCTCCCTCCTTCCCTGCTAACACTCTTGGTACTTCCCTTGCTGTAGGGCCGCGAAAGAGGACTGAGGGTATGTCAGGGGTGTTCCGCCTCTTAGGAGCCGTTTTTGGCAGGAAAGATGGTCACGCATGCGCACTGAGAGGTGGGAACGCCCCCTAGTGATCTTGAGCTATGGAAATCTCTGAAATCAGCAGGCCTGTGTGTGCACCTGCACGGAATGAATGAAATACAGATCAGGGTGTTATCTGCGTATTGAGGACACTGAATCCTAAAGCTCTGGATGATCTCATTTCCTAACAAATCCCATCCAGTTGCATCTACAGTTCTGGTGGAAACTCTGTGTCTGATCAGATAGAAAAAACTTAAAGCCATCAAAGGGTTACTCCCTTAACACCAACTTCATATTCCAACTGTGGAGTTGTCAACTGTGCCAAAGGCCACTGACATATTTAGCAGTATCAATAGGAATGACTGTTCACTGTCTAGCACCAGTGAGACTAAAGCCATCGCAATTCCTGATCCAGGCCTGAAACCAGATTAAAACTGATCAAGGGCAGATGTGTCATCCAGGAACCTTTGGAACTGCTCTGCTACCATATGCTCTTATCACTTTAAGTAGAGAAAAGGTAATTTAGTAACTGGCCTATAATTGGCCACTTCATCCCTAAAGCAAAGACCTAATAACTGCATCCTTCAAAGCTCTAGAGAGAGCCCCCTGAGTCAGCGAGGCATTGATGATTTTCACCAACAGCTCTTTTTCTCTACATGATTTTAAAAGCCAGGTCAGGCACGGATCAAGAGCACCCATGCTGGCTCTCACACTCCAAAAGATCCTTTCAGCATCCATGAGCAAAATCATTCTGAATGTATCCACAGCAACAGGACAAGCAGGTGCTTCTGATACCTCAGGTGTGGGATCTGCTCTCAACTTGGTCACCAAGTAGGAATGGATTAGAGAGATTTTATTAGCAAATCTTGCAAAAATTCAGAGCTTGGTGCCAAATTAACATAACTGGCAGGGTCAGACTTAGGTGTCAAATTCACAATCCACTTTAAACAAGCTGAATGAAATGCTGCTAACACAATGGTGACAGAGAAGTAAGCCTTCATCACTGCCATCACCCTTGCTTCATAGGCTTGAAAATGGGCTCTATCTGATCCATCTTGAGTCATCTGCCAGCACTGCTCTAGTTGTCTTCCAGTCTACTTCATTTCCCCAGGTCCCTAGTAAACCATGGAGCTGAAGGCCTAAGCAGATGCCAAGGAGCAATGCTGTTTATGTTCTTAGCCAGCCTATCATTCCATACATAAAATACACAGTGCAATAAAGCTGAATTACATAAGTAGAAAATGATGCAAAAATAGTATGATACATACAATAAACAATGCAATAAATATTGCTTACAATTTTTCAGACATTAAAACTACAATCCTATTCCCTATATAAAAATACCCTCCTAAACAATTGCATTTTACACATTATGTGGAATGAAAGACTATGGGAGCCTTCATGATCTTGCCAGGCAGGCTGTACCACAAGGTTGGAGCCACAATTGAGAATGCTTGGATGCAGGCAGCTTTTGGTCCCACCTATTTGCAGGGTGGCACCTTCAGAAATTTTTACTCAACGCTGTTGTAGTAGAGTATATTATGAGAGGTGGCTGTAGATATGTTGGTCCTCCTGGACCATGGAAAGCTTCATAGGTTATTACCAGCACCTTGAACTGAATCCAGGAACCACTGCAGAAAAATAACCACACTCTGTCTAGCTCCTTATAGTGATCATACTGCACTGTTCTGCACCAGCTGGAGTGTCCAATTTGTCTTCAAGGGCAGACCCAAAGAGAGTGTGTTATGAAAGTCTAGCTTTAAGATTTCTGTGGTATTGATCCACATGGATAGATCTAATGGGTTAAGAAACAATTCTTCATGCTATATGAAGTTGGAAGAAAGTATTTTTCACAATTTGTTTTTAACTGACTATTAACTAAGTCTGCAAAAGGTGAACTGGGCCTCGTCAGAGGTAGGTTGCATAATGCCCTCCAAGACCTCAGCCTTCCCAGCCAGCATTGCTTTCATCTTGTCAAGACTGAATTTCAGCTTTGTTCATCCTAGCCACTTAAACCACGGCTCAGGTGGACCTCTACAGAACCATGCAGTCTGGACAAAGAAATATAGAGCTGGGTGTGTTTAGCATATTGATGATACCCATTTCCAAATCCATAAATTATTTATCCCAATGGCTTTACAAAGAGATTAAACAACATGAGAGATAAAACTGAGCCTTGTGCAACCCTGCAGAAGTCTCACACCGATGATAACTGGTCTCCAACAGCAACCATCTGAGTCCTATCTATAAGGAATGACTTAAACCATTTCAAATCACATCCCTTGGTACCTACTGGTGCCTCCAAATGTCTCAACAAGATGGCACAGTGCACTGTATCAAAAGCTGCAGATAGATCCAGTAATAACAACAAAGGCACAACCCTTGTCAGCATTGAATTGTAGATCATCAGCCAAGCTACCGATGCCATCTCCATCTCCTCATAACCCTGCCTGAAGCCTGATTGAAATGTCTTTAGAGTGGTCTCTAGATGAAGACTTGGAGTTACTCTGCAACAACAATCTGTTACCTTCCACAGGAAGGATAAATTAGAGACAGGACATTTATTCTTCACCAATACTTTTTTAAAGTAATGGGCAGATAACCACCTCCTTTAAGTGGCTGAAAAAAATGCCCTGAACAGCTGGGCTCATTAATCTGCTCTAACAATTAGATTGACTACAACAAATGGAAGCATTTTATGCCCATGCTGGGTTAATCCATCAATCTGGTATTTTGTTTTGAACTGGCTTCTCTTTGTAACATCTCCCACCCCCTTTCTGTTGTACATACATATTGGTCTGATGGATTTGCAATTGTAAGTGTTTGATGAAGTGAGCTCATATTCAAAAAAGCTTACGCTGGAATTGTGACTCTTTAATATGCCGCTTCATTTTATTTTGATAAGTAACCATTGATTCAAAAACAGTGCAGCTAGCCTTTAAGAGAACAGAATGTAATTAATTAGGCAATAAAACAGGAACAGAAAGAAAATTGCAGAGAGAAGCTGAGTATGTCTTCCAAATAAACATATAATAGGATCTTGTCTGTTCATATAGAATTGCTAGATTTTTATTGAGAATATATACAAGCAGGATACCCACCAGGACTTCTGGAGGCATCTCATTTCCCCCTCTCACACTAGTCATATCCCATCTCCAAAAGAACAAAATAGAGCGAGAAAAAAGTGCAGAAAAGGGGCAAATTAAATGATCAAGGGGGTTGGAACACTATAAATAAAAGGCTGAAGAGTCTGGATGTTATCAGTTTAGAAAAAAAGGACAACTCCACCACTGATAGGGGTTTTGCAGGGGCAGTTTTTAATAAACTGGGCCCCAAGTAAAACTCCAGGATGAGGCCCTAGAATCACTGCCACCCACCCACCAGTGTCAAGCAAGTGAGATGGGTGGGAAGACACCGCCAGATCAGCTGCCTGAGCTCTGGGTGGGCAGGAGCAGCAGCAACTGTGGAAAACGGCTCTTCTTCTCTCACTCCCCCCCCCATTGGGGTAGGGTGGGGATTTGGCCCAGGTGGGACCTGGGGCAGATGCCCTAGTTGCCCATTAGCTAAGACACTCCCCAAGTTTTGATCTCAATGTCTGGCTTGCAGGCCTTCTAGAGATGTTCAGTTAGTTGCTGTAGGAAACAGGATTCTGGACTATATGAATTATATTATTTCAATCTAGCAGACTCTTTTATGTTCTTTTATTTATTTAAAGACAATTGCTGATGACTGGAGGGGGCGTGTTCCCCAGACTTCTAATTGTAATCCTGTCTGCATACACTTGTCACTTTCTTGATTTTTAAGCTTTATAATGATACACAATTTCAATTTGAGAGTATGATGGTTCTGCATAATCATAAGTAGAGATGGGCATGATCAAAAAAAAATTAATGATCCAGCTGATCGTGGATCGGTGCCGGCGACAATCCCGAATTAACGATCCACACCGATCATCTCCCGTTCCCGAGCCGTGGATCGTGGAGGCCAAAGCGGGGCGCGCTGCTATTCCCAGCTATGTGGGAAGGTGGGTGCTGGTGGCGTACACCGGGCCCAGCGGGCATGGGGAGACGGCGACGAGCCCATTCAGCAACACAGGAGGTCTGTGTTTGGCCGTCAGAGCTGCCTATCAGGGTTTGCAGGGATGAGATTGGAGTGCCCATGGCTACAGAACACCCCCTTCCCCCTCCCTCCCCTAGGTGTCTTCTCCCAACTGGTGACTGCTTTGCTGCTCCATGGTTGGAAGGAAGCCCTGCTGATCAAGGAAAGCTGGGCTTCCATTTGGGTTTCCAGGGCGACAGAAGGAGGGCAAACAGAGCTCAGGCATTCCCCTGGCTCTGTTGCCAGGAGAATAGATTGCTGGCGCCTGAGTGTCTGGTTCCCTGAACTGAGCCAGATCGCCCTGATCCAGGCCTCTCCCAACCGCTGGATCATTGGCCGTGGATGATCACGATCTGCTGGGTCACGATCGCGCGATCGCTATTATCATGGGTTTTTTTCAACCGTAATGCGGATCGTGCCCATCTCTAATCATAAGATCATCCATTACATTTATGCAGTCAGCTCTAAAATGTGAGGAATCAGATCTTCCCACAGAATTAGCTCATTTTATCAGACATTTCTAACATGTAATATTTTCTTTGAGATGGAAGGAAATCTGGCTTTGCCAATGAAATCAAGAATATGCTATAAATGCTCATATTCCCTCCTCCTCAGGATTTTAGCTTCTGATCTTTCTAAAATGGTCTGCTTCTGACTTCTGTTCTTGCCAAGTTGATTTCTTGCATGAAGGATAAAATACCCTGTCAAGTTAATCTATTTCCCAAGTTGAACCAATACAATTTATTCCATATCTTGATTCTTCACTGGATAATTATATATTATTAAAATATCTGGTATCTTGCTAACCACAGAGATGTGTGTTCATATATAACGATTAAACTTAATCTTCCACAAATCTCAAGAGAAGAATAAGTGGCATGAACAAATCAGATTTTCACTCTGTCCATTTCTAGTCTTTGGAACATATACTGTTCCTTTTCCAGCATGTAATACTCAGAAGCAAATTGTTGAAAGCAAGGGAGGGAGCAGTACTTCCCCACCCATGTTCCAGGGGAAGAAATCAGCTCACAATGGAAATACAGATGGACTGATGGAGTTTGTGGAATTGAAGAGCTCTGATGGATTGGCAAGACAATTCCTTCAAAATACACATGTGAAAAGTCTTCAAATTAGTAAGCCACCTTTCAAAAATGTCAAAATTAGTCAAAACTTTTATTTCAATGTTCCCCTCAACACAGAGATGTGAGACATCCTTATCTGCACTTTCAAAGATTAAAATCAACAAGATTAAAATCAACACAGAACTGCTGTCTCCAGCATAGAACCCAATGTAACTGAGCCTCTATCTCAGAAAAGCAGTCATGTATTAAGCTGACAGCCAAGTGATTAAATGCATAGGCAATAAAATAGCTATGTTTTATGATTAAATATTTAATGCATATATTTAATATGTGGTTGGTGGTGCAGTAGTCATGTCACATGGCGCTTTGGGTTGACAGGAATTGCGAATGTGGCTCTCCATGATCCTCAGAGTGAGTACCACTTATAGAAGGCAAGATTGCTTTTAAATTCATCTGGGCTATCCAAAGAACACTGGCAGCAGTACAGACTACTTCCATTTCTTCTAGTGGGACTTTGGCTCAGATTATCACAGCACATTTCATTTCTGATGAATGCATAAATTCAAAAGCAGATTCACCGGTTTGAAAAACTTAGATTTTTTGCATGATATCTTTATCGTAAGAATATAAGATCAGAGCAGTGGTCCATCTAATTCAGCATCTAGTTCAACACAGTAACCAACCAGTTACTCTGCAGGTCCAACAACAAGGGACATAGATGCTGAGGCCTTCCCCTGATGTTTTCTCCTGGCGCTGGTATGCAGAGGTTCACTGCTTTTGAATGTGGAAGTTCCCTTTAGTTACCATCACTAGTAGTAGCCCCTGATGGATCTATCCTCCATAAATTTATCTAGTCCCTTTTAAAGCCATCTATGCCTGAGGCTATCTAGGCATACTCTGGCAGCGAATTCCACATCTGAATCACTTGTTGTATTAAGAATATTACTAAATACTAAACACCTGCTGGTTCAGCTCTTTCTTTCTTTCTTAGTGCAAAACCATAACAAAAATAAAAAGCGAACAAGATAAAAAACAGGAGAAAAAGAAAGAAACCAGTGCTGGATGCAAAAACACTATTAGCAAATCTATACATAGATATCTATAAAAAAATCCAAATATCTAAAAATAAGTCCATGTGCAGTTACCTTCTGTATGTAATATGTTCACATGTTGATAAGTTTATGTCTTCAATCCAGTGGTTTACAGGAGGTGGGCTTTTGTCTTTCCAATGTTGAAGTATAAGTCTTTTAGCAACTGTAAAGTCACAGAGGGTCTATTTTCGTTGACCAACGGGTAGATTCCAAGAGACAGGCAAGTAATTTAACAGTGCATTAACATCCTCAAAAATAAATGAGTTTTCTAACACAAAATTAATATGACTAATAACTTCCTTCCAAAAAGGCTGAATGACTAAACACGACCAAAGCATATGCTTAAGAGATGCATTTTGTGAATTACACCCCAACAGTTAGACACTGTGCTTAAATCTTTAGTAAAAAAATGCTATGGTGTCCAATATACCTTAAACTATATTTTTGCGGAAGACTCACAGCTTAAGATCCATAGTAGCAACAGATATATGCCTTACAGCTTTATCCCATTACTTTAGCAAAACTGGACACTCAGATCAGTATTCCATTCATTTCTAAGATTCTATGTATATTTTTAATTGACCCCAAATATTTATATACAAATATTGTAGATTTCACTTTCTGTATTGATTAAATAAGAATTTCCAAAAGTGAGGGAGATTCTGAAGCACTCAAAGCTGCTGGACCATATTTGGACATTAACAAATTTTGCAATTGTAAATATTGCCATTCAGCAGAAGTTGGTAAATCTTCAGTTGAAAAAATGGTAAGAACTCATCATCGTTACCTATCAATTGATCTAAAGCATAAGCTTTTGTGAGCTGGATTTTTCAGGCAGGAAAACGGAACATCACACTCCAAATTCTGATATCACTAGCGTACTCATGACAAGGATACACTCCCACTCCATCCCCCTTTCCCCTACTTAAGACTTTTCCATTACTAATACCCTATTCTGAATCTAGACATGGTATCATAAACAGGGGATAGAAATGAGAAAACTATTTAGAAACAAAATTTGGAGTATCAAAGGAAGAGAATATTCAGAGTAAATAGATCTGTAGATTATTATAAGAACGAGACATGTTGATTCAATGGAAAATACTAATAGCTTCATAGTTTTGTGAAACTTGAATAGTTAGCTTTCTGAAAATAAAATCAGTAAAATGCAATGTAGGTCTTACTTTCAAATGACAATAGAGCAAAATGTGAAAAGCAAGTTGACAATCATATGGAACTGATCTCAAATGTGTGAAGGGGCAAAAGGAGTGTCTGCAGGGTTCTATCCCATGTGTGGCTAGGTTTGCTAGTCTGTACCTGAGGGCTGGTTTCTCCTAGTCCTGATGTATACATGCCCACAAATGAGAGACCTTACAATGTCATGGTGCAAGGCAGCATTTTAGACTGCAGGTGATGGATCACAACTCTGAACATCCCTTTACAAGCAACAGAACACTGGCAGAGCTGAAAGATATCACCTGATCCCTCTGTTTGCTGTGACCATTTCCACAGAGGTTATTTGTCCTGGACAGGGTTGCCAGCCACCAAGTGGGGCATACATAGGATTGCCAGCCACCCTGGTGGTGACACGGATTCCCTCAGCTCCCATTTTTCATCACTGCTAAAAACAGCTGTTGGGCCAATGGAGCAACATTCCTTTCTGGGAAAGCCTGTTAGTGATGTTAGTCCTCTCTAGAAACTATATAGTGCCATAAAGTTTCTGGCAGTTCCTAGAGAGGTATGACATCATTTCCAAGTTTCCTCAGAAGTTTGTGTACTAGCAGACACAAAGAAAGAATGACTGGAGAATACAGCAGACTGATGTTGAACCAGAAAATTGTTGCCTTGAAAAAGAATATATGAAACAGGATTCAAGCTAGCAGCCTGTCGGGACATTCTGGGAGTAAGCTGCACCCCACTCCATCCTTGAGGGACAGACAACACTAGCAAGGTTTGGGAGTGAAGTTTTTGGATTACTCTGGAATAAAAGAACACACAGAATTAGTGTGACAAGGATATGCTTCATACTGACCTATGATGTACTGAGTTACTCGGCCACCTTGCAGGAACGGTATGTATTTAAAATTGTCTTTTCACACCACGGGAATGAATGGACTGTTACATTTAACATATTTATACTTGAAGACCTAAAGTACAATCTTTACACATACATGTATACTGGTTTTACTATTTATTGAATATTTATTGCATATTTATTGCATATTTATTGTATGATGTTTATGAAGTCTGTACCAACTGAAGTGTATTTATGAGAAATGAGATACTGGATTATTAAGGGAGTGCTGGTGGCATACCAATAACAGAATGAAAGTTTATTGACTACAATCACTGCTTAACTTTATTATGCACCTTGCACTTTAAGATAAAAATTGGAACCATATATTGAAATTTTGATTGTTTTCCTTGGGGACTGTAGTCTCTTTTTTGTTGATTCTGACCCGTGTAAGCCCAATAATTGGTTGTCCCTGGAGAAAACGGCAACTTTGGAAGGTAGACTCTATAGTATCACATCCCTGGTGAGCTCCCCAAAATCAGTACTCCCTATACTCTATCCCCAAGTCTTAGGAATTTCCCAGCTGGGAGTTCGCAACCCTAGCCCCGAGTTCACTGCTGTTGGGAAGTGTTTTTCCCCTTTGCTTCTCTACATCCTCATGGTGCATTTGTGCACCTTCTAGGGCTTCCTCAGCTCTTCTCAGATGTTTCTCAAACATCCTTTGCTCTGAAATGTTGGGTAAATATTGCAACAAAGCCTGAATGGTTGCAGTGTGGGTGAGAAAATCTGAATTTCTCCCACCCACATGGCCGTCATTTTCCCTGACTGTATCTCCAGGGGTAATCATTTCCTCCACCTGCCACTGGGGGGCTTTTATTTTTTTTAAAAAATCAGCACACGAGTATCATCATACTTCTATACCGTTATAACAACAAGTGTAATAGGTTGTCTAAATTCTCTGCTTTCATTATTTTTAAAGCAAGTCTTTAGCTCCTTCCTTTGCTGTGATACAAAAAAAGGGCTTATCTTTGTAACAGAAGGTGTTAAAGACCTTTACTAAAACAAAATCTAGGAATACACCTATTATTTCAACAGAATATCAATAAAACTATATTCTAGTGCTGATTTTTTAAAAATAGAAAGGCCTGGTGGCCCAAGGCGACGGAGGGATGGCCACTGCTTGGGGACTAGGGCAGAGAAACTGCAGGGAATCCTGTCATATGGAAGGCTCATTGCTGCAGCCCTGTATCAGCAGCCACACCTGCAACAGGGAAATGACACAAGCCCATCCCCATGTGGAAAGGACCAGTGCTGCGCTTCTACCTGCAGTAAGCTTCCTGAGTGCCCACTGGTGGCAGGCAGTGTCCTGGGATTCCTGCCTTTGCCCACTGATTGCTGGTGATTGGCAGGAAGAGGCAGGCCAGGAAAATGAGTGCAAATACACTCATGTCCCCAGCTGATAAAGTCACTTCTAGTGCGACTTGGAAGCAATGGCATCACACCAGGCACAATTCTTTAGGAATCAGCCTGAAACATAGTAAGAATAGCCAATGGTCCTTGGTCAATTCTTTAGGAGGCTGCACTGGAAGTGATGTCATTGACCGGTGCTGTGGGAATAAGTGCACATTGGTGCATGAGTGCAAACAGAAGAGGGTTAAGTGCCTGCCATGCTCGCCACAACACCTGCTAATCATTTGGGGCCCTGGCAGCAACCCTAAAATGTGACTGTTCTGTGGTGCATTCTGCTTCTCCATTCTCCTGTACCTGTAAATCAGGTACGGGCATTTACCTTCTTGGGAGTTTTGACTACTGGATGTAAAAAGCAAAGCAGCCTGTGGGTTCAGAACTGTCCTTGTTTAAAAAATTCAGGCTCTTCCTTCCACAGTGTTGCAGAGGAGTTAGCCGTGTTAAGTCTGTAGTAGCAAAATCAAAAAGAGCCCAGTTACAATAAAGTTGGTTAGTCTTAAAGGTGCTACTGGACTCTTTTTTATTCTTCCACAGTGTGCGTTCCTCGTTTCTGTTGCCCTGACAGCTGGGCCGGTACTTTGGTTTGCCACTCTCCAAAAGTTCAGGCCCTCCAGCCCGTCCCTGACAGGCCTTCGGCTTCTCGCTGCCTGGGACCAGCTGCCCAGAACGCCACCGGAGCAGCTGCCACGGGGGAGGGGGCGTTGTTGAGGCGGACGGAGGAGGGGAGGGGACCCGCACTGCTCGGTGACGTCAGCCCCTAGGCGGGGCCTCCCTTGTGCGCTTTTACTTTCAGGCTCCGCGCGGCCAGCATGCGGCTCTTCGCCACTGGCTGGGCTACTTCTCTCTCCGGCTCCGCTCTCGACCATGCACTCCCTTTCTCGTGCAGCCTCACAATGGACGCGGGGAACTTTTAAAGCGCAGGCTGCCACTGCCCTTTGATCGCGCGCCCTCTTCCTTCCGCCCCCTGCGCCAGGCGCTTACCGCACTCTCTAGTTATTCTTAGTGTTCATTACCATTAATAATAATCACCACCGGGCATGTGAAGCCCCGAGCATCATGCCAGCAACGTGCACTTTTCTGCTCCATCAACCCAGCCTCCTCCTGCTCTTGGGGCTGCATCTCTTCGTGGGATCTTCTCCTCTGGATTCCCCTTCCTCCTCGTCTCCCTCCTCCGCCTCCTCATCGTCCTCCACCTACAGTCCTCAGTTCACAACGGGGCTGCAAGGGTCAGCTGCACCCACGCCGGAGGCATCTTCTTTCGCGGCACCCTCTTTGGAGAGAAAGAGCCCGGAGCCTTCCACTGCATCTAGCGGGGCTTGGGATCCGGCAACAGAAGGACGCAGCAGCAACCCGGGTGAGTGAGAGGATGGGAAGGGGAAAGGGTGGAGAGGGGAAGCTCTTTGCAGACAACGCCGGCGGCAGCTGCTCCAGGGGGCTTTGCATTCCCCCCCCCCCCTTTCAGTACACTTTATCTAGTCTGGGGCCGGGGATTCCTGCAGATTAGAGATTGTAAGGAACTCCTGCCCGTCTGTCGATCGCTGATCGCCCCAGAGCCTCTCCAGGTTTTATTTGGGGGAGGGGTAGAAAAGAGAGAATAGGTGGGACCGTTATTGACACTGTACGGCACATAACACACACAACCCACCAACAGCAGCAACACGACCCTTTCTTATTTTGCTTCCCTGCCTCGATCTTCGGCATGGAACGCCTTTGTAATGAAATGGTTTGGGGGGATTTCTAGGGCTGGGGGCGGAAGGCTTCTTAGGCACCACTTGCCTGCGCTTAGACGTGCCAAGCGAGTAGACCCCCAACAGCTGCTCTGTTCCTAGCTAGGTCAGACAGGGGAATTATGTCTTTGCAGCTCCAGCTGGGAGAAGGGACATGGGGGAGGAGATGTGCAGGAGCAGCTACCGGATAAATAAAACGCAAGTGTGCGAGTTTGTCCTGTTAAAACTTCACTTGTTTGTTTGGATTTGAGGGGCAGGCAGTTGACGGCTTCTTAGGAGCATTGATTTAAAGACTGTATTATTTATGAAGTTAAATTTTATGTTCTGATAAGTATTTTTTTCCAAATGCTACAAATTAGAATTCAAAAGGTATTAGAGATAATGCATTTGGGCTTGTTATGGGTGGATGAGCTTAAACTTGTGGTGCTTGTTGAACTACTTAAGTACAGTATACAGAAGAGTGTTACTAAGATAAGCAGTAGGTGATCAGAAGAATTAAACTTAACCCACAAATCTACTTGATTAGTTAAACATGCATCATGTTGTAAAACTAGTGGTCCTCCTCCGCCGCCCCCTGATTATGACCTGTGTTAGAGTCAATGAAGGCTTGACCGGGAAGCAAAAGGAGAGAAAATTTATTTCATGTTTTAACATCTGACTTATACAGAATCTGTTATTAACCTGTGAAATATTTTTATTTCAATATTGTTTTAAAATTTTGTAACATCAAATTGACCAAGAACTTTTGAACACTTTTTAAAGAAAGGTGGTTAAAGAAAGGGATGTTAATGATAATAAGGCTAGATCATATACAAATACAGAAAGCAGATTTATATTAAGTAATAGTGTCGTTTGGGGTCCAGCTGTTCTCTGATACTCGAACATGGCAAGGCAACTGTATGGCTCTTGGGGGGGAAATGAACATCACACATGTTTTATTTTCCAGTTTTGTGTTAATGCACATTAGAATCTGCTAATACCCCCAATAAGTGCAATTGAAAGATAAGCAAGCCATCCTTTCCCCTTCTCATTAATTCCCTAAGATTGGGCTATAAAAATGGTTTATATTGTGGGGTGATAATCCATAGTAAGCAATAAACAGTTGTCATCCCATAAATGTGAATGGAAATGGATTTAAAATAATCATACAGTGTGCAACAGGAGCACTCTCCAGCACCTTCCTATTCCAGCTGTATATGAACTCAGAACAATGTAGCAGTTCTGTTCAGGGGTTACAGTGAACACACACAAAGCCTGTCTGTATGGGCATACACCTCTTTGTAAGAAAAAGCCAATGCACATTCACTTTATAAATAATAATAATAATATGTTTATTGCTTTTCCGGCCGAAGCCATAAGCCATACAAATGGCAACAAAATATGAACTGTACACTTGAACATACCCAATTCACATAGACACACTTTATAAAAGAAACCAGGGACCAGTATGTGGATGGATGTGGGATTTAAATGACATGTTCAGCTGTACGTGCATTGAACCTAAAATGATAATTACTCAACACATATGAAGTGTACATTGTACATGGATTCTCTGTGCATTCACCGTAACTTGTGAACAGAGCTAATGACAGTTTGAGTAGGAATGAAAGAAGCAGAATGTCTTGCAGTATGTGAATACTGTGGTATTTGGGGACATCTAAAGACACTTAGTTCAACATAGAATTGTAGTTCTGGAAGGGTGAAGAAAGCCACCTAATTAAAAACTGTAGTGCCTAGCTTTCTAAGGGGACATAAGGTCTAGCACTGAGACATGCATGTGTGAGTTGGGGAGGCAGTTTGGAAGAAGCTAGCTTTCTTACAGCATCACAGTTATTGCTGTAAATGTATGGTGGCAACATAAAGATGGAAGTGAACATACTTGAATTGCCTCTGGGTTGGAATGGTATGCATTAGGTTTTGTGATGGTAAGTTTACTTCTCATACATGGAAATTAAGATAACAGGGGCTCCAAAGGAATGTTACACTTTGAAAGAGAAGGAGGAATTAATCCCCCCCCCACACACATACATTGCTGTAGAAAACCCAGATTTTGTTTAGACCCTTTCTAAATAATCACTGTGCAAAGATTAGAGCTGACTATGGGCTTGTTCATTCTGCTGCATGTCTCCACTTGGAGGTGAGTAGGAAGTGGAGTCCTTGCCCCTGATGATGATCATTTCTACCAGAGCTGACTGATAATTTGTTCAGCCAGTACATGAGCTCTGCCTATGCAGAGCTTGAGGCTGAATGAAGGTAATATATTTTGTTTCCCTTTTGGGTATTCAAGGCTTGATTTACAACTCTGCGTCTGTATGCAGATTGCTCTTGCTGAATCTAGGAGAATAAATGTGGGAGAAACTGTCTCTCTTCAGGAGGCTGAACTTCAGCAAGTACATTCCAAAGCTACTATATAGAATTAATCCTTGACAATCATTATTGTATTTTCCCTTGCAATAATCTTGAAGGTAAGACTAGAGTTGGGCATTGGATTAATCAAAAACAATTATTAGAATATGTAAGAGAGGAAGTGGCACTAAATATAAAACTGCTGTTATGAAAGAATAAAATTTAATTCTAAACAAAGATTGTGAGTGATTTTTTTGGTAAATGGCTCGTAGCAGAATGCTCGGCAGTTTGACCAGAAGGTACAGCTTCTGTTGACCAGATGCTACGGTTGTAGCTTCTTATATGCAGTCCAGCACTGCTCATTCTTAGAGACAGGATGTCAGGCTAGATGGTCTTACTCCATTGTGACAGCTCTTCACTGCTTAATTATAAACAAAGTGGAAAATAGTGCATTTACATGAGAAGGAAGGAACAATTCTCCATGATAAGAAACTAGGCAGGGATTCAGAAGACCTTCATTCTGTGTCTTTTTGTGACCGTAGGAAGCTCCGTGCACTTTACTCTGGATCTTAGTTTCTGTTTGGTTATGATAGATGATTAAGAATTTCCTATCCCACATGGGGTGTTTTGAGGACATTTTGCAACAGCAGCTAAGAAATGTAGATACCTCAAGATGGTTATGGAACACTAGCTGTGCCATTCTAAGCAGAGTTACTCTGAAGTCCGTGGGCTTAGAAGGCTATAACTCTGGGATGTTACAGTAATTACCTGTCTGGGCCCTACTACCTTCTTCTATTTCTTGAGATTAAAAAAATTATTTGTTAAGTTTCATTCTTCCTTTCTCTTTTATGCAAGAACTCAGTGTGGGACAATTGGAGAATCTGTAATGGTATTTCAGAAAGTTAGAGCAACATGGGTACAAAAGCACACTTAAATACTATTTTCCTAAGCCTTACTAGATGCAGAGAGGTCGCAAGCAGCATTAAAGAAAATGTTCACATCTCCTTTCAATGGGAGAAGACAGGATTAGGTGATGAAATTGGGTGCAGAGGCCCCTGATTGGAAGTTGGATTGACCTCCCAGCATGTCTGTGAGTGAACTAGGACCTGAACCTAAGTTTCCCAGGTAAACTATGCAGAAACACAAATTCCAAATTAGCTCCTTTTCAGAGCCAAACTACACGTTACACCATTTTAGAGGAGAATATAGCTAGCCATTTAAAAATTGCTGCAAAGACCCAATCCTCATTAGTCCCACGGTGGCTCCATGCCACCCCCTACATGCCTTTTCAAGTGCTGAAACAGTTTTTTGGGGGGGAACGACAAGATTGCATGGTGAGACTGCACCATGGGCCCTCCTGGCAATTCTCCTCTAAAACGGGTGTTGGTGACAGTGGTAATGTATAGTTTGGCTCTCAATCAGTATCCGTTTCTTATTTGTTGTACTGATAGTCTTTATAGATGGCTAGTCTTGGGAACTGTCCTATGGCAGGTCCTCTGGGTTGTAAATCCCCTCATGTCTGTAGTGTTTTGTCCTTTCCTTGATCATCTCTGGGATTCCAGAAGACTGATTCAGGCTTATCTATTCTGGGGATTCCACTGGACTAGTAGGTAAAAACACATTCTGGGCAGAAGAATCAGAGTAGTTTAGCTGTATGCCCATGTGGAGCTGGAGGCAACTATCCAATGTCTATTGAAAGTTTTAAGCCTTAGACTCAAAACACACGAGACAAAATACCTAGATTCAACTCGTTTTCTCTTACCTAAAGGTTTGACGGGAAGTGTAGGCGTCCTTGCAGCTTAAAGTTTAGCACTTACAGTGCAGGCGTCCTTGCAGCTTAAAGTTTAGCATTTCCAAAGCAGCGAGGGGGGAAGTACAGGCGTGGGGTGCCTTTCCTCCCATTCTCAAGGTGCATCATGGCATTTTCCCTTCCCCTCACCCGGCCTGGCCCTGCAGAGTGACGCCTGGCTGCACTGGGAGACTTTAAGCTGCAAGGACCCCCGCACATCCCTCTCTGCTGCTCTGTAAATGCTAAACTTTAAGCTGCAAGGACACCTGCACTTCTCCCTGCTGCTCTGTAAATGCTAAACTTTAAGCTGCAAGGACGCCTACACTTCCCGACAAACCTTTAGGTAAGAGAACACGAGTTGAATCTAGGTATTTCATCTCGTGTGTTTCGACTGTTAGTGTCTATAGCAGGGCTCCCCATGGTTTCCACTAGTATTTCCTTTTATGTCCACTGAGCTTTTCAGAAAGTGGGTGTGACCATAGTAAGGTAGGACTTGTTTTTGGCTTCCCTCATTCAAATGATAGAGTTTTCCACTGGAGAATGAGAAGAACTGGTGGGCTTTCC
Source organism: Eublepharis macularius (assembly GCF_028583425.1). Lineage (NCBI taxonomy): Eukaryota > Metazoa > Chordata > Lepidosauria > Squamata > Eublepharidae > Eublepharis > Eublepharis macularius. Next base: position 167,950,128 of record NC_072791.1, on the reverse strand, counting down.
TTAGTCAGTGTGTGATTCCTTTCCCCTGTCAGGATTTCCTTCTTCCCAGGAGGTATGAGGAGGGAGGTATTCTGGCTCTGCCTCCTGAGGCAGCTATTTTGGTTTGGCTCCTCTTCCTGTGGCAGCCATTTTGGGGTGGTGCTCACCATCCCCTCTCAGAATTTCAAAAGTAATCACAGCCTCAACAAGGTTGGGACTGTAGTCTGTAAGGTTTCAGTAAACAAACACATTGAGAGAAAGAGAGAGAATTCCGAGCATCTTATTGCTCAGGGTTGTTTCTATGTTTTGAAGGACCTTCAGGGTCTATATCCTCCTTGCAACTTTTGCTGCTTGATGACACATAATAGTATTGAAACTCTATCTCTCTCTGCTAGTCTTTAAACTCCTTTGTTTCTATAACCATAATCTATGGTTATAGAAAGATACAAGTATTTCCCTTAAACGTTGCTTTGCCTGTTTGTGGAAATAAAGATTGTATCTTGGATGGCTTGTGGTATGATGCATATAGAGGTGAGAGAGAGAGAATTATGCTTTTTGAACAGTAATTTTATAAGTCGATAGCATCAGTGGAGAATAGTTCAGTGAATGCAAGTATTACTCATATTAGAACTGAGGCTTGTAGAAGTGCGTTTTTAATCGGTCTCTTTAGGAGTAGGCACAGAAATTCTGAGGGATATTGGTGGGAAAGTGAGTTACCTGGGAATGTATGGGCACATAATTCCTAATTCCTACTATGCTCCTCCACTGTCCTGCTGTTTCTCACGGGTCATAATAACCAGCATGTTTCTTGGTTGGGGTTGCTCAAAACATTCACATTCATCCTTCAGGCTGAACTCATAATTAGAGTCCATGAACAAGGAGAAAAAACTTTCCCACCCAAAAGGGAAATGAGAGACTGTGTTGCTGAGGCAGTCAGCCCAAGTAATAATATAATCTTAGAAGAATGCAGCTCCCTTGGGTAAAGGAAGTTCTAAAACACTTCAACATTCAGAGCTGTTAAAATAACTTTTGCTTGTTTGGCTGTAATGTTGTCTCCAGACCCATGCTTCTGACATGCCAGCCATGGCACTTGGGGGTTCAGAATCAAGAACAGAGGGGTAAAAGAGCCTTTTTGCAAAGGAGATGAGAGAGTTTCTGCAGGCTGTGTGCAGACCTGTAACAACCAGTGCTGCTCTCACTGGACTTTATTATTAGGTCTGGAGTTGGTAAGGGCTCCAAACATACACGTTTTCATGTGGAGCAAGCCAAACCAGGCTGTGATATTTTTTTAAGAGTTCTGGGGTAAGAAGGGCAGCAAAGTAGGTAGGTACTAAGTGGAAGCCAGAGAGGGCAGAAACCAGACTAAGCAAAAAAGAGTGTGATACAACCCAAAGTAGATGCAAGAGAGAAGATTGCAACTGCACAGAAAACTGCAAATTATCCAAATGTGTTTCTTTAGGAGGAGCAGTGAGTGAGCCTTCAAGGAAGGTGTTCCAGTTAGTCTTGTCCTGAAGAAGGTCTGTGTAGCTCAAAATACATTGGGATGAAGATAATCTGTAGTTCCTGAGCAATGAAGTAGGAAGGCCTGTGAGGTGAGGAGCAAGCATAAGGCGATAAGAGGGGCTTAAAGTTAAAGGGTGACTTGCAGTGGCAGAAGAGGAGGCATTTATATGGAAGGCAACAAAAAGTCATGAAACTCCAAAAGGAATGGAAGAGACACAAATAAGGTGGAACGCCCAAAAGGGACCTAATGTATTTGTGCTAAAGGGGCCCAGAAGTGGAAAACAACTGCCATTCTCATACCTTTAGGCAATGCCCTTGTGGCTGGGGATAAATATCTGCCATCTGCAATCACTGTTGCTGCTAGGACTGGACCACACAACTGCCATCAAATGCCCTAGATCTGTCTGTGGTATGTATTAGGATATTTAAAATAATAATTTGGAAAAGATATAAATCTGTACAAGGAAATCTTTTAAAGTGAGTGATAAGCAGGGTGCAGGCGTACCCAGGAAATCTATGTTAAAGGTCAGTGCCAACCACTATGTAGCCACGAGTTAGCCCTGTGTGATGGCACATTTTATTGTCTCTGGAAATAGCCTTTGGAACCTTGCTAGATGAATTGGCCACATTCAGACATCATGGTAAATCAAGGTTTATAAATCATAACTTGATCAAACCTCATTTATTTCAACATCTGAATGTGGGTGGTCCAGGCAGCCATCCGGCACCAATACAAGCTTTTAAAATAGCATTTGTATCTAGTTTGTTAACCACTGCTTGATTAACTGTGGTTTGTTGTGGTATATGAATTCACAAACTACGACATATTATGGAGCCCTCCCTTCATTGCTGCCTGGTCACAGAGAAACCAGTATAGATGACCTCCATCTGGGAGTGAAGACAGAAGCAAGACAAATTAAGTTTATTCACAAATGATATTTGTTGTATAAAGCACAGTTAAACCACCATTTATTATAACATCTGAATGTAGCCATTGTAAAATAGATGCTTGTACCTATTGCAAATTTATTATGGTACATTAATCACATATGTAGTTGGCCTGATTTTGAAATACAAATTCTGAAGTGGTATGACTAAGTGAAGAATTTGCCTCAAGTTTTAGAGTTTTCAGAAGAGCTGGTCAAAGACACTTAGTGAGATATAATAAATATGATGTTAGAGAGGCTCATACTTACTTGCTCAATGGTAGTTCAAGGCTCACAATTCACCAAAGTATTATAATTACTTCTAAAGTATTTTATCACATTTTTGTAGTTGAATCTATGGAATTTGGATCTAGAAGTTTTAGTACTTTTTACATGCAAAAACTTTTTGCCCTTGGTGCAAATGGTAAAAGGTGGCTCGAAAACCCAGTTAGCACAGAATAGGTGTTAACCCTATTCATCAGTCTTTGGTTCTATTTGTGTTACAGGGCTAGATGTTGAATTTCAGCTCTCTTCAGGATATTACCAATATTTATCTCGTGCAGGATGTGATGTAATTCTGGACTGGCAGATAACAGCAAATAAAAGACTCTTTTAAGCATTAGTTCTTAAAGCTGTAATGTGATCTCAGTTGAAATAATCATGGAGAAAAATAGGTAAATGTAAACCTGTAAAGAGGTGAATAGAGTTGAGAGGGAGCCCTTTCTTTTTAACTAAACGTCCTGTAGCGGAATGAAAGTGCTGAAAAGGATACCCTTTCATGCCTGTTGACTTGTATTTAAGTATGTTTCAAAGCCAGAGCTCCCAATGTCTGACTTTTATTGAAGAAAATAACCAGACTTCAGATCTGAAGATTCATAACAGGACTTGCATTCACATCTTCAGAACTACCCTTAAATTTATACTGGGTCTCATATTGGTTATCCTTTGAACTTATTTACTATTGAAAGGGCAATATTGTATACCCAATTCTATACTATATCACTTTAGATGAAAGAACCCAGAATGAAGTCTGTGTTGGGATTCTTTACATGATAGGGATCTCACAAAGTAACAGTCCCTTTTCTTGTCTCAATGAATGTATGTGATTCAGAGCACCAGAATAATTGTGCTTGGGGCAGGGTGGGGAGGGGAGGACTCTTTCTCTTATCCCTTTTATCATTTTGGGAAAACCAGCCATGTAAGACACATAACTATGGTTGCTTTCTGTGAATGAGCTTAGCTGGATGCAGTTGGTACACAAGAGGCCATGATTGTTAGCTTTTGGACTGATGTAGTTCTGTGCCAAGTTGCAATTGCCCGGAACCAAAGTGTGAGAATGTAAATATGGCAGAAGGACTTTTCCTGGAGACTTTGAAACAAATTGGCTGCTCTATTGAAGTTAAGAAGGATTTTTCAAGTATGCTGTGTATACAGAAAGTGATTTGATGTATACAAGCTGCTGCTGGAGGCAGAGAGTCAAAATGCATTCATCTATTTCACAGATGGATTTTATGAGTAGATAAAGCTGCAGTGCAGTAGGGTCTAGAATGCATGTTTTGACATTAACAAGATACATTTATATAATGCAGTTTTAATTGTTTGAGTATTGTGCATATAAACAAATAGATGCTGTTGATTTGTTTTCTGATATTATGCTATGATTTGGGGGAAAGAGTGACTTTGTGTTTTGCTGTTTATTTCTTACTGTTTTAAATATGTGCAACAAAGGAGAAGAGAAGATCTAAGCCCTCCCCTCAGAGTCGCCTACCATCTAGCTTTTAGCAAACTGATTGCTGCTGTCTTGTATATTCACTTTTATAGTGCACTGTTGTGATGTTTGTTTGAATGTCTGAATTTTTATACTGTTTTATTGCTTTCGTGATGAAAGTGTTTTTTATCTGTAATCCGCCCTGGGCCTACTTGCGGGGAGGGCGGAATAAAAGTCTAAAACACACCTGTTTGGTGTAGTGGTTAAGAGCGCGGGACTCTAATCTGGAGAACCAGGTTTGATTCCCCACTCCTCCGCTTGAAGCCAGCTGGGTGGCCTTGGGTCAGTTACAGCTTCTAGGAGCTCTTTCAGCCCCACCCACCTCACAGGGTTTTTGTTGTTGTGGGGATAATAATGGCATACTTTGTAAACTGCTCTGAGTGGGTGTTAAGTCGTCCTGAAAGGCGGTATATAAGTCAAATGTTATTGTTGTTGTTATAAATAATAAATGAACAAATAGTGTAAAATCAACATCTGGACAATCCAAGACATCCTGACCAAACACATTTTTCCCTCCAAAAATACTATAGTGAGTGTGAAGGTGCCATAACATATAGAAAGATATAGAACAACAACAACAAAAAGGCTCACAAGTGTTTAAAGCAAATGCTTAATTTTAAAACGGATGAGCAGCTCCTGTAGAACCAATGGGAGAATTTGGTACTTTGCTGAACAGCAGAGGGCATCTGTAAGGACAAGAGCATGCCTGGATGGCATGCAGGGTTGGCAAAGAAATTGTAGTCTGGAAGATAAAACAAGGTTGCTTACTGGGGAAAGAGCCTTGGCAGGGCAGGAACCTACTCGTGTCCCATCATCTCATTTGGAATAAAATGATTCCCATGTTCTGGCCAAAACGACTTGAGGCTTTCATGGGGTGAATGCAGCAGATGTTAAGTCATGGGGGAATATTTAACCCTCTGCTGTAGTGTCTACCACCTTCTTCCTTGGCTCGTGGCTTTTAGCTCAGAGTTGAAACAGGGCTTGTTGGGCATTGATTAGCAAAGGCAAAGCCTTTCTAAGGGTTGGAGCACCCCCACCTACACTTTGTGCCAGATGGCAGGATGGCTCATGTCAGGGGAAAGAGGTGAAAATGATAGGGTGTTGAGGTCCAAGTGAAGTTCAAGCCGATGCAACTACACCCTTCTGAGACAATGTCCTGGAAGGATGTGACTGGGAGAGACTTGTGCTATAGTTCCGTTTTTTACATGCAGTGGGAAAGGGGCCTCAGTCTGGAGGAAGATGACAAAAATAAGCAGATGGAGCATTGTAGCTCTGTTGAAAAGAGAGGATCTCCCAGCGCTCCAGTATGTAAAAGTGAGAAACACCACATGTGTTTGACTGAGTGCTAGGCAATAGATTTCTTACACTAGTTAAATCAAGGCACTGGCCCACAAACTTGTTGAGGAGACCTATGCAAATTGAATGAGGTTGGAATAGAAAATACGGATATAATTTTGGTTTTGGTGCATTGTAGATTGCTGCCATACTGAAAAAGCAATAATTGAACAATGTCACAATGCTGATGTTTTATATAGAGCTCAGTTTAATTAGGGATGTCTCCAAGTTAACTGCCTTTTAGTTGATATCAAGGTACTTCCTTAGCTGATTAAAAAAAAATTATTATTATAAAATCTCATTGTAATTTTCTATACTTCCCCACATACTACTTTCCTCTCTATGTGTCCTGGCTATATAACTAAACTTGCCCTATGAACATCACCGGTATGGTGTATATTGCCCACGCCTATATTTGTAGGATCCAGAGAGGGCAAAATAAACCTGCAGCTGCTTGTAATGGTAACCCAGTGACTGCTTCTCCCTTGCGCTGTGTTTTCAGGTGGGGATGTTCTACAGCTAAGACATTGTTAGATATGGAGAGTCAGCTTCAGATAGTGGTTCAAATGGTGAACTAGAAGACCTAGGTTCAAATCCCCGCGATGACATGAAGCTTGCTGGGGAACTTTGGGCCAGTCACATACTCTTTGTCTCTGACCTACCTCACAGAGCTGTAGTGAGGGTAATATGGAGGAAGGGAGATGGATGCATGCTACCCTGAGCTTCTGAAAGGAACGGCAGGATAAAAATGTACTAAGTAAATAAGGTTCTTCTCCTCCCACCAACTACTTTAGTACTCACATTAAAAGCAGTTGGAGTGTAACATTTAGATTGGTCCTAACATGGAAGATTATAAAGCATGCTTCCAGTGGCATGCTTAATTTCTCAAAAGAGAAATACTGTATCTTAAATGCCTGCTAGAAATTTGCACTCCTGATTATGCTACATAGACACATAGACTGCCCTACCAACGTACTGAGAAGTTTCAGACCTTACCAGAAGTGACATGGAAGCAATCAGAGGACTGCTGCGATCATGCCACTCTAACAGTGAAATCCTAAGTAAGAGTTACTCCAGTCTAAGCCCATTACTACAGATCAGTAAATCCACACAATGGTGCCATGTACAGAGAAGGGGGATTTTCCTATAAACCTGAGACTATAACCTGTTTTGAAGAAAAATACAAAAAGAAAAAAAGGGTGAGGGGGGATTAAAATTCCTTGAAAATGGAGAATACTGACTGAGACCTTCCAAAACTTCACAGGATGTACAGGTGACTTGGGTGTTCCCTAGCAACTCCACCACAATGGAGGTTTTTGTCTTGGAAAGGCACTGAAAGCATTGGGAAGGTGGGAAGAAAGCAAAAAATAGGAGTCAAGGCAGGAAAGCGTGCAAAAAGCAGAGGGAAAGAGGGAATTAAAAGTGGTGAAGAGGTGGGGAAAGGAATCAAAAAGAGGCAAGGTGGAAGAAAAGTGGTGTGGGAATGGGGAGCAAAAGGGGGGGCAGGAAAAAGGAGCAAAATGTAGCAAGTATGTGAGAAAAGGAGGTGAAATATGGTGAGGGGCAGGAAAAGGGACAGCAAAAAGCAGCTAGAGGGTGGGAAAAGCAGTAAGAAATTGATAGGGGCAGCAGGGAACAGATGTGATTTCCCTTCTCTGTGAATCTCGCATTGCAGTGTATTAATGACTGTACCCTAGCTATTCTTGCTTCATGCAAAATATTTTATTAGGGGACCATCACATATTTTACAGAGGTGATCGTGCCCAAGTAGTACATTTATTTGACATATTTATATTCTGCCTTTAATGAGACAGCTATGCAAAACACTTAACCATTTATTTAGAGAACCAACAGCCAGTATACAAAATGAACATAAAAGTCATTAATCAATAGGCAAAAATCAAACATGACCCTACATCATGTTTCTAATGTTGGTGTATGCAAGTCTCTCTTGGCTTCTTGGTCCATTAAAATTGAATTGAGGACCCAAGACATGGAATCCCCCAAGAGAGTTGTGGGGACAGATGCTCTTCAGCTATTTCTGACTTGGCTGCATGTCTCCTTTTTGAAGTTTTTGGAGCAAAAAATTCAAGCTAAGCTTATATAACTCAGCACCGGGCCTGCTTACTGCTTTTAGAACTGCTGTCAGGAACTAGAGTTATTGGATTGCAGCTCCCATAGGGTTCTGCAGTTCTCACCAGGTGGAAACTGGCTAGAGTGTCACACCTGAAGATTTCCCACCTGATCTAGCCACAACATAAAATGGAGGAGAGGAGACTTATGTAAGCCACCTTGGGTGCCCATGGGGAGAAAGGTGAGGTATCAATGAAGTAAATAAAAATACAACAATTTGTTTGCCCTACCTAACACTGTGTTTGAGGCTTTGGCTCTAAGTTGTTAGCACCAGCAGAGCATTAAGAGCAAATGGGATCACAGGAGGAGTGTAAGGAGCAAGGAGCCTCACCTGACTTTCCTGTGGTTTTATGATTATTCAAGTGTATACGCAGAAGGGTATTATTAGGGTTTAAATAAAGTGTGTTATTGGAATCTGAGAACTCTTGTTGACTCTTTTTTTTACTTTCTTGAAGAAATCCCAGCTTGTCCTGAGTCAATAGGAGCCTGCTACTGACTTCTGTGAGACCAAGATCTAACTAGGGTAGCCAACTCCAAGTTGGGAAATTCCTGAAGATTTTGGGGGTAGAGCCTGGAGAAGGCAGGATTTGAACAGTGGCGGGACCTCAGTAGAATATAATTCCATACAGTCCACCTTCCAAAGTAGCCAGGGGAACTGATCTCTGTGACCTGGAGAAGTGGAGATCAATTGTAATTTGGGGATATCTTCAGCTTTCACCTGTATATTGGCCAGCCTAGATCTAACAACACTCTGAACCTCAAGCTGAAAGAGTAGAGGGAAGCGCCAAAATAAAACATTTGTGTGTCCATGAAACAACAGAAACAGTTTTTCAATACCACTGTAGTGGCACGAGGCTTGATTCTGCTTTTGTAGCTTGATACAAACATGATATAGGGTGGAACAGAATTCAACAAACGTTGGGTTGGCTTGTTAGCAATACCCTGTAGCCAAGCCATAATTTTTAGTCGCCACTGGTATTTTACTTTCAGAGAAGTCCTTTCCATGTGTCAGGGATCTTGGAGGAGTGGGACAAGGACCTGTCATATCACGCTGGGCTTTGGAGCAGGCAGAGCCACTTCTGCTGGTTCCAAACCTCTGCAGCACAGGATGAAAAACTCTGGCCCTGAGAGGAATAAGGGAGGTGGAATTTCTCATAATGTCCTGGGCTTCAGAGCAGACAGAAGTTCTTCTGCCAACTCTAAATCTCAGCAGCATGACATGAGAAAACAAAATCTTCCTAACTTTCCCTAGCTAAGGAAAGAGGAGGGGGTCTCTAATGTGGCACTGAGTAGGGCTGGGGGCATTTGTCCCTTGTGAATGGATTTTTTTGGAGAGGATATCAGGAAAGAGAGGACATCTCTTAAGGGGAAATTGGGGCAAAAGTCTATTTTGTTCTTTAAAAAATATGTTCCATGTTCATAGGGGAGTATACACTGTCACCCCCCCCTTTAAATGGTGAGAGTTTTGGAAGGATCGAAGTCATATACTACTTTGTCTTTTCTAAGAACGACATAAGTTGTTTATGCGGATAAGCAGTCATCCCTTCACAAAAAGACTTAAATGAAAAAGTAAAAATACCAGATGCTCGAATACCAAATGATCTATTATTTTGAATATGATTGTGGCCCCCAACCAGAAATAATGACACATTAACAAGATGTTGTGTGAGACAGGCAGCACTCAGAGAGTGCTGTAGAGGAAATATAGCTGGGAAAGCATACCTGCACTTCCACTATCCATCCCAAAGAGAAACGAGTTAGACCATCTGCACTTGGACGCACAGGCATGTGCATATCCTGGCCCTGCTGATTGGCACATGTAGTCAGGTTATCCATATGCAGCTACAGTCAGTGCTGATCTATGTTTGCAGAGGTGGAGCTTGGATCTGCCCTTTTTGCTCATGAATTGCCAAGTCTGTGGAAGGTTTGTTAATAGGGAACAGCTGCTCCCTGAATGCAACCCCCCCCCCAAATGCTTCAGAAGGTTAAATGAGGGATTGGAGCAGCCAAAGATGTACACCTGCTACTTTTTTTTTTTACTTTGAAGAAAGATAACTGAACCCTAAACAAAATTATCTGGGCCAGATTCAGTCTGCATGTGTATTCGAAATTGTAATGCCAGGGCAGTCAACTGAATGCTCTGCAGCCTCTATAAAGCATCTGCAAATATTCTGATAATGGCATCACTTTCTGAGACCCAGAGAGGATCCCAGTAGATTTCTTCTATAATATGGTAAATGACCACAGGGAGAGTGTCCTGCTGGATGACACCCCTCAACCTTCTAGCAGTTCTTCCTTTAAACTGGTATCAGGCATTGAGGGTGGGGCCCCACTTTCCCTGCTGCCCAATGTCTTGTTCCTCCAGCACTTTCTGGCCTCCCAGGTGTGAGCAGAACACCCTGTTTTTCCTCTTCTCCCTGCTCTTTTCTCCTTGTAACTTGGGAGTGAAGGTCCACCACATCATCATGGGCAAGCTCCTTCATGCTTTAAATACCTCCCCACAAGTGGCCCCAACCCCATAGTGGCCAGTGACCCCTCCCAGGAAATGAGACTTCCATAGCATCTCCAGCCAGCCTCTGGGATCCACTTGCCTGGGGACTGAGCTGTCCAGACCCACCTCCCCTGCGTCATCACAGCTGATCCTATCCTCAGTGTGTGTCCCTTCTGCCTTGCCAATAAGCGGAAAGGCAGGTAGGAAGTGGAAGTGCCACTCCAGTAAGTCCCCCCTCTCTCCCCATATCCCCCAAATTGACTCAGAGTGTCAATGATCCTCGGGACACTAGTCAGGGCCACCAGATGCCTGCGGCAGCTGCCAATCAGATGGGTCTGGGACAGCCTGCCCCCAGCAACTGGAGAAAATGAATGACGTCACATAAACAATCCCTTTTTTATCCAGGGGCTTCCTGCTGTCTGTAAGGGGGGAAATCCCTGTGTGGAAGTAGCCTATATTTGTAATGCACTAACCATATTCAACTATCAGTAAAAATTTGGGTCCTTAAGCAAAATTGTGCGGCTCTAATCATGACAAATCTGCACTTCAAAATGCCTGAATCTTGGCATACAGTTTGGCTGATCCTCTAACCAATCTCAAGAATTTGCTCTGTGTTATTGTTCTGTTCTGTTCCTGTTTAATTGTAGCTTTCCTGTGGATCACAGATAATCTAAGAATGAAGATATTTCCTGATTACTGTCTAGCAGAATATCTGAATTCTAGTTTTGTGTGACATGTTTAACATTCAAAAGATAATGAGGTCTTCATATACAGAAAATATTCTGGTTTCCATTGCTGCCCGTCCAAAGGACTATGATAATGGCTAAGGACATACCAGTCAATGTATATTTCCTTACAGTCATCCAAACATGACATGTTATAAATTGACTTAGCAAAGTCACTGCCAAGCAGTGTTCTGATCACTCAGGCCTGAAAGTATATTTCATTCCACTCAGCCTGCTCTCTGCTTACCTGTGAAGCTGCAGTGGTTTTATTATATCTCCCCCCACCTCCACCTGCCCCTTTACATTCTCAACTGGCCTCTTTTGCAGCCAGGATGTTTTTTTTCTTGCCTTTTTATTGTTCCAATGACCTAGCAACTCTGTACCGATGGAGTCTTGCCAATCAACTTCCTCTCCGAGCCGTCTGACAGACTCCAACTATGCTACCATCAGATCTGAACAAGAATTGAAATGGTGACAAAAGCCATTCCACTCATACCCACCCCTACAATAGTCCTCAGTTGCTTTTTGAGCCCAAGGCATCCCATGTCCTAAAAAGAAAGAGTTCATACGGAATCTCACAATAGGGGTAGGTGCTGGGTGCTATTTTTATAAGCATACTAGAGAAACTATTGCTTACTTGACTGTGTTGATAAAATCTAGTTACGTGTTTTAAAATGCCAATTTGTTAACGTGTGCTGGGGGAAAAACAGAGGTGACAGAAAATTGCTCAACCACCAGTGAACTCTCTGAACTGGAGAGTTTGGAGCGAAGTAGAATAATAATAAAAAATAATAATAACATTTGATTTATAAACTGCCCTTCAGGAGGACAACTTAATGCCCACTCAGAGCAGTTTACAAAGTATGATTATGATCCCCACAATAGCAATCACCCTGTGAGGCAGGAGGGCTGAGAGAACTCTGGAAGAGCTGTGACTGACCCAAGGTCACCCAGCTGGCTTCAAGTGGAGGAGTGGGGAATCAAACCCGGCTCTCCAGATTAGAGTCCTGCCGCTCTTAACCACTACACCAAACACATAAGGAGTTGATTCAGGACTAGGTAATGCTGATAGCTCTTGAACAGTATTGCAAGGTGCTACTTGGAAGACCATGAGAAAGTGTGCTGTTTCAGCATCTTCTGTCCTATTCATTCAGTGGTCCCTTTAACCATCCTCTCCCACCTCCTGTGGGGTGCTAGAGTCCTGCTTGGCATAGGAACTGGGGAGGAGGGTAGCTTGGAAAGTGGAGTTGTTGGAGTACTGGCCCAGGAAGCCCTGATGTTCCACCTACTACATCTGAACTGACAGAATATCTGGATTGCCACCTGGCACTCTTGATATTGAACAAAGTCAATGACAGTTGACAACTTCCGTGCTGGCGATGGCGCATAAAGAGACTTAACATGAACACGCATTGGTATTCATCATGCACCAGCAATAGTGGTTATATAAACATGTTGCCATGTTTCTCTTTAGAGGAAAAAAAGATGCCCATCAGCACAAAAATATAGCAACCATTTGAGAGTGTGCCCCAATGGGAGCCCCTGTGTTTGAACCGGCTAGAAGTGTTTAGGTTTTACACAATGTGTAGGTTTCATTTCAGATATAATCTGACTAGAAATAAGAATTGATTGACTTTTTATTTCTCCATCAATTTTGTCTGCCAATAATTTAATTTAGTCTTCTGCTCCAGTGTTTTGCTCCAGCTTGAGTGCTAATGTAAAGCTTTTTTCTTCTTCCTTCCATTCTACACCATAGAGAATTTGTGCACTTCCAGCTTTCCTCCAGCTTTTCTACAATCTTTTCTAACCCTGCTTTACTATGGTGTTTTTGGAAAGATCCCAGCAAAGCCAGGGTGGGTGGTTGTGTGTGGACAGGAAAGTCTTGGTTTTTCCCAGTCTCACCCACACTAGCACCATTTTCCCTGCCCCATGCTCTGAGTTAATACCCCTCCACCACCAAAGGGCTTTTTCAGAGGGTTTTTTTTTTTAAATTGGTAAGTGAATTATCACTTTACCATTATAACACTCAGGGCTTTTTTTCAGGGGGAATGCGGGGGAACGGAGTTCTGGCATCTCTTGAAAATACTTGGCAATAGTGCTTGAAAATAATATGATTTCAAAGAACCCCATGTTTTTCTTCCTCATTTTCCTCTTGAGAGTTCCGCCACCTCTTTTCCCAGAAAAAAACCCTGATAACACTATTCAGTTACTGACCCCCCCCCCTCCCCAGCCCTCTGGTGGTATGGGGTAGAAACGTCAGTGCTTGGGGCAAGAAGTGTCCTGAAACCTGTCATGTGGAAGCTCTGTTTCCTGTGTGCTTAATTGTGAGCCTCAGCAGCAACAAGGAACCCCCAGAGAATTGTACCCATGTGGAAGACCCCTAGAGCTCACTTTAGTATATCAGGCATTGATGTAACTGTTGTGGAACAACCCACTTAGCACATAAAGAGAACAATATGGAATTCCTTACTAACCAAAACAATACAGATTGTGATTAATAAGTATACTGTAAATTCAAAAATGCATTTAAGATAGGAAATATATTGCAAATATCATTTGATAAGTTCAGTCTGTATAGCAATAACTGTGTATTGTTTTCAAGGTACATGATCAGAGGTTTTGCTGGCCACCTGTACAGTACCATGTAAACATATAGGTTCTCACAAACCAGACCTATGTGTGAGTGTTTCCCAGCCACTGGTGGTTTGAATGAGCTCCCAAGACTCTTGTAAGGCAACTTTTGTAAGTGGTTCTTGTAAACTAAAACAAACATTAAATTAATTACAGTTGCATAATTTCATTAAGTTGGGTTTGGCTGTGAGTTTTCTGTAGTTAAGACTAATACATTTAGATGTAAAAATCCTGCAGAATAAATGTTTCATAGCTGCCAGTGTGCCAGATGTGACTCCCACCACATTTGTGCAACTGATATATAAATGGTGACACTTTGTAACATGCTCTTCCAAAACAGTTTTCATTGTGGTTTTGCATGCTGGATAGCTTGGCTGTCCTTCAAGTAAAAGGATTACTTGTATAAGAGATCATTCCTCTTGTTGACAGAATATACAACAGGCCCTTTTGGAGGGATTTTATCCACATTCTTACAACTGAACAAAATTAGTTTTCTGTACTGAGTCTTTTCTCAGTGTTGCTCCTTTCAGGAAAAGAACAAGGAAGGAAACTGAAAATCCCAGAGAGCCCTGAGCAGTCCAGATTTAGGACCAGAGCTTTTGTTCGCACAAACTTGCTTGGCTCCAAAACGGCCTCCACCCATAATCATTACATCCGCAGCAGTGTTTGAAAAACACAGCCCAGAGCGGCTTTCCTAGTAGCTGATAAAGGAGATGGCTGAAGTGTGTGCCACCCCATGAGGCCGAAGAGGTCAACTCTGTTCTTTGTTTTCCTTTTCAGCCTAAAACTTGCTACTAATGGTTTCCTGGACAGGCACAGGAATGAGGGAATTTAAATTTTTCTCTGTAATTGTGATTCGAGTTCTAAGAGTTACTGTGGATTTACCAGATTGAGAGCATTACAATTTACAGCTTGTTTCCTTTCTCATGAGATTTTTTTCTTTCAGAGTTAAGCATGCTGTTTATTCCATATGGTTTAGTTTCCAGAAAGATGAAGACATATCACTTAATCTTAAGGTTGCTATGCTTCTTTGCTTAGGAGGCATCCTACGGGAATAACTACACTGCAGAGTATTATGTCTGCATTAAAACATGTATGACTCTTATTTTAGAGCAGTGCGACATCAGAGGGTACCAAAACAAACACCATTCTTAATAGAAAGCAACTCACTCTCCCAAATTCCATTGAATAATCTGTCTCACCCGAAATGACTGGAGTATTGGACCTTTGGGGGTGGCTGCAATGTCACCAACATAACTACATTATTTCTGGGTATAACCCAGAAGTGACAACTTCTGGTTAAACCATAGAGTTTCCAGCAATTCCTAGAGCTACCCCTTGTCACTTCTGGGTGATGTTATGATATTGCACATTGCTGTGTGTTAAAAATTTTTCTTCAGCCACTGCCCCAAGTGGCAGCATACAATGCAACTTGCTGGCAAGAGGGCAGGAGGACTGGCAAACCTACGTGTTAGCAATGTAATCCTGTACAGTTACTCCAGTGTAATTCCATTGATTCTAGAGAGACTAAACTGGAATAACTCTGTGTTTGATTGCACTTTAAATCACCTTGATCCACCCACTGTTTCTTATCCTAACATGCAAAACAAGGTGGTTGTGAGGATAAAAGTATTATGCGTGTATGTAACATGAGTTTGTTCTGATCTCGTACTGGATGTTCTGGATGGAATATAAGAGTAATAAATATTTTTCATAAATCATATTCCAGGCAAGTCTTAGTCCCCTCCAGTCTCTTGTTACCATATTGGAAAACTGAGCAGGCATATGTTATAAATGACACAAAGACCACTGAGAGCGAGCGGCGGCAGCAAGAGTGGGTGGCGGTGGCGAGAGCGGGCAGCAGCAATGGTGGTGAGAGGCAGTGGCGGTGAGAGCAGTCCGCTCATGCTGCCACTGCCCGCTCTTGCTGCCACTCACTCTCACAGCGTGGGAAAGCGCCCTCTGCTTGGGGGCGTGTCACACCACCCGGGGAGGGGGCACCCCAGTGAGCATGCCCCCCCACCGGCCAAGTAAGTGGGCGCAGGGGGAAAGGGTGGGATTGGGGGATCCCCCACCCTGGGCGGGGGAATGGCATTCCTAGAGGGAGGACTCTTTGGGGCCAGTCCTAGCAGCAATGCTAGGCAATTTGCTACCATGCAACTTCCATGTCTCACACAGGCCCAGTTGCTTGCTACTGTTCAACATCATTCCCCCTATGAAAATCAGCGTGGCGTAGTAGTTAGAGTTTCAGACTAAAATCTGGGAAACCCAGGTTCAAATCCTCACTCTGTCATGGAAACTCACTGGGTGACCTTGGGTCAATTACATGTTCCTAGCCTTACTGACCTCACAGGGTTGTGGTGATGATAAAATGGAGGAGAGGAGAATGATGTAAGCTGCTTTGGGTCCCCATTGTGGAGAAAGCCAGGATATAAATGAAATAATAAATACAGCTAAAGATAGGGAGCAGAGAAAAGGTATGTTGGTTGGTGAGTGGGAAGGAGAGCAAAGAAGCAGGGAAAGATGAGGCTATGGGGTTTGCCATGAGGAGGAAAAAAGAAAATTGTATGTGGAGGAGAATTCAAGCAGAAGTAAGGTGCCCCCTCACAAGTCCTTGTAGGTTACCCACCCTGCAACTTGGCCTGGCAGCTGGCACTGCTGGAACTGCACAGAGTTTTCCCAGGGGGAGGCTGCCCTGTCTTACTTAGTAAACCTTGTTAGCCAACTCCACTGTGTATAATCTCGAGTAAATACCATTAAAATAAAGGGCACAGTCAAGAGTTATTTTTTAAATGTAAAGTAGGTATAATACATTGAATAGCAAGGGAAGAGCTGCTTAACCCTCTGATTATTTTCTCTCTGAAAACTCCTCCTCCTGTTTTTCTAATTATTGAGGTTGATCCCCCCCCCCCTGTTGAAATGTGAGATTATTTCCTGCCTACGTAGTCCTAAACAAATTTACACCTTCCCTAAGCCAATTGATTTAAAAGGATATAACTCTGCTTAGGACTGCACTGTACTGTAAATACTTTATTAGGAAATCCATTTTTAAAAACTGCTTAGGGTGCAATAAATCAGAACAATTCAATGTGGAGAGTTTTTGTGGTGTCATAGGTGAAATTACAAACTCTTTCCCCTTTATTGCTTCAAGTCTTCCAGTTGTTCCTCATATTCTCTCCTGAAATGTTTGCAATATTTCTTTTTAACAGCTGGTGCATTCAAGTGCTTCTGTGCAGTAATCCCCCTTTTACAAGTATTGCCTACAGAAGTTAATTTGAGCTTTGTCATGAGTAGGAACAGGATTTAAATTGGGAGCTTATCAGGCTGTATAGATTAAGTAGGGTCAGGCCTGAACATGTCTGAGCTGGGTGACATTTCAGGAAGCCGTGCTGGAGGATCCAACATTTTTATGCTTTTGACCTCTGTGAAAATATAGAATTAAGCCTCATGGTAATGTTAGTCAGCTTTGTGTTACCAGAAACAGATCTGTTGAGACACACAATTAGTTTGTATGGAACCCTGTTTCAGGCAGATCTTCAAATAAGCAACATGCCAGCAACCCCCCAAAAAATCTATCAATGAACTGGAATTTTGCTTTGATATAGTACTCGTTCACATTGCAAATAAAAGTTGCACTGATCAAGCCTTGCATACTGTTAGCTGCGGATTCCTGCTTGCTGAACAAGCTAAGTAGGTACTATCAGTTCTTTCTTTCCTTTGTGTTTCCCCCTTTGTTTTTATTTCTCTTTGTTTTTATTTATGCCAGCGTCCAAGTACCTGTGGCTGGTGCCTTCTCCCAGCCTTCCGAGTGAACTCCCACCATGCAGCCCTGGCCACAGGGATGGGTTGGGGTTGGCCCTGTTGAAGGCTTAACTTATATAATAGTTTAAGGTATCTTGTGCTTGTAGACATTGGTGTCCGACAACACAGCCAGCCATTATAGATTCTGACACAAGGCTGGAAAACTCTTGTTGGAGTGCCAGGCTAAGTTACCTGTTAGACAAGTAGATCACATCCATGATGCATTTTAAAGAGGGGCCATTTCTGCACTTCTTTACCTAGCACATAACTCATGGAACGAGGACGTCTTCCTGGCACGATTTTTGACATCATCGCACCACGTGACATGATATCATCAGAAATCGTGCCAGGAAGACGCCCTAGTTCCATGAGTTTTGTGCTAGGTAAAGATCCAGAGGAGTTAGCCGTGTTAGTCTGTAGTAGCAAAATCAAAAAGAGTCCAGTAGCACCTTTAAGACTAACCAATTTTATTGTAGCATAAGCTTTCGAGAATCGAGTTCTCTTCGTCAGATGCATGGAACAGAAACTGGTCAAATATAGAAGAGGAGGGGGGAGGAGAGGAGGAGAGAGAAGATGCAGTTAGGGGGGGAGAGGGAGGGTTCAACCAAAACATTCCTTTGCCAGTAAATGTAAACATCTCCTTTTGGAGTGGAGATTAATTGGCTTGTGTGAGGCTTCAAAGGAGTTTGCCGTGTTGGTTTGTAGCAACAAAACAACCAGACCATCCAATTCCAATGTAGTATAAGCCTTCAATAACCACAGCTCTTCCCGTCAGATGTATCTGACAAAGAGAACTGTGGTCCCTGGAAGCCCACGCCAGGTGCCACTGGGCTCCTCCAGACCCCGCCTCTGTAAAGGAAACCTGTTACCTGTGATAATGTGATAACCATTCATAGTCCCTATTCAGTCCCAGCTTGACAGAGTCAAATTTGCATATGAATTCCAATTCAGCATATGAATTCCAAATCCAACGGGAGGCTGCTGAATTCTGTGTAAATCAAGAGGGAGCAGCAGCTTGGCATGTGGCAGAGAGCTACATATTTACAATTAGTGGACCCACGAGCATTTGCAGTGGGGAAATCTGCCCCCATCTTTATCTCTTCTCCCCATTGTGGGGTATAAATGAAATAAATAATAAATGTAGCTTAAGATACGAAACATATAAAAGGTTGGTGGGTGGGAAGGAGAGAAGGAAGGTGGGAAAGATGAGGTTCTGCAGATTGCCAGGAGGAGGAAAGACGAAATGGTGTGGGAAAGGGGATACAAGGGGAAATGAGGTTCCTTCACAAGCCCTTGGAGGTTCCCCATTGTGCAACTGGGCCCAGCCTGGCAACTAGCACTTCACAACTAGCAATAGTTTTGTCTTCTGGAACCTGCCAGTGGTAGGGAAGTTGGCTGATGGGCGGGAAGGAGAGAAAGAAGCAGAAAAGGGGGGGGGGGGAGACTATTGAGGCTTTGAGAGAAAAGGAAGAGGAAATAGTGAGAGAACGGAAATATTATACCCTCTGCAAGTCCTTGAGTGTTCCAACTTGTATTTATTATTTCAGGTATACCCTGCTTTTCTCTACAATGGGTATCCAAAGCAGCTTACATCATTTTCTTCTCCATTTTATCCTCACAACAATCCAATGAGGTTGGTTAGGCTGAGAATGTGTGAGTGACCCAAGGTCACCCAGTGATCTTGCATGGCAGAATGGGGATTTGAACCTGGTTCTTCCACATTTTAGTCTAAAACACAACCCACTACACTGGCTTTTGTGGGATGGCTGCTGTTGAACAGTAGCATGCAACCAGTAGTGGGTGAGTCATGCAAGCCTGAGGTAACAAGCTGCATGGTGGTTGCTGCTGGCTCTGGCCCCAATGAGTCCTCCCTCAAAAGCCAAAACAGGCCTGGAAAGAGCCCTGCCCCCTTTCTCTGCCTTTTACTGACACAAACCAATACTGGAAGGCTGGCAGTATTGTTGTGATTAGAGGTGGGCACGGACCGGCATTTTCCCACGGACCGCCGGTTTGGGGTTCGTGGGCTTCCACGGACCACGGTCCATGAACTTTTAACGGACCAGGCCCGGTTCGAGAACCAGTTCACGAACCGGTTCAGGTCAGAAAAGCCTTGGTTTTCCCACAGATTTTCACTTCAGTCGACTTTCCCCACCAAAGGTTCTCATGTAACCCTCCTTGATCAGCACTTTTCCAAAGAGACAAACAACAATTTCCCCTCCCCTATTCTGACTGACCCTTACCCGCCCTTGGGGGAAGGAGGGAGACTTGTGCTCCTGTCCAGGAGAGGTGGCTGCCCACAAAACCCACCTATATGGGGCTGCATCAACAAGAGATGCCCTCCCTGGGGGCGGGGAGACCAACTCTCCATGATGGGAAATGAATGGATGTACTTGAATGAAAGCCAACTCCGCAACAGGAGATCATGCAGCAATTCAAAGGCCCCTTGCTGGAATGGAAGGCACGGGAGGGAGGGAAAGGATGTCTTCCACACCTTGAGGGAAGGAAACTCATGCTACCCTGTTCAGAAGGAGCCTCTTTGGGCAGTGGACAACGAGTCCCATTTCAGTGACGTGGTGTGTCAGCTTGCTTGCTTTCAAGCAAGCTGACCTGGGCCACTGTCCTCCTTGTCGCCGGACTTTGGGGATTGACCCTCAGAGAGGCCCTTGCGCTCACGGGAGCAGGACAGTCGCCGACGAAACCCACTTTACCGAATGTGGCGGCGTTGGCAAAGGAAGGATATGCTGGTTGGGGTTCGAGTGGCCGGCGGCCACCATGTGGGAGAGGTGGGTTTCGATGAGGGCCACCCCCTCCCTGCGGGGGCCCCCTTCACTGGCCCCAGTTAGGCTTCGAGTGGCTGGCAAGAGGGGAGCAGGGCGGTATTCCCCGCCAGGAAGGAAGGTGTCTGCTGGCAGCGGCTGCTGGGCCCGACAGGCCCAGGGAGGCGGCACCCAGCCGCCTCCCCTGAGGGGGCGGGGGGTCTGGCTGCTCGCTGGCAGCACCCCCCATGTGCCCAGCTGCCGGGCCAAAGGAGAGCGGGGCGGAATGGGCCCGGCAGGCCCGGGGAGGTGGCGGGGGGTCTGGCCGCTCGCTGGCGGCACCCTCCATGTGCCCAGCCACCGGGCCAAAGGAGAGCGGGGCGGAATCAGCCCGGCAGGTCCGATGAGGCGGCGCCCAGCCACCTCCCCTGAGGGGGTGGGGGGTCTGGCCACTCGCTGGCGGCACCCCCCATGTGCCCGGCCGCCAGGCCAAAGGAGAGCGGGTCGGAATCCCCGCAAAGGAGGGAGGTGGGTGAGGACGGCGGCCGCAGGGCCCAGCAGGCCCGGGGGCAGCACCCAGCCGCCTCCCCTGAGGGGGCGGGGGGTCTGGCCGCTCGCCGGCAGCACCCCCCATGTGCCCGGCCGCCGGGCCAAAGGAGAGCGGGTCGGAATCCCCGCAAAGGAAGGGAGGTGGGTGAGGACGGTAGCCACCGGTCCCGGCAGGCCCGGGGAGGCGGCGCCCAGCTGCCTCCCCTGAGGGGGCGAGGGGTCTGGCCGCTCGCCGGCGGCACCCCCCATGTGCCCGGCCGCTGGGCCAAAGGAGAGCGGGGTGGAATCCCCGCAAACGAAGGGAGGTGGGTGAGGACGGCGGCCGCCCCCTCCCTGCCAGGGCCCCCTTCAATGGCCCCGGTTGGGCTTCAAGTGGCCAGCCCAGAGGGCGGCCACCACGTCGGAGAGGTGGGTTTCGACGGCGGCTGCCCCCTCCCTGTGGGGGCCCCCTTCAATGGCCCCGGTTGGTCTTCGAGTGACCTGCCCAGAGGGCAGCCACCACATCGGAGAGGTGGGCTTTGACGGTGGCTGCCACCTCCCTGCGGGGGCCCCCTTCAATGGCCCTGGTCGGGCTTTGAGTGGCTGGAGAGAGGACAGCCGCCAAGACAGGGAGGTGGGTGCTGGTGGTGGCCTGGCCTCACTCCTCCTTGCACATGCCCTGCAGTCTGCTGAAACTGGCCTCTGCACTGGGGGGGGGGCTGCGCTTGCAG
This sequence comes from Eublepharis macularius, assembly GCF_028583425.1. Taxonomy (NCBI): domain Eukaryota; kingdom Metazoa; phylum Chordata; class Lepidosauria; order Squamata; family Eublepharidae; genus Eublepharis; species Eublepharis macularius. The sequence continues at coordinate 167,928,821 of NC_072791.1, read as the reverse complement.
GAGCAGGATGGTTGCTGACGATACTCACTTCACCGAACGTAGTTGGCAATGAAGCTCATGCTTTTGCAACAGTCACTCCTCCCCACACCTGGAGGAAGCGAGCGGAATCGGCCTCACCACTCGGAGGCCCCCCTGTGCTCGCAGGAGCAGGATGGTCGCCGACAACACCCACTTCACCAAACGTGGTGCAGTCCACAAAGGCAACTCATGTGCTTGCCACCCCCCCTTCCCCATGGTTGGACATAACCAATGGAACTCCTTCCTCCCAATGGGGGGGGTGACATGACAGGTACCATGGAAAGAAGTTGAAGCCCACTAATGTGGAGGGTGGGAAATCCTGGGGTGCAGTTGCCAGCCCAGAACAGCATGAGGAACCCACCTCACAGACTTGGTGGCCGTGACCAAAGCATTCCCCAACTTCCGTTGCCAAGCACTGGAGGGAGGGCCAGAGACAATGAGGGAGTGCCTGCCTAGCATAGGGGAATTAGCAGGCATCTTCTGCAACACATGATTGTGATGGGTAGTGCACCCATTGAAGGCAGCTTGCCTGGAACCCACCTCTCCAACGTGGTGTGCCAGTTGGGAAGGTGCCTGCTTGATTGGTGCAGGACTATGACCTTCATAAAGGTCAACCTCCCCAGAAGGCTGTGTCACCTCCAGTCAACCGAAAACCCACCTCACCGACGTGGGGAGCGGGAGAAAAGAGGAGATTGTATGGTGTCATGATGAGACAGAGAGAGCATGAAAAGAAGAGATGGAATAAGATGCGGCAAAAGAGGCTGGCCGAAGAGAAAACATTGGAGAATGTTATTCAGAAGAAAGTGACAGCTGAGAAAACCCCTCCGCAGGGAGGCCTTCTCCTATTAAACTCCAGTTTTATTTTGCATGGAATAGCCATTTGTTTTGGGAAAAAATGGCTGTTGGGTTGCCACAGCTATCAGGAATCCCACCTCTACAACGTCGTGTCCAGGATGGGAAGGTATTAGGGTCAACCCCCACCTGCCTTCCCTTACACATTGGGGGAAGAACAGTTCTAGCGCCCCTCCTTGAAGGACCCTCTCACATCCTCGGGGGAAAGGACAGTCTCACCAACAAAGTGCCTTCCCTTCCACCTGTCAACCAGAGAGCAGCAACACACTTCTCCGACGTGACAGCTGCGACAGAATGGAAGAGTGCCCCTGAAAAACATACTTCTAAAGGTTGAGTTGAGGATAAAAGGGAGGCAAGTATCTGGGCGGTCACCAAGAAAAGTCACCACTCCCATGGTGTCTCCAGCACAAGCAAGGGGAAGGACAGCAAGAAGACGCAACCGTTTCCCACGTCTACAATGTGGTGGCAGCTGCAGCAGAACAGCCAGAAAAGGAAGACATAACAACCACATGTTGGACATGTGTAATCCCACTTTGACGAGAATATGCCCCCCCCCCGGTTGAGAGATAAGTCCACTGTCAGAGTCAGAACCCACCTCCTCAACGGGCCAGGTGCATCTGAATGGACAGGAACACATGCCTTCCCCATCTTTGGGGAAGGCTACTAGAACTCCACTTTTGGGAGAACGCCTCCCACACAGAAAGGGATGTGGATGGAGGAATGGAGGGAAGGTGGTGGTGGTGGTGATCCAAATAGTAGCCGACGCCTTGCGTCTCTGCAACCCCTCTACAGCTGCACTCAGTCAGAGATGGCCTACCTACCGCTGGCTGTCTCCCCTTTCTAGGAGCGCTACCTGTTGACAAAGCTCACCTCTTCGCCCGGGGTTCATGCAGCATCCAGATTATACGGTCTCTGACAGCTGAAGCCTTCAGGGCCCAGATTGATGCATTTGTCCCCATGGAAAGGCATGTGGATTAAAGGAGCCATGGAGTGAGTGTGACAGACAGAAGACACCTCGCCAATGTGTTTTCTTGGATGGGAAGGTGCCTGCATGGTGGGGGCAAGGAAAATACATGTCCTTCCGAAAGCTCAACCTCCCCAGAACACCATGTAGGAACAACAACCCCTTACGCCTATCTTCATCCGACCGAAACACACCTCACTGATGTGGTGGCCACAGGGAAAGTGCAGGTCACCGGTGTCATGCCAAAAACGGTCCTGTCAGAGGAGATAGATCAGGAAGCAGCCAAAGAGACTTGCCTAGAAGACTAGGTGGCACAAATATTCCCTCTGTAAAAGCGGCCTGTCTGCTGGAGGAGGGGGCGAAAAGGCAGAAGAAGGAAAGCACAGCCCCGCTCGATGAGAGCATTTCCATCAATGTTGTCCACAGTGGACCGCAGCCGGAACGCACCTGTCTGACATGGTATGTGTACTGTGGGCCTGAGTCTGCCCAGCCCAAGAACATCCCTCGTGACCAGATGGAGTGGTGACAGGAAGGCTTGCATTTCAGATACCATGATTCATTGGCACAGCATCCATCACCCTGACACACACAGGGATGTGAGGCATGGAACATGGAATGGAGGAGCCTGCCGTCCTCAAAGCACCACCAGGACAGTGCTTTCATTGACTGTCTGAACAACTCACCTCCACGACGGAGCAGAAAGGAACAGGGCAGAGGATGGATGAGAAAGTGACAGCCGAAAAACCCTTGTCCGATGGGAATCTGCCAGGGAGGCCTTCTCCCATCAAACTCCAGTTTTACTTTGAGAAGCCAAAATGAAAAACCGAAGGGGTGCCACAGGCATCCGGAATCCCATCTCAACGATGTGTTGACCACCATACGAGTATATTTCCCCACAGGGTCTCTGGAAGCGCAAGCCTTCAGACCCCAGACAAGTGCATATTCCTCTGGCCACAAGGAAGACCGCCTGCCAACCAGACCTGCCCCTGCGATGTGGGGACCACCATAGACGGACAGGACTTTGTCATCAGGAGGAGGATACCAGGGACAGGGCTTGTCGTCAGGAGGAGGATACCAGGGACAGGACGTGTCATCAGGAGGAGGATACCAGGGACAGGACGTGTCATCAGGAGGAGGATACCAGGACAGGGCTTGTCATCAGGAGGAGGATACCAGGGACAGGACGTGTCGTCAGGAGGAGGATACCAGGACAGGGCTTGTCATCAGGAGGAGGATACCAGGGACAGGACGTGTCGTCAGGAGGAGGGGGAGGTTCCCCCCGTTCCTGACAGGCCAAAATAGAGTGCGCTGGTATTCTCACCGAGGGTGGAAAAAGAGGCCACATTCACCCAGGGGAAGCCTGATCCCACACCTACCAGGTGACCACACCTGAAGTTCTGGCTTAGCGTAAACTTAGCGGCAGCTGCCCTCACCCACCTTCCTGCCTTGCCAGAAAGGGACAACAGTCGTGCCTTAGACTGCTTCTGCAACATACAAATTCTAATGGAAGTAGTAGAGTTTATAAATAATAAGAGGAGGTACTTAGAAGGTGCCAGGGACAGGGCTTGTCAGCAGGAGGAGGATACCAGGGACAGGACTTGGCTGGAAATGCCCCCCCCCCAAGTCACCCACTATTTATGGAGTGAAAAAGGCTTTGAAAGGAGTGAAGCGGAGAGAGCCCCCCCAAACATGCTGCCGGTGGTCCTAGGGTGGGTGTTTCACAGAGGCCAGCAGCAGTCTTCCCCCTGCACCTCAAAAGCCAGGCAGGAAATGTCCTCCCAAGTCACCCACTATTGAGGGAGTGAAAGGCTTTGAAAGGAGTGAAGCAGAGAGCCCCCCCAAAGCAAGCTGCCGGTCACCAGAGAGTAGGTGTTTCACAGAGGCCAGGAGCAGTCTCCCCCTTGCACCTCAAAAGCCAGGCTGGAAATGTCCCCCAAGTCACCCACTATTGAGGGAGTGAAAGGCTTTGAAAGGAGTGAAGCAGAGAGCCCCCCCAAAGCGAGCTGCCGGTCACCAGAGAGTAGGTGTTTCACAGAGGCCAGGAGCAGTCTCCCCCTTGCACCTCAAAAGCCAGGCTGGAAATGTCCCCCCAAGTCACCCACTAAAAAGGCTGTGAAAGGAGTGAAGCAGAGAGAGCCCCCCAAGGCGAGCTGCCAGTCACCAGAGAGTAGAGGCCAGGAGCAGACTCCCCCTTGCACCTCAAAAGCCAGGTTGGAAATGTCCCCCCAAGTCACCCACTAAAAAGGCTGTGAAAGGAGTGAAGCAGAGAGAGCCCCCCAAGGCGAGCTGCCAGTCACCAGAGAGTAGAGGCCAGGAGCAGACTCCCCCTTGCACCTCAAAAGCCAGGTTGGAAATGTCCCCCCAAGTCACCCACTAAAAAGGCTTTGAAAGGAGTGAAGCAGAGAGAGCCCCCCAAAGCGAGCTGCCGGTCACCAGAGAGTAAGTGTTTCACAGAGGCCAGGAGCAGTCTCCCCCTTGCACCTCAAAAGCCAGGCTGGAAATGTCCCCCTAAGTCACCCACAATTGAGGGAGTGAAAGGCTTTGAAAGGATTGAAGCAGAGAGAGCCCCCTCAAAGCGAGCTGCCAGTCACCAGAGAGTAGGTGTTTCACAGAGGCCAGGAGCAGTCTCCCCCTTGCACCTCAAAAGCCAGGCTGGAAATGTCCCCCCAAGTCACCCACTAAAAAGGCTTTGAAAGGAGTGAAGCAGAGAGAGCCCCCCAAAACGTGCTGCCAGTCATCACCAGAGAGTAGGTGTTTCACAGAGCCTAATAGCAGTCTTCCTCCCCTTGCATCTCATCAGCAGCCAAAAAAAAGAGGGGGGGAATGAAGGCAAGAACTCAAGCAGGCAACGCCCAAAGCTGCCTTGCACCCACTGTGGGTCTATGAGCAGGGTGGCGTCACAGCACAATAGAACCCACCGGCAACCCAGATAAATGGAAGAGATTTGGGGGGGGGGGGTTAAGCCCGAGAAGAACCCAAGGACTCAAAACGCAGAAAGAAATCAGAGTAACCCAATAGTGCAGTAAAAGGATTTTTTTATAAAGTGCTCTAGAATAGAAACGAGGAGAAAAAAATTAAACAGGAATGGAGAAAAGAGAAAGCTCTCTTGCACCAGAAGCCCCAAAGCCCGGCTAAAGCACAAGCGCAGCCAAAAAAGAACGTGGGGAAATGAAGGCAAGAACTCAAGCAGACAACGCCCAAAGCTGCCTTGCACCCACTGTGGGTCTGTGAGTGGGGTGGTGTCACAGCACAATAGAACCCACCGGCAACCCAGATAAAAGGAAGAGATTGGGGGGGGAGGGGGGATTAAGCCTGAGAAGAACCCAAGGACTCACAACACAGAAAGAAATCAGCGCGGTAAAAGGATTTTTTTAAAAGTGCTCTAGAATAGAAAGGAGGAGAAATGGAGAAAAGAGAAAGCTCTCTTGCAGCTGAAGCCCCAAAGCCCCAAGGCACAAGCCGCGCTCTCACACACGCACACACAAAAATGCCCCACAGCAAGCAGTTGCTAAGCTAGAACTAACTCGCGTCCCCGCGCCAGGAGAATGGCGCCGACGCTTTGCACGCGTTGTCTTTTATACAGAAAGGGTGATCTCTGTTTGGTTGACAGAGCTGCCAATCAAGGTTTCCTGGGCTAAGATTGGTGTGTTCCAAACGGGGAAGGTGGTTCCACCGTTGCCTAGGAAATTGTTTGAGCGGGAGTCCTGGCATGACGGGCCAACGGACACACGGACAGAAAGCCCCAATGTTCGGCACTTTCGTGAGAAAAACACAAGCCCACCGCCCGCGTGTTCGCGAAGCACGAACTGGTTAAGTTCGTGACGAAATTAGGTCCGTAATGCGGACCGTGCCCACCTCTAGTTGTGATTGTCTAGCAACAGCAACGGAGGGAATTTAAAGCTACACGCACTGCTTCTATCATTTTGAAGGAATTTATCTTTCCAGTGTTGGTAGAGTATGTCGTAGGATAAACTAAGATCTGTACTAGTTCTCAGCCATTGTCTGTGTCCCTGTATTATGCCTCCTGCTGTGACTGGTAGAGATGGGCACGAACCAGAATACAAACCAAAAAAACCCACGAACCAGCCCAATTTGTGGGTCATGAACCAGTGGTTCATAGAAGCTCATTTCCACAAACTTCCACAGGACTGGTCTACTGGTTCCATTTGGTTCGTATTAAAGGGCAATGCCCCTTTCCCTACTGCTTTTCAGTGCTAGGGAAAGGGGAAGTTTAAATGGCCATTTCCCCAGGGAATGGCCATTTAAACTTTTCCTGCTGCTTGCAAGCGGCATGTCCCTTTAAGCTATCAGCTGGCAGGCGGCAGGGGGGGCAGCTGATAGTTTAAAGGGACCTGCCGCTTGCAAGCAGCAGGAAAGGGCCCTTTAAACAATCAAATGCCCTTTCCCTGCCACTGCTAAGCGGCCGGAAAGGGGCATTTAAACCCCATGAACCACGAACCATGAACTGTCTCACGAACTTGCCTCAATTTGTGGGAGTTCGTGGTTCCTGGTTTGTGGAAACCCCACAAACCGCATGGTTTGGTTTTTTTGTGGTCCGTGCCCATGTCTGGTGACTGGTCTGAGATGTCACTTGCCAAGATAGTTGTATGTCATAGAGAAGAGGTAATATTTTAAGCAATTCCAAGGTTTAAGCCATTTTGAGCTTTATTGGTTAAATTGAAATCCAATAGAGTAATGCATGATGATGATGGTGATGATAATAATGATATAGTGTTAGCATTATTAATTTTTACCTCTTCTTTCTGCCTCTTTGGGCCCATGGGTTCCAATAAGTTATTACATCTAAAAGTATTCTAACTTAAAATCAATAGCACCAATCTACAAATAATTAATATTCACTATATTAATATGTAATATGCTCCAGATGATCTAACCTGATCAAATAATCTCTTGTTGAGAGTGTGTTGCAGTAGAGCGAGGCTGTAGTTCTGGTTATGAAAATATGAGTAAATTTACATATTAATCTGCCAAAGGGTTGTAATCTAAGTAAGAGTTACCTCACAAGTTAGTGAAAAACACTCCAGTCAACTGCTGTGAAATTAAGTTCCAGGCAAGTTGATGGATTTGGGAATATTCCAAGTCTGTAATTCTGAATTTTCAGAGGCAGTGAGAATTTGCTGATACAGGAATCTATAGTTTCAGATCCCCCATTTCAGCTAACCAGGACTAATCAGTACTCATCACCACTCTTTCAGGTCTCTTTATGGGGCCTCTTTGTAAGGAAAGAGCAGAGCTACATATGTGATGATGTGGGAATAAGAGGTGTTGTTTCACCACTGGGCAGTAGGATCTGATATTCCCAAAAACCTCAGGGATGGGGGTTGGGGAGCTGCAATGAGAAATTTTTGCATGCCCACACACATACCCAACTTATTCTGCTTGAGTGCTACTATACAGGGACTGAAGCCTGCACTACATACCAGGTATTGAGTTGCAAATTTGGATGCTGGGCAACCCGCTGGGCTTCAGAATTTCAATTAGAGCAAACTGGCTACAACAAGCAGCTGGTTAAATGGGGAGGGAGGCATGGTTTGCGTATTGTGACACTGTCAGATATAAGCAGACTGGACACTTGTGAGGGCCCACTGGAATGTCGATAACAACAATGGAATGCATAAGCTTCCAGCAGATGAAAGTAACACACAGGACAGAGTTTGCCAAGCTGCTGCTGTTGCCTTATAGAGTCTTAGAAGAAATGTTTTAAAGTACTATGTGTCTGTAAGCATGTATCTCAGGCTCAACATTTAGATAGGGACATCATTACCTATGGATAGCTTATCATAGTGGTCTTCAACCTTTCCAAATCTGGGTCATATCTTTAATCCCCAGGCAGCAGTCTGGGACCTGCTGAACTGCAAGCAGATGACAGGAAGTCACGTGACAGCAGTGTTATGACAGGAAGAGGGGGAACCAGAGTCAAGAACTCACCTATGTCAAGGCCAGGACAATGGACATTAGACCAAGAGAACCTGTAAAAGGAATCACAAGGAGAGGACTAGAAAGTGTACCATATGTAGGAACAAGCCATGGATCACAGCCACGTAGGAATCCTCCCTACCGCTTGAGAGTCCACGGCTTTCTATCACGTTGCTTTTTTCAGTGTGTGTACGGAGAGTCAGGAGGTGTGGCATCTTTGCTCTTTCTGCCTGCATACTATTTTGCCAAAGGCAACAAAAGCAGTTTTATAGGATCATCAGGTCAGGCTTTGTGGCCCACCTGGCTTACTATACTTGTAGGCTTCGCTGAACCACGATCAACAGATGCTCATAACCTTCCTTAGAAGGGTGTTAAAATAATTAGGAGGATAAATTAGGTCAACAGAGTATTATTCCTGAACTGGGATTCATTCCAAAGAGCAGTAATTCATACATCATATGACTGTCAGAGGGGGAGTGAAGGATTCCATGGTGTTGCAGTGTCTATTAAAAGGAATTCTGTAAATCTGAAAGAATAAATATCCACCATGCCTGGCATCTGTAGGGCTGTGGATGTTCTCAACTGTGTTGTTTATTTTAAAATGTTCTGTCCCTCCTCACATCCATAAGATTGTGGAGTGACTTCCAGTAAAAAGCACAGTAAAATAAAATGGCACACTGCATCACATCCAAAACAAAAAACAACAAAAAATGAACTAGCCACCCTCCCCTCACAGGGTAGCCAAGGCTTCAGAAAGCACAAAGGTCTTAAACCTGCACCTAAACCTTAATTGATGCCAAGCATGCAAAGGCAGGGAGGGCATTTCAAAAACGGCATGCCCCCCAAAGCCCTATTCTAAGAAGCCACCCAGCTCACTTCTGAAGGAGGGAGTACTCAGAGCAGGGCCTCTGATGAAAGGTTCTTGGTCCCAAGGTGCAACATAATAATACATAATAATAGTATTTGATTTATATACTGCCTTTCAGGCTGACTTAACACCCACTCAGAGCAATTTACAAAGTATGTCATTATTATCCCCACAATAATAATCACCCTGTGAGGTCGGTGGGGCTGAGAGAGCTCCAAGAGAGCTGTGACTGACCCAAGGTCACCCAGCTGGCTTCAAGTGAAGGAGTGGGGAATCAAACCCAGCTCTCCAGATTAGAGTCCCGCGCTCTTAACCACTACACCAAACTGGCTCTCTGTGACTGGTGTTAGAATTTTTTTCTGTTTTAATGTTCTGTTTTATGTCTCTGTGATTTCAGCTATTATGAGCAGCCAAAAGGCAATAGAGAGTTCACACACTGAATCAAGGACTTCCAGCTCTACTACAGACAACGGAGATGCTTTCAGTACATTTGACAATGACAAAGGAAGGACGTTGCGACTGATTACTGACAGTGGGTCTGTGTCTACAGCTGCCATAGGCAAGACAACATCTTACCCTGAAACAGGACAATTTGGTGATTTAACCCAGGACTCCTCTTTAGTGCTGCAGACCAGAAGAGCCGATGCTCTGTCAAGTACTCTGGATATTTCAGAAGTTGAAACAGTGCCTTTGATGACACATTCACCCCATACAGCAGTTTCTTCACTGTCAGAGCATAATTTTCCAGGTGAATTTCACCATACTTGAATTCTTTCAGTAACTGAAGGGATAACTAAAAGTTTGGAAATAGCTGAAATGGCGAAGCTTACTGAATAAGGATGGTAGTTGAGACACAGAGACCTGGTTTTTGTATGCTGTAAAGATTAAATGTTACAGCATTTAATGAATCATTGAAAAACACTGGAGAATAAAAACAAGTAGGATCTGAGTTCAGCAGCAACTCATGCAGTGGGACACAGGGAGTATCTCACCACCCTCCAATGAAGAGGAAGTGAAGACAGCACCATTACCAGTAGGCTTCAGGAGATGGCAATGGAGCTGCAGCACTCTCTGGGCTTACAGCTATTGAGTGACACAGACGACGTTTGCTGCTGCCAGGTTCCAGTACGCAATCAGTAGCTGTGCATCTGCATAGTGCTGGCAACTATGGCCCTGGCAGCTCTATTGCCACTTCCTGAAGCTCACCAGTAAGGTTACTGACCCCCTCATTCAGTGGTGCTTAGAGGTGGATACTAGCATATTCCCTGCGCCCTGTCCCAACTCACTACTGTCTTTAATCTCAGCATCATAAAGCAGAAGTGGGAAAAAACTTCAACATTTATGCCAAATAAAGCAGAATCCTACAAGCTATAAAAATTATTGCTAATTTAGACTTTTATGTGTATTTGTTATTTTGCATAATTGTGTTCTGTTTCTCAATTTCAAGGGTGAAAAGGAGACAAGATCTGAAGCTTCCAGAGCAACTGTTGGGCCTCACCCCTCTTGGCTTATGAGGCACTAATCACATTGTTGAGGGTGGTGGAAACAACCCATTCTCCCCTCCTTCTCAGCCCCCCAGAGGTCAAGGCCAGCATCCACCACTCCCAGTGGGGTGCCTGATGCACCTTATAAAGGGCAGCACACCACTTGGCTGATCAATGGTGGCTGGCCCTTTAAGTGTTAGGCACCCACTGACAGCTGGTGCTTTGACAGCCAGCAGTCTGACAATCAGCTGCTGGGATTGGGAAGCCCCCCCCCCCGGGGGGGGCGTGGAAAGGAAATAATGAGACAAATCGCTCAAGTGGCACTTTTGGTCCCTCCCATTCTGGGCCACTCTCCCCCACCCCCCATAAGACATGGCTAGGACCTTTAGAAAGCTTGAGGGAGGAGGCCAGGAAGGACAGATCAGCTCTGTCTTCCAGCTCAGAAGGGAGTAGAGCTAGGGGACAGGAGGTAGATTAGGGCAGTACCCAGCCTTTCCCTGAGGCCAAGGGAAGGCACTTCAGCCTAACTAGGCCCCGGTGCATGACGGCTGGTGCTGTGATTCCTACACCCATATTTTCAAGTCTAGTTTCATAGGTTTACATTCTAGAGACACTTCCTAACAAAAGAAATTAAAAAAAATAAAAGTTTATATTCCCAGTTTGTTGAATTCTCTACCAACAATCAGATTTCATGATTGTAAGAATGGACACAATCTCTTGTTTTTAAGGGCTAATGTAGAAGCTAAATGGCAGGCTCATTTTGTTTCAAATGAAAAAAAAAAGCCATGGAATGCTACAATTTTGTTCAATGAATGAGAGTGGTGCTTAACTCCCCCCCTGACCCTTTTCTCATGGGTGGAAGAGCACCTAGGGGAGCAATTTTGAAAACAGGATCACCAGAAGGTAAAGAATAAAGGGCACCACTTCGCATTTTTCTTGCATTTGAGATTGTAATCTTCCATGTATGCTTTTCACTAAAAATGCTATGAGATGGTTACATGCATCTGCCACATAACATCCTGTTTGGCCCACATATAACACAGGCTACAATCATAAGAACATTTTCCTGGGAGTAAACACCACTGAATAAAATGGGACTTCCTGCTATGCTCTCCTGCTAAGGATTGTTCCCATATGTTAAGTCTGTGCAGGACTTGACATCAAAATATGATTATGCACTAAGAATGAAATCCTCTCAGTGGTTTCATAGTATTTGCATGCATGAAGAACTTTGACTATCACTTTGTTAGAGCCTTGTGGTATAATTCTTTTTCATGTTTCAGCCACTGGAAGCAGCCACCACAGAGACACCAGCTGGGATGTGGAAAACATAACATCCAGGTTGCATACTGAAAGCATGAACGGTTCAGCATCAACAGTCAACAAAGAAAGGACTTCACAGTTTCTGACAGATAGCGTCACACTGACTAACTCAGCAACAAAAGGCCCAGTTTCTCAGACGGAATTCACTGTATCTTCTGATCAAACCCAGTTTCCCTCTCAGGCAACACAGACTAGAAGTAGTAGTACCACATCAAATACAGTGCAATTTCCTGTCTCTGTAGCAAGAACTGTGCTTACCCATTCTCTCCTCTCTTCCAATACTGGTAAGTTTACTTATCCATAAAATTTTTCCCTTGTTAATTGCAATATAATAATATAGGTTGTTCTTAAATAATAATAATAATAAAATATTTATATCCTACTTACTAACCAGGGTGGCTCTTGAAGTGACTTGTGTAGGTTAAAATAAATATGATTCAACACAGTAAAAACAAGCTAAGTAAAATAAAAGAAGGCTATGAAACATACCAACAATACAACTGCAATAGTGAACAAAAGGCAGCATAGAAACAGTTTATGGGCCAGAAAAGGCCTAGTCAAATAGATGCATTCTCACCTGACACCTACATCTTGAAAGGGTAGGAACTAGGTTTGGGGGGGAGAGTTTCCTCAATAAGGTGCACAACTAAGAATACCCCATCTCCAGTAAAACAAAACAGGATTCCACTCTTCAAAACTAATATAAAATATATCGAGTTACCATTCACCTCACCTCCAAAAGAGGAGGCACATGGATCAAGGCTTCTGAGGAAGATTTTAGTAGTCTCATAGACTCATACAGAGACAGCAGTCCTTAGGAAAACCTCAATCCCAGGCTATTTAGGGCTTTAAAAGAAGAATGAGCACTTAGAACTGGAGCAGAAACAAAATGACAGTGCTCTAAGTATTGGCAAGATGTATTTCTTTCCTTCCCAGTCAGGAATGTAGCTGCTGCATTTTAAACCAGGTATAGTTTCTAAACAACCTCCAAAGCCTGTCCTGCATATAACAACATTCCAGCCAACTAACCTGGTTGTGAGCAGAGCATGGAGGACTTGGTTGGTAACACTAGATAAGGGGGGGAAACTTGAAAAGGTGAGAGATGAGACTGGATGACCAAAAAGATGCAATAAAAAGATTGATTTGATTTGATTTGATTTGATTTATACCCCACCCTCCCCTCAAATGGGCTCAGGGTGGCTAACAACATTCATAAAACACAGTGAATCAGTCACAAAACCATGAAATCAATAATAAACTTCTAAAAAGTCATTAAAAGGTCATTAAAATAGTCCATTTGACAAATGGTGTGGATTTTTTTGTCTATACTTGATGTGAACCAAAGTAATTAATATGCTAGGTTACACCAGTAGCCTGTTGTTTCTTCTGATGCCTCAGGGGAGCTCACAAGCAGAACATAATGGTGGTCCTTGTTGTGAATCAGTGCCACACCATTATGAAAGACTGAGGTTGCAGTCTGGTTAATAGCCATGAAAGGACAAGTTTTCCACTTGCATGATGGCCTAGTAGAAAGTGGCCATGGACCTTGAATTTATCATCCATAGATAAAAGAAGCCGTAGCTCCCCAATTCTCTCCATATTTGCTGAGGAATCCTATCCTCCTTTGTATCTGCCCCCTATACAATAATATGCTCCCCTATACAATAGTTGTTAACATAGGAATAGTATGGTATAATTTAAGGGCTTCTTAAACTGGAGAGATGCAATCCAAAAGCTGGAAGCTATAGCTTCTTAAATGCACACATATAAATGAATGTGTGATTCTTTTATTGATCAAAAGTGGTAGTTTTCATAGAAAAAAGACACATTTCACTATTGTCAAAGGCTTTCACGGCTGGAGAACGATGGTTGTGGGTTTTCCGGGCTGTATTGCCATGGTCTTGGCATTGTAGTTCCTGACGTTTCGCCAGCAGCTGTGGCTGGCATCTTCAGAGGTGTAGCACCAAAAGACTTGGTGCTACACCTCTGAAGATGCCAGCCACAGCTGCTGGCGAAACGTCAGGAACTGCAATGCCAAGACCACGGCAATACAGCCCGGAAAACCCACAACAACCACATTTCACTATTATTTGTATTTTATGATGAACAAATATATAGTAGATTAGCGGAACCTCTCTATAAATGGGGAGCTGGTTTCAACCCCAGTTATTATTTTTTTAAGAACAATAGCATGCTCATGAGGAGTAGATGGGCAATAGGATCTCTGGAAAGAGGCTACTTTGCTACAGGAAGTCTTGAGAAGCCTGTATTTTTCTACAGGTAAGATTAGTTTGAAATTTGTGTAGAAGCCTTGACTTTCTGGCCTCTGCAGATGATCTTGGCCATGTGGATTTACATTATATTATTGGTCATCTGCTGCATTGTAGCTTATGCTTGTTTTAATTACAGATATGCTTTGGGTGGTTGTTGGGAGCCATTCTAAAGTCCCATTTAGCCATAGAAAGAAGGTAGATTCCAGAAGATGGTGCTAGAATATTATTTCTGTCTGTGTGATTTATCCTACAGACTTCCCCAAGGTTCAGTTTTGCTTCCAATGTTTAATGTATATATGAAACCTCCATGTACTTTAAAACAAATCTAAGTTTTTAAAAAAGCTCTGATCCAAGTTCTAATCAATCTTACCCCTTAATTGGAAAGGACTTTGTGCCTGATATAATAAGAAATTTCCTTATTGGCTAATAATTTCTAGATCAGGCAATGGCAAACAACCTCTGTTAGTCTCTTGCCTTGAAAAGCCCAGCAAGGGTTGTCATAAGTTGGCTACAACTTGATGGCACTTTATATACAAACACACACTCACTTATGTTGTGCCAACTTCCACCAATTCCCCTGTCAGGAAATGGAAGCCCAGAAAAAAAGGTGCTGCAGTCAGTACCAGTGAGTACTACTGGGAAAAAAACCCCTGGAAAATAGAATGAAAAACCCATTTAGTTTTATACTGGAAGTAACTATGATGACTGCATTAGAACTGTACCTACTTGGTGCCATTCAGCCAATTAGAATTCTTTGGGCAGAGCTTTTGGTTCCTGGCAACCACAGCCATATTTTCCTAATAGTGTTCTGAGATTATCTGGAAGCTAGGTGACTGGGTAGTGGACGGTCTATGAGTTTCCATTCTTCAAAAAAGAGGAGAGCTGATTCTGCCCCTTTCCCTAAGGCAGAGAATCCCTGTTCCTCTACTAGAATTGTGAGGGCTTTTTGTTTATGTTAGCTGGGTAGGCTAAAAAGACTCATGGGCCACCATTGGTATGCAGACCACAATTTCAGAAACATTGTCCTATGAATCTAAACTCCACCTGTCCTCCCTAACACAAGACTTTTAAACTGTGAGGCCGGACCGTCTCTTTGCCATTTAAAACATGATGAGGAATTCTGTTGGCTGAAACTAAGGCTGATTCTGCACACGTTGGATAATGCACTTTCAATGCACTTTATCAATTGTTTGAGGTGGATTTTTTGTTCCGCACATGAAAAAATCTGTTCCAAATGTTCTATAAAGAGGATTGGAAGTGCATTATCCAACGTGTGCGGAATCACTTAAAGTGAGCAAGACTACTTCCCAAGAAACCACTGGGAAGATCATTGTGTCAGGTGACAGCCAGATGCAAAGCTTCCGGGCCATGGATGCTGTCTAAATCCTTTTGCCTATGAGCTCTATACAGCAATTTGGCGACAGGTGTTTTTGCCAGGTAGCAGCTGCAACTTGAGCATTCAGAACTTGGCCACTGCTAGGTTTTTCTTATCTGCCAGGTCCACGGAGCCACTAGGCATGGTGAGTCTACCAAATGGCTGATGATCTTTTAAGCTATCCCTCTTGCAACTTAAAGGACCATGGGAGGCAGGCAGTATTAGGGAATTGTCACTGGAGAATGTGCAGGATAAGGTTATGTTCTCAGACTTTTCTCCCTACCCCATATAATGGGACCCACGGAAAAGGTGAGCACTTCCCAGATGGACATTCCTGTTTGTTCCTTACTATGTCATCATCATCAGAATTTATCCCCCCCCCCCCCGCCCACCATGGCTTCTGCATTTCCGTGCTATTTCTGAAACATAGCTTGCATGATATTTATCCATCTCCTGCACCGGTCACATATGCTATTCTATCATTGTATACGTGCTTACTGTAGTCAAGAGGTGAATATGATACCACTGTAGTAAAAATATGCTATTTGAGGCTTCCATGTAGCACAGCTGCCTTTTTAAAGATACTTGTGGTGAAATTTGTGTTAAAGGTTTAGATGCATTCTTGTATGTGGAAAGAGTCCTACTTGCCAGGGCCAGAGATGCTCTTTCAATACATACAGAAAGCACATCTAATTCTTACTATTTTGTTTCAGCTGCTGAAGGTGATGATCACCTAAGGAGTAACTCAAGCACAGAGCAAAGTATTTTCACTTCTCAGATGGAGAGCTTGTCTGTTTTAGGTGTATCAGACAGAAGTGGAGGGAGAACAGTACCACCTTTAATAGACACCAGCCATTCTCATAATGCCACACAAACATCCGTCTCTTCTGGCAATGAAATTTCTAGCTCTTTAAGCCACACTCATTCTTCTTATGTATTGACTCCAGAGCAGACCAGTGGAATGAATTTGTCACTAGGAGATACTGATTTCACCGAAATAGCCCATGTACATTCCCAGGCCTATTCAGAGACAACAGGTAAAAAATAAGATCTTCTCTTTGTTCCACATTTACAAGTATAGTTCTATTTGTCTGATGTTCAACAGCTTCCTGAGGAATGTATGGAGATATTGCTCCACATTTTAGAGAGTACTACAACTAGAGCAATTCTACATCAGGGATCCCCAACATGGTGCCTGTGGGTTTCCTGCCAACACCTTTTCTGGAGCTGCCAAGTGTTTTTAGAAAATGAACAGAGCCAGGTGGGGCTTTTTGCCCTGCAGATCTTCTGGTATGCCCTTGGAGATTTGCCTGGTTATGCGGATTTTTTAAAAGTTGCTTCAACAACAGCTGTCATTACATTACAAGAATCTTCACTGCATTACCATGTATGTATGTAAGAAAATATATTAAACTATCTTAATTTTAAAAGGTATCCTGTTAAACAGAAGTTTTGCCTGAAATGTTGAAGAGTTACTATTAGACCCGTGCACAATCTCACTCCCTAAGGTTTGCAGTTGGTATTGCCTGCTGTGGCAGCCATTTTGTGGTTGACTCTGCCTCCTGTGGCAGCCATTTTGCGGTTTGGCCTACCACCCTGTGTCAGAATTCCAAAGATGCCCCACAGGCTTGAAAAAGTTGGAGACTCTTGTTCTACATAAATCCTTCTTTCTGATTTTGAGGATCAGTTTAAAAAGCTACCTCTAAATGTACACTGTGTATATTCAAAATTTAAAAATGCTGCCATACTTCAAAAAAAAAAGTACACTGTGTAGACCTCCTCTCACAACTTTTTCCAGGCCTCACCCATCACCCTTGAAAACTGATCTACACAGGTTAAATTTATGATAACATCCTTTAGTAATTTACTGAATTTATAGCAACCTGAGTGGAGATAGTA
The DNA here is from genome assembly GCF_028583425.1 of Eublepharis macularius. Lineage (NCBI taxonomy): Eukaryota > Metazoa > Chordata > Lepidosauria > Squamata > Eublepharidae > Eublepharis > Eublepharis macularius. Next base: position 167,911,828 of record NC_072791.1, on the reverse strand, counting down.
ATAGGACAGTGACTGACTTCAATCTGTAATTCAGTAGATTACAAGAACCAATGTTTGAGGTTATGAATTTTAGATTTAGGCCGCAATCATAAATATACATTCCATGGATTTAATTTCATTGATCTCAGTTGGACATAGTTCTATCCATACATGCTGAAGATTGCTCTAGACATTTTTTTACTGGATTTGGTATGATAAGGTGACACAACTTCATGAGTCGTCTTGCAATTGTAATCATGTGCCCACCTCCCATTTTATAAAATGTAGTTTTTCTTGTCAATAGGGAACAAATCCTGCTATATAAAAGGCAAGCTCTATTGGCATTGATTCACTTTTTATTCCCAGACAGGCGTACTCGAAGGCTCTTCTGCGGGGATAAAAAGTGAATCGGTGGCACTGGCAACACGGCTTGCCTTCCTGTTGCCATGGTGGCAGCCTGACCCTATGGAGGCCTGGGAAGTCCCAGTATGGTGGCAGGAAGGCCCAGCATGGTGGCCTGGCCCTCCAGAGGCCCAGGAAGACCCGGTGCAGTGGTGGGAAGGCCCAGCCTGGCAGCCCGGCTCTCTAGAGGCCTGGGAAGGCCTGCCATGGTGCAGCCCTCCAGAGGTAGTTTTCTAGAGTAATAAAAATATTTGTAAAGCCAAAGGTTCCTAGTAGACTTTTTAACAAGCTGCCATTTCTTTCAAATTGAAGAAGTTGTATTTGAACGAATATAAAAATGCTCTGAAAATTGTTTACATTGTGTATTGAGGTGTAATATTAGTAGTAGTCATTTGAATTGTTGTAGTATAAGATGCATAGAACTTCTAAATTATTGTTTATTCTCTTTTAGATGACAGGAATAACCAGCATACCTCCAACATAGAAAAAAGAGCCACTCAGAGTCAGACTGACAGTATATTCTCTTCTGCCACACTCTTCAGTGACGGAGCTGGGACACTGGAAGCTCAAACTAACAAGAGCAAATCCATAGAAACAACTGAAATCTCATCTTTTGGTTCGAACGATTTTAGTTCTTCTGATTTAACTCAGACCTCATCTCCTGCGTTGGAAAATAGGAGAAACCATCTCTTATCAACATACAAGGATTTCACTGAAACCTCAGAAGAGCCTTTGCTTACATATTCCTCCAAAGCCTCCTTTTATTTACCTTCTACAATAGATCTTTCAAGTGAGACTTTTTCCCCATTTTTAAATTGGTAATGCCTCAATTTAAAACCTGTTGGAAACTCTGTATTCCTGTGTTCATTTCTTGTCTGTCTGTCTGTCTGTCTGTCTGTCTTGGTTTCCTTCACCATAATTGTCAAATGTGTGATATCTGAATAGTTAACCCCTTACACTACCTCAAAATATAATTTCTAATGAAATTTTCTTTGGTTAGTTTTGTGATGTAGACATTTCATAAACTGATATTCTTTATCTGAAAAAGGTCCAACTAAATATAGACATCTCCCTCCTGAATATTTTTCAAACTTTTTGAGTTTGATTTCAAACTAAAAAAAAATCCATTTAAATTGCTACTATCAGATGCAGATGAGAAATCTCTGTTTTTATTAGTAAATGTTCATATTTTTCTCTATGTATATCTCTTGTAATATAATAAAAATCGCTTATTTTAGAAATAATTCTGAAAATATCTCCTTCCTTTTGAGCATGCTTTTCAGTTTGTTAATATTGATGGACATAATAGACATTCTTTCATAATAATCTTACAATGCAAACCAAAAGAAATCTCTATAATAACCAACTTTCTTCATACCAATTTATTTCAGCCTAGTTCTTTATGCCTGACTCCTGTCATTACAAAACCTTTTGTATATGAGTTATACTGCCCAGTCTTTTTCTTTATCTGATTTGTTACTCATATTTTACCCCTGTTCCATTTAAACTGTATTCCAAAATTCCCACACTTAAAAGTTATTTTCTTTTTATGATACACCAGCAGTTTGAAAGGAAGCCCTCCTTGGTATTTCTTCTTAACATATAATTTATTAGATATCACATGTTTCCGCACAATCAATGTATCTTAGCATTCTGTTTTCTAATACTTCTTTCATTCCAAAAACATACAATTCTATCTAAGTTGTCCTTTTTCTTCTTTTTGTAAAATATAATTTTTAATTGTTAGTGGAGAATAGATCTAAACTGTAAAATATTTGGAAATGTAAAGCTTTCAAGTAGATTTTTTACAGGCTTATTTCTTTTAAATTAAAACCCTGCGTTCAAATGAAATGAGGAAGTGATGGAAATTATGAAAAATATAATTAATAAAAACATGGACATCATCTTGTTCATTTCCTTCTAGACGTCAGGACTAAGCAGCATACCTTCAGCACTTCAAATACTGGAAAAGGGTACACTCAGACTAAGAGCACATTCTCTTCTGTTGCTTCCATCAGAGATGGAAATGGGACGTTGGAATCTCTGACTAATTCAAGCAAATTCACAGAAGCAACACCGCTCTCCACTTTTGATTTGGAAGATATTCATTCTTCAGATTTAACTCAGTCCTCATCTGTTACAATGGAAAGCAGAAAAAATCCTATTTCATCAAAAGAGATGCATTTTACCAGGACCTCAGAAGAGCCTTTCCTTACATATTCCTCTAACAACTCCATTTATTCACCTTCCACAATAGATCTTTCAAGTGAGTTTTTCCCAGCTGAAAATTATTTATTCATTCATTTCTAGTCTTGTAGACGGAGGCAAAGCAGGTTGGTGCCATAGCCCAAAGTGCCTTCTATCATCAGCATGTGGTTCTCACCCTTCTTACACTCAGCTGATCTGGCCATGCTGATCCATTCTTTTGTAACCTTGCAGTTGGACTAGCGTAATGTGTTCTACATTGGACTGCCCTTGAAGACAACCTGGAAACTTCAGCTGGTTTAGAATGTGGCTACCCGATTATTGTCAGGAGCTGGTGGCAGAAGCATATCCAGCCTACTTTAAAACAGCTACATTGGTTACCAGGTTTTTTTCTGAATCCAGTTCGAAGAGCGGGTAAAGTCCTTCCCAGTCCAGGGCCTAAATTCCTAAAGGCTCATCTCTTCCTATATATCTGCATGTGCCTGTTGTGGTCCTCAGGCTGCCACCTGCTGGCTGTTGCCTCTCTTAAGGTAGCTCACATGGCATCCACTAGAGCCTGTGCCTCTTTCTGCATTGCCACTCCTGTTCTGAGGAATAGGCTCTGAGGAGGTGGGGGGGCACTGTCTTTAGAAATGTTTAGGAGGCACTGCAAAGCCATTTTATTTACCAGGGCTTTTAATGGGGTATAAATTGCAGATCTGTCTTGTCAAAAGAGAGGTTATTTGGGGGGTGTATTTTGTTGCTCTTTAATTGTAGTGTTTTAATTATGACTTGTAAGTTGCCTTGATCCACAAGAGAAGACAGGATATAAATCTTTTAATAAATATATATGTACATAAATAGAGTTCCTCGTATATACATATAGTAAACAAGCTTGCCATGTAAAATGTGGGAGCTAACATCTGCTTCAACAACCAAAAAGAGCAGCCATTTCACCAATGAGCAGCGGCTTCTTTCTTCAGTATAGATGTGGTTGTGGGGGAAGAAAACAAAGCTCTTGCATTTCAGGTGACAGTAGTCTTTGACACACATGGTCTTTGGATTGCAACTATGAAACTTTTTATCACTGTGATTCACAAAATTGCACACAGTGGGCTGGATTCTTTGACTCCTTTCCTCTAAGTGGGTCCTATTGGATTGGGTCCTACAACTTCTGACCACTAAGTTGGATCCTATGACTCCCTTCCACCGAGTTTTCCTTCAACAGAGAAAGATCAAGAAAGGCATCCTCTGATGGAGAATGCCTTTCTCGATCAGATAAAATCATTGGACAAAGTGGGTTTGGTGGAAAGGAGCCATAGGATCTAAATGTGTGTACAGGAGTCATAGGGCCCAACCCAATGTGATATATGCTGCATATCTGGAAGAACTTTTGAAGGCATTTCCAATGACATAGCAGCAATGTAAGCCAATTCTAATACCAATACATTGAAGAGACTGCTATCTGCTTTCTTCTATGCCAAAAAAATAACATTTTCTAATTAAAGTTCAGTGTGTAATTTAATCCTTATGAAACTACTCCCTCCATAAAAATATGTATTTTTATAACAATAAATCTATAGAAAATGATTGTGAACATATTCAAGCACAGCTGTGATCCCCTTTCTAAATCCACAATATACTACGTGCCTCCCCTGTCCCACAGCAGTATAAGAGCAGCATATGGGAGGGAAATTTGAGCTGCAGTGGGATGAGGGAGATGGGAAGGTTAAATTCTGCAAGCATTGGATCCAGGCCATCTAGTAACCTCTCAGAATCAGTTCTTGTATTTTGCCTCTTAAGCAATATCATAATAACTGAAGGATTATAGAAACTCTGTTTATGAAATTTGAATTTTAATCCACATTTTTTCTCATTTTCATCCATATTTCATCTCATTTCAGGCCCTGGAAAGAGTCATCAGCCAGTTAACATTTCAGATCCACAAGGAAGAATTTCCAGTGCTTCTACAGATAGTGTGTACCTCTCAACTACATTCATTCATGGGGCAGAAAGGACGTTAAGGTCTCTACCAGATAACAACACATCTGATGCAGCAGAAAGTAGTATTTCTCATACTGAAGCCTCCAGTTCTTCAAATCCAGCTCTGATTTTGACTTCTGTGGCAGAAGCCAAAGAACATAATGTCTCATTGAGTGAAGGACAATTCACTGAGCATTTCACTGAGCACTTGCTTGAACATTCCTCTCTAGTTCCCATCTCCTCATCTTCACCAGAAGATCCATCAAGTGAGTTTTCTTTGAAACAAAGTGTGGAAGAAACAACAGACTGCTCTTGCTGCTGTTTGTATTGCATATGTCTATACAAACTGCAAGTATCTGGGATCCTGCAAATCTTGCCTTTTATGTATATATTGTACACAAAAACCAAGTTTCTAGAGTTTCCAACAGAAGTGAGAAGATAATGAATATTTCTCTTATGAACTGTATTATTTGACCAGAGCCATAGCATTTGTTTTTGCAGGACAGAGTTTCTTTGGCCTGTAAGTGTCTGAGGTCAAACACATGTCAATAAAATTCAATTATTAGAAGTATTGGAGGTATTCCATTGGCAAACATAGGTTTCAGCTTAAGTGCAAATCTTTCAAAAAGGAGTAGGATTTATAATTCAGAGTTCTAGATATTATGGCTTTGGGTGAAAGACCTTTCTGATAATGAACAATTTGCTGAGGCTGCAGTTTTAAATTGTCATTTCTAAATTCCTGTTTCAGCTATCGGAAGTGGTCACCACAGAGCAAGCAGCTCTGGTACTGAAGCAAGGGCTTCATATTCTTATACTGACACCATGCACAGCTCAGCATCTTTCAGCAATGGAGAAGAACAAACTTCACAATCTGTAATGAACACCACATTTACAGATGTGACTGAAAGCTCCTCATCATATGTGGAAAGGTCCAGTGCCTCAGAACTAAATCACTCCTTATCAGGGATATATTCTGAAATGACTGACTTCTCAGGAAAAGACTTAGATATCTCTGGACCTTCAACTGAGACTGTTCAAAGTTTCACTTCATCAAGGATACCAACTTACTCTTCTTTCCAAAGTGAACCTTCAGGTTAGGTTTATGTTGTACGTTGCTTGCCTGGCATTACTAATCTGAGCAGACCCTGCCCCCTCCTGCCCCCACTGTATATTGTCCAACAGAAAGTAAGGCAGCATTTCTTGGGATCGTGCTTTTGTTGTTCACACTTAATGAAAGCAGTCTAGTAAAAAGTATTTATTTAATGTACTTTGAGTGTATTTTATGCTGGAGCTACCCAATGCCAATTGTTATCAGTGTACTGGATAAATGTGGTATTTTTAAACCAGGGCTGCATTTAGTCACAAACTCTTGAGTTGCCAAATGAATCTTGACTGATTCACTCTTGCTCCTTCTTCACTTTTTGTACCATGACTAAAGATTTTAGGTTTGAAACTAACTCTAGATCGTTAGTTGTTGTAGATTTTCCGGGCTGTATGGCCGTGGTCTTGGCATTGTAGTTCCTGATGTTTCGCCAGCAGCTGTGACTGGCATCTTCAGAGGTGTAGCACCGAAAGACTGTGAAAGCCTTTGACAATATATCTAATTCTAGATCCTTATTTCATACAATTGCAGAAATAAGATTATCTGTCACCATATTATTAAACTCTCATTAGTATTCCTGTCTGGCCTCCATGTTGTCTGTTTTTTCCCCCAACACTTACATTTTAGAATCTCAGCTATTCCTAGGCAGTGAATTCATTTAAAGATTTAGTAGAAATTGCTAATTCCCAAGTGGTGTGGTTCATTTTTTAATGTAACATTGGAAATTATATATCGTTAATATTTTTTGCTTGTATTTCAGACACTGGAAGTGACTTCGGCAGAACCAACACAGAAAAAACAAGCTCTTCTTCTCATACCGACAGCACATACATCTCAGGAGGAGAAAGGACGTTGCTGTCTATTTCAAATAATAGCACATCTTTTTATGCAGAAATGTCCACCCCAGATTCAGCTCAGTCTTCATTTTCTATGACCCAGAATATAGGAAGCAACTTGTCTTCAAGTGACAGGGATTTCTCTGCACCATCAACAGAACCTTTGGCTCTACAGTCTCTGCACACACCAGGGTACTCCTCTACAGTGAGTTATTCGATCTCTGAATCGACATCTGCCATCAACTTGTCATTTCTGTCGTCTTCTCCAGCATCATCACTGCAGAGTTCACTTCCACCAACACAGCCGCCTACTTTGTTTTCATCATCAGAATCCTCTCAGCCAGCATTGTCTTCTGCTTTCCCAACACAGTTATCTTCTCAAATGCCTTCATTGACACCTTCACCCAGACTGTCATCTACAGCACTGCCCACATTTCCCCCATTCTCATATACATCACCTGCACCTTCTTCAAAAACCTCATTACAGCCAAGTATAAATTTGGCAACCAGTGTTTCCATAACTGAACGTGGAAGTACAACAGGAATAGATTCATCCACAGCTAGGAGTTTCACTAGTAAATACACCAACCAGACGAGGACATATTTGTTGAAAGATAGCACTGATCCCAGTTCAACAAGATCTTCCCCTTTTCTGACTGAAGCTACTGAGCAGGTTACAAACTATTCTACACCTGTAACAATCTCACTGGGAAAAACCAAGAGTTCAAGAGAGCTAAATGTTTCACTCCCAGGGACCAGTGTTGAAAAATCTCTTCCTGTTTTAACTACATCTCCTACTTATTTGTCTGAAAGTAGCACTGTTTCTGGGACAGCAAAATCATCATCTGATGTGTTGCCAAGAACAACTCAAAAAGATGTCTTCAGTTCGGTGGAAGTAACAACAGGAAAAAAACTTACAAACATGACACGTGCAACAGTAGGATTACCTACTATGGCAACACCTACAAACTATGCAGTAACTGCAAAATCTCCCAAGGTTCAGTCTCCCTCTTCTACTAAGATGCCTCATACCTCTGAAACAACGACAAAGGGGATGGAAATGAGCAGTGCGCCCACTGTTAAAGTCCTAGCACCTCATGCCTCTACTACTCAACCTCCCACATTTTCTTCTAGAAAACCCACCACAAGGTCTTTTTCTACTTTGCCAATTCCTATCAAGCCAACTACAGTTGCATGGTTAGGAAGCCAAAATACCTTTACAACTTTCCATGGCAAAGGTAATTCTACTCTGGCAATTGTTGCATCATGAGGAGGGAATTTGACTGTTTGATAATTGCATTTAATTCAATGCATTTTAAATATGTGAAAGTGATTTGTGTTTCACAGATTGTTTATGTATATCAGTTAGAGCAAAATAGAAGACCATGAAAATTAACCAATTGACAACCTTTCTCAGGGACAAAAATTTGAAGGTAGAAGAAGAAATCTTTAAAAAAATATTATAAAGTTAGTCTGAAAAATTGTGCATATCACACATGGAATTTGACTTTTTTATGAATTAAAGAAGTGTGTGCCCCTTTAAAGAAAAGAATATTCTCCTGCCTAAGTGGCTCCTGTTTGCTTTTAAACAAGGCAATGCAACATTCCCAGCAAACTACCATGAAGAAGACTTTGATTTGATGAACAGTAGTTCTTGTTTGCTTGAGTTACCCAGTTCTTTGTCTACTTGGTGCAGCAGCAAAGGTTTTGATTGCATATCCAGACATCTACACAGTGCTGTAGAATGGATAGGGGCACAGGCCAGTGCATTGTTCTCTTTCTGCCTGGTGATAGTGCTGCTACTGCAATGAACAGATACAAACATTTTTCTGTCATTTGGTGTGGAGAGAGGAGAGGATGACAGAGGCAAATATAGTATACTTGCCTCCTCCTAAATGCCAATCAGGACCTGCCACATCTCAATAATTTGTACGTACTACAGTTGGTAACACAGGGAGAAATTGCGGTACCCCGTAAGATCTGGAGCTGTATTGTTCTGCCCCGAGGGGAAAAAAAGAATACACACAGGAGGGTGGCTGTACCTCTGTTCAATCCAGTTCCCTGTCAGGGATGCTTTAGGCTCATCCTGCATTGGGCAGGGGGTTGGACTAGAAGGTCTGTATGGCCCCTTCCAACTCTGTGATTCTGTAGAAGATTGCCTCATCTTCTTGCTAAATGTGATGCCAACGTGAATGCATGTATTTTTTTTAATTTTCAAAATTTTATTTGAAAAAAGAAATAACAATAGAAAGTACATAGAACCTTATACAAAATACATTAAATTACAACAAAGAGAATATATAATATTATATATATAATAATAAATTATTATATAAATTATATATATAATAATAGATTTAACCTGCATAGGAGAGATAAGCAAGATATATAACATAACTGAATTTCATACTGTTATTCCTCTCCTTCGATTAGTCTGTTATAGAAAAAAGAAAGGAAAAAAACCTGTAATACTTCTAGATAGAATATCTAGTAACATATTTTTAGGGTTATTTAATTATTATTGATGTCCACTTTGCCATGCTTCTTGCTTTCTTGAGTTGCCAAATGGTTCCTTCTGTCTGCTGTGCCCATCTGTCTGAGAGATTACCTTGTGGTGGAGAAGGTGTCGTCCTTGAGAATATCATTCCAATTGAATGGGAGGGGAGTTAAAAGACGTACAATTGTTTCCCGGTGAAGCCAATGGAAATGAAGAACAAGCTGAATAACTAAAGCTAATAATAGCTTTAATAATAATATAAGAAAATTAAATTAAGGGTTTTTAAAGAGAGAGACAGAAAACTGAACGTTTTGAAAAACCCACCCAAGTCTATTTTCCAGTGTTCACTGGCATAAAAACCTAACCCAGAAGCCACGCTTCCCTTCTTGATCCCTTAAGTTTCTATGGCTTTGGCTCCGACAGATATCAAAAGATAAACTTCCTGCATGGGCTTTCCTCTCTAAATTGAGAAATAAGTTATAAAAGTCTTTTGCCTCAGTTATATCCTAATTTTGTGGATATTCATTATTATTATTATTATTATTTATGTCATTTATGGTCCACCTTTCTCTTTGAGACTCAAGGCAGATTACATAGTGTGAGAGTACAGTCAGTATCAAGGACAATTTCATAAACAATGCCGTAGGGTAAATAAACACAAGTTTATAAAGACATAGCAAGAATCCAGTACAAAGTTGAAGAAATGCTGAGACAGGAGAAATGGATTCAGGGCCATAGCACATTATGGCATGTAATGAAAAGGGGTCATTTCAGTGTTATATGCTGTCACATAGAAAAGGGAATTCACATTTCTTCTATGGAATGACACATGGGCTACCGATGCATAAGTTACTGCAAGGAGAAAATAAATTAATGCCCTTTTTTGGACATGAGACAGAAAATTTTGAGAAAAAATCATTTAATTGCCTTGATATTTTTAATGTTAATAATTGTCTCTGCTTTGGGTGGTGTTTAGCATTGTCGTGAACACATTTATGTTATTTAGTGCTCGCTCTTCTTTTTGGTGCCATTTCTTTTTTTCAGACCCTGATCTAATTTGACAGTGAATGCCAAATTCCGGTGTGATTTTTGTCAGTGCTAAATCTATGATGCTACCACAGACACTCATAAACAAAATCACATGGATCATCAGTGTGGCATGGCGGTTAGCGTTTTGGACTAGGATCTGGAAGGCCCAAGTTCAAATTCCCACTCTGCCATGGAAACTCACTGGGTAACCCTGAGCCAGTCACATACTCTCAGCCTAATCTACCTCACAAGGTTGTTGTGAGGATAAAATGAAGGCAAGGAGAATGATGTGAGCCACTTTTGGTCCCTATTGGGGAGAAATAAAGTAAATTATTAAAAATGATAAATAAATAAATAATAAATAAATAAAATGACATGGCCAAGTAAGGGTGAGCACTGTGGGGCCTAAATAGAAGCAGGAAAACGGTGCCAAGAAAAAGCCATAACCAAGATAATAATTGAATGGTTGTTGTGGGTTTTCCGGGCTGTATTGCCGTGGTCTTGGCATTGTAGTTCCTGACGTTTCGCCAGCAGCTGTGGCTGGCATCTTCAGAGGTGTAGCACCAAAAGACAGAGATCTCTCAGTGTCACAGTGTGGAAAAGATGTAGGTCATTTGTATCTACTCAGGAGGGGTGGGGTTGAGCTGAGTCATCCTGAAAGAGTTTCCCAGGGTGTGGAATGCTAATGGCGGGAGGCTTCACTGTATCCTGAGGAGGTTCTTTTGCATATGGATTGGTACTTGATGTGCTAATCTTCTCTGCAGGGCTATTGTCAGGGATAGAATGTTTTGTTAGCCTGGTGTTTTTCAGAACTGGCAACCATGCTCGGTTCATTCTTAAGGTTTCTTCTTTCCTGTTGAAGTTTTGCTTATGCTTGTGAATTTCAATGGCTTCCCTGTGCAGTCTGACAAAGTAGTTGGAAGTGTTGTCCAGTATTTTGGTATCCTGGAATAAGATACTGTGCCCTGTTTGAGTTAGGCTATGTTCAGCCACTGCTGATTTTTCAGGTTGTCCAAGTCTGCAGTGTCTTTCATGTTCTTTTATTCTTGTCTGGATGCTACGCTTTGTGGTCCCGATGTAAACTTGTCCACAGCTGCAGGGTATACGGTATACTCCTGCAGAGGTTAGGGGGTCTCTACTGTCTTTTGCTGATCGTAGCATCTGTTGTATTTTTTCGGGTGGGTCTGAATACTGCTTGAAGGTTATGCTTTTTCATAAGCTTTCCCATCTGATCAGTAATTCCTTTGATATATGGCAAAAACACTTTTCCTGTGGGAGACTGGTTGTTTGATTCATCCTGGGTTTGATTGCTCTTCGGATTTCAGTTCTGGAGTAGCCATTTGCCTGAAGTGCGTGGTTTAGATGATTAATTTCCTCATTGAGAAAGTGCGGCTCACATATCCGTCTTGCACGATCCACTAATGTTTTCATTATGCCTCTTTTCTGTCGGGGGTGGTGATTGGAGTTTTTGTGTAGGTACCGATCAGTGTGAGTTGGTTTCCTGTAGACCTTGTGACCTAACTGAAAGTTTGCTTTGCGGATGACCCAGGTATCCAGGAATGGGAGTTTTCCCTCGATTTCTTTCTCCATGGTGAATTGTATGTTCAGGTGGATGTTGTTGAGATGATTCAAAAACCCCATCAATTCTTCCTCCCCATGGCTCCAAATGATAAATGTATCATCCACAAACCGGAACCATACACTAGGTTTGTGGGGTGCTGATTCTAGAGCTGTTTTTTCAAAATGTTCCATGTAGAAGTTTGCTATAACTGGGCTGAGTGGGCTCCCCATGGCCACCCCATCCATCTGTTCATAGAATTCATTGTCCCATTGGAAGTAACTGGTTGTCAGGCAGTGGTGGAATAAGGCTGTTACATCCTCTGGGAAAATCTGATTAATAAGTGCAATAGTGTCTTTTACTGGAACCTTGGTAAACAGGGATACAACATCAAAACTGACAAGTATGTCTTGTGGATTGAGTTTCAGAGAACTGATTTTGTTGATAAAATCTGCTGAATCTTTGATGTAAGACGAGGTTTTCCCGATGTGGTCCTGCAGGAGATCTGCCAGATGTCTAGCTAATTCATATGTCGGTGAACCAATGGCACTCACAATGGGTCGGAGTGGGACTGAATCCTTATGTATTTTGGGGAGTCCATATAGTCTAGGTGGCTGTGCTTCAGTCTTGCATAGTTTTCTGTGCGTGTCGGGATGTAGTGAGGAATTCTTGATCAGCGCATTTGTTAGCCTGGTGATTTTGCAAGTGGGATCTCGTTTTAGTTTTTTGTAGGTGGAGGGGTCCAGGAGTTCCTTAATCTTCTTTTTGTATTCCTCTGTTTTCATGATCACTGTAGCATTGCCTTTATCAGCTGGTAGAATGATGATGTCTGGATCTGCATTGAGGGTCTTGATGGCATTTTTCTCTTTGCGTGTTATATTGCTGGTGGGAAGCTTTGCCTTTCGTAGAATCCTGGCTGTCTCTCCTCTTATTTCCTCAGCTTCCTCTTCAGGCTTCCTCAGCTTCCGTCAACTCTCACCAGAAGAAACCTCCATCTTGGCAAAGGGAGGAAACTTTGCAGTCACCCCCACCAGAATTCCTGTGGAAGACATCATTGCAAATGTAGAAGCTGCCATTCGACATCTACCTGAAGAGGAAGCTGAGGAAATAAGAGGAGAGACAGCCAGGATTCTACGAAAGGCAAAGCTTCCCACCAGCAATATAACACGCAAAGAGAAAAATGCCATCAAGACCCTCAATGCAGATCCAGACATCATCATTCTACCAGCTGATAAAGGCAATGCTACAGTGATCATGAAAACAGAGGAATACAAAAAGAAGATTAAGGAACTCCTGGACCCCTCCACCTACAAAAAACTAAAACGAGATCCCACTTGCAAAATCACCAGGCTAACAAATGCGCTGATCAAGAATTCCTCACTACATCCCGACACGCACAGAAAACTATGCAAGACTGAAGCACAGCCACCTAGACTATATGGACTCCCCAAAATACATAAGGATTCAGTCCCACTCCGACCCATTGTGAGTGCCATTGGTTCACCGACATATGAATTAGCTAGACATCTGGCAGATCTCCTGCAGGACCACATCGGGAAAACCTCGTCTTACATCAAAGATTCAGCAGATTTTATCAACAAAATCAGTTCTCTGAAACTCAATCCACAAGACATACTTGTCAGTTTTGATGTTGTATCCCTGTTTACCAAGGTTCCAGTAAAAGACACTATTGCACTTATTAATCAGATTTTCCCAGAGGATGTAACAGCCTTATTCCACCACTGCCTGACAACCAGTTACTTCCAATGGGACAATGAATTCTATGAACAGATGGATGGGGTGGCCATGGGGAGCCCACTCAGCCCAGTTATAGCAAACTTCTACATGGAACATTTTGAAAAAACAGCTCTAGAATCAGCACCCCACAAACCTAGTGTATGGTTCCGGTTTGTGGATGATACATTTATCATTTGGAGCCATGGGGAGGAAGAATTGATGGGGTTTTTGAATCATCTCAACAACATCCACCTGAACATACAATTCACCATGGAGAAAGAAATCGAGGGAAAACTCCCATTCCTGGATACCTGGGTCATCCGCAAAGCAAACTTTCAGTTAGGTCACAAGGTCTACAGGAAACCAACTCACACTGATCGGTACCTACACAAAAACTCCAATCACCACCCCCGACAGAAAAGAGGCATAATGAAAACATTAGTGGATCGTGCAAGACGGATATGTGAGCCGCACTTTCTCAATGAGGAAATTAATCATCTAAACCACGCACTTCAGGCAAATGGCTACTCCAGAACTGAAATCCGAAGAGCAATCAAACCCAGGATGAATCAAACAACCAGTCTCCCACAGGAAAAGTGTTTTTGCCATATATCAAAGGAATTACTGATCAGATGGGAAAGCTTATGAAAAAGCATAACCTTCAAGCAGTATTCAGACCCACCCGAAAAAATACAACAGATGCTACGATCAGCAAAAGACAGTAGAGACCCCCTAACCTCTGCAGGAGTATACCGTATACCCTGCAGCTGTGGACAAGTTTACATCGGGACCACAAAGCGTAGCATCCAGACAAGAATAAAAGAACATGAAAGACACTGCAGACTTGGACAACCTGAAAAATCAGCAGTGGCTGAACATAGCCTAACTCAAACAGGGCACAGTATCTTATTCCAGGATACCAAAATACTGGACAACACTTCCAACTACTTTGTCAGACTGCACAGGGAAGCCATTGAAATTCACAAGCATAAGCAAAACTTCAACAGGAAAGAAGAAACCTTAAGAATGAACCGAGCATGGTTGCCAGTTCTGAAAAACACCAGGCTAACAAAACATTCTATCCCTGACAATAGCCCTGCAGAGAAGATTAGCACATCAAGTACCAATCCATATGCAAAAGAACCTCCTCAGGATACAGTGAAGCCTCCCGCCATTAGCATTCCACACCCTGGGAAACTCTTACAGGATGACTCAGCTCAACCCCACCCCTCCTGAGTAGATACAAATGACCTACATCTTTTCCACACTGTGACACTGAGAGATCTCTGTCTTTTGGTGCTACACCTCTGAAGATGCCAGCCACAGCTGCTGGCGAAACGTCAGGAACTACAATGCCAAGACCACGGCAATACAGCCCGGAAAACCCACAACAACCATCGTTCTCCGGCCATGAAAGCCTTCGACAATACAATAATTGAATGTTATATTATAAACTGTATCTGTCCATCTTCATTGAATGTGCTACATACAGTCAGTGTTTACATCAGAATTATAGAGTATTCAGCACAGGCTTAACAACATGAAGGAGAAAATGATGCACAGGTATATTTATGTATGCTAGTTTATGTGTAATATGTGATATTATCCAAAGGAACTGAACAGTTTTAATATTATACATAGATCCAGAGGCGTTAGCCGTGTTAGGCTGCAGTAGCAAAACAGAGGAGTCCAGTAGCACCTTTAAAACTAACCAACTTTACTGTAGCATAAGCTTTCGAGAACCACATTTCTCTTTGTCAGATGCAGATGTGTTTTAAAAAAACCCTTCCACATGTTGATTCCAGATATAGGAAGAGAAAGTACTAGATGTTGGAATATAGATCACTTTTGTGACCATCTTAACTTAATAATGGGAACTGCATTATATCTGGCTTGATGGGCATATTCCAATGGCAGTGTCCATCTGGTTGGCAAGGAAAAGACCATTGTTCATGTAAAGGGTTCGTGGGTTAATAGAGGCCTTCTAGCCAGAAATCAGGATTGTATGCTTGTGCTGTGGGTGAGAAACTGATGTAATTAAGACTTGTGAAAAGCTCTTAACAGTATGAATGAGAACCCACCACAAAACGGAGACTTTGCATTAATTAATCTAGAAGCTCAACAAGCAGCAATAGTAACAAAAAAATGTTTCAGAAATTTTTGCTTTGTAGGATATGGGAAGGTTAAACATATACTAGAAATGAAATTTAATTAAATAATATTAATTGCTGCTGCTGCTGCTAAAAGAATCCCATCTAGCCAATCTCCTTTCTGAGGCTGCCATACTTAACTAACTGTTGTTAGTCAGATGGACTGTATCAGAGATGGCCAATGTCTGTATCAGTGGGCTCTTTTCTTCATAAGGTGGTTCTGATGTGGAAATGATTTTTGCTGTACAACGGATTAGATCCTGTATTAAAATTTCTGCCAGGTACCAATAAGTGCTTTGCAGTTACAATGCACCACAGCCACTATTAACTTTCATACTTGTGCTATTGTTTCAAGGAGAAAATGTGTATGCATTTCCCTGCCTCTGAGAAAAGGCAACAAGCTCCCATCTGAAGTGGTAAATACAGGCAGCAGCCCCAACTGTTATGATTCCAAACAAATTCATTCCCCTTTTTCTCGGACTTCCTAGCATGGAAGATGCCTTTGTGTCTACAGGTTGTCAGACTCACCTGCTGTGAATCTGAGTGTGGAGCAAGGCCAAAACAGGAGAGAAGTGGAGTTGATGCATGGCTAGCAGAAGGAACTCTTCTAATTGTTCAGACTGGCAAGCAGAACCTGTTACAGGGAGGGGGATATCAGAGAATACCACTTGATTAGTCGTTGTCTGTTGGTTAAAGAGGGATTTTTTTGGGGGTGATTTCCCTTAAGTTCTCTCTCCTGAGCAGCACTGGGTGGTGATAGGCATATCCCCCCATGACATTTTTGGGTCACCAATTCAAAACTCATTGCAGGCATGAGACTCAGTCATTCCTTCTGCAGCTGCCCCTTCTCTCTGGTGGCAGCTGCTTTTGCTATAGCAAATATTTGGGTTTTCTTGTAAACAGTAGTTTTTCTCTTCTGTTTCAGATATAGATGAATGTCTGTCTAATCCATGCCCTGCCTTGGCCACATGTACTAACACACAAGGTTCATTCCAATGTACATGTTCACTTGGCTACCAGATGGAAAAAGGAAAATGCAATTTAGGTAAGAAAGCTGAAAGGTTAAAAAAAGCTTCTCCATAATATATAAAGCTATTGATTGTTTCAAACTTTTAAAGGATTGGATCCAATCTCGTGCAGAAAGAAGGAATTTGCAGAAATAGATCTTTCTTTCCTTTGCCTAAAACACCTGAAGCTGTCTTATCCTGAGTCAGACAGTACTCAAGGCCAGTATTGTCTTCTCTGACTGGCAGCAATTCTCAAGAGTCTTTGGTAGCGGTCCTTCCCCTTGCTGCCTAGCTCCCGTTCCCCCTCACTGACGCCCATGTCTTTTGCATCCCAAGATCCTCTGGACAGAAGTGCAGATGAAATCCTCCGGGGGCTTTCAAGAGGAAGTTTTTTGGCTGCCTGAAGAATATTAGGAGAACATTAATCAAGACTCTTTTGCTTGAGTCTTTAGAGCCCATTACACCCATGACTATAAGCAATGACCCAAGTTTTCAGAAGACTAACCAACGCTCCTAGAATCTCCCTCACAATACAAGCTTCTCTGGTGATTCAGCCAAGAGCTCAAGAAGTGCCATCAGCTCATCCAGGACAATTGTCCAGTTGATTCAGTCGTTTGTGGCATATCTCCGGTCACCACTCACCATTATGCCACTCTGGTATTCTTCTCTGGTAACCCCTTTCACTAGGAAGTTTGAAGTGTTTTATGACACCTCAGATTCTGACCCTTGAACCAATGGAGTCTCGGATCCTAAAATTGCATCAACCACAGAGCCACCCAAATTCTACCATTGGGCAGCCAGATCTTGACTAGGCCTGTATCTTGGTTAGGTCACGTTTGGCCTAATCCCAGTGGAGATTGCACCAAGTTCAAGCAATAGCAGTGCTTCCCTGTTTGTGCCCAGGTAAACCTAAGTGGATAAGAAAGGCACCCCGAGTCCTTCATTTTTATAGCCGATTCCACTTTTGAGTCTTCTTCCAAATCACAGGTACGCGTGTGTCCCCACTTCCAGCTGGTAGTTGTTTCCAATCCAGAGCACCACAAGTATGAAATCATTGGGCCTGCCTCATTAAGACAGGTGAAGAATGCTTTTCCTCTTTCCCATTCTGCTTCCCTTCCCAAACTGACCCTTTATGTTTCTCTGTCTGCTCCTCTTCTCTTGGATTCTTCCATTCCAATCTTGCAGCCAGCTGACCTACCCAAAAGCATTTTTACTTGGCTATGGACTCCTTCCCTTTTTAGCCGCAAAACTCATTCCCACTTATCCCACGTCAGTTTGGTCCCTTTTGGGGGAACGCTTCACCTATCTCTTCTTTTTGAGTTGGTTTTCTCTGGACTAGCTACATGGGACATAGTTTGTACAAAAAGTAATTTTAACTGGATATTTAGCTTTAAGTAATGCAACTAAACATGGGAGTTGTATGCAAAGTGAATGTTTTTTATTGAATTGCCACATGTAAACTGCTAAGGCATTCTTGCCATCAAAAAGTTCAGCCTCATAGTCTTGTGCTTGCTCTCCCCTTTCAACTCTACATCGTGATTAGGTCAATAAAGTTACTTTCTGGCTGAGTATCCATCTAGAGATGCCCAGCCCCCTTGTGGGGGTGGGAGTTCCCCTGCCCTCACCTTTTGCCCCCCAGCCCCGATCACCTGACTGGCTGGCAGGGGGGAAAGAAGGAGGCAGAATAGGAGTCCCAGAGCATGCAGTGAAATGGCACACAAGCACACTTTGGAGGATCCAATAATGTCATTTCTGCTTGACAACCAGAAGCTATGAGGGCTCAGTGGGACCAAACTGGTCCCAAATATTGCAAAAATGTGGGAAGATTAGCTTCTGCAAATGCCGTGCATTTTTATGAAATTGGATCCCATTCGCTTTTGTTACTGGAAAACCCTTTTGCATGATTTGTTCACATAATTGTGTTTGATAGTTGCTACTTTCTGATGTTTGAGAACATATATAATTTTACACCTTAAACTCTTAAGTGAACTTTATTGTGAAGTTATTAGTTGATGGTATTCTTGGCAGTAAATAGTCTCTGTGTTATCTAGACAGTTCAGAAAAATAAGGCCTAGTTTTCTCCTTGCCGGTTTTGGCAAGGTGCTGAATGATATGTGTGAAGTTGCTCCATTATTAGACAAAAGTGGCCATGTCAGCTTAGTAAAAATGATTGGTTCCTCTGAAAGGTTAAAATTATGCTATGTCTTGCAGAGGCAGTTTATACACATGAATTCTTGTATAGCAAAAGCCCCCACAGAATTCATTTCTCAGTGACTTTCATTAAGTTCATGGAACAAAATAAATAGACTGAAATTGGTCCTTCTCCATGTACCCCCGCTCTTGGAAGTACAGTGACTGGTCATAAGGGATGTAGCAATGCTGATGTAGGGAATCTCAGCCTGCTCTTGCTGGCATTCTGGTACCTATTTAATGTTTTTAATTACTAGGGCTTTTATGATTTCTGCTACTGTTCAATGGCAGAGCTATCTAATATTTTTAGCATTGCTTATTTGAATTGTTATGGATTTTAATTATTAATGGCTTTATTGTTGGGAGGGTTTTTTTTGATAAGTTAAGAGAAGGTGTTGGAGGCTATTTGTTGTCTGAGGCAAGCGTCTTTTATTGTAATTGATATTTTTATGGCCCGTGTATGTGTTTAGTTTACTTGTTTGTCTGTCTCTGTCTAAGCTGTTTACCTGTATATTTGTCTAGCTAGCTAAGCTGTTTATCTGTCTGTCTTCTGTCTAGCTAAACCATCCATCCATCCACTCATTGATATCTCCTGCCTTTTCTTATGGTGCAAGGTGGCTTACAAGGTGGTAACCCATCCTAAATTATCTGTTTTATGGATGGAAAGCACATGTGTGTGTTATGTGCTGTCAAGTTGCCTCTGACCTATGGTGACCCTATGAACAAAAGGCCTCCAAAACATCCTGTCATTAACTGCAAACTGGAGGACCTGGCTTCTTTTATTGAGTCAAGCCATCTTGTTTTAGGTCTTCCTCTTTTCCTACTGCCTTCCACTTTTCCTAGCTTTATATACTTTTCCAGAGAATCTTGTCTTCTCATGATGTGATCAAAGTACAATAGCCTTAGTCTTGTCATTTTAGCTTCTAGGGAGAATTCAGGCTTGATTTGATCAAGTACCCATTTATTGGTCTTTTTGGCTGCCCATGGTATCCACACAACTCTACTCTAGCACCACATTTCAAATGAATCAATTTTCTTCCTGTCAGCTTTCTTCACTGTCCTGCTTTCACCTCCATACATAGTAATGGGGAATACCATAGTTTGGATTATCTTGATCTTAGTTCCCAGAGAGAGATCTTTATCTTTAAAGATCTTTTCTAGCTCCCTCACAGCTGCTCTTCCAAGTCTCAATCTTCTGATTTCTTCATTGCAGTCTCCCTGTTGATTGATGATTGAGCCAAGGAATAGAAAATCTTGAACAACTTCAGTTTCTTCATTGTCAACTTTAAAATTGTGTAATTCCTCAGCAGTCATTACTTTTGTCTTCTTGATGTTCAGCTGTAATCCTGCTTTGGCACTTTCTCCTTTAACCTTCGTCAGTAGTCATTTCATGTCTTCACTATATTCTGCCAGTAATGTGGTGTCATCTGCATATCTCAAAAGCGCATAATTATTTTAATATATATTAAGACGGGGCAGGTGAAACCTGTTCATTCTAGAAATTGCTATGATAGCCATGGGCAGCAGGTAGGCTTAGCACCCAACTCCAATAATTTTCTTCTAAGTTGTTTTCTAATTGTATAAGTCTGTTTTAGGATTGCATTGTTGGAATGGAACAACAAGCCCAGAGAAAATGAATAATCTCACTGTCCCTACTTCTGCCCGAGACTGTGGTGTAAGATAGGAGACATGTAAGCGTTTGCTCTGCAGCATCTAATTTGATCTTTAGAAACACAGCTCCTCTTTAAAAATAAAAGACAAGTAAAGGAGTACTTGAGAAGAGCTTGGGGCTGAATGTGCCTGTATGTTTCTGGCTTTGATTTTTGAGAGGAAGATGTGAATTTCCTTGGGGGGGGGGAATTGATTGTGTGCGTGTGTACATTTGTATATTAACTAACAAGTTGTCCTTTTCTCCTCAGTAAGAACCTTTGTTGGCCAGTTTCCCCTAACGTTTAACACAACTGGAGGAAAGTATTCAGAGCTTCGTCAAATTGAAGGAGATCTAATCAATGCAGTAAGTGTCAAAATGTCATAAACATGATATTGTTCACAGTGGTGTACAACAAGGATTATCTCTGGAGCTTAAAAAAGCTTTTGTCACTGACCTCTGCTCAAGGGGGAATTAGACCTTGTGGAGAAATGCCATTCTGTTTGTGGAGTTAACTTTCTATGGGCTACAGAGGGGAGGGGCCAGTTCTGGAGTAGAATGTGATTGGAGGGAGAGGGAGTCAGTGGGAGTTGAGAGTTGACAGTTGGTGGCTGAAGAGTGGAGGGAGAGATGGCTCTGAGGGGAGATGTAGATCTAATGTAACCCCAGGTATCAAAGGATCGGGCCTGCCCTGCACAACATCTAATTAGCGCATGAGTATAGAGAAGCAGAGGGGGAGAGAGTAGGCATTTCTGTTTGTGTTGTATTATTCCTTCTGTTCACTGTATATTTGCCTGTGTATAGTTAGAAGTTAAATAAATGATTTTTGGAATTTATGAAGGAAGAAAGCTCTTCTGTTTCACATAATCCCCCAACCGCTTGGGCCCACTATGTCAGACTATGGATGACAGGATATGGCAGGTAGATCCCTGGATCATCTCAGCAAGACACAGGTCCTTGGTTAAATGACTTTTATTCAGAAAATCAGCCTTTCCCATATACACAGGTCGATAGGATTACATGAAGTAAAATGCTTATGAGCATGGCAACTTCTCTTTGAAAGGAATAAGTTTCAAGGCAGTTACAAGGCTATATACTCAAACAACCCCCTCCCTCCTAAACCACAAGTTCAGAGGCAGTCTGGGAAACGTTTTTGGAGTTCACACACTAGGCAGACAAGATACTGAGAAATGCAACATTTTAGACATCCAAGGTCAGTCCAAAAATATCAATGGGAGAAATTGGCCGATTCCAGACAGCCCCCCGCCTCGCGAAATGTTGCGCATCATCGCGCGTTGTCGCGCAGAAAATGCGAAATATCGCGTTTTCTCGCGTGAGTTTTGCGCGAGAAAACGTGATATTTCGCGTTTTCTGCACGACGACGCGCGACGTTTCGCGAGGCGGGGGGGCCGTCTGGAATCGGCCATTGTCCGCAGCTTTGCCAGCTGCCGGGCTATGCTGTGAGAAGGAGAAAACGAAAGTGATTTTCAAAAGCTAAGGAACGTACTCATCAGTCACAACATGAGATCAGTTACAATACTGAAGTAACTCAGGACAATAAACATCAGACTTAACATTGGCATGGATGAATGGGTACAGTCAAACATGACACACTAGCAGAGGAGGGAGGTTAGGAGGCTGTCCCGCCTAACCAGGACCCCATACAAGGACAGTGGTGGCAGTAACTACCCAGAGACAGGAAAGGGAGACAGCCCCTTCAGGTGCCTGGCCAGAGGCGAAAAGGGAGGGGTAGGCAGAGCGGGGTCTACCAGTGGGAGGAAAGGCCCCGTTTCACCACAGACCTCATGGGCAGTGCAATCCTAAGGCCTGCCTTCCTGCCTGCACTTGCACACCAGCGTATCTGTGGCCCCACTTGTCTCCTCCTTAAGGACTTTTGTGAGAGATCTAGGACCGGTGCCACCATGGCCAACCCTGCCAAGGCATGGCAAGGCTGCAGCAGGGAGTGCACATCTTCCTGTTTCCCTGGCAACTGTGCCACCATCCCTCAATGGCTACTCTACCCCTCTTAACAGACTTGCAAGTAGCAAGTAATGGTGCATCCAATGCATGGGCAGTGATCCATGCCGCATATTAACACCTCAGTCCTCCCTCCCATAGAGCAGGTGACCAAGGACCACTGGCCCCCCAGGCACAGCACCTGTACTGAGGCGCCCAGTTCTGAGGTAGCCCTATGTGGGAGGGGGGAAGACCAAAGGCCAGTGGGTGGGCTCAGGCAGGCTATTAAGGCTCCACTCCACCATGGACTGCCTCCTTGGTGCTGCCTGCCAATGTTTCCCCCTCCCCTTACAGAGAGCAGGTGCTTGGGGCACAAAGACTCCCCCTCGCTATCATAGTCACCACAATGCCACAGAGGTACCTTTCCCGAGAAGGACCCCATGCATGGGCAGGAGAGTTGCTTAGAAAGTGACGTGCAGGGTGCACACTCACTCCTGCATTCAGGAAGAGTCAGGCCAGCAGCTGAGGCATCACACGCTCCCCCCTGCTGCCGCTGCCCCAGGATGTGGTCAAGTGCCCCCTCCTTGGAAAGTGCAACCCGCCTCAAGAGAGGTGTAGGGTGACTGTCTCCTTGTACAAGAAGGAGCCGATGAGGGGGGGTTCCATCCAGGGCAGCTGCAGGACTGGCTAGAAGGCTCAACCCTATGGTGGACAAGGAGATCGCTGCCATGACTGCTCAGGGCGCTGATCCTGGGAGGGAGGGAGTTATGTGGCTGCCCTTGCAGGGAAGTACTGGAAGTGAGCTTCCAGTCACACTGACCCAAGGTTGCAATGACGGAACCCTCACATGGTTTGTGCCCCCACCCCTGAACAGCAACATCTGCGTGGTTTCCTGAATGGCTGCCTGTTTGGTAGGTATGAGCCGTGCTGGCTCTCTGGTGCAGGGCACACCCCTCCGCTGAGCCCCAACTATGGAGGCCAGCATTTGGGGGGTGCTGCTGGTGAAGAGGCAGCCAGTTCCTCATCTCTTTACCTTTTGGTGCACCCTCGCCCCTCCCTGAGCCATGACTTAGGAGAGGAAACCTGTAAGGGAACTTGAGTGGGAGTGGTCAGTCAGGCAATCAGGACTTAGCTCTCCTCTCATGTGCAAGTGTGAGGAACACCCCAAATTTCAGAGAGTTTCCCTTGCACACTCTTGTCACTGTGTGCACCCTCTCTAACCTCACACTCTAAGTCCCTGCAGCAGAGGGCTCTTTGGCAGAGCCTCTGGCCACATCCTCACTGTGTTCGTGGGCACCCTGGCAGGAGATTATATAGAGTGGGTGGAGGGATGATTGTCCATGGGGTGGGGACTCAGCCACCATGAGGACGTGAGTAGTTTGGTCACCGTGGTAGTTAGCATCCTGTGCTCAGCTAGGCAACGTCAGTGGGCCCAGGCAGGGTGGAGGGGGTGGAGGCGACTTTTCCCTTATAATAGGTACCTGTGGGCTACACCAACTTTTTTTGAGGCATAACTTTCTGCTGCTTCTGGGGGAGTTCCCATGCCTGAAATGGCATAGGGAGTTGACTAACTCATGCCCAGCCCATCAGTTCAAGGAGTTATGCCCCAGTTCCGCCTGTGCCCACCCGCCACTGCTGAGCGCCAGTGGGGACCCAGGTGGAGTGGTGTCAGGCTGCTGCACCATTGTAGAAGAGGGTTACAATGGTGTAAGTCCAAGATATGCCATCATAAATCCTAGTCGACTTCCTGCACACTTTCACCCCCTCCCCCAGGATTGTTCTGCTAGTTACTCAAGGGCAAATGAGTCTCCGCGAGAAAGCCAGACTATAAACAGACAATCAAATTTAAAAAATGAGGCTGAGGCCTGTTAGCTCATGATTTGGTGCGTGTAGTGTTGCTCCAGGGCTAGTGATGTCCAACAACAGCTGCTTGTGTCATGATCATGGTCACTAAGGCCACCCTTGGCTTTCCCCTCGCTCTCAAAAATGTCAACGTTCTTAATCCACATCTTTTTGCTTTGTGACAGCCGTTTTACACAACAAAACAATTGCCTTGAAGTCTTTTCTATGCTCCTGATGCCCATAAGTTTCCCTATTGGGCCAAACAGCTTATCAGGAGGGAGTGCTTTTTCATCAAGAGAACAGCATGGAAGAAAACTCCTGTTCCTGGTGCTTCTGATTAATTTATTCCCCTCCCGGTTGACATTAATTGGCATTTAAAGAAATGGATAATCTGTGATTGGGTCTCAGTGTCTTATCCAGATGACTCTTAAAGAGTATAGTAGAAGTTTATACCTGGGGCCTTCAGCTATCCTACAGCACAGAGGATGTGCCTTATAAAACTGTGCATAATCTTGAGAAGTTCTTAGTCCTTATAATGTACAGAGGTCTTTTCTCACATTTTTTTTGCATTTTATTTATACATTATGACTCAGGTGGCCAATTTTGTTTTTTCAAATGTTATGCATTCAGAGCTACTCTTTCACAACTAGTACAAACTCACCTTATTATTCAGTGGTGGAAAATATTGTTGCTAATTTCAGTGTGTTCTATTCAGTCTCGAAATAGCAATTCGTTCCCTCTTTTTTTTTAGTTGAACACATCTCTCTCAGCATTGCCTGGCTATTACACTTCAACAGTTAAAGCATCAAGGTAAGGTACATCAAGCAATTACAGGTCTGCTGGATAGGGAGGACTAGTATTTATTCATTCATTCATTTGGGGAAAAATATATCCCCCCTCCAACTCAAAGGCTGTCAAAGTAATAAAATTCAAAGCAACAATAAATAACAAAAAGGCCTGTCCCATCTCATATAGTAAAAGCAACTCAGGAATATGATTGTACAACTTGTTATAGCTAGCTAAGAGCAGCCACTTAACATATAATGAAAAAGAGAAAGAATCAAAGCACAATAACAGAGGCAAAAACAGAAAATGAGAATATACAACCAACCAACCTTTTACAAAGTGACAAAATACATCATATTTAACAAAATATCATATTTAACAAAAGTCCCAGGGGAGTTTTTATGCGACTCTGAAAATTCATATCATCCAACACCAAGCAAATAACTCAAGAGAGTGCATTCCATAGCTGATTTGAACCCTTGCCTATAACTTTGATAGTTTATGATATTCCTGCAGTTTTGGCACCACTTTACATTCTGATACGCACGCTAGAAAAACACCATTTATTCTGTCCCACAATTTCCTATTAGAAGTGGTGAAACATTAAAGCCCTGCACCCAGTGGACAGAAAAGTCATAGTATGGATTCTCCTTTGACCTGGAATATGTACTTTTCCTCTTGCTTCCACTCCACATTCTCAGAAGAGTATGAAGTCCATTGCTGTCTGCTATTGGTTTGGCTATGAGATCATGCATGCTGAGCCTTGGTTCATTCTCTAGAATGAATCCAGTAAACTACAAGGGGAGTTCAGCTCACAGAATATATTGTTTATACCTTCCCTCCCCCACCGAGGCTCCCTGTGTCCCTTCATATGGCTGATCCTGAGGGTCAGCCTACTGTCCATAATGGGTGTACTATGTGGAACAGTGTGCTGCAGTGGGAAGTGGCAGTCAGCAGATGTTGGGTGAGCACAGGTTGCACCCACTCTCACAAGGGCAGGTTTAGATCCAAACCAAAGCACAGTTCTAGTTCTTCCTGGGCATGTCTGTGCAATATGTTCTGCAGAACAAAAATTGTTCAGGCTAGATGATACCTAGGTAGGTGTTCTAACTATGAGCTATGGACGCTTATGGAGCTTCTTGGCTCTTTTATAGAAGCTGCCATTGGCAAACAAGGGGCTGGCTTCTCTGAACTGTGAACAGAGGGTGTTTGTATATTATTCCTGTTTCCTCCCCCTCCCCTCCCAAGTTGTTTTCTGAGATATCCAGAAGGAACACGTCAGTCATAGGACCCCCTGTATACAAAACGACAGAGGGCATGGGGAATGCTGCAAAAATTGGGAGTTGGGAGGCTTGACCCTGCTTCTCTCTTGTTGCAACAGAGCCTCTTCCATCAGAGGAAACTGCACTGATGTAATGGCAAGGAGATGCAATGTTGCCTATCTTCACATTAGTCACCCATATCACATCACATTTTGTTCATGGAGCTCCCATACTGCTCAGTACCAACTTTTTAAGGATCCCAGAAGGCTGCTGGGGGAAGGGGGAGGTGAGAAATATTTGGGTCTATGAGCAGATTTTGGCTCATAGGATCCAGCCCATGGATCTCCGGTTTGCTATAGCAACTGTTCTCCAGCCTGGGGGGAAAAAACCCAAATTCATATTATGTGTGTGGTATCAGTAAGTTTTCACTCCTAAGAGTTACTCTTCTTCAAAGTCAAAATGGTGAATGAAGAGATTAATTTTTTTTCACTTTCTTTGCAGGCAATCGGCTTCCATTCAAGTTTCCATCACAAGCACCTTTTCTGTAGTCTCCAATGTCACCCTTTATGACATTGTTAGTGCTGTGCGAAGCCACATTCGAGCTTGCAAAGCGTCCTCCGAGACCTGCCGGTTCATGTCTAGCCTTACCCAGCTTCACAGAGGTAAACTGGCATTAGTATAGATTGTGGCTTGAAGTGTAATTGCACGTTTAAAAAATAGTTTTTAAAAAAATTAAGGAGAAAATTTTGTTTCTTCAGTCCTCCATGAAAAGCTTTATTTCACTGAAACAGAAGGTATCTTTAAAGCCCATATAGGAAAAAAAATCCCACACTTCTAACTTTTTCTTCCTACATGTGTGAATCTGCTTCCCAACAAAAATATTCTTGTCAGTGGAAGACGGGATACACGGTGGGATTAAGGCCATTGTGTACAGGCCTTTCATCTTAGAGATTCAGCATTGAATTCTGGCCACAGCTAAACAACAGAAGTCTTATCTTCACTCTGTAGGTTGAAGCAATCCCCAAATGATCTGAGGTTCTTAGAGTTACTGAGATGAGATGAGATGAGATAGAGAGCAAATTTTCTTTTTCTTGTATCAGAGTTACAAAGATCTTCAGGTTGATTATATTGCAGCAGAGTTTCCTAGGGAAGTAAATTTTTCAATTCCCCCCCCACTAGAATATTAATCCTTTGATATAAATGATGGAATTTAAGCAAAAGAATTATAATTATAATGTTAAATAGCCTCTACAGACAAGGACATACTTAGTGATGAAAAACATGCTCACACAAATTATTAATGCAAGAAAACTTCCAGCATGATTGACATCATTCATTTCAGGCATTTTTAAAAAATGGCATAAAAATATGCAAGAAATTTTTTTCTGAATTTGCATTTTGCTTCATCATTGGTAAATGTTACTAATACATAATATGCTTTCGGTTCCATTCTGGAGATGGTTTCAATATCTGTGGGCAGGGAGGAGGAACATTTTTGCCAATCTCTGCGAGCAGCAGACCCCCTGTCCCCAAAGAGCAGCATTGAGGGGGTGCGTTTTGAGCTGCAGCAGGTGAGGGGAGGGGAGGCTTCTTGCTTTGCCGATAGAAATCATCCTGTCAATGGATATTTTTGGTGATATCCAAGCCACTGAGCTGTATTTTAAAGAGAAATAAGGCAGTGATGTGAAATGATACTGTTTTATGGCATGTTCAGGGGCTTGTTCAGAAACCATGTTTTGTGATTTAACTTCACAGAAAAAACTGTTAGCTGTCAGTTTGTGAGACAAGTTAATTTAACTGAAGATTTAAAAATAATTTTACTTTTTACCACCTACTTTCTAGACTGTGTGACAATGAAGCTTCCGTTTAAAACAAACAATAGATATACTGCCCTTTGGGAACTGCATTTATTTTGTGGGAGCTGCTAGATAAGTGAGATTTAGTTAAAGAGAAAATGGATTCCACATATTCCCTAAAACTGTGGTGTTCATCCTCAAATTTTAGCCATTCAGGTTGCATAAAACAAAAATGTGAATGTGTTTTTGTCTGTTTTTAAATATGAGTGAGAATTGTACTGGTTGGTACTGTAAGCTATTTCAGAGGGAAATAATGGAGTCAAGCAAGTCATAAAAGCAGAATCTAATCACTGTATGGTGTTTGGAAAGAGAGATTCCAATCAAGGTATACTTTTTCTCAGCACAGTTATGGTTTACCCAATGTTCTTCTTGTGATAGCTGGAGGTCTGTGTAAATACAAGGATCCAGAGTGCGACAAAGAAACTTCTGCATGCGTGGACTTCAGTGGCATTGCAGATTGCCAGTGCAAGCCTGGATACTTCAGATATAATAAGCTGGATCATTCCTGCAGAGGTATTGTGTCTTACACAGCTGGTTTGCTGAGATTCTTCTTGAGTCTTTTGGTTCCAGTTCAAAGGATTTTCTTGGATCAATGTATGAGTTTTGTTTGTGTGTGTGTGTGTGTGCATTCTAAGAAGCTCAGTGCTATGAATAAATATTAACAGCTTAGGTTTTCTCTAGTTGGTGATGATTTTTCTGTGGTAGAAATTGGGGATATCTTTTCTTGGTTGCCCTCTATGCAGCAATAATAGTATGTTTTTGCACAGCATACTGTGCAAGCCAGAAAGATTCAATGAAAAGAATAAAAGGGGGCAGGTCTATGGCAAAAGTTCAGTTTTCAGTAAGGACATAGCACAGTTATTTTGGTCTCTGTTTTGTCTGATCTCCAATGGCAGCAAAAAAACTGCTTTTTGATGCACAGTCTGTTTTGTATCTTTCATATCATTTCAAATTAATAGATACAAAGACTTTACCCAGATAAAGAAGGTAGATAAAACATTCATGCTTATAAGCCATAGCACTGAATTACTCTGTTGGACATTACTAATCAAATTTAGATAACTTCAAATTGTAGCTTCAAATTATTATCTGCCTTGTGTGCTTGTGTGTGTGTGTATGTATGTGGCTCTTTGGGTCCATCCTGATTAGTTTTGAACCTTATGGATGTGTTTGTCTCCATGTGTTTGTGTATGGCTTAGATGTTAGTACTCTATGCAAATTCTATGGGTTGGGATCTATCATCTGATTTCCTGTGTCCAAGTTTCACAATAGTTTGGAATTCTAAAATCCCCAGAACATTTTGAAATCTGGAAGGATTCATGAGCCTCCATGGATGGATTGTTTTAACGGGGTGGGGTGGGGTGGGGTGGGGAGATGGCTTTTTTTGGCTTAAAAGGACAGAAGCTCTGATTCAGTGGTAGAACACCTGCTTTGCATGTGGAACGTCCTAGGATCAATCCCCCAGCATCTCCAGTTAAGGAGATCAGGTAGTAGGTGATGTGAAAGACCTGTGAAAGACTCTGGAGAGCTGCTGCCAGTCTGAATAGACAGTAACTTGAGGGACCAAAGGCCTGAGTTTTAAACACCTTGAATACAGAGAAAGAAGCAAACGGAGAAAGCTTCACAAAAGTGGTAATTGTAAGATTGAGTGGGTGGAGGTGCTGAGGGAAGGACAGGGCAGCGAAGATCCACTTCCACAAACTTCTGCTGCCAGTGGAGTGATAGGATAGGGGTGACAGGGAGGAACACACGTGAGTC
This sequence comes from Eublepharis macularius, assembly GCF_028583425.1. Lineage (NCBI taxonomy): Eukaryota > Metazoa > Chordata > Lepidosauria > Squamata > Eublepharidae > Eublepharis > Eublepharis macularius. The sequence goes on along the minus strand of NC_072791.1, from coordinate 167,882,066 downwards.
TGTTCACTTGACAGGCAAGTGTAATTCGTCACTTGTAGCTTGGCTCTAAGCCATTGCACTTGAACATTTTAAATAGAAAAGATTAATTTCCAGCTGTAGAAGAAAAGAGGGAAAGATTATTTGCTGTGTTTCTCATAATGTGGAAGAGAGGCTATTTTTAACACTTTGTTTTTTAATATTTGAGATTGGCAGGAATAGAATAATACAAGGATTTGTATCACATTTTATTTGTTAATAAATAAATAAATACATACATTTTATTTGTTAATAAATAAATAATAAATAAATAAAGGCAAAGGCTACAATGACACAAGATATACATTTGTGTGCAGTGCTTTTTTGTTATTTTTTAAAAAGTGCCGGTACCTCTATATAGTTTCATCAATCAATTTTTACCAATTCTCCCCCAAGGATTTGGGAGAGCCCTCCCCCAAGCCTGCCTAATATCAGTGAGTACCACAGCTTGCACATGCAAACAAAAAGCCTGGTTATGTGTATTCTTCTCCTACCATAAAAAAGCATCTTAAGGAGGCTGAAATCTTGAATATAGGTCCAATAGGGGAGACTGTGCAATACCTGTCTCCAATATGCTTTTCTTTCTGTAAGGGAAAACATTTGGGTATTGGTGGGGGTAGTATAGTTAAGGGGAGCAATTTAAATTGGGTAATGACACAATCATTTATGCTTCTGAGGCTGCTTTGCTTAAATACTGTTATGTAGGCCAATGCAGTTTTGGCATTCTTACTGATCAATACTTCCCCCTATTGGTCAACACGTTGAACTGCATCTAGCTTCTTAAGCTTACCTTCATAGTTTCTGTCTGGATAATCTCCTCCCTTTCCATAGATTATTTACATGGACAAACAAACGGAAATCAAAACAGTGCTATTTGGTTATGATTAACTTAACAAAATATTGCTCTAAGAGCAACACAGGACTGCTTAGAACTATTTTTTTTTGCTGTGTGGCATCATACCAACTAGTTGGTAGACAGATGGCAAAGTTTGCCTTGTCCTGAGCTGGGTCATCAGTTGCTAGAATAAAATGAGATCATATGTATGTTTTAAATAAATAAGTCTATTTATAAATTTGGAGAATTCAGAATGTTGGCAATGGCATCAAGCATTTAATGTAGGTATCATGCATATGTTTTGTCAATGCTTGTTAATTTGTAGCTTTCTGGGAAGATTATTGATTAGAAATATCCTGGGATAGGAACTGCCCATGGAGCCTAAAGCACTTTAGCTAACATGGAGCCAGTGGTGTGTAGTAGTTTAAGTGCTGGAGTAAGATCTGGTAGGACAAGGTTTGAATCCCCAGTCTGCCATGAAAGCTTGCTGAGCGACTTTGGGCCAGTAATACACTCTCAGACTACTCCAGGGAGTTGCTGGTAGGATACAATAATATAGGGGTGGAAAAAGTAGAAGATGAAGATGAAGAAGAAGAGAAAGAATTTGGACTGTGGCACTTCCAACCTGAAGTATCTGAAGAAATGAGCTGTGACTCATGAAAGCTCATCCCCTACCCAAATTTTGTTAGTCTTAGAGATACTACTGGCCTTTTGCTCTTTTCTACTGCTACAGACAGACTAACATGAATACCCATCTTGATCTACTTCCAGCCTAATTAACTTAATATAAAAAGGAAATAAGACCTCAGTCAAATAAATTTGTAAACAACTGGGTTTTGTTGAACACTTAAATATAAAATTCTCTGCTTCTATACAACTATGTAGTGTTTTCTGATTTACAAATAAGATAAGTAAATACATAATTTTTATAGAGTACCTCAGCAATCCTTTACCTGTTTAGTGACTTTAAGTGGCCCCAAACTGAATGGAATAAGGCTATTGAAATGAATTTGCAGTTTTGTTAGTGCTGTACTTTCTGAAAATCATTGCAAATATTGGTTGGCATCTGTAAAACTGGTTTTACATTCAGACAGTATGGTGAAGTGGTTAGAGTTAAAGACTGGGGGACCCTGATTCAAATCCCAACACTACCATGGAAGGTTGCTGGATGACCTTGGGCAGTCACCTATTCTAAGCCTAACCTACCACATAGGGCTGTTGTGAGGATAAAATGGAGGAGGGAATGGTATAAAGCATTTTGGGGTCCCCACTGAGGAGAAAAGTGGAATATAAATGAAATGTAGATATAGATGCAGATAAGGGGGACCCGCAAGGACTTGCATGGATCATCCCATTTCCCACATCCCCCCGTCATCTTTCCCATCCTTGCCTACTCCATAGTATCTCTCCTTTTCCTGCTTCCTTCTCTCCTTCCCATCCACCTTTGTTTGCCCCCACTGTGTTCCTCTTTCCCTCTTCTCCCACTCAACCTCTCCCGTATGGCCCAGTTGCATGGTGCTGGCAGAGCCAGGTCCAGTTACATTGTGGAGAGCCTGCAAGGACTTGCGGGAGGAGGGTACTTCACTTTCCCCTGTATTCCCTTCCCCACACTACTTTCTCTTTCCCTCCTCCTGGTAGCCTCCATATGCTCATCTTTCCCAATGTCCTTCTCGCCTTCAAACCCACTAAACAACTTACCTTTTATCTGCCCCCCATGTTGACCTATATTTCTGGACTTCACTTATATGCTGCTTTTCTTCACAATGGGGACTCAAAGCAGCTGACATCATTCTCCTTTCTTCCATATTATCCTAACAACAACTCTGAGAGAAGTAGATTAGCCAGAGCATGCCTCTGGATCAAAGTCATCCAGTGAGTTTTCATTGGCTTGGGGTTTTCATTGGCTGTTGAACATTAGAAGCCATTGGGCCTGAGTGTGTCATGCAAGTCATGTGGTATCAAGTTGTTTGGTTGTTACTTTGGACCTGGCCCCCTGAGTCCTTCCTTAAAAGCCAAAAGAGCCCTGGAAAGGGCCCTCCCTCCCCCACCCTGCTTTTTACTGACAGAAATCAAGCTTGGAGTACTAGCTAAACTGTTATGGTTGCCTAGCAACAGCCACCAAGAGCATCTACAGGTGTTCCTTCTGTCATTTTGTTTTTTTTTAAACTCCCCACTGTATTTTTTTTCTATTTCAGATTTTTCTGCAAGCCTGGGGCATTTTTCAGGTGTTTGGAAGATCTGTCTTGTTCGATTGTGGTTCTAGTCCCTGGATTTAAGTATCCTCAGATCAGGGCTACTTGGCTATTAGTATATAAGATATAGATATATACACATGACTAAAGAGACTTGAAGTTCTCCCTTTCAAACAGCAGCTGCATAACAAGTTACTTTTGCTACCAATAAACCCTCAGTTCAGTTGCAGGCACCTTCTGTTGAAAGAAGGAACATCCCCTCTACCATAAAGTAACTTTCCAAGTGCCAGTTGCTATTCATATTGTCTCCGTCTTCTGCCTACATGTGTTAATGGACATTCTCTCTCTTTTTTTTTTAGCATGTGAAGATGGGTATAAACTTGAGAATGACACTTGTGTGAGGTACCAGAATCTATAGAACTAATTATCCTTGCTTCCCATCCGTCTACCCCCAAATGGATGCCTTTTCATTATTTTGATATTGCTTCAGTTGAGGTTTGTCTACTGAACACAATGTCTCTCTTCTATTATAGTTGCCCATTTGGACTGGGAGGATTCAACTGTGGAAACCGTAAGTATCTTGTCTGTTAGCAGCCCATGCTCTACCCTAGCTTTATATCACCACCACACCCAGTAGATTTTACTGTAGCAAAACTGATTTTTCAGTTCTCTCAAAGAAACCACACTGTTTGTCAACAAATGAGCTGAACTTTCTTTCCACCAACTGAATGTTTTTGAACATTCCACAGCACCACAGTGCTAAGGGGATACATGGAGGCAACGGGCAGGATTCAGCCAGTTTTTACTTTCAGAGAAGCAACTTGTCACTGAACAACTTCTGTTTTTGTTTTAGCTTATCAGCTAATCACCATCGTAATTGCAGCTGCAGGAGGAGTACTTCTGCTCATCTTGGGGATAGCTCTCATAGTTACATGCTGCCAGTAGGTATCCTCAGCCCAAGGTTTATTTTTGTAACAGGTTACATAGCACTAAACTTTGGTGTAGTGGGTAAGAGTGGCGGGACTCTAATCTGGAGACCTGGGTTTGATTCCTCACTCCTCCACTTGAAGCCAGCTGGGTGACCTTGGGCCAGTCACAGTTCTCTGGAGCTCTCTCAGCCCCACCCACCTCATGGGGTGTTTTGTTGTGGGGATAATAATGGCATACTTTGTAAACTGCTCTGAGTGGGCATTAAGTTGTCCTGAAGAGCGGTATATAAAGCGAATGTTGTTGTTGTTGTTGTTATTATAAAATTAATTTTCAATTTGTGGGGAAATGTATATCTATTGATATTTTGTTGAACAGTTGGCACTATATCATCTATTTCAAAAGCAATTAGCACTATTATGTTTTTTTGTAAAAATATGGGATGTCTAACACTTCAGAGAAACACAGAGACATTTCAAAAAGAAATGTGTCAGGAGTACCAGGCTGATAAAATCACAAATAATGAAAAGCATGAATAAGATAGATGCGGAGAAAGAAAGGCTTTTTCTTTTTCCCCAAGGAAATGGATATGAAAAAGATAAGTGGCTTTTATGACAGTCTCGTGTTCTTTTTAGTTGATCTACGTGTATATTCTTTTTCTTCCAGGAAAAATAAAAATGACATAAGCAAGCTCATCTTCAAAAGTGGAGACTTCCAGATGTCACCATATGCTGAATACCCAAAAAACCCTCGAGTTCAGGACTGGGGGAGAGAAACCATAGAAATGCAAGAGAACGGAAGCACTAAAAACCTGTTACAGATGACAGATGTTTACTATATGGTAGCAATTTCTGAGCTTTTTATTGTTGTCGATAATGATGATATTAGCAAATCTGGAGAGGCTGTATGACCTTTTGTCGTGTAATAATTTTATAAGGGTAGGTGCACAGGCATATCTTCCCATGCTTCCAGATCAGTGCTTTAACACAAAACAAGAATTATGGGAGGCAATAACTGAGGCATAATTATATGGTTCTTTATCTTGGGGAGATGTGCTGTACAATCCACTGGTATTTCCTTGTACTATGTAACACAACTCCTCTATTTGCTCTGTGGTTCTTGTTCTATGGTACTGAAGCAGTAGTCAAGGGGACATCAAGACACTGGTTTTAAAGGGGACAGATGTGCATTCACCTACCTGTATGCAACAAAAGACCATGATGGGAAGGATAGCTGTAACAGCATCATAATAGTATATGGAACTATCTGCACTGTCTTCCTCTGTAGAGTCACTATTAATATTTCCCAAGATTCTCATCTTGGCCTCAGTGAGAGATTGTATCCTGGAAATGTTCACAACCTTCACTTGGGCAAATAAGCCAATCAGCCTTCCTTCTTTCCTGGCTGAAATGACCTGTGTCTCCAGGATCTAACACCCTCATGAGGCCTACTAATAATGGCAAACCACAACTTCAGATCACCTCTGGATTGTTCTGCCTCCCACACTTAGTTCATGCTTCAACTTCTTCATTCCAGGAAAGGGTGGTGTCCTCATATCACTTCACTACCTTCATGTAATGAAGATCATATACCCTGACCTGGATAGCTCAGGCAAACACAATCTTGCCAGACCTCGGAAGATAAGCAGAGTCAGCCTTTAATAATTTGATGGGAGACCTCCAAAGAAGACCAGGATTGCAGAGGCAGGCAATGGCAAATCACCTCTTCCCTTGAAAACCTCAGCAGGGGTCTCCATAAGTGAGCTATGACTTACTTCATGTGCTTCATTAAGAATTTTCCCCAAAGGGGAGAATGGGGTGTTGCCCATATTCCCTTTCTGATCCTGGCTTACTAGCTACCGCTAAGGCTTTCCAGTAATGCCTGGGTATGTTCCAGACCAGAACACAAAACAAAATCTGCTGAATTTTTATGTGCCCACTGTTGTTGTTGATGATGATGATAACTGCATTTATATACTGCTCTTCTAGACAGATTAATGCCTCACCCAGAGTGGTGAACAAGTTAGTGTTATTATTATCCCCACAATACAGCTGAGGAGCTGGGGCTGAGAGGAGTGGCTTACCCAAGGCCACCTGCTGAGCTCATGGCAGTAGTGGGCTTCGAACCGGTAGAGTGCTGATTCGCAGCCAAACTACTTAACTACTGTGCTACAGCAGCTGTTCTGGCTTCCTGTAGCTATAGGTCCACTACAGTTTATTTATGCAAATAAAAATGTCAGGACAAAGTTTGCCTTCTAGCATGTTATCTGAGGAGATGGCCAAACCATTCATCAACAATTCATTTTCCTGAGTTGGATCAAATTTGCATCATTTCCAAGTTCAGGTATTCCAAGATTTTGAATTGGGTTAGAGAAAGCAGAGAGAGAGAGAGAGAGGAAGGCAGGCAGGGAAAGCAGAGAGAGAGAGAGAGGAAGGCAGGCAGGGAGAAAACTTACTCTGTAAGGCGTCACCCCATTGTCAGAGATGCTTCTTTGCCCTGCTCTGTCTTCACTTCATAATACTATCTTGTATTAGTATAACATATATTATGAATGGAACGTATTGATTCATTGTTTCCTTCCTTCTTATTTGTCTGTTATTCTAGCCAACAAACCTAAGGAATCCTGAACTAGAAAGAAATGGACTGTATCCTCCCTACACTGGTTTACCGGGTTCCCGACATTCCTGCATCTACCCTGGGCAATACAACCCTTCTTTCATTAGTGATGACAGCAGAAGACGAGATTACTTTTAACAGAATTGCAGGAAGAGAAATGGCAGATGGACAAGTTGTTACAGGCTATGTCTGCAGGCTACACTCTGCTATTATACAATTCAAATATTACCACAATTGCATACAGAAGAGGGACTTTGAACCCTTGAAGCACATGGAACAGAGTTGCCTGAAAGGAGACATTTCTAGTTGCTGTTGAAAGCAAGTAGATAAAGCGTGCTGACTTGCAGTTCTGTGGGGAGCAAACTGTTCAATAGAGTGTCCGCAGGAGTTCTACTTTTTCTGTCACCACTAATTACCACACGTAACAAGAATTTGATAATAGATCACTAAAGCAAAACTAACAAGCAAACGCTATGGATGATACTCTAAATTGAATGCCACTAGGGTGTGTTGTGTTTACAGGTAATAATCTCTAGTTCTGTGTTTGTGCCCAACCTTTTATGCAAAGCTGAGTGAATTTTATGGATGAGGCAGTTCTCAACTACTAAGTATCTGTTACTAGGTACTAGTAATATGCTTACCAAATGCTGAGGGCTTGTACATGAATGTGGCCTAGGGGAGTTCTTGCATTATTTGTAGTGTCCCAGTTCTGTTTTTGTTTTTGTTTTGCAGCAAAAGATGTCTTTTGTTTCCTCATGGACTGTGACTTGTCACCCCTTTTGTGTGTCAAGGCAGTGCTACTTCTTGCTGGGTTTGAAGGGCTAGTTTCATTTCCCTGTTTGTAACAAAATGGCAGTTGTTGTCCTTCCCATATCTTTCTTGCCTCTAATTGGTTTCAGAATCCTTAGGGAAGTAAGGGGAGTGCATTTGCCCTCATCTATCATTGTACGATTGCACAAGGGCATAGACATAGCAATTAGAAACAAATATTTCCGCCAAAGTTGTGGTCCCTGCAGAATGTTATGAGACTGCTCATCAGAAATCCTGTAGAAAAGAATTTGAACTCATCAACAGGGATTGAGGGGGATGCTGACTCAAATGCAAAGTTTGATCTAATTGCATTTTAGTATAATTCCTACGAATGAGATAATGAATCTTAGCAGCTTATTTGAGATAGCTGTTTCCTGCATGTAAACAAAAGGCACCTACTCCTTGCAAAATAAAATGTGAAGGGCTCCCAGAGTAGCTTGGAATTCAGGGTTCCTTCAGACCAGAGTTCCCCAATGTGATGTCCTTGGTTGCCATGGTTTTCCTTCTTCCTGCAGCAACTATTTTGGTTTGGCACCTGCGGCAGCCATTTTGCGGTGGTACTCACCACTCTCCCTTAAAATTCTGAAGGTGCTCTCAGGCTCAGAAAGGTTGATGACCCCTGATTCAGATATTACAATTGAAGGTCATGGCTGAACTAGCTAAATGATGTAGCCCCTGGAAGGGTTCTACTTTAACTCTTTTTGATTTCCCCATCCCCCGTCTTGAAGGCCATATGCTCAACACACAAGAACATACTTCTTGTGGGGTTTCTTTTACCTATCCTGGCAGAGATATACCCCAGCTGCAGGAGAAGCTTGAAGCTCTTTAATAATTAAGAGATGATGATAATGCTGAAGAAGACAAACCATTCTACAACATATCACCATTGGAGAATGGTGATTTGTTTTATATGGTTAAACCTAAGATTTTTATACAATCCTTTTTTTCTCCAAGTTTTATCCCTGACAGACATTGATATCATAACATTCTAAAGAGGGTGTAAAATTCTGAGACTTGTGCCTCATGCAGGAAGCTGGTAGCATTTTCTGAGCAATGCTTGGAAGTTACTCATCAGTGATGCACAAACAGGGGTGAAATGGTGAGAGATCAAGATTGTAAATTATGCCATGTTGTTCAAAAGAGTAAAAGTCCAAAACATATTGTGACGAGCTCCACGCAATTGTTTCAGATTAGGTAATTGGTCAAGTGAGAGTCAAAATAGATGAGATGCTGGGAAATCGGTGATCAGATCTGTGATCAGATCAGCTGTGTGGGAATTGGATTCCAATTGAAGTCACATATGGAGGAGAGGGGGAATTTAAGCCTCTTACCTCCACACGGCTTTGCAAATCAGTTGCCCCCCCCCCCCGCCCATTGGTATAGACCTTTAAAGTAAAAAGACAGATAAAAACAGGTACCTTCTTTTCCCCTTTAAATAGCTAATAAAATATTTTATTTTACTTACTTAATTTATACTCCCTAATGGAGTATATTCTCCCTAATGGAGACTGAAAGCTTACATCATTCTCTCTTTTATTCTCACAATAGCCCTGTGAAGTAGGTTAGGTTGAGAGAAAGTGACTGACCCAAGGTAACTCAGAAATCTTCCATACTTGAGTGGGAATTTAAGGCAAGGGGGAACGGGGTGGAGGCTGTTTCCTGCACAGGTAAGAAACAGACTGCAGATTGCTGTTGTTCAGCTGTCTGTGACCAGCAGTAGCTACTATGAAATGAAAAATAAGAGAGCCACACCCCACAAACTGCAAAAAGAAGGAAAGAGTCTAAAACAGCAGTTTAAAAGGAAGGCATGGTGAAGACAGCTGTATCTTGTTTGTCTCCAATATCTGGCATTTAGAAGTTCCTTTACTCTGAGTACAGAGGCTAATTGGGCTTAAAAAATACAGATTCTTCACAAACTAGTCTAGTTCTCGTTTTAGAAAATTAGACAACTTTAATTTTGATTGAATTTAGAAGAACTATAGCCTGTGACATTTGTGGGGGGCTGAATTCAAGCTCAAATTTATGATGAAGAATATGGCAGCCACGTTTGTTGGTGTATTTTGCAATGTCAGCTACCTAAATTGAAAAGAAGAGAGCAAATGGTTCCATCTTGTTTGGACTTAGTTATTAAGTGGGAGCAATATAACAAAAAGTACGCCAGTTATTTTGGTTTGGATCCAACAGGATTTCCAGTGATGGAAGGGGTGGGCTGTTTTTGCCAATTCCTCCTTCCCACTGCAGTTTCCTAGCTCCCCCCCTCATTGTTCCTGGTGGGTTCCCCTGTCCCACAAGAGCAGCATTTCAGGGGGAATTTGGGGCTGCAGCAACAGGGGGGGAGGTGAAGTCATGCTCGATAAATGGAAATCCCACCTGTCTGCCATTATTATTGATGATTGAAGCTTGTGATTTGCTTTAGGCTATACTTAAAAATGCAAAAAGTCCTGCCTTGAGTACATTCTTTGTAAGTTGTTGCTCAAGTCTAACTGTACATTCTTATACAAGAATGATCAATGTGAATAATAAACATTTACCTGAGTCAAACAGGGTAAATATATACATTCATGCAGTAAGAGTTATTTGTACATGCAAAAGGACTCTTTGTAGGATGTGCGAGTGATGGCAGTTTCACAGTGTGGTCCACTCATGCACCTGGGCCTAACAGATGGTCAGTGCAGCCGTCTCTAACTGAGCTAATCCATCTGTTGGGTGTGTGCATGTGCAGAAACACAGATGCAGGAGGGACAATGGCTGAAGCACTTTGTTTTATGTGGGGAAAGAAACCCAACTGTAAGACCCCCACCTTTAAAAGAAAAGATGCCGTTTTCTTAGTACGCCTGGAAAAAAGTTACCAAACAAGACTAGTTTGCTAGAGCCTTTCACAGTGCAGTCCTAAGCAGAATTATGCCATATAAGTCCATTGAGGTCAATGGGTTTAGAAGGGATTAACTCTGCTCAGGAGGGCACTGTTAGTCATATCTACATCACAGTTTTAACCTACCTTAACACACATTTCCTTTGCTGGGGCTGCTGGGGAACTGTAATTCTGTGAAGAGAGCTATGGTTTTCTAACAGCAAATTCTCAGCACTTTGATTAAACAAGTCCAGAACTCTTTGAGGAAAACCATGTTTATATTGTAGCTATGCCATTCAAAACATGTACAATGTGCCTCTAAGTGGAAGTTTCCATAGTGATGCAAAACACAGCAATAACAACTTTTATTAAGCAGGAATGAATGGCACTCTCAGATGTACATGGAACTACAAATTTGTAATACTTTGATATGTGGCATTGGGCTTTTTTCATATGTTGAGAATAACCTTATAGGATATCCTTTATAATGTGGAAAGCTTGAAATATTTTGACTCTATAGTACAAACCCAGTACGTATAGTTCTTAACAACTGGTTCATTTTTAAATGAAATTGTTCAAGTTCTTTTGCTTTCTACATACCAAATTAAATTTGTTTAGACTTCTTATCTACAAAAATAAAGCCACTCTCAAAACAGCCTTCAGCATTGCATTCAACGTCTGTCATCTCTTTCAAATGAGAAGGGCATGGCCTTGGTGCGTGTCTTCCTGATGACTCTGAATGTACATGAGTTAACCTGCGGTTGTGTATTGTACATTGTTCTGGATTTCAGCTTCGCATATCTGTGAATATAACTTTCGAGTTGTTTTGTTTAAATTTTATTTTCCAACACAGTGTTATTTAAAGTTGTACCTTATTTGAACCCTCCACTAATTATATAGTATTATAGTTGAAAAGTATAATTTTTAAGGATTGGATTATTTTTATACCAACATCCAACATGTTTTAAATCTGACGTTCTAGTCAGTATAATAAAAAGATACAATAAAATATTAATAATAGTCTGAATCTTAGTTTTTATTGCTGGGGACAAGATAATATGCAAATCAAAGGTAACAGATGAATGGTGTTTTCCACACAGTGATGAGTTTGTGTAGTTTCCTCGCTGCTGCTGCAACTGTAAGTCTCTAGCCCCTTTGGTTGTGAAGATATGCTTTTCCCCTTTAATCTCTGCAACCAAAGGGGATAGAAACTTTTGCCTGGTAATTGTTGCTATGGGTTTTGTTCCCAGTGGATCATCTTTTGAAAACGAGCATTGAAATACATCATTTCAGAACTCAGAGAATATCTGGTTTCATTAAGTGGGTTTATTCATGTTTTCAGTCTATGAAATCAAGGGTTGCCAAGCTCCTGGTGGGGCCTGGAAATCTAGAATTACAACTGATTTCCAGGCTACAGAGACTAGTTTCCCTGGAAAAAATGCCTGCTTTGGAGGGTAGCATTGTACCTTGCTGGGGTCCCTCCCCTTTCAAATCGTGCCCTCCACAGGTTCCTCCTCCTTAAATCTCCAGCTATTTACCAACTAGGAGTTGGCAACCATAAAAATTTAGCTGAAAGTCTGTGTTACAAAATACTAGTTTGAATCCTGTAGAGGATTTGGGCAGGGTCAGGGATTTTCAGTGATTTCCCCCTTCCTACTGTATACCCTGCTTGTGATACAGTTTCTAGGGGTTCCCTGTCTACTAGGAGTTGTATTTTAGGGGCATTTGGGGCCGCAGCACAGAGGAGCGGGCAGGTGAGAAAGTCACACTCCACTTCTGTTTCAGAAATTTCTGGTGTATCCAAGCTATTATAATTTTTAAAAACAAGATCAGGTACCCTTTCTTAATCAGGGTTTGATGTCTATGCTAAAATCTATCAAATTCGGTGATAAATCTGGCAACAGTTGGTCACATGATCATGAGTGACACAAGTATTTCAAATCCTCAGAGGTAATCAGCAATATCCTGCACCACCTAATTGTCTTTGTGGTTCTCTTGATGCTGGGGCTATGATTTGATCATTTCTTACAGCCTTAGGCATAATCCATAATTACTCTTAAATTCCTGTCCCACTCAACTCTAAAGAATTGAAAAGGCTTTGAATGTGTTTTATTACAAAGGGGTTAAGGTTCTCTGAGCTGTTATGGCTTATGCACCTATCATTTTTCCTCAGGGAAATGAAGATTATCAGGCACATGGAATAATTCATCAGCAAAGCAACTGGTTTAGCAGCTTACATAGAACCATATATTTATTCCTATTTTGAATTTTACCCTGATTTTAGTCCCAGAATTTTACCCTGATTTTAGTCCCAGAAGACCTCCAAGTGGCTATTACTTTCAACAAGATTTAGAGTGGAACTTCCCTAGTTGGAACTTCCCTAGAGTGGAACTTCCCTAGTGTATATCTTTGAAATTTGGGCTCTGCTTCTCCAAGATAAAGAAGGGCATGATTTCCTGTGGAAAATCAGCACACAAGAGAAGAGGAGGGTGCTTAACTGTTATCCATCCTTGGCCTTCCCCCTATAACTGACCCTTTACCATCTGCTTTTTTCACTCCAGTGGGTGGATTTCCTGACACCTTGGTCTGACCGCTAACAGGTCTGAAGTTAGAGCTGGGGGAAAAGGAACTTCATAAGGTAACAATCCATCCATGCTAACGTTTACCATTATAACACAGCCAGCAATTGTTACAACTGTGTAGCACTTCAAGTCCAAGGTCTCAATGTAAAGTGTCAACTGAGAGCAATAATTTCTCGTAACAGTTGCTAAAAATAGCATATCTGTGTTTCATGGTAATAAAGAGTTGCCCTGAGTGAAATCTTATCATTGAGATACATAAGCTGGACTTTCTCTCCAGGAAGTAATCCACATAAGAAATAGGATGTATTGTTCACAGTTCACTTTTCTCATACAATAGCACCTGCTTTTGAAATTTATTGCAGTATATTAACGTTTCTGTTTTAGATACAAATATGACAATGATTCTACCTTTGTAGTCAATTCTTTGCATATCTGTTCCAATAATCTTCAAACTACATTCCAGACACATGGTCTAATCCTGAGATAAATATGTAGCGCAATATGCACAAGGAGTACCTCTGCATTCATGCTACTAAATTCATGCTACTACATGCACATGGATCTGAACCACTGAAATAGATAGTGGGAGAGTAACAAGTTTCTGCATTCATAAGAAGCCACTAAATGAAAAGGCTGGATTAGGGAGCAATCCTAAACAGGTCTTCAATGGTGCTTACTCCCAGGAAAGTATTTGTCAGAATGTCAGTTCTCTATCCAGAGCAACGCCATATTAACTTTTGTTATAACCAGTAGTTTTCCAGTTTTCCTCCCTCTAGGCCCAGATGTCGTCCAGGCCGTTCATACTCATGGGAGCGAAGAGTCTTATCCATCCAGCCCAGTCAACGACCTTGATGTCCTTGTCTTCTCAGGCCTTCGCAGACAGGACTAGGGGGGAGGCTGGGAATGGGTGTTTGAAGTGTTGTAACTTTCGTTTTACTTGCCATTCTCAACAAAGCTTTCATTCAGCCAGGGGCCTCTCCAGCCCTTGGATTATGGACACCTGTATCCTGAGCATAGTCTTTCAATAAACCTTTTGAACCAAGAGACCTTGTGCTTCTTGCAGAAGGGGTGGGAGACGAACTCGAGATAACTGGGATTCCATAGTCTGACAGTATTCTTTGGAGTGCAACCATACCTTGAAAAGACATCCTGTAATTAAAGATAAATCTTCTCTGTGAAAGGGATGTATTTGGATATTAATTGATCAAATAGGATCCAAATATACCTTTTAAATAAGATTTCCTCCATTTTTTGGATCTGAACTTACTAGACAACATCTAGTCATTTTTCTGGGTGTGCTGCAATGAATCTAGCTACACTCTTCTTTCAGTTCCATTGCCCCACACCATCTTCCATTTTCCAAGTGGCAAAGGATGTACCTTCTAACATGGCTGGTCATTAGAAATAGGGCCTATTTTGGTGTACACCAGTGGTTCCTGTGAGTGCCATCGTGGCTGCTGATACTTTTCCTAGCATCTGTCAAGTGTTTTTAGAAAGTGGGCAGGGCAAGGTGGGGCTTTTGCCCAGCAGGGCTTCTGATTTGCCATTGGAGATCCGATTGGCTGTGCAGATTTTTGAAAATGTTGCTTTGGCAACAGCTGCCACCATAACACAAGGACCTTCCCTGTATGATTGAATATAAGAAGGGTGTATGCAAGAACATATTGTAAAACAATATGTTAATGTAAAATGGCATCTGTTAAACAGAGCTTCTGCCTGAAATGTTGAAGCGTTACTATTAAAGTTATGCACAGCCTTGCTCCCTGACATCTTGTGGTTGGCTCCACCTCTTATGGCTGCCATTTTGGGATTGGCTCCATGTCCTGCAGCAGTAGGGTGGCCAGGTCTCCTTACCCTCCTGGCAGGAGAGGGTAAGACCTGGCTCTTACCTCCTCCTTGCATTCTTAAGTCTACTCCCGGTGACTTCACCACACAGCCACAGGGGGAGCCCTCGCTTCACAGCAGGATGATTTGGGCCTCAAACAGGCCCAATTCGGCCCATTTGGGGCCCAAATAGGCCCATGGCGAAGTGCAGGAGTGCTTCTGGGCAGCACAATGATGTCAGTGACATTGTCACTCATTCCTGTGCCCTCCTCCCCCATCAGCCATGTAAATGGAGGCAGAGGATGGAGGGTGAAAATGGGGGATCCCTTGCCCCCACCAGGGGAATGGAATCCCTGTGCAGCTGCCATTTTAGGATTGCCCCACCACCATGTGTCAGAATTCCAAAGGTATCTACAGAGTCAAAGAAGTTGAGGACCCCAGCTGAACACCTTTTCTATTATGCTACATTAAATATGGAATGATCTCTACACAACAATTCAACTGATACTATCTTCAGTGTTAAGTAAATGCACCTCCCCTTTCTTCCCAGGTAATTTATGGAGGTTTTTTTAAAATTTCCTTTTGGGTTTACAGCATTACCTTGACTTTTTTTTGCTGCTGCTTTTAGATTATTAAAAATGAAAGTTTTACTTTGGGCTACAATTATAACAGCAGTCCCTCACACATATTCATAAACTTTATTGCGTTAGTTCATAACGTTAAACATCAAGTAGAAAGCTACACGTGAGGTGCAGAAACAATAATTATTGTAATAAGACACAATAACAAAAGGCACAGTGGCAATAGTTACATGCAAATCCAATATAGTCACACAAGTAAACAATGCCGGAGTGTAGCCTCACTCCGCTGCAGTCAAGTATAATAAAGGAACGCCCCACAAGTCCAAACCACCTTGGTTAGGCAATAGTTAAAGCCAATTGAAGTCAGAAAGAAGTAAACGCCGTGGGTTCGTAGGACCAGGGGCTGAAGGCTCCCGTGTGGCACACCGGAGAATCCGTCCAACAAACAGGGCTGGCAAATGCTACCTGTTGTTTCGTGGATTCACTTCCTCCAGAACAGTTATCTGCAGTTTCCAATAAACAAACTGTAAAACAGACCAAGAGCATATGGAAAATACAATCTCCAAAGCATAAAGTGGTAAGTGTACCCACTAAGTAAAGAACATACTTACAAAGTTTCTACAGTGAAAAAATCTCAATCACGTTAGTCCAAGAATAAACGAATGAAACTGCAAACAAACCAAATACAAACAAGAGCATATGGATAAGCACTCAGAGAGAAGCACTCAATAATGTAGCATCCACCTGAACACTTATATCCAACAGTCTTTGTTTTATTAATTGTTGTAATGCAAAAAAGTCAAGCCCCCTTAAATAATCATCTGAAAATCCAAATTTGGCTACTAGATTCAGTATATGACTTCTCCATGAGTTAGCTTTCACTTCCTCATAAGCCAAAGTTGAGAAACCTGAACTTGGACCAAAGAGAATTTTCAACCAAAAGTTAATAGCAGCTTCATGACCTGGCGACAATATCGGAAGCAAAGCGAGCTCAGATTGAACTATAACTGATGATGTTGAGTTAGGAACTGCTAATAACATGCGAACAAATGTATTTTGAATAAATTCTAATAGTTGTAAATTTCCAAACCCCCCAAACTAGGGCGCCATATAATATCTGTGGCAATACCTTTGTTCTATAGATTTCTAGTGTTTGGGGCACTAAAAAGTATTTGAGCACGTTTGTTCTATAAAAACTAAGAATGCCAAATACAATGTTTTCAGAATTCTGCTTTGTATGTTCAATATGTGCTGACCAGGAACCAGAATTATGAAAGATTACCCTAAAACATTTAAAAGAGGTCACTTGCTCTAATGAATTCCCATCTGTTGTCCGCTAATTAGGGTGGGTCTTTTTACTGAAAACTATGATCTTTGTTTTATCATAGTTAACATTTAGTAAATTATTTTTGTAATAAAAACTAGACTATGGTTGTTGTGGGTTTTCCGGGCTGTATTGCCGTGGTCTTGGCATTGTAGTTCCTGACGTTTCGCCAGCAGCTGTGGCTGGCATCTTCAGAGGTGTAGCACCAAAAGACAGAGATCTCTCAGTGTCACAGTGTGGAAAAGATGTAGGTCATTTGTATCTACTCAGGAGGGGTGGGGTTGAGCTGAGTCATCCTGTAAGAGTTTCCCAGGGTGTGGAATGCTAATGGCGGGAGGCTTCACTGTATCCTGAGGAGGTTCTTTTGCATATGGATTGGTGCTTGATGTGCTAATCTTCTCTGCAGGGCTATTGTTGGGGATAGAATGTTTTGTTAGCCTGGTGTTTTTCAGAACTGGAAACCATGCTCTGTTCATTCTTAAGGTTTCTTCTTTCCTGTTGAAGTTTTGCTTATGCTTGTGAATTTCAATGGCTTCCCTGTGCAGTCTGACAAAGTAGTTGGAAGTGTTGTCCAGTATTTTGGTGTCCTGGAATAAGATACTGTGCCCTGTTTGAGTTAGGCTATGTTCAGCCACTGCTGATTTTTCAGGTTGTCCAAGTCTGCAGTGTCTTTCATGTTCTTTTATTCTTGTCTGGATGCTACGCTTTGTGGTCCCGATGTAAACTTGTCCACAGCTGCAGGGTATACGGTATACTCCTGCAGAGGTGAGGGGGTCTCTACTGTCTTTTGCTGATCGTAGAATCTGTTGTATTTTTCGGGTGGGTCTGAATACTGCTTGAAGGTTATGCTTTTTCATAAGCTTTCCCATCTGATCAGTAATTCCTTTGATATATGGCAAAAACACTTTTCTATCCCCGACAATAGCCCTGCAGAGAAGATTAGCACATCAAGTACCAATCCATATGCAAAAGAACCTCCTCAGGATACAGTGAAGCCTCCCGCCATTAGCATTCCACACCCTGGGAAACTCTTACAGGATGACTCAGCTCAACCCCACCCCTCCTGAGTAGATACAAATGACCTACATCTTTTCCACACTGGGACACTGAGAGATCTCTGTCTTTTGGTGCTACACCTCTGAAGATGCCAGCCACAGCTGCTGGCGAAACGTCAGGAACTACAATGCCAAGACCACGGCAATACAGCCCAGAAAACCCACAACAACCATCGTTCTCCAGCCGTGAAAGCCTTCGACAATACAAAAAACTAGACTGTTTTAAAAGCCTTCTAAGGCCAGCTTATGTATGGGATATAAGTAATGTATCATCAACATAAAGAAGTATGAGATGGCCTTCCCTCCAAGCCTAACTGGAAAAAATTGTGCTCCTGACAAATATTTAGCCACATTGTTTATATACAGTAGGGTTGCCAGATCCCCTTTTCTTCTTGGCAGGAGTGGGGGGGGGGGCGGCGGCACACACCTTTTGAAGTTGCAGATGGGTGGAAAGTTGACCATAAATCGTATTATGAGCCTGGACTTATGTAGTGATGCCTAGTGGCTCCAGGGAAACCTGTACTAGAGTGACTACTGGGCCTACATTCCTCACGCCCCCTTTGGACCCTGTGATTGGTTAACAGGGGATATGGAGGGAAAACCTGCACCAGTAGAGGAGTAAGGGATGGTGACTGGGGGTAAGTGATAAAAGGCCTCACTCGAAGTGGGGGGGTGTTCACTCATATGGAGCAGAGCTGAGGAGAGGCTGCTGCAGATGGAGGGATCCCTCATCCAGACGGGTGAGTCAGACTGAAGCCAATCACCAAAAGACAGCTAGGAGTGGTCTAGTTAGATGCATTAGGGTGTTTTATTTTGTTTTACTATTCTCGTTATTCTAAAAGAATTTTCTTGAAAGTTACTAGACTTCTTAAATAAAAATGTTTACTATTCTGCCTGGGTCCTCATGCCTCATTCAGTCACACATAAAGTAAAACCTACTGGGAAAGAGCAGAAAAAGAGTTGAGTGGGTGCTCTGAGCCCTTCTGAGCAAACCTGTACCAGTAGAGTTGCCATCCCACCTCCCCCCCGCACCCACTTACCTGGCTGGTGGGGGGGCGCTCCCTGGGGCGCGCCCTCCCCAGGCGGCGCGGCGCACCCCTGGCTGTGGGACACTCTCCCACGCCATGAGAGCAGGCGGTGGCGGCAGAGAGAGGCAGAGAGAGGTGGTGGCAAGAGCAGGCCGCGCTCACCACTGCCACTGCAGCCACTGCAGCCTGCTCTCTTGCCACGGCCGCCACTGCCCCTGTCCCTGCTGGCGCTGGCTGCACAGGGGCAGCAGCAGCCACGGTGAGAGAGCAGGCCATGGCCACTGCAGCTTGCTCTCTCACTGCAGCGGCGGCCACCGGCATGGACAAGGTGCGCGGCAGTGGCGAGAGAGCGAGAGCTGCCCACTCTCTCTGCCCCTCCCCAGCATGCATGACATTGTCACACGGGGTGCCCTTTGACCCTGTGTGATAACATCACTCCTGGAAGTGCCATCATCACGCACGCCGGGAGTGCACGCGCAGTCACAACAGCAGAAGCAGTGACAGGGTGGGATCCAGCATCCCAGTCTCCCGCTGGGAGACTTGAGGGACCTGGCAACCCTATGTAACCAGAGTGGTGGCAGGCCACAGAGAGCTTCCCTGGTCCCCTGCCACAACATGGTGGTCTAGCAGTGGGATGGGTTAAAATTGGACCTGGTGAGAGGCAGAGTGCTATTTGGCTTCGTCTTACCTTACCAACTACATAAAGTAAAACCTTCTGGGAATGAGCAGAAAAAAGGAGTTGGGTGGGTGCTCTGGGCCCTTCCGAGGAAACCTGTACCAGAGTGGTGGCAGGCCACAGACAGCTTCCCTGGTCCCTTGCCTACAGCACCTAATCTAACCTTAAGAGTGGTATTAATCTAAAGAGCTTTAATTTGATTCAATAGATCCAGAGGAGTTAGCCGTGTAGTTGCTACTACAGACTAACACGGCAAACTCCTTTGAACCTTTACAGAAGCAAACTGATCCCCACATCAAAAGGAGCTGTTTGCATCTCCATATCAAAGGAGTTGTTTGCATCTCCCCTCTCCTCCCCCACTCCCCTCTCCTCCTCTAAATTTGACCAGTTTCTGTTGGCCCTCCATGCATCGGACGAAGAGAACTGTGATTCTCGAAAGCTTATGCTACAATAAAATTGGTTAATCGTAAAGGTGCTACTGGACTCTTTTTGATTTTGATTCAATAGTCTGCTTTCAATATTCAATTTACTTAATATATCCCATAGGTGCTGCCTTGGGATAGAGTCAGAAGCAGCTTTAAGATGGAGGAATGCAACAGGCAATTGCAATTGTATAGATAACCCATTCACTAGGGCAACCTCTATTATTTGAAGGAGTGGCATTAAGAGTATAAAATAAATCTGATAAAATAATCTGTTGTTAGCTGAGATTCCTGAATACAAATTATATCATAACATCTAACAAATTGTCTAAAAGAGGGATCCTGAATTTTATTTAGCCAACCTGTCACATTCCAAGAGATACATTTTAAGTAGCGCCTACACTGGATCAATGTCAGTCAATCAGAAATGGAAATCTGAGATATATTCTGCAGAGATTCATAACATACTGCCCTACTACTTCTCTCTCTACCAGAGTTATGAAGAACAGCAATAACATTAGTTGTTACAGAAGGAAAGCATTCTTGGTCTGTAAAACAAGGTTTGCTCTCATATCTGTTTCATTAGTTTTAAAGGGTTGGTATATCTCAGCATGAACCACAATATTTAATTTCCCAGCAGTTGATTTAACTGGAGACAGAGGAGTAGTATCAAACTTACAGTTACCTGACACAAAAAATTAGGTAAATTAAATCATCAACTTTGTTCCTGTTCAAATTACAAACATTATAACCATGTGATTGACTCCCTGAACCATGTGATTGACTCCCTGAACATCTATTGATTTTATTTATAGTATACCTTTGCAGTGCTTTGCTTTCTGTTTTGAAGCAGTTGTAAGAATACCCTGTATATCAGCCAGTCTAGATTTAATCTCATCCAAAATTACATTAATTTCTTATATACTCTGAAATAACTTTTCAGCTAATTTACTACTTAGGAAACACTGTATGCCCACAAAGTCAAAACCAAATGAGGATTTTTCCTCGACCCATTGAGGCAATCCAAAAGAGGAATTTTGACCATTACCTATGTGGTCAGGTAAAAGATAAGCCATCAATGCTTTGTTGTAGTGATTTTAAATTATTTTCCTTAGTAACAGGGGCATAACGGTTTGAAGTTGGAATAGGGCTACAAAGCCCTGTTAACTTATCCATTTTGTGTGGAATATGCTGATGCAGATAATTATCCAACTTAGACTGCTTTAAAGGAGGAGGGCTGCCATTAGAAGGCTCATTGAATGGTCTAGATCTTTTCTTCTGTTTGTTAGGGCTATCAGTTGCCAATTACACAAACATAAATCAATTACAATTTGTCTTGTAAGAGAGTTTTATCTCACACAACTCTCCAACCAGTTGCTTCTTCACTATATACAGCTCAAGTATGGTAGAATTCAGATATTCCATTGTGTGTCGGGTGCAATTCCCAAAACCCCTCAAAAGTAACTCTTGAGCTCATAAACAGCAAGACCAGACTAAGCTATACCTCCTTAGTTCCTG